>NC_084465.1:132608302-133233302 GCF_027409185.1 Cynocephalus volans | reverse complement strand
AGTTCACTACAGGAGCATGTATTTTCTGAGTAAAGATTTTCAGACATGATTACATAGCGTGATTTCTCCACAGGAGGTCAGAAGCTGGCAAACTATAGCCCACGAGCCAAATCTAGTCAGCTGGTCAAATCCAGCCTGTCACCTGTTTTTGTATGGCCCTTGAGCTAAGTGTGGTTAAAAATAAATAAATAAAAAGAAGAATATTTTGTGACACATGAGAATTGTATGAAATTCAAGTTTCAGTATCCACAAATAGAGTCTTATTGGATTACAGCCATGCTTAGTGATTTACTAATTGTTTGCAGTGGTTTTGTGCTGCAAAGGCTGAGTTGAATAGTTGTGACAGAGACAGGATGGCCCATAAGCTGGAATATTTACAGGAGCTCCCCCTTACCTGAGGGGGATCTATGGCAAGACCCCCAGTGGATGTGAGAAACTGTGGATAGTACCAAACCCTGTATATACTACATTTTTTCTTACACGTGCATACCTGTGATGAAGTTTAATTTATAAGTTAGGCACAGTAAGAGATTAAGCACAATAACTAATATTACAGTAGAACAATTACAACAATATAGTGTAATAAAAGTTATGTGAATGTGGGTCTGATAACCTAGATGGCTGCTGAGTGACTAGCAGGCGAGCAGTGTAGACAGCACAAATACGCCGGACAAAGGGATCGTGCACACCCAGGTGGGATGGGCAGGATGGCTACAAGATTTCATCATGCTACTTATTTAATACTTACAAATTATTTCTTTTTGAAATTTTCCATTTGATATTTTTGGACTGTGGTTGACTGCAGATAACTGAAACCATTGAAAATGAGACTGGATAAGAGGGAACTATTGTACTGTCTGGCCCTTTACTGAAGAGCTTTGTCAATGCCTGTACTAGATGCTTCCAACCACTTCTCTCATTCTCTTCTTCCCACATAAAAGGTCTTTTTTTTCTCAGCATCAAGGCTTCTGAGTGGTCCCTGGGGTTCTTCTGAAGTCACAGTTCCACGGGGGTAAAGCTGAGTGAGCTGTCCCCTCACCTGTTGCTCCTCAGCAAGTCAGCAGAGACACTCAGGGTGTTTTCCCTGCCCATGTTTAAACAGCTTGTGCCTGATCAGTGGACTGCTAGGTTCTTCATGGTGTGCCTGTTAAAACACAGTCAACCACTTACCTCCTGTGTGGCTATGGCTACGCCAATTGTGGCGCTAGGCTAAAGGCTAATGCTGGAATACTGCCGACTACACCAATTATGGAGCCACAGCTAATGTCTGGAATTCTGTTGACATTGCCAATGTAGCTCTCTTAGTCCTGTTTGTGACACCAATTTTAAAGCTAGGCGACCACGCTAGTTGTCGGGCTCTTTTACCTGCCAGTAATCCTTCACCAACTGGGCCGATTGTTGAGCTAGGGCTGGGTCTGGAGATCCCAGACCCCTCAAGCCCGTTCACAGACTGGGTCACAAACCTTTCATATGCCAGGCTGGGTCACCAGACCCCTTCACACAAGTCTATGAGCTAGGTAACCGGCCAAAAGGTCCTTGGAAGCCGTAGGTTGGAAAGCATGGCTGCACCAGGCAGACACCTGAGGCAGACACCCGCCCGCCTGCTTCACTGAAACTCCTCTCTCTCTCCCCCCCTCTCCCTGCCCCTCTCTCTGAAGAACACAAGAATAGCAACAAAACTAAAAAGATACATTGGCTTGCTTGCGCACTAACTCCACACACACACACAATTTCCTTACAAAGGATGTGCTAAAACCACACCCAACCAGACCCCAGGCGAGGGCTCTGACCAAACTATTCTATTTTCCCAACACCTCCTTTTCTCCTTTTGCTTCAAGTCATATCTGTATTTTACTTGTATGTATTTGTATGTTTTAATCTTTTTGTTTAATTTCCTCAGTATAACCCTACAGATTTGGTGTACTGGGATCTAATGAGATGGACTAAGGGTGGGCAGAGGTGTCCAAGAGGACTGACTGGATTATACTCATTCATTCATTCATTCATGCCTTCTATAAATATTTATTGAATAAGATCAGCTATATCCCTCAAAGAGTTCAAAATCCAGTAGGGGAGTAAAATATCTAACCAGACAAAGGGCAGCACGGTGTTAGAAATATGACAGTGGACATGCACACGGTACATTGATAACATGGCTGAGAACATGATTTACTCTGCAGAGGCTGAGAGAAAGGTATGTGGTCAGGGAAGGCTTTGAAGAGGTCACACCTGACTGGGGACTTAAAGGAGGATGTTAATAAATTGCTGGGCACCCCCAGATGACTAGAATTTCAGGCAGAGAACACTGAGTATACAATGTCACTGAGTCATAAAAAAGCCATGTGCATTTGAAGAATCTGAATTAGTTCATTATTGCTAAAAAATGAAGTTCAAAATGGGGCAAGAAGAAAGAAGGTGCCACTAGAAAAGGAGGAACTCGGATGTAAAGAGACATCATGGGCAAGTTTGGTGTTTATTCTAGATGAAGAGATGCCCTCAAAACATTTCAAGCTGGAGGTAAATATATTTTTGGTTCTGTTTGTAACTAGTTTTCTAAGGCTAGATGAATATATTTACTGCACCTCAGTGAAACATGATTCCTTTGTAGGGCTAAGTACATTGAGCATGTCTGTAAATAATTATTTTTTTTTTTTATTTTTATTTTTTATAAATAATTATTTTTGAATTTGGGGATTGTCCTAATTCATTCCTTGATCCAATTATTCATTCAATTTAATATTTATTGAGGGCCTACTTTGTGCCAGGGACTATTCTAGGAACTGAGGATTGAGCAATGAACAAAAAAAGACCTTCCTCCTCATGAGCCTGTACTAACTGGTGTCCAGATATACATAGCCACTTGTTGTTGGGTTACATAGAGGGTTTGAGGAGAATCACACAAGCCTGTCTTTTGATCTCCTCTGATTTTGGCATAATCATTTTGGCTCTGTTCTCAGGGTGGCCACAAGAAGTCATTTCTATCCTGCACCTTTGTTTCCTTATCTATCAAAAGGGTATATAGTTGTGGCCATTTCTGGTGAAAACACCAGAAGAATGAATCAAACATTGTGCAGATGGAGGCTTAGTTCCATGGAAGGAGAATGCACAAGAAACCAAACACTTTTGGCTGTGGCTTACACAATGAAGAATATTTTGTAACCCAAAGTGTTACAGAATTATGCAAGTGATTCCTGATACTTCCTATTCTGTCCTGCTTTCTTTACAAATGCTGGTAGAGATTGGCAAAATAGATTTCACAGCCTGCTACTAAATCACGACCTCCAGATTAGAAAACACTGCATCAAACTGAACTTTCCTTGCTGGCAAGGAAAGGGTTTTAAACTTGTTTTATTTCTCACCATGCTCACTAAATGTTGATGGGTTGTTGCAAATCCTGCTTGGCCTCTTACACCCCAAGCAACTGTGCAGAAATTGGGCCACAGATAACTCAGCTTTTGTATTATCAAAGAAACCCAATTATACATACCCCACCACATACTCTGTCTCCTTCAAGGTGACCCAGGCTGAGTTGTCATCATTATTCAGATCGGGCATTAAATGAAGTCAGGTGAGGTGGGGGAGAAGCCACCTCTCTCACTTTCCTTACAGAGGGTCTTGCTGTCAGCACTGAATGAATGATTGTGTCATGAAACCTTTCCCTGCAGAAGCCCACAGGTCTGAGCTTGTGCAGGGCACAGTCTCTTCTAAGGGTTTCTGACATGGGTGAGGAAGAAAAATGTTTTTCTTCTCTGTTCTAATGGTGCATGGGAGGTTGAGTCAAAGTCCAGGATAAGTGGAAAAAGTGCCAATCAAGAACAAGTTTTTCTGGGGTTCACCAACCCCAACATGTGAAGCATTTTATGTTGTTTTTATAGAGGACACTGCCTCTTTCTGCTCTTTGCACCTGAGCCGATGTTGGTCACAAGAGCCTGCTGGGGCAGTGGATGAATTCCTTTCTTTAGATTCTTGCTTACAATTCTAGCAGGGTGGTATCCCTTCTTTATTTTCAATTGAAACAACCCCTTGGGCAGGGCAGCCTGTTGACCCTCAGGTTGATCCTCTCCCTCTCTTAAATAGACACTGCTGTCTCGCCTCTGGGTCTAAGACTTCAAGCTAACAAAAAATTCTCTCCAAAGCACCCTTCAGAGGAGATAGAAACAGGAGGGAAAGTCAGCATTAAGAGAGCTGGCCTCTGTCTTTTGCCATTATGTTTGATTTTCTATGATCTGGTTCCTTCTTTGGGCTTCTGTCCTCCCATATCCTAATGGGGGATGGGGCTGAATGTACTGTGTGGGTATCAACATGGGAGCTCCAGGAAAGAGTAGAGTTCTGAGGTAGAATAGGATGAGATTAAGCAAGTTGACCCATCCCCAAGTAAGGTAATCATTCCCAAGTAGAGAATATGCTGGGAGAAAAACACATGTTGATAAAAGGAGGGAAAAGGGAGAAGGCAGAATGGGGAAGGAAACCTTTATCCTGCCACTAGCAAATGGAGTTTGTAAGTGTTGGGGCCATGGTGAAGTGTAATAGCTATTAAAAGAAAAAACAAATTAAATTTAACAGTTTATTTGAACAAAGAACAATTCATGAACTAGGCAGCACTCAGAACCAAAAGAGGTTCAGAGAGCTCTGCCCAGCAGTGTGTGCAGTGAGCTTTTATAGTCAGAACAGGACACAAAGTAGACAAGTAATCTGGTTGGCTACATCTAGGCATTTGCCTTATTTGGGCATGGTGTGATTGGTTAAAATCTGGCCATTTGTTACAAAAAACATACTCCTGTTTGGTTTCAGTTTAAGTAATAAGTTAGGGTGCAGTTTATATAGGTACTCAAAGTACAGAGAGAGCCTCAGGCTAATGGGCATCTGCTTATTTAACAACTCCCTTCTTTGGTCAACCTCTCAATCTTAAAAGATTCACCAAACCCTTGGGCATTGATCCCATTCTCTGTCACCATCAAAATAGACTTGTTTGGTCTCAGTATGGAATTTACAAGTCAGGATGTCAGGTTAGTTGAATGATTCATTATGTTCTTTTCATGTTTTGGTCACTCAAACTGCAGTGAAACCACGGGGCACACAGTGGATGGCTGCAGACAAGCATTTAAGACACTTGAGGGGACATAATGCACCAGGGAGACTACTATGATGACTATCAGGACAATACCAAGAGACTGAGGTGTACTCCTTAACAGGAGTCCCCCTGAACCAAGCCAATTAAAATCAAGTAAGTCAAAGAGTGAGCCAGAAGAGGACCCTACTTGTTTTAACCAAGTAGTCTGTTTGCTGATTTCTTGTAACTGCGTTTCTACAGTACCAGACATGTTCATCCAAGTGCAGCAGAAGCTGTGAGCTGTTAGACATACTTCCCCTCGTTCAGCCAACAGATAGTCCAAGGCAATTTTTAAAAAGATCTAAACAACCTTAGTAAGGGAGTTTAGAGAAGTCTGTTGGGCAACTATATCCTTTGCAGTAGATTCAGTTCTAGTAGCTCAAGTTTAAGACACATTTGTAATCATAATCTCACTTACACTTACGGCAAGCCAGGGAAGGAGCATTCTACCCAAAGATGCCCATTTAGAGGGATTTACACCTGTTGGCAAATTCCTTCTTTATTCTCTAGTGAAAATTAAGAGGTGTAGACCAATGTTCAGTTTTTGATTTGTTATGGAGTGACAGTCGTACCATTAGAATCTTTAATCCACATTGACCTCTTGTTTCCTACTTATTGAGAAATGGAGTTGCCAATGCCTATGTTTGATCATTAAATCCTCCACAGATAAAAAATACATTCTGAAGGGGCACAAAAGACAGTTCCCTGTGGGATGCCTTGTGCATTGGGAGTCACCAGTAGGGAAGCACTACTAGTATTTATCCAACACTCCATTATTGAATTATTGCATGGTTGGAGGCTACCGACAGTTAGAGAATTAGAGTTATGAATATGTCTACAAACTGCTGAATTATCTTTCCCTTTGGTTTTCTTATTCAGTTGCTGGCATAATTTAACTGCAAAACCTTTACTCTAGGCTTTGCTGTTAGATTTAAAGAAGGAATATGAATATGTGAATCTGAATGGACCAGATGTGCAATCTGAATAACAGTCACACTTGGAATATCAGCAGAATTTGTTACAAGGTGAACTATAGGATCTCTGAGATCATGTAGAGATTTAGATTTAACATGACATATCCTGAATTCAGCTAATTTTCCTGTAGAAACTATTGATTGTGAAATCCTAACCATAGCATTATCTTGCCACACATAAACAGAAAGATGTCACAGGATAAAGAGAAAAAAGAACAATGGTTTCATGATGATAGAGAAGTCTCGATCCGTGAACTTGAGAATTTAGGATGTTGTCTGCTTTGGGGAAGAAATATGCTGGTCAGCTTTAATGGGTATTTAGTCCCAAGAGTATGGATTGGTCCTCTTGAGTTGAGAGACATGGACCCAAGACTTGAAGCCCTGATGTTTTGCTACAGTGTACTTGAAGAACTTGGTATGGTCCCATCTGGAAACTCCCCAAATTAGTTCAAGGTCAAAAGATCTTTTTTAGAATTTGATTTTGGGAAGTTGTCAACATGCCAGAAGTTTCTAAACACTTGATTAAAATAGGATTATAGGTCATTGTGAAACAATACCTATTCATTTAATCAGAGTGATAATTTAAAAACTTCAAAGGCAAATACAGACAGCCACATAGTTGTAGAAAAATCTCAACTCTTTTAATAGAAAGGACTCAGTTTTCTTAAGTGATCAATGACCTAATAAAAGTAACATGAAGCATAGCGAATAATCTTGATAAAACACAGTATCTTTGTTTCCTAGGCCAATTACTTGAAAGGTAAAGAAAAACCATTCACTGTTTCTTACAGAGAGCAGACCAATACTCAAAGGAAACTTCATTGTTTTAACAGAGAAGACCAAACTCTAGTGTTGCATCAGTGTACTTTTGATATTAATGCTCAATTTAAAAACGCTTATAAATAATTCCCTTCAAGTCTTAGCCAGCTTGATCACACATAAAATTTATTTTCCAAGGTTTCTCTTCCACAAACCTACAACTTTCTTATATCCATTCAGTTTTTGTCGGATATTTTCCCTCTTTCTCATTGTGGAGCAACCAGTCCTTCTACTTTAAGACAAAAAATATTCTCTTTTTCCCTTAACAATACAAAACATACCCTTATACTTTATAGCTTTCCTACCACAAACACATCTGACCTTCTTTGTATACTTGCATATGTAGTTGCTTCCCTTATTTCTGGTAATCTTAGTGACACATATTAGAATTCTTAGCCATCAGTAACCTTAATTTCTAGTGAAAACTGGAAGCAAGCAATTGTAAATTGTCAGACCAGTATCCTGTTGATTGGCAAAGCTATGAATCATGATTTCTAGAAGCATGTTCTTTCTCATAGTATAATTTTTTAATGTGATACAGAACAAGTGTACTAACAGATCCAACTGTCTAATCTCTGTAATAAGAAGCTGTAGGGAAGGCAAAATTTTATCTCTGTCCTCTTAGGTTTTTTGGCTAGGCCTGAGAATTAAATTGTTCTTTGCTCAGATTTCTCTCAGCCTTAACTTTACATCCTTGATGATAAGAATGTTAAAACCTTCTGGTATATGGAAGACATCTTTCGCATGGGAATTTTATCTTATTTACATATATTTAACTCACTTGTTTTGAACAATTATGCTTGGGTTACTCATGAAAATGAGACATTAAGCAGCTAGCCATTAAGTTATTTTTCTTGCTGACATTTTATAACGTAGAGATAACACAAGTTTATTTTACTAATAAACCTAGGCAGGAAAACTTGTGAGTCTATATTATATTTAATGCTGACAACTCTGAAGACATGCCTGTTTTAATCAAACTGACAAACTTTAACTAGTTGTTATTTACCAAAGATTATCCCTATCATATGAACTTGAAAAACATTTTGGATTAGTTCCTATCTTTCTAAGAGTTTAAGGAATACTTAATTTATGTAAGCACTTATCGTTCTTTAAGCCAATTGAATAGAGCTCTTTTACAATTTAATTTTGGCAATACCATCCAGAGGTAGAAAAATATCACATTTGCAACAGACAGACAGGCATAAACTACAGATGGAAGTAGATATCAAAGCTTTCATTCTAAAATGTAGACCATGTGTCAGGTACAATAACATAAAACTCAATAGTTTAAAAAATATCTGAATCTGAATTGTGTTTCTGGCAGAACAAGTTAAGTTTACTCAGATGACTAAAGCTTTTTACTAATATTTGTGGAAAAGACTATTCATATTTTCACTTGCCCAATTTCCAAATATCTTTTTTGCTTTTTATGATGATGAATTATTTCCTCCAAATTTGCATTTTAAAGGGATAGCTGTCAGGTCCTAGAGAAGACAAGGTAGAAAATTTACATCTCAGAGGCACTGAGCTTAGACTTCAGGGTTAAATACCATCACTTGTCTAAACAAAGAAAGAAGGATGTAGGTAAAGGCCTCCTCAAGACAAGATGGCCAGGAAAAGCACCTTAAACAAAGGTAAGGTTTTTGATGTAAATGTATTTCAATGCCTTCTCCATCCCTTAGTGATTTAGTCCTCCTTTTCTTCTGTGCAGAGAGGGAGACATCCTTACAAATGGATATTTCCTTTATAGACCTCAGTTTCTCTTACAAAGGGGCCTCCAGATAACAAGCTAAAAATAATCAGGATGCCAGAGAGGCATATTCTGGAGATTAATTTGGCTATATCAGTTGTTTCCCAGCCCATCTTGTGTTTTTAAGTTTGATTACTGAGTTGAAGGTGGGGCTCGATGAAGAGTAGGACAAGCATTTTATATATCTAGACTCAGCATGGGTACTTCTGATCTTCTTACAGTCAGAGACTTGTTTCTGCTTTTTGTTTGTTTTCCAGGTTAAATGACACACCAGTCAGTTTTCTTTCTAAGAAGGAGTTTTGGAGCAAAGGTCATGACAAAAATAAAGAAGTGGACAGAGTTGGCAGAGCATATGGTCAGCAGGGGGTTGAGAAGAAATGTTTCATTTGGCTGGGAAGTTCCCATGGGTGAAATAGGATTGTATAAAAAAATCAGAAAGGACTAATTCTCATAATTTTTTTCTGAAAATGGCCCAAGTGCCAGTTGGACCAATTCAGACATGGAGACCTTTGAAATCTGATTTGAAACCCTCACCACAGAAATATTCTTTTTTCTCTGAGAGATTTGTTGATTATTGTGCCAAAAGTCAATCCCTTGGTAGATTTTTCTAGTGAGGAAACAGTTCAGGCCAAATGGAAGTGGGTCATCAGAGGGCTAGTGTAAAAATGGACAATTTCTTTTCCAGTGGCCTGGCTGTCTGTAGTAAAGGCGGACATCTCAGGGCACTGGGTTCTTCAATTTGGGGTCACATTGTTTGGTTTACATACAAGGAAGTCCTCTTGGTTCCTGTAGCTGTTACAGTGCTAAAGACATTCATAGCCTTTTGTAATGAGTTTCTTCACTGTGGCCACTGTCATTCTAAGTTATATTTGGTAAGGTTCATCCATTTTCTTAGGAAAGCGCAGGTTCTGGGTCCACAGTTCTTATGCACAAAACTGGCTGGAGTTCCAGATGGAAGAATTCTAGACTCCTTGGTTACAGATGAACCCATGATTCTTTGACTTCTATTAACCTGAACTACGGGAAGCCTCCTCCCGGACCTATTCCAGTTTCTTTATCAGATCCAATCCAATCTGTACACAGTGCAGTAGAAGAATTGCTCAAAAAAGTTGGAGAGCCCAAAACTCAAATTTGTGGAGCTTAAGTCCTAGAAGGAACTCACCCATGACCTCCAGTCATGGCAAGAGAGCGGTGGGCACAATGGGCTTGGCAGGTTCCTTCGCTTGGCCACTCAGCACTCTCCTTGGGGTCCCTGGAAGTTTCCTTCACATCCCACTTCTGATGCCAATGTAAGACTTGTGCACCGTGCACAAATCCCACACGTTGGGATGGCTCACCTCACAAAGACCACGAGACAGAGACCGTTGCAATCAAGCAAGAGGAGTTTTATTCCAGCATACAGGGGTCGCTCAGTCTTCAAGACAAAAGCGGCCCCGAGCTCTTAATACAAGCACTTTTTATACAGTTTTTTAGACAGACTTTGGCAATAGGATGAGTTGTATACTGCTTACAGGTTATCAGAGGTGACCTTTAGATTCATTGGTGGGCTTAAGCAGGCTGGCACACTGATAAGGAACAGTGTATTTCCCAATCGTTTATCTTCCTTGTGGCCAGGTGGCCTCTAGATAAGGAACTGGTCAGTTCCTGGGACGGGGTGGTGGTTAATCCCTTCCTGGAATTTAGGGTGCCTGGGCCCGCCTGGCCTCTACTTATCCCCTTAGAAGCTGCCTTACTTAAAATGGCATTAGTTATGTTTTCTCGGTTTTAGCAAGCATTAATACAGAAGCAAATTGTGCATGTTAAAGTTATATTTTTCTCTACACCAGGAGCTGTTAAATTTAATTTGTGTACAGTTTTTCTTTTAACAGTTTATTTGAGGTAAAAACAATTTATAAATTAGACAACACTCAGAACCAGAGGAGGTTCAGAAAGCTTCCCCCAACAGTGTGAGCAGTGAACTTTTATAGGCTGAACACAGAAGACAAGTCTTGAAATCACCCAACTGGCCACAGTTTGGCGTCTGACTTATTTGGGCATGGTCTGGAAAG
Source organism: Cynocephalus volans (assembly GCF_027409185.1). NCBI lineage: Eukaryota > Metazoa > Chordata > Mammalia > Dermoptera > Cynocephalidae > Cynocephalus > Cynocephalus volans. The sequence goes on along the minus strand of NC_084465.1, from coordinate 133,222,598 downwards.
TTGGCTGCTTGTGACTGGCTGAAACTCTATTTGTAATAAAATATATACTCCTAAGTTAGGTTTTGTTTACGTACTAAGTTGAGTTGTATTTTATTACATAAGAACTCAGAGTATGGAGACAGCTTCAGTCTGGTAGCCTGCTATCTTAGCTTCCCTTTAGTGTCTAGTGTAGTGATCTTAACTTTGCTAGTTCATGACTCCTTTGAGAGTCTGGTGAGAGCAATGAACCCTTTCCCAGAAAAATGCATTAATATGTATGGTGCACTTCAATTCACTGTCAGGGGGCTTACATCACCCTCTGAAGCCTACCCACAGAACACCAGAGGTGCAGAGATCAACAGTTCCTGCTCAGGGACCTAAATTCAGCATCCCTTTCCTCCCACTGGGCAGTGCTAGATCAACCTTGTTAAGTCTACAGATTCCTCTTCCCAGGCTTCCATCAGCCTGCGCCCTGTTGTTAATCAGTTCTTTCTTCAGAACTTGGAACACCAAGGGTTAAACTGTAGGCTCTTTTTCATTTAATTCTGCCTAATTTAGATTTATGGGCAGAAGGCAAGAGAGAGGGTTAAATTGCCCACCTCTTATGTACACTTCTTACTTATTCCTTACCACAAATAGAGGAAGTAAATATAATTACACTCTAAGGTATGACTCTGTAAGGTTAAGTGATTGGAAACTCATACAACTAGTTAGTGGTTGAGTGGGATTCAAACTCATTTGTGTTTGATCCTAGACCCTATGTTATTTATGTTATACCAAAGGCCTCACCCTGATTTTCCTCCTTTGATTAGGGAAACACCCTAATCCTTAGGGTGACTTCTTCAGACCTCTAAGCTCATCCATTATGTGGATTTTACTAGTGTAACTCCCAAGGGTCATAAGACTTTGAGGTCCTTGCAGATCGCTTTACTGTATTCTCCTGTGCACCAGTAATATATTTGAAATGCAGCAGCTATACCCACATCTCGTTTTCTAATATTCCCAGGAGAAACAGTAAACCGGAGCTTACTTTAGAAGGAAAAACTATTTCAATTATTGTTTTTCCAGATGCCTTATTTTTCTTTTGGGGTTGTTGATTCTGTAACTGAAATAGTCTGATGTATTTTGAGCTATTTTCTTTTCTTTGTAAAACATCATCAACAGGGTCCTGTGCTTTGTTAGAAAAATCAGCATGTTTTCAGACATTTAGGTCTTATGTGTTAACACAGAAATAAAGTTAGAGATGCTGAAAGCCTTGGCATAGGCATTTAATCTATTCTGACAAGGTCTATCTTATTTTTAAAGGCCTCCAACCTCCTTTGATGAACTATTCCAGTACCTAATAATCTTTATATTCAGGAAATTCTTAGAATCAGCCCAGTAGTTAATATTTTTTATTAAATCATTAGCTATAAAAACAGGGGTTTTGGGGGGTGTCACCCTTGATGGAATTGATGGGGCCTTGATTTCATCACCCTTTTAGGTAATTATTATGATTTGATCAGAATCTTTATGTCATGCATGCATGGTCACCATGTGACACTGGCTCTCCCAGAGTGTCCAATTTATTTTTAGAGGCCAGCTGATATCTGGACAGAATTGATCCACTTCTACCATTTATTAAATACTAATAACATCTTTTATAACACATAAAGATTCCTTTTTGTGCCACTTAAAAACTTCATGTTGGATGGATTGGACAGAATTTGAAGAAAAAGAGTAGAGATTTACCTTAATAAAAATGAGGACACCTTTCCCACAGGTGTGGAAAGATGAGAGGATGCAAATGTGCATAAAGGATGGGGAGGAAAGTTGAGGAAGTTCTTACCTGGAAGCCTGTATTTCTCTACAAAGAGGGAAGCAAGGTCATCTTCCAGGAGGGAAGAAAGAGGTGGATTTAACACTCTCTTCTTCCTAAGAATAGGGGATCTGAAGAGAGTGGTAAAAGACAGAAATCACTGTTGTAAGGAATAGAAAAGAGAGGTGATTTGAGACACATAAAGGGCCAAGCAAAATTGAAGCTGTAGGTGTTGGATTTGTAATGGAAGCAGTCAACATCCAGAGATAGGAGAGAAGAGAGATCTTCTGTTAGATCTGGAGTCGGGGTATTGTTGAGTGTGATTATTAAAAGGACAAGAAGGCAAGGGGATTGAGGGTATGGACAAGAATGTAGTTGAAGTTATGGATCATTGATTCATTCATCCATTATACAAATATTTCTTAAGCAGGAAAAATGTGCTATGTGGGAGACAGTGTAGCTGGACAGGGCAGGAGGTGAAGACAAGTAAATAGATACTTTTGGAGAAAATAGAGAGGTGAGGAGACTAGAACCCTCATGAGTTCAAGGAAAAAAGGAAGTAAGGGCACGAGTGATCTGGAAGGATGGTAAAGGAAGACATTGCTTAAACATCTCTATATTCATCTTCTTTTTTTCTTTTTATTGAAACGTAATTGATTATACATATTTGTGTGGTATGGAATTGAGTATCAATACCTGTGTACAATGTGTGATGACTGAGTCAGCACAATTAGCATAATCATCATTACAGAACATAATTATTTCTTTGTGTTGAGGACATTCGATCCCCTCTCTTCTAGTCATTTGATAAAATGCAGTAAATTGTTAATTATAGGTGCCTAGTTTGGCTGTACATCAATTGGACTTATTTTTCCTAACTAGTTGTTTCGAGTCCATTAAACCATTTCTTGGTATCCCCCCTCTCAGCTCTAGAAACCAGTCTTGTTTATTGTTTCTTTCTCTGTTTATTTTTTAGCTTCCACTTATAAGTGAGGACATGTGGCATTTCTCTCTTTGTGCCTAACTTATTTCACTTAACATAATTTTCTCCAAGCTCATCCATGCTGCTGTGAATGACAGAGTTTCATTCTTTTTTATGGCTGAGTAGTATTCCATTGTGTAGATAGACCACATTTTCCTTATCCAGTAATCTATTGATGAATATTTAGGTTGGTTCCATATCTTGGCTATTGTAAATAGAGCTGTGATAAACATAGGAGTGCAGGTGTCCCTTCGACATGATGATTTCCATTCCTTTGGGTGTATACCCAGCAGTGGGATTGCTGGATCATATGGCAGTTCTATCTGTAGTTGTTTGAAAAACCTCCATGCTGTTTTCCATAATGGCCGTACTAATTTGAAGTCCCACCAACAGTGTATAAGGGTTCCCCTTTCTCCACATCCTCACCAGCATCTATTGTTCTTTTTTTCATTTTGTTTTATTAAATTCAATTTTATTTATATGTATTTTTGTGGGGTATAGTGTGTTGTTTCCATACATGCATATCCTACAAAATGACTCACTTAGGGTGAATAGCATAATTTTGTCCCCATTAGTTCATCCCTAATCTTCACCCCCCCACTCCTCAGCCTCTGGTAACCATTATTCTACTCTTTCTTTTTTTTTTTTTTTAAAGATGACCGGTAAGGGGATCTTAACCCTTGACTTGCCATTGTCAGCACTATGCTCACCCAGTGAGCTAACCGGCCATCCTATATGGGATCCGAACCCATGGCCTTGGTGTTATCAGCACCACACTCTCCCGAGTGAGCCATGGCCAGCCCCTTCTTTTTTTTTTTTTAAACACACAAAGATTATTATCCTTATTGCAAAAAAAAAATAACTCTTAAAAGTGAATTAGAAAAATCTAAGCAGAAATTTGGTGAAGGACATGAGCAGAGAAGTCACACACACCCAAAAATTACACATGGTTAATAGGTACATTCTAGGATCTGGTTGTGGGTGGGGGCAGGACTGAGGCCCACAGCCCCCGTTTCTCAGGATGACTTCAAATTATACTACAATTTTTTTTTTTTTTTTAAGGGTTGGTTCCTTTATTTTTTTTATTTATTTATTTTTTAAATTTTATTTTGTCGATATACATTGTGGCTGATTATTGCTCCCCATCACCAAAACCTCCCTCCCTTCTCCCTCCCCCCCCCTCCCCCCCAACAATGTCCTTTCTGTTTGCTTGTCGTATCAACTTCAAATAATTGTGGTTGTTATATCTTCTTCCCCCCCCCCCCCAGTTTTTGTGTGTGTGTGTGAATTTATATATTAATTTTTAGCTCCCACCAATAAGTGAGAACATGTGGTATTTCTCTTTCTGTGCCTGACTTGTTTCACTTAATATAATTCTCTCAAGGTCCATCCATGTTGTTACTACAATTTTATAGTAACCATTCATATACCAAAAAAACAAAATACCTAAGAATAAGTTTAACCAAGAAGGTGAAATATCTCTGTGATGAGAACTACAAGTCAGTACTGAAAGAAATTGAAGAGGACACAAAAAAGATGGAAAGTCATCTTTCCAGGAGGGAATTGGGCTGGCTGTGTTGCTCTCTTTTTAGTAATAGCTAGTCTGATTGGGGTGATGTGTTTTCTCAATGTAGTTTTGATCTGCATTTCCCTAATGATTAGTGATATGAGCATTTTGTTATGTACCTGTTGGCCATTTGTATGTCTTCTTTTGGGAAATGTCTATTCAGCTACTTTGCCCATTTTTTAAAAACAGATTATTTGTTTTTTTACTAAGTTGTTTGAGTTCCTTGTATATTCTGCATATAAATCCCTTGTTGGAAGCATAGTTTGCAAATATTTTCTCCCATTCTGTAGGTTGTCTTTTCACTCTGTTGACAGTTTCCTTTGCTGTGCAGAAGCATATTAGTTTGATATAATCCCATTTGTTTATTTTTTCTTTTGTTACATGTGCTTTTCTTATTCAAAAAATCTTTGCCCACTCCTATATCATGAAGTGTTTCCCCTGTGTTTTTTTCTAGGAGTTTTATAGTTTCCAGTCTTATATTTAAGTCTTTAATCCATTTTGAGTTTATTTTGGAATATCATGAGATGTAAGGGTCTAGTTTTATTCTACTACACATGGATATCTACTTTTCCCAGTACAATTTATCAAAGAGGTTGCCTTTCCCTAATGTATGTTTTTGGCACCTTTGTTAAAGGTGCTGCAAGTACATGAATTGATTTCTGGGTTACCTATTCTGTTCCACTGGTCCATCTGTCTATTTTTGTGCCAGTACCATGCTGTTTTGGTTACTATAACATTGTAGTATAATTTGAAGTTAGGTAGTGTAATGCTTCTGGCTTTTTTTTTTTTTTGGTCAGGATCACTTTGGGTATTTGGAGTCTTTTGTTGTTCCATATAAATGTTAGGGTTCTTTTTTCTATTTCTATGAAGAATTTAATTGCTATTTTGATGGGGATTGCATTGAATCTGTAAATTGCTCGGGGTAGTATGGAGATTTTCACAATGTTAATTCCTCCAGTACAGGAGCATAGAATATCTTTCCATCTTTTTGTGTTGGTTCTCTTCAATTTCTTTCAGTACTGATTTGTAGTTCTCATTGTAGAGATATTTCACCTCCTTGGTTAAATTTATTCCTAGGTATTCTAATTTTTTGGTAGCTATTGTAACTGGGCTTGCTTTCTTGATTTCTTTTTGTTAGTTCATTGTTCGTGTATAAGAATGCTACTGATTTTTGTATATTGATTTGTATTCTATCTTTACTGAATTTGTTTATCAGCTCTAGGAGTTTTTTGGTGGAGTCTTTAGATTCTTCTATATATAGGCTCATGTCATCTGCAAACAGGGACAATTTGACTTCCTCTTTTCTGATTTGGATAGCCTTATTTCTTGGTCTTGCCTGACTGCTCTGGCTAGTACTTCTAATACTCTGTTACATAGGAGTGGTGAGAGTGGGCATCCTTGTCTTTTTCCTGTTCTGAAAGCTTTTCCCCATTCAGGATGATGTTGGCAGTGGATTTGTTATACATGACTTTTGTTGTGTTGAGATATTTTTCTTCTATACATAATTTGTTGAAGGGATGTTGAATTTTGTCAAGTCTTTTTCTGCATCTATTGAGATGATCATTTGATTTTTGTCCTTGATTTTGTTGATGAGGTGTATTAGTCTGTTTCTGTTGCTTATAACAACATACCTGGAGCTGGATGATTTATAAGAAAATGAAACTTATCACTTACAGTTTCAGAGGCTGGGAAGACCAAAGTCCAGGGAACACAGCTTGGTGAAGTCCTTTGTGGTGGTGACAGTGCCCCAGGGATCTCAGATGGCAGAAAATGGCAGAGCAGAGAGAGACTAACCTCTCATGTGCTCTTCTCTTAAAGCTCTCAGAACCATGCCCCTGACCACCATTATTAATCCATTCACTACATCATGGCCCCACAATCTAATTGCCTCTTCAAGGCCCCACCTTTCAATTACCATAATAGGATTTCCCACCCTAAATAGTTACAGTGGGGATTTAAGCTTCAATGAGGTTGGGGGCTGGGGCATCCAATCTACAGCATGAGGTGTATCACACTTATTGACTTGCATATGTTGAACAATCCCTGAATCCCTGGGATGAATCCCACTTAATCATGGTGTATAATCTTTTTGATGTGCTGTCGAATTCTGTTTGCTAATATTTTGTTGAGAATTTTTGCATCTATTCATCAAGGATATTGGCCTGTAGTTTTCTTTTTTGGTTGTGTCTTTGTCTGGTTTTGATATCAGGATGATGCTGGCCTCATAAAATGAATGTGGGAGGATGGCCTCTGTTTTTTTTTTTTTTGTAATAACTTGAAAAGGATTGGTATTAAATCTTCTTTAAATGTTTGGTAGAATCCAGCTGTGAACCCATCTGGTTCTGGGATTTTCTTTGTTGGGAGATTGCTGATTATTGCTTCAATCTTGTTGCTCATTTTGGTCTGTCCAGATTTTCTGTTTCTTCTTGGTTCAGTCTTGTTCATCTGTATGTGACCAGAAATTCGTCCATTTCCTCCAGATTTTCAAATTTGTTGGTGTATGATTTTTCATAATAGTCTCTAATGATTCTTTGTATTTCTATGGTATTGGTTGTAATGTCTCCTTTTTCACTTGTGATTTTTTGTTATTTGGGTCTTCTCTCTTCTTTTTTCAGTTAGTCTAGCTAAATGTCTATTTCATCTTCTCAAAAAACTGACTTTTTATTTCATTGGTCTTTTGTATCTTTTTTCAGTCTCTTTCATTTAATTCTGCTCTGATCCTTATTATTTTCTTCCATCTACTAATTTGGGGATTGAATAGCTCTTTGAGGTGTAACATTAGGTTTTTTATTTGAAGTCTTTTTATTCTTTTGATATAGGTATTTATTGCAATAAACTTCTCTCTCAGTACTGCTTTTGCAGTATCCCACAGGTTTTGATATGATGTGCTTTCATTAACCCATTTAGTTCTCACAGTAATCCTATGAGATAGGACTTATTATTATTCACAACTTACAGGGATGGAAAGATTGAATGATTTGTCCAAGGTCTCCCAGCTAGTACATGGCAGAGCTGGGATTTGAACCCAGGCAGTCTGGCATCAAAGCCCAAGCTTTTCATACTATACTATACTGCCTCTAGAAGGTTGTGGCCAGAATGGGATGCAGAATTTTAAAGTGGAGTAGTTCCAAATCATCACAGTATTGGGAATATCCATAAAAGAAAGTATCTGAAGCCATATGTGGGTGAAGGTCATTGGAGGCAATATTGCTGGATGTTTTATCCATGTGGTTACTGATATCATTGTTGGAATGGTGACAGGACCTGGGGAGAGAAGACTGGGGGCTAAAAGCTTTCATAAGTGTGGGCTGGTAATCAGAAGGCCAGTCAGTGACAAAATGAAGAGGTGTAGATGGTGATATATCAAATGGCCATGGTCCAGAAACTTGAGGGTTCTTCCATGTGTGTGGAGGAGGAATAGTTTGGAAGTGTCATTGTTGGAGGAGGAAAATACTAAACCCTCCTCCCAACCCTGAAGTCTAAGGGATTAGGAAGCCATGTTCTTGGGAAAGAGCCAGGCTTCAACTAAGCAGGCAGATGGAAGGAGAGTACTTCAGGTGAGGTGAAGATGTTTGGGGACTTATTTTCTATACTGCAGAGTTCCAGGGATTCAGGAGTGAGGGGATTTTGGGGAGGCTGGGTTGAAGGCATGAGAACATTAGAATGAGAATACAGCAAAGGATGGGAAGCAAAGGGGCAAATGTTTTGGGTGATGACTGAGACATGGATGGACTATTTGCCTCCGAGGTTCCAGGTAGAGCCCTGGTATAAAGTTGCATGGGCACCAGTGTGGGCCAAGACCCCAGGTAGTGGCTTAATGGTTGTGGACATCAGAAAAGTACCCAGTCCAAGGGGACCAGGGTGACTTTCCATCAAAGCCAGGACAATGAACATGCTTTCCACAAGACAGTCAGCTTTCCCTCTGCCATGGCAATGAGCTATGAATGGGCTTATTCTGAGTCACACACTCTCTGTCCAACAGGGGTTTTTAACATTTTCTGTGCCATAGAACACTTTAACAGTCTGGTGATGCTTATGGACTCCTTTTCAGAATAATATTTTTAAATGTGTAATATAAAATGCATAGGATTTTAAAAGGATACCACTTATAGAATGTAAAAAAAAAAATTGTGACATAGAAGTACATTTTCTCCTCTATTAATACATTATAAAATAAGAACTAGTGGCAGGTCTAACAAGAATTATAATTTCAAAGTAATGATGAGCATTAACAATATATTGAGATATGATATGATGTGAAGATATGTGATTCCTACTGGTGACACATCTCAGGTAGAGGTTAGTGAAAGTAATATGTAGAGACTTCCAGTTTCCAGTCCAGCCTGTGAGGAGCTCAGAAGTCCTAACAACAACAAAAAATTCTACTAAACATTTAAGGAACAAATTCTTCTAGAAGACAGAAGCAGAGAGAATACTTTCTAACTCATTCTATGAGGCCAGCATTACCCTAGTATCTAAACCAGACAAAGACACTACAAGAAAATTACAGACCACCATCTCTCATGAACATAGATGCAAAATCCTCACTGTAATATTGTTTTATAAATCAAATTCAATAATGTATAAAAAGAATTATACACCATGGCCAAGTGAAATTTAAATCAGGTATGCCAAACTGGTTCAGCTTTCAAAAATTAATTAATGTAATCCATCATATCAACAGGCTAAAGAAGAAAAATAATAATCACATTGATAAATGTAGAAAAAAAGCATTTGATAAAATCCAACACCCAATCATGATTCAAAACTCTCAGCAAACTAGGAAAAGAGGGGAATTTCCTCACCTTGATAAAGAACATCTTACAAAACACCTACAGTTGACATCAGACTTAATGGTGAGAAACCCCAAACTTTCCAAATTAAGAACCCCATATAGAAGAAACACACATAGAACCTAATTCTTGAAATGCTGACAGTTTAGGATTTCTGGTTTTCCTGGCTGTATCAATCACAGCTCTGATTACAGGAAACAGGAAATTACTCTAGATATTCTAAGCAGAAAATGATTTAACATAGAGAGGCTGAGTCTTGATAAATTGTTGGAAGGGCAGGAGGAGCAGGCTTTAGGCTGATCTGCAGGAATGACTGTCAGAACACCACAGACCCAGCCCACTAAGGGAGACACGACCTCTGCCAAAAAGCAGCTGTAGAAAAACCAAACACTTCTGCAACTGAGGAGCAATAGCTGGTGCAGTAGAAACATGGCCTCCACCTCCCTTCCACCTTTCAGATCTTCAGCACCTGCATCTGATTGGTGGCCTCTAAATCCAATGAGAAGGGTCAATGCAAGGAAGTCTGGGGAATGTAGTTTTTAGCTTTCCAGCCTCTGTTGTAGAAGAAGTGACCGTAGGAGATTGAGTTCCATTCTGCCATATCTGCCATATGCTGTAAATAACTAGAAACTAAAACAGTTGTTTATTGCTATATTTATAGGTAGACACCACTCGTAAAGGTTTGTGACTACTGTATACCTGTCAGAGCTTTAAATCAATTTGTTCCTATCACTACGAAGAGTGAGATTTGGACCAGAACCAGGGACAGATACGTCTCACTGATCCCAGTCCTCACAAGCCCCTCCTGCTCTGTGATCCAGATACCCTTCTAGAACAGTTTCTCAGCCCCAATACTACTGACATCTGGGGATGGATGATTCTTTGTTGTGGGGGGCTGTCCTGTGCATTGTGGGATATTTAGTAGCATTCCTGGTCTCTACCCACTAATGTCAGTAGGATAATCCCTTAAGTCATGACAACCAAAAATATCTCCATACACTGTCAAACGTCCCCTGGGGGATGAAATTCCCCCAGTTGAGAACATTGCTTTAGAACATGGTGTCAGCTGTTAACCCAATGGTAGCAGCCACCATCTGCTATGGCAGTTGTTGACTATACAAGAAATACTATTCTAATGCACACATCAAAATGATATCCCATCCCCTTAATGTCATATTAACATCTTACTAATAACACAGAGAAACATTAACAAATCAAGGGGAACTCTCATTCTAATCACGGGAAGAGAACATTTTCTATTGTTCACAATATTAATCAACAAAAATTAGGTAATGCTTTCCCTCAAAATGATATCTGATGATACTTGTCACTCCATTAAGTGTCTGCAAATTGCTTTTGTGACATACAAGTTTTTTGTTGGCACATCACAAGTCAGTGACCTATTACCACCAAATAGAAAAGAAACTGAAAAATGTTACACCATTTCCTAGAGAAACTTTACGATCTCTTGTCCTGAACAGCTTTTTAAAAAGATTAGAGACCTATTTGATGAAAATGGTTTGGCTGAAGTTGTGCTGACAGCATGGGCTGGGTGACATCAGGACTTCTATTCCAACTCTGCAGTTATGGAAAACTGAGAAAATCCTACATTAGCATCTCCCATTATCATATATAGATGTGCGAACTGTAATTTCATTGTAAAATCCAGTGCAACCATTAATCATTTCTTTGCCATTTTTGTCTGCAGACTGCTTTCTAATGTTCTTTACCTTTATCTTCTCATTACCAAAAGAAATTTAGGTGGCTGGATCAAAAACAGAAAATTCTTTCTCATTCTAACTTCTCTCTTATTGTGCCCTCCAGAAAATTACCTCATCCCACTCCCACTTTGATTTCTTAGCTTGCTTTTTGTATAGCATTTTATGGCTTTCAAAGACCTTCCTTTGCATTTTCATGTCTGATATTAACCCCAATTCCATCAGACTGGCATCATTACTCCCATTTTAAACATAAAGAAACAGCCTCAAGAAGTGAAGGCCACCAGTTCAGGATCAAATGCTGTTGGATTATCTAGAAGGGCTCAGCCTTAAAGCATGTTGGAGGCTGATGGACCAGTGGGGAAGGGGTAAAATCTGGTCCTGGGAAGCCATGGAGGGTTGAGGGGTCACTGTGGTGGTCAATGGCACATGGTTGAGAGTGGCAGAGAAGATCTGTGGCAGAGAGGGACACAGTGGGCTCCATGTCCCATGAGCTTTAACTGGTATCTGGGTACATGGGATGTCATCCATCTGTGCATGGACTTGGGCTTCACAGGGAAAGTGACAGAGCCATTGATGCAGAGGTAGCCATCTCACCAAGTGCTCACAGGCTGTTTCTGCAATAGTCCTTCACCAGAGACCCGATAACCTTTGTACCTCAGTTTTAGTGATTCTAAAGAAAAGGCAGAGGCAGTTTGTTAGGGCAGTGGCTCTAATATCAAAGGGCACAAAAATAAAACTCAGAGGAAGGTGGGGGTCCATTCTCCTATTGAACTTTAGATTCATCCTTTAGTTTTATGGTCCCAGTTGGCTTGGATTCTTAACTCCAGTTGTCGTCAACCAGGTGCCCCCAAAGCTGCTCTTTCTTCCCTCTTGGTAAGTGTCAGAGGGACACCTTTAACTGTGGTGATCTTGTCTTTCCCCTCACTTTTGCTGTTGGAGGATCCTGAGTGTCTCCAATGGAACCAGGGCCCCTTGCCGCATCAGAACTGGCTCTGCAGGAGGACTGACACTTCACAGTTGCTGCTCCAGGGATGGAATGGTGGTCAGAGAACAGAAAACCCAGATACTGCACACTCTACCCACCAGGGGCTTCTGTGTGCAAAATGCCTTCCTTCCTGCAAGGAGGCAGTATAGGCAGGCTGGTAGATCAGTTAACCTGGATGAAGGTTACAACTCAGCTGTATTAAACATACACCTCCAAAAGGAGTTCCTGAAGGAGGTTACTGAGGTTATCAAACCTCTTATTGAAGAGACAACTTTGATGGCTAAGTGCAGTCCTGCCAAGGGGCGAGAAGATGGATCACTAATGATGAACTGGTATTGGTTCACTTCTTCAACTTGCTGATGAATCCTGAGGATGTCAAGTGTCTTAGTCTGTTTGCTGCTGCTATAACAGAATACCTGAGACTTGGGTAATTTATAAAGAAATTATAGCCAGTTCTGGAAGCTGGGAAGTCCAAGAGCATGGCGCCAGCATGTGGTCGGGGCTTCTTGCCTCATCGTCCATCACATGGTGGAAGACAAGAGGGTAAGCGAATATGTGTGAAAAGAGAAAGCATAAGTGGCTGGACTTGCTTTATGACCGTCCACTCAGGATAACATATTCTTGCAATAACTAACCCACTCCTGCTACAATGGTGTTAATCCATTCATGAGGGTGCAACCTTCTTAAAAGACCCCGCCTCTTAATACTTTTCCAATAGCAATTAAATTTCAACATGAGTTTCAGAGGAGACAGACATTCAAATCATAGCATCAAGTACTGTAATTCCTAAAAGGGCTAGAAGGAAATTTAACAGAAAACTACTGAGAACAGTAAATCATTTCATGCTTTCTTTTTGTTGTATTCTTTATTGTATTCTTCTCTCCTGTGCCTGGGACTTCTTAAACTTTTTCTTCTCAAGATTTTGACTTACCATGCTTTCTAAGAGAGTACAAAGTTTGGGTTTGGTGTGGGCAAGAGCTGGAAATAGTTCTCTGTGCCACTGGCTGACTAACCTCATATGCCTTGGGCCACAGTTCTCATAAGCACCTCTGCTAAACTCTGAGCTTGTCTCTATTATTTGAGCAGTGTTGCGATGACATTTCCTTGGCTGTGTCTTAACATGCTGAAGCCCTGCGTGTGCACACCTGCATTCCTGGACAACTCCCATGTGCCCCAGCATGACTTGAGGGTAGAAGAAAATTAGGTAGTTACTTACGACTTGGCAATATTCATCTCTACAGACCAGGGGGCCTCTGACATCCTTTCTCCATTGCAGCTCCTTTTCTGGACTGTGCATGTGGTAGTTTGAGATCGATAGACCCTACCCATCTTGTCAGTGCTTTGGAAATGCAGATTAAATTTTACATGAATTGAAAAATGTTTCTGTTCCAGGTGATTTTATTGGGGCCCATAGGATTCTAACGTGGTTCAAATTGGCCTAAAGAGGTTCAGCATATTCATTGTGGAATGAGACAAAATCCCTTTCAAGTGTTTTGGAACAAAGAGTATCTAAAGGGAACTCACTCCTAAGCGTCAACATTATTTGTCTATGTGGTGGTCATCATTTTCAGAAGAGATCTTCATTAAGTTAAAAAGAGCCTTTTTGCCATTCTGTAGCATAAACAATCCAGCTTCTCTTAAGTCAATGGCTTTAAAAAAAAAGGAAAGAGGATTATCGTCACATAGAAGAGACTCAGGGGCTGTAACAATCAGAGCAATATATGGACCTTACTTGAGTCATGACTAGAACAAACCAAATATAAAGAAGATATTTGTGAGGCAATTGTACTGGGTATTGGCTAATATGAGCGATTATTTTAATAATTGATAACAGTATGGTAATTGTGCTTTTTAAAATGTCTTTATCAGCTAGATATGCTTACTAACATATTTAAAGGTGATATATGGGATTTCTTTAAAAATACCGTAGCAAAAGATAGTTGTGGAAGGGCAGTGGATAGATGAAATGACAGGCAGAATGCTAGGAACAGCTGAAGGTAGCAACGGTGGCTAAATGCAGGTTCCCTATACTAATTTCTCTACTTTTATGTGTGTTAGGAAATTTCCATAATAAAAAGATTTTTTTAAATTCCTTTTCTGGGTGGAGATGGAAAACAGGAACTGGTTAATATGAGGGTAATTTTTAAAGTTTATGGAAATATTTGTATTATCTTGTAATTCGATTTTTTCCATGACCTTTTTGAAGTACCCTTGTATCATGTCAGCTGATATGAAGATAAGGATCTCGGGGCCTCTGTCTTTGTTGCTAATATTCTGCCCTAAACGTCTTTAAATACTTGCAAGAAGCAAGATGGAAATTGTTTGGGAGTAGGAACTGTTTTATTCAACTTTCTAATGCCCACAGTGTAAATGTTCCCTGAATTTCTTTCACGTGTTTCTGTTTTTAGGGATATAGACAATAAGGATTATAATGTCTTCATGACAGGTTGACCCTTGATTACATGTCCCATTATCTCTAGTAATACTCCATGTTTTGAAGTCTACTTTGCCTGAGATCAGTGCAGTCACATAAGATTTCTTATGACTAGTATTTGCATGATACACCCATATAACTTTTTCTGTCCTTTCGCTTTAAACCTATTTGTGTCTGTGTATTTAAAGTACATTTCTTGTACACAGCATATAGTTGGGTCTTGCTTTTGTATCCAGTTTGACAAGCTCTATCTGCTTATCTGTGTTTAGTCCATTCATATTGAATGGTTGGGTTTAGTCTACCATCTTGCTATTTACTGTTTCTATTTGTCCCCATCTGTCATTTGACTTTTGTTCCTACCTTAATAGAAAAACAAGATCCACAGCAAGGAAAGTAGGCCCTCTCAGTATAGGGAGAAGTGGAATTCCAGGAGGCTTCATTACATCATATTCTTTGAAAATAGTGCTCCCCAGGGCACAAATCCAATTCATCATGAACAAGGCACCCTAGAGTGGGCCTTATGCCAGCCACATCTGCTTTTCACTGGACCTTACAGCTAAGGCCACTGTTGCCTGTCATCCTCAGGTTTGGTTCAGCCACAGTTCTTGGCCTACCTGAAAACTATTTAAATGGCTTTAACGACATGACATTAGTATCCCATCCAGTGGCACTTAAGGTTACATCGGTTTCACAGGCCCAGGATTTGATGATCACAACCAGTTACACACAACCCAGGCAATGGAATCTCAGAGACCAGCCTGTTTTCACTAAATCACAGCTGTCTTCACACTCCACCTGTGTCCCCCAGTGCAAACCATGCATCTAGGCTCTTGTTTTGGATTCTGCTCCTGAATGTCAGCTGTTTCCACCCTACCCAGTATCCTAGTCCTCACCCAGGACTGGAGCACTCTCCCACACTTCAGCTGGGTCACCAGGTGGCCAGCTGTCCTCTGCTCCTGCCCAACCACTCCTATGGGGCATAGCACCCCCAAATACCCCACTGCCCCTGCAGATTCTGTCTTTGAAGCCCTGTCCAGCCTCTGAAGACCTGTCCCACCTAGTAAGCCAACCAGGTGGGAGTTCCCACATCTCTCCTATTGCTCTTTTTTGCCTCATACATAAAGTTTGAGCTGCAACAGCCTGGTCAGACCATCCCTTCAGTACTCAGCTCGGGGCACCACAATAGGATAGGTTGGAGAATTTCCTGAGACATGGAGTGAGACCAAGAAGGATCTGGAAAAGCCTAATGTGAGAAATTGTCCAGGGAGTGAGGGACGTGTACCCCGGAACAGAGAGGCTTAGAGGAGACATGATGGCCATGTACACACCTTTGGCATGCTACCGTGGAAAAGAGGAAATGGATTTATTCTGTGTGACTCCAGAGGCAAGAGTTAAAACCATGTTTGTTATATCTCATTATAAGATGCACAGGTGGGTTTGCTTTTTGCATAGGCAGTTATGCTTTTAAAAAAAGGGTGGGGGCGGGGGGAGAAAGTGGGTTGGATGCCAGGTGTGGTGAGAGTGTCTTACCACGGGAGTATTCAGGCAGAAGCAGACTTGCTCTTGTGGTCAGAGGTGCAGAGGGTTTGCCTTCACTTGAGGAGAGGTTGCCGATAGGACCTTGAAAAATGTGACTCGGCAGGTCTGGAATTTGAAATTATACATGATGAATAGTGGGCCACGAGGGGTTTTAAAGAAAATGAGATCCTGATTATTTTTTGAGTAGAATCGGTTACCTATTGAAGGTAAGGCAAAGAGTACAACACAGTTTGGGGCCCTTCACAGCTCTCCCCCTGGCTGGATTTCTCAGCACCTCTGCTTCGTTTTCCTCTCTCCAGAATCCCCTTTCCACCTCTCTGCTTCCAGATGGAGACCCACAGGTGTGACTCCAGTGTTTTGCTCCCCAATTGGGCTCTCCTGGCACCACGTGCTTCATTCATTCAGAACATCTCTGTCTCCCAAACCTGTCTTCACCCTTGAATAGTATTGGTGGCCCCCTTCCCGCTCTCCTTCAGCACAAAGAAGTTTCTGGAACTTCAGGCTCAATCCATTGTCTACACCTGTGCTCCATGCCACCCGAGGGGTGCTCAGCACTGTCACATCTTGTTCTCACTGTACAGAAGCCTTCATTGAGAATCTAGTCTCTAGCTACTCTCACTTCATTCTCTTCTGTTCTTCTCCACTGTCCCCACACTCTTGAGACCTGAGTGACCACATATTTTGGAGAACCTCACACACATACTTATGCACACACGGAACATGACAGAAAAGTAGAAGTTGTGGTGTGGATACTCTGGTTTAAAAGCTTGTGTCCCCACAATGACATTCAGAATGAGAAGTCAGGGATTTTTAGAGATCCACAGAAAGGCAGTGGATTAGGAGCAGGAAAATGGATATTAACCTTGGGCCCCTTGTCGAGATCACACCTGGCTGTTTCCACTTAGGCTATTCTCAGACTCATCAGGGTTTAGATATTCTTAGGCTGAGTGAAACGTGACAGATTGGCTACCATGGCAACACAGTTATAGATTCTGTTTTGGCAATGAATTTTCGCTTCGGAAGGCATTCTAAGATTTCTCCTTCAACCCACAGGCATAGACTTTCCTAAAACATAACAGAAGAATATAATGAGCTCATTTCTGCTGCAAAGTGTTTGCAGCCTACCAGTGCGATGCTTTGTGTCTTAAACTATACTGTATGGCAAGGTGGTTTAAAGATAGAATCAGAGATATGGAATGTTCAGCTCTTTGCCTCCTTTACAGGTTTCTGGGAGGTTCAAAAGGGTCCTAAAAGACCCAGAGCTTTATTTGGAAGGTTGCATGGCCTATACTAATGACACCAGGTGCTTAAAGCAGAAATTGAGGCTGTCATGATTCTATGGCATCTGAAACCAGTCTCCTTCAAGGCACAAAACTGAGCTCACAAATGAATCTCACACCAAATCTAGTGTTTCATTAGTCCCCCAAAGAAGAAATTCCATTCTCCCCTGATTCAACTGCATGATGCAGCCATTCCATGGGGGGAGGGGAGGTGAGGGGAGGAGTGTGTGTGTGTGTGTGTGTGTGTGTGTGTGAGAGAGAGAGAGAGAGAGAGAGAGAGTGAATTCTTGAGTTCAGGTGTCCTTATCAACATTTGCAAAGATACACGTGGCAGAGGAGGTTGCGTCAAAGACTGTATGCTCAGAGTAGAGTTACTGACTGGGAAAGCATAATAGATGAAAGTTTATTGAGTACCTGCAAGTTCCAGGAATGGAGCCAGAGCAGTGAGTGTCATATAAAGATAGGAGTCAAACTCAGATGCTGCCTTCACAGAGCTGCTTATGGTGCATAGTGGCGCCAACAATTTGTGAATGACTGAGATGTATTTCCCAAAGGTAACCCCATCTATGGATCTTGCAACAAAATATAACATAATTGGTTTTAATTCTTGCCTCTGCAGGATAAATGCAAAATAGGAGGTTCCAAACACCGTGGGATGCCCGAGGCTGTAGATTATGGGCAGTTGGATTCAGGAATGGCTTTGTGATGGTGGCAGTAAAGACTGGCCATGGAGAGGGTACCATTTAAGCCGGCGCAGGTCAGGAGGAAGGGGTAGCAACAAAGACTCAGAAGCGATGTTTGGGGGGAGCTTGGGGAACAGTGAGAACAGTTCACTGTGGCTGGAACTTCAGGCCTTGTGAAAAAGTAATGATGTCAAAACTACAGAGCTAAGGGGGGACCATCGATCTCCTGGTGGCCTCCGGTTGCCTTTAAAGGCTTCTGAGCAGAGACATGACATAATGCGAGTGGACCGGCATGTGTTCCCCAGGCTGGGGAACATCACCCCAGCAATGACTTTCCCTTCTCGAAGATTAAACTTACAGATGGTGGGCCCATGGGGAGCCTGTGGAAGGTCATCCCAATCTGGTTTTGTCCCCCCGGTTTCTTTCCTGTGTGCGTAGGCTTTCAAAGCATCCAGATGGTCTCCTTCCCCCAACTGACTTTTTAAAAATAGGTGATTTATTCTTCAAATCCATCAAGGGATTGTCTTTCTTATCTCACTCACCAAGGGGGAGGGAAGGAAAAGATGTCATAAGTTTGTATATTGGACATTTGGCAAGTGTCAGAACAAGAGGATGTTTCCCAAGTCCAGAAGGCCCAGGGCTGCCCTTCTAGGCCATAAACTGGCATTTGGGAAGTGCCTCTTTCTGTACATTTCACACTAGGAGACGCGACATCCAAGTTGGCATCATCTGCCAGGCTTGGCCAAAGGGAAGAATTTAGAAACAGAAGTTCATTAGGGTTCAGGCAACAGTAAACCAGACTCCTTTGTGCCACATCCTGCAATAACTTAAACATTCTGGGTTCCTGCTGAAGGCAGCGAGGGGAGGGGCGGGAGAAGGGGAGAGGATGTTGTGGAGAGAAGGGAGCGAGAAGGAAGGCGGCTGCAGGGCAGGACAGCTTCTAGAACAGAGCACAACAGTGAGCATCTGTCACCGCCTTCCCGGGGCCAGGCCCTGGCAAGCCTCTTTTTGAATCCTCACAACCCCCCTAACAGTTAGACATCGGTGCTCCCCCATCTTGTGGAGGAGAGAATAGGCTCCTTGAGATTCTGTCCATTGCCCCAGATCACAGCTGCTCAGGGAGGCGCTGGCTGGGCTCTAACCCAGGGCACATGGTTCCAGAGCATCTCCCGACACGGAGAAGCCTGGAAGAAGAGGGATGCAGGGCTTGGCCAGGAGGCAGCTTCAGGAGCTCCTGACCCCGCTGAGCAGGGTTTTGAAGGAGACCCAGGAAGCCCGTCAGAACAGGAAGACTCATGAGCCTGTGCTCCGTGGGCTGGATTCACAAGCATGGTACCTCTGCAAGAAAGCAAAGACCCATCTGCACAAGAAGTTGGCTTGTAAGGGCAGAGGCTGAACAGACACTAAGAGGAATGAGAGTGGGGCGGAAGATGAGGCCTGGGAGATGGTTGGTGGTGATGGTGCATAACAATGTGAATGGACTTAATGCCACTGAGCTGGAGGCTTAAAGATGGTTAAGATGGTAAATTTTATGGTCTGTGTATTTTACCATGAAAAAAAAAATCAATACAGTTCTGCAAGATGAAGAGTTCTGAAGATTAGTTGCACAAAAGTATGCAGTACACTGCTGTGTACACTTAACATGGTTAAGATGGTACATTTTATGTTATATGTATTTTACCACAATTTAAAAAATCATTTTAAAAAAAGATGAGGTCTGGCTTTTCCTCTGGTCAGAGAACTCTGGCAATGGTCAGGGCTTCTAGGTTCAAGTTCAGAGGGCACCACTGGGATGAATGGGGGCTGGCAGCTGAGGCTGCACAAGCTGGCCCCAGGCCCTAGGCTGACTCTCCCACAGATGTGCAAGGCGACCTTGGGGACAGGACCACAGCACAGAGGCAGCTCCCGCCACAGAGGATGTATAAAGTTTATGAGTCAAAAGTTCACCTCTTACGGACTAGCGTGGAGTTTGATGTTCATTAACTGAGGTTTTAAAAGCTGGGACTGACGTCCTTCCTTACTTCAGTTGCCTCCTTAATTCATTTTCAATTGAATACCCAGACTGCTCACAAGAGGGATGACGGAAGGAGATGGGAAGGCAGTCGTCTGGAATGGTGGTTTTAAGTTTTATTTTTTGGTAACTAAAACCACTTTGCCAGGCAAACATCACAATACATAGTTTGCGTGGGTTTGTCTTGAGTAGTTGGAAGGTGGTTGTTCTACAAGAAAGGCTCTTGCATGTGCTGCCAAGGGCAGGGAGAGCTGCTGAGGTCAGCCCTATCCTGAGCCTCTGGCTTGCACATTAAATCTCTTCAGTCTAAGACCTTGAATTTTCCCATAGGTGATCAGTCCATCAAGGAGCTTATGAGCATGGGGACATAAACCTCCAGTTCAAGCTCCATCACTTACACTGGGTTCTTAGGCAAGTGACTTTAGCTTTCTAAGCTTCATTTTTATAATCTGTAAAATGGGGGAAACCGTACAACCTACCATATGGGTTGAATGTCAGAATTTAATTAGAGAATGTGTCCAAAACTCCTAGCACAGTGCCTGGTACATCGTAAATGCTCAATAAATGGTTTTTCCAAGACCAGAATGTAGTGATGATAAAGTCTCAAGTTTAGGGAGATTTCTGCCCTGGGTTACCCCCTCCCCAGACTCCCCTCCCACAACCATGAACCAGCTCTGTGCTGTCTCGAAGCCTTAGCAGCCGCTCCTTTGGCAGAACATACTGGCTGGGAACCCTCCCTGGCCCACTGGATGGAATTCATGTGACTTGTGCTTGGGAAGCCTGGATTCTGTTCACGACAGGGCTCCGAGTCACTGCCTGTCCCTGGTCAAACCCCTTCTCTTTTCGGAGCATAGCTTTTCTTACCTAAAATGGCAACGATAACGTCTCTGTGATCCCTGCAGGGTAAGGGCTTAGTCATAGTCCTTGTCCTGGTAGCTGAATGCTATTGCCCGTGCTAATGCCCTCGGCACTCTGTGGGGCAGTAGGTTGTGCTGAGCATGCACAGAGGGAACTGTAGGCACTGAGGCCCCAAGGTGAATGCGAGCCAGGAGCCGATAATCCCTTCAAAGAGCACAACTCTTAAAATAGTACTTATTTCTAATTACACAAGTGAAGCATGGATGAATACATTATCTGTATAAAAATGTAAGCATTACAAGTAAGAGCACCTTCCTCCTTTACATTCTAAGTCCCAGATCCTTCCCCAGAGACAAAAACCATGTTATCAGTAAAGACCCAAAGACCCTCCCAAACCTCTCACTAGGCTTTTTCATGCATATATGCAGACCCTTAAAAAATAATTGTGTTGTTTTATTTTGTTTTTGAATGAATGGTATGCTATATGAATGGTTCTAAAACTTGGGGTTTTTTTTTTCTAATAATATATGTTGATCTTTCCCCTTTCATCTTTTTAATTGCACATTATATTACATAGGGTAAATGGGCTGTCATTTATTTAGCTGTTCCCTTATTGTGGGCATTAAAGTTATTCCTATTTTTTTATCCCTCTAAACAATTCTGCAGTGATCATCCTTGTTTATTCCCCTTATGAACATCTGTGCATATTTTCCTAGATAGGTAATAAGAGGGGAAAATGAAACGTTTATAGGTTAAATCCAGAATGAAACATAAAATTTCATGGCTTTCTTCCCTGATGATGAATAAGAGAAAGATAGGACCAAGGATGTATTAAAGAAAAAATAACACACAGGGAGACTGATCAGAAATGCATATAGTTCTAACCAACTTTTAAAGTATAACTGTAATAATCAGATATCAGTCTACATTTTTTGATCCACTCAAAATGTGCATGGAACTGCATAGGTTTCATATTATATTTTAAGATCTTTGTAGAATCTTTCTGTATTTTAAAAATGTTTGAAAAAGATGAATATCCTATCACATATACCACAAAACTAATTTAATAAAAGTCATATAGTATTGGCGTACTAACCTATAGCTAAACAGGACAAAGTAGGTCCCATCAGACCTTAGTATAAGTAAGAATCTTAAAGAAGGAGGTAATACAAACAGGTAGGAAAGGGAAGAATATATCAAAGTATGGGAGAATAATTGGTTTGCTATATTAAAAAGTTTTATTTATATACTCTTTATGTTATATACCCAAATAGACTCTAGGTAAATTAACTAAGTATGCTTGGGGAAGGAAAGGGAAGTGAACACCAGACTTTGCCTCAGACCCCAACATCGGGCCTACTCCAATAAAAAACAGTGTCATGTAGGCTCCCATGACCCTAGACTCCAGGTCAGTACCCTTGGACTGAGCTTCTGGGCCTACTCCACCACCAGGCCCTTGTGGTCCCAGACTCCAGACCTGCCCTAGTCTCCAGACCAGACCTGAGGCAGGTCTGCTCACATAGCCCCAGGCTTTAGGCCTTTTCTGGCACCAGGTCAGCACCCCTGGCCTTATGCATTAGGCCAGTACCTGTGGGCACAGGTTCTAGGCATGCCCAATGCCAGGCCTTCCCCTACAGCCCAACACTCCAAAAGACCCAAGGGTTCAGAATTGCCCCAGTATAATAGTATAATAGCCACTGAGCTGGCTATTGCAGACCTAGCCTTCAGGTCAGCCCCATGGACCCAGGCTCCAATAAATCACCAATTCTCATGGTTTCAGGCTCTAAGCCAGAACCTGCAAGCCCAGTCTTTAGACTGGTCCTTGTGGACCCAGGCTCTACACCTGCCCCATCACCAGGCTGCACATGCTGTAGGTCAGTCCTTCAAGGCCCATCCCAGTACCAGGTCAGTCCCTGTGGATCCAGGCTCTAGGTCCAACCCCACAGAGCCAGGTGCCAGACCCACCCACCTGCTGACCCAGGCACTAGGCTAGCCTGCCCACAGACAATACAAGACGGCCTGCCCAGAATCTCTGGATGGGCTACTGGTCAAGGGTTTTTCCAGATAAAGCCAGTTTGCAAAGACTGTAATCAGTCCCTACTTCCTCAAACACACAGACACCAATGCATGGCCACGAGGATCAAGAACAGTCAGAGAACATGACACCACCAAAAGAATAAAATAAAGCACCAGTGACTAACCCTAAAAAAATGGAGATTTTGCCAGACCAGCTGATGGCAGGAAGCACACCCAGGGACCTTGGCAGCCATGCACAGCCCCCACTGCTGCAGCAGACACTGCTACCACACAGATAGTCCACCACAACCACTTCTGCCACATGGGCAGTTTGGCACCACAGCAGCAGCTACCACCACTGTGCAGGAAGCCCAGAGAGCACTCAATTGCACTGACAAAGGAGAGTTACCAGCAGAGCCCAGGGAAGGAGGTGAGTGAGCGCAGACCCATGACCCAGTGGCCCAAACCACAGGGGGAATTATGCTGCCACATGCAGTAGCACACTTGTAGGTAGAAAGTATGTGCACAACCTACACGACTGCCTTGATCCAGAGAGGGACAAATGCAGAACACCCCCTAAGAATGTAGAAACCAGGATACCCAAAAAGAGTAAGGAAGAAAACTCCAAGCCACCACCAACCCATCACCCAATCAGGAGAAACAGGGACCCAGAAAGAGACTCTTCCCATAAGAGAGAAGAAAGAGGAAACCCCACCAAGTGCCACCCATTCAAACTGAGGAGCTCCAATATACTCCAGTGTACCCATCAGGGTCATGAGAAACTAGCTGGGGTGCCAAAAAGACCACCCAAGATCACCCACTCCAGCCAAAGAGCAACAGAGCACCAAGGTACCTCTTCCAAGAACTCGAGAGCTTGACCACAGCCCCAACAAAACAGCACAGTGTCCCACAGTGTTCCTTAGCAATAAATCACTAAGTGCCCCAGTGCCTAGGCCACAGAGGCACTCACACGCAACTCCAACACTGAATATGGCCAAAGCACCCACACAGACACTACACCACTGTACCTACCTGAGCCAAAACTAAAACACCCTACTCAATGGTCAATATAAAGCACATCTACAGGAGGAAGTCTCTCTCCTCAAAGCCCACTCCAGAGTAATAGAAGAAGCAACTGCTCTACCAGATGACCAGACATCAATGTAGAAATTAAAAAAAGAAAGAAAGAAAGAAAATATGACACCACCAAAGGAACACAATAATTCACAAGTACCAGGCCCCATAAAGCAGGAAACCCTTGAAATGACTGAAAAGGAATTCCAAGTAACAATTTTAAGGAAATTCAGTGAGATAAAAGAAGACTCAGACAATACAACAAATGAGAAAGAGCATCCAGGATATGAAGGAGGAAATTTACAAAGAGATTAATGCCTTTAAAAGAATGTGGCAGAACACCTGAAACTGAAGAATTAATTCAAGGAAATAAAAAACACAACTGAGAGCTTAAGCAGCAGGTTAGAGCAAGCAGAAGAAAGAATTTCTGATCTCAAAGATTTTTTAAAAAATAACCCAGGCAGAGAGAGAGAGGAGAGAGAGAGAGAGAGAGAGAGAGAGAGAGAGAGAGAGAAAGAAAAGAATTGTTAAAAAATAGAGAAAATCTAAGAGAGCTAACAGACAACCTTAAATGTACAAACATCTGAATCATGGGTTCCAGAAAAAGAGAAGAAAGGAAAAGGCATTGAAAACCTATTCAATGAAATAATAGCAGAAAACTTCCCAGGTATAGGGACAGACACAGACCATCAGATCCAGGAAGCTCAAAGACTTCCAGATTCAGTCCAAAAAGGTCCAGTCCAAGACACATTATAGTCAAACTGGTAAAACTCAAAGACAAAGAGAAAATATTAAAAACAGCAAGCGAAAAGCATTGAGTCACCTTTAAGGGAGGCCCCATCAGACTAACAACAGATTTCTCAGCTGAAACTCTACAAGCCAGAAGAAAATGGGATGGTATATTCAAAATACTAAAAAACCCTGCCAGCCAAGAATACTATACCCAGCAAAGCTATCCTTCAGAAATGAAGAAGAAATAGTGTATTTCCCAGATAAACAAAAACTGCAGGAGTTCACCACCACACAACTACCTTACAAGAAATCTTCAAGGTAGTCCTGCATCTGGAATTCAAAAAATGATAATCACAACTATGAATACACAAAGAACAAAACCCTCTGGTAGAAGAAAAATGCAAATGAGAAATTAAAAAAACTATATCTTACCCCTCAAAAAATCGACAAGCACCAAAGACAAACAAAAAAGGGAAAGAAAGGAACAAAAGATATTTAAAACATCCAAATGAGAATTGATGAGGTGCTAGGAGTAAGACAATACCTTTCATCAACAACCCTAAATGTAAATGGATTAAATTCCCCACTCAAGATACTGACTGATTGGGTTAAAAAGCTAGACCCAGCTATAAACTATCTTCAAGAGACTCATCTCACCTGTAAAGACACACCCAGACTAATAGTGAAGGGATGGAAAAAGATATACCACACAAATGGAAGCCAAAAATGAGCAGAAGTAGCTATTCTTATATCAGATAAAATAGATTTTAAACCAAAAAGAACAAAAAGAGACAAAGAAGGCCATTATATAATGATAAAGGGATCTATCCAGCAAGAAGACATAACAATCATAAATAAATATATATATGCAGCCAACACTGGAGCACCCAGCTACATAAAGTGAACCCTATTAGACCTAAAGAAAGAGATAGACCCCAATATGATAATAGTTAGGGACCTGAACATCCCTCTGTCAGTGTTGGACAGATCATCTAGGAAACAAATCAACAGGATTTAGAGTACACTTAAGACCAATTAGACCTGGCATATATCTATAGGACATTTCATCCAACAACTAAAGAATATACATTCTTCTCATCAGCACATGAACATTCTCCAGGATAGACCACATTAGGTCACAAGTCTCAACAGATTTTTAAAAATTGAAGTCATTTCAAGTATCTTTTCAAACTACAGCAGATTAAAACTAGAAATCAATAACAAGTAAAACTCTGTAAAGTATACAAATACATGGAAATTAAATAACATGCTCTTGAACAACCTATGGGTTCAAGAAGAAACTAAACAGGAAATCAAACAGTTTCTTGAAACTTATGAAAATAAAACACATCACACCAAAACCTGTAGGATACTGCAAAAGCAGTACTAAGAGAGAAGTTTATTGCAATAAACACAGCAAAAGAATAGAAAGATTTCAGGTAAATGACCTAATGCTACACATCAAAGAACTAGAAAACCAAGAACAATCCAATCTCAAAATTAGTACACAGGAAGAAATAATTAAGATCAGAGAAGAACTAAAGGAAACAGAGACCCCCCAAATGATACAAAACATCAACTGAATAGGGGTTTTTTTGAGAAGATAAACAAAATAGATAAACCATTAGCTATGCTAAAAAAAAAAAAGAAGACCCAAAAAACGAAAATCATGAATGAGAAAGGAGACATTACTACTGATACCACAGAAATACAAAGAATCATTAAAGTCTACTATGAACAACTTTATGCCAACAATTTTGAAATCCTGAAGGAAATGGATACATTTCTGGACACATACAAAATGCCAAGGCTGATCCAAAAGAAATAAAAAACCTGAACAGACCAATAACAAGCAATGAGATTGAATCAGGAATCAGTAGTCTCCCAACAAAGAAAAGCCCAGATGGTTTTACTCCTGAATTCTACCAAAGCTTTAAAGAGGAATTAATACCAATTCTCTTCAAACTATTCCAGAAAATTGAAACACAGTCCATTCTCTCAAACTCATTTTATGAAGCCAGCATCACCCTCATACCAAAACCTGGCAAAGATACAACAAAAAAGGAATACTACAGGCCAATATCTCCAATGAACATAGATGCAAAAATCCTCAACAAAATATTAGCAAATGGGATACAGCAACACATCAAAAAAATTATACACCAGGATCAAGTGGGACTAATTCCAGGGATGCAAGGATGGTTCAACATATGCAAATCAATAAATGTGATACACCACATCAACAAAATCAAGGACAAAAACCATATGATTATCTCAATATATGCAGAAAAAGCATTTAACAAAATTCAACATCCCTTCATGATAAAGACTCTCAGTAAGTTAAGTATGGAAGGAAAGTATCTCAGCATAATAAAAGCCATATTCGACAAACCCAGTACCAATTTCATCCTAAATGGGGAAAAGCTGAAAGGGAACAAGACAAGGATGCCCATTCTCACCCCTCTTATTTATTTATTTATTTATTTATTTATTTATTATTTTTTTTAAAAAATTTTTTTATTTTTTAATTAAAAAAAAATTTTTTTTTTTAATTTTATTTTGTCGATATACATTGTGGCTGATTATTGCTCCCCATCACCAAAACCTCCCTCCCTTCTCCCTCCCCCCCTCCCCCCTAACAATGTCCTTTCTGTTTGCTTGTCGTATCAACTTCAAGGAATTGTGGTTGTTATATCTTCTTCCCCCTCGTTTTTTTTTTTTGTGTGTGTGTGTGTGTGTGTGTGTGAATTTATATATTAATTTTTAGCTCCCACCAATAAGTGAGAACATGTGGTATTTCTCTTTCTGTGCCTGACTTGTTTCACTTAATATAATTCTCTCGAGGTCCATCCATGTTGTTGCAAATGGCAGTATTTCATTCGTTTTTATAGCTGAGTAGTATTCCATTGTGTAGATGTACCACATTTTCCGTATCCACTCATCTGATGATGGACATTTGGGCTGGTTCCAACTCTTGGCTATTGTAAAGAGTGCTGCGATGAACATTGGGGAACAGGTATACCTTCGACTTGATGATTTCCATTCCTCTGGGTATATTCCCAACAGTGGGATAGCTGGGTCGTATGGTAGATCTATCTGCAATTGTTTGAGGAACCTCCATACCATTTTCCATAGAGGCTGCACCATTTTGCAGTCCCACCAACAATGTATGAGAGTTCCTTTTTCTCCGCAACCTCGCCAGCATTTATCGTTCAGGGTCTTTTGGATTTTAGCCATCCCTCACCCCTCTTATTTAACACAGTATTGGAAGTATTAGCCTGAGCAATCAGGCAAGAGAAATAAAGGACATTAAGTTTGGAAAAGATGAAGTCAAACTATCCCTGTTTGCAGATGACATAAACTTATATATAGAAAAACCTAAAGACTCTACCAAAAAACTCTAGAGCTGATAAATGATTTCAATAAAGTTGCAAGATACAAAATCAAAATGCAAAAATCAGTGGTGGTTTTTTTTTTTGTTTGTTTGTTTGTTTGTTTTGTCGTTTTTGTGACCAGTAAGGGGATCGCAACCCTTGGCTTGGTGTCGTCCGCACCGCGCTCAGCCAGTGAGCGCACCGGCCATCCCTATATAGGATCTGAACCCGCGGCGGGAGCGCTGCTGCGCTCCCAAGCACTGCACTCTCCTGAGTGCACCACAGGGCTGGCCCAAAAATCAGTGGTGTTTTAATACTCCAATAACTAGCAGAAAAAGAAATCAAGAAAGCAAGCCCATTTACAATAGTCACCCCCAAAATAAAATACTTATGAAAAAACTAAACATAGGAGGTGAAATAGCTCTACAACAAGAACTGTAAATCACTGCTGAAAGAAATTAAAGAGGATACAAAAATATGGAAAGACATCCTGTGCTCTTGGATTGGAAGAATTAACATTGTGAAAATGTCCGTACTACCCCACATGATCTACAAATTCAGTACAATCTCCATCAAAATACTAGTGATATCTTCACAGAGACAGAAAAACAAACAAACAAACAATCCTAACATCCATTTGGAATAAAGAAAGACACTGACTAGCCAAAGCGACCCTGAGGGGGAAAAAAACAGTGGCATTATACTACCTGACTTCAAATTTGACTACAAAGTTATAGTAACCAAAACAGCATGGTACTGGTATAAAAGCAGATAGTCAGACCAATGGAACAGAAGAGAGAACCCAGAAATCAACCTACTTACTTACAGCCAACTGATCTTTTTTTTTTCTTTTTCTTTTTTGTGACCGGTAAGGGGATCGCAACCCTTGGCTTGGTGTCTCCTGCACCACGCTCAGCCAGTGAGCGCACCAGCCATCCCTATATAGGATCTGAACCTGCGGCAGGAGCGCCGCTGCGCTCCCAGCGCCGCATTCTCCCGAGTGAGCCACGGGGTTGACCCCAACTGATCTTTGATAAAGGCAACAAGAACATACATTGGGGAAAGGGCAGCCTCTTCAATAAAAGGTGCTGGGGGGGGTGACCTGTGGCTCACTTGGGAGAGTGTGGTGCTGATAACACCAAGGCCACAGGTTTGGATCCCTATATAGGGATGGCCAGTTAGCTCTTGGGAGAGCGTGGTGCTGACAACACCAAGACAAGGGTTAAGATCCCTTGACTGGTCATCTATTATTTAAAAAAAAAATGGTGCTGGGAAAACTGGACATACATGTGTAGAAGAATAAACCAGACCCAAACATCTTACCGTATACCAACATCAACTCAAAATGGATTAAAGACTTATATATAATATGTGAAACTATAAAACTCCTGAAAGAAAATAGGGGAAACACTTCAGGGATTAGTGCTATGCAGATACTTTATGAATAAGACCTCAAAAACGCAGGCAACAAAAGAAAAAATAAAAAAGTGGGATTATATCATATTAAAAGGCTTTTACAAAGCAAAAGAAACAGTAAATAGAGCAAAAGCACAACCTATATAGAAATATAGAATGGGAGAAAAATTTGCAAACTATGCAGGTGACAAGGGATTAATATCCAGAACATACAAAGAACTCAACTTAACAGTTAAAAAAAAAAAAAAGGTAACCCATTTTTAAAATGGTCAATAGAGTTGAATAGGCATTTCTCAAAGGAAGGTATATAAATGGTCAACAGACATATGAAAAAATGTTCCACATCACTAAGCATCCAAAACCATATTGAGATATTATCTCACCTCAGTTAGACTGGCCATTATCAAAAAGACAGAGAATAACAAATGCTGGTAAGGCTGCAGAGAAAGAGGAACACTCCTACACTGTTGGTGGGACTGTAATTTAGTGTGGCCATTATGGAAAATAGTATGTAGGTTCCTCAAACAATTATAGATAGAACTGCCATACAATCCAGTGATCCAGTATATGCTGGGTATATACCCAAAGGAATGGTAATTATCATGTTCAAGGTATACCTGCTCTCCCATGTTTATCACAGTTCTATTTACAATAGTCAAGGGTTGGAACCAACCTAATAACCACTGACAGATGACTGGATAAGGAAAATGTGGTATATAGACACAATGGAATACTGCTGTGCCATTAAAAAATGAAATTCTGCCATTCACAGTAGCATGGATGAACTTAGAGAAAATTATGTTAAGTGATATAAGCTTGGCACAGAAAGAAAATAACACATACTCACTCCTAAGTGGGAGCTGAATTAGTAAACAAATAAGTAAGAGAGAGAGAAGCAACAATTTCCATAATACATTGACCTATCAAAAGGAGAGAACAGTACTGAGGCCAACAGAGGTAAGGAAGGGGGTGAGGGAGAGGGGGTTAGTGAGAAATTGATAAAGGGCCACAAAAAATGTTTACAGTGTGTAGGTTGGATATACTAATTATCTTGATTTAAGCATCACATATTGCACATAGGTATTGATATTCAATGCTGTAACACACAGATATGTACAATCAATTATGTTTCAATAAGAAATACACTTAAAAATAAAATAAGCACACACACACAAAAAGAAATAGATTTATGAACTGCTTGGTGATGAATTCAAAATAAAATTTGCTGAGCTTCTTTAAATGTTAAGAATGCAGAGAAACAATTCAATTAATAAAAAAATAAATAAATGACTAAGGACATTTAACAGAGAAATTAAAATTGATTTTTTACAAAATCAAATTCTGGAACTCAAAAATATAATGGTTGAAATGAAAAATGCAATAGAGAGCATCAAAAGAATAGATCAAGCAGAAGAAAAAAAAAATCTGTGAACTCAGACAAGTTATATGAAAATACATAATCAAATAACAAAAAAAAAAGAATGAAAAGGAATGAAGAAAGCTTATAGGATTTATGGGATAGACTCAGAAGGGCAAATATTCAAATTACAGAAGTCAAAGAAGGAGAAAAGAAAGACATAGGAACACAAAGTTTATTTAAAGAAAAGCAGAAAAGTTTCCAAATCCGAGAAAAGATATAAATATCCAGGTACAATAATGTCAAAGGTATCTAATCAGATCCAATCCAAACAAGACTATGTTAAGATATATTATAATCAAACTGTCAAAAATCAAAGACAAAAAGAGGATCCTGAAAGGAGCAAGAGAATAGAGGAATATCACATAGCAGGGGTCTTCAAAAAGTTCATGGAAGGATTTGTATCATCTTTTAATTCCATTTTTCCATGGCCTTTTATAGTACCCGTGTATAACGGAGTTGCAATAAAGCTAGCAGCAAATTTTCAGCAGAAATCTTACAGGCCAGGAGAGATTGAGATAATATATTCAATGTCCTAAAGGAAAAAACTGCCAACCAAGAATATTGTACCCAGTAAAGCTCTCCTTCAGAGAAGGAGAGAGAAAGATTTTCTCAAACAAGAGCTGAGGGAGTTATCACCAGATCTGTGATGGTGCTACAGGTGCTAATGATATCTAAGGGATCATCCAGACAGAAAATCAATAAGGAACCATCAGACTTAAACTACACTTTAGTGCAAATGGACCTAACAGACATACACAGAACATTCCATCTAACAACACCAGAGTACACATTCTTCTCAAGTACATAAACATTCTCCAGGATAGATCATATGCTAGGCCACAAATCAAGTCTTAATAAATTTAAGAAGATTGAAATTATATCAGGGCTGGCCTGTGGCTCACTTGGGAGGATGAGGTGCTGATAACACCAAGGCCATGGGTTTGGATCCCTATATAGGGATGGCTGGTTAGCTCACTTGGGAGAGTGTGGTGCTGACAACACCAAGTCAAGGGTTAAGATCCCCTTACTGGTCATCTTTAAAAAAAAGAAAAAAAAAAGATTGAAATTATATAAAGTATTTATTCTGACCACAGTGGTATGAAACTAAAATCAATAACAGGAAGAATTTTGAAAAATTCACAAATATGTGGAAATTAAACAACATGTGCCTGAGTAACCAATGGGTCAAGGAAGAAATTAAAAGGGAAATTTAAAATTTTCTTCAGACAAACAAAAATGGAAACACAACTTATCAAAACTTAAGGGATGCAGCAAAAGCCACACTAAGAGGAAAGTGTATAGCAGTGAATTCCTACATGAAAAAGAAGAAACATCCCATATAAACAATCTAATATTTCACCTCAAGGAACAACAAGAACAACAAAGTAGGTCCAAACTTAGTAGAAGGAAGGAAATAAGAGCAGAAATAAATGAAAGACACACTATAAAAACAATACAAAAGATCAATGAAACTGAGTTAGTTTTCTGAAAAGATAAAATTAGCAAACCTTTAGACTAAGAAGGAGAGAAGACTCAGATAAAATCAGAAATGAAAGAGGAGACATTACAACTGATACCATAGAAATACCAAGGATCATAAGAGACTATTATGAACAATTATGTGCCTGCCAACAAAGTGGATAATCTAGAAGAAATGAATATTCGTAGACACGGGCAATCTACCATGACTAAATCATGAAGAAATAGAAAATTTGAATAGAGTAATAATGAGTAGAAAGATTGAATCTGTAATTAGAAAGTCTTCCATCAAAGAAAAGCCCAGGGCCTAATAGCTTCACTGCCGAATTTTACCAGATACTTTAAAAAAACTAATACCAATCTTTCTTGAACTCTTCCAAAAAACTGAAGAACAGAAAATACTTCCAAACGCATTTTACATGGTCAGCATTACCATGACACCAGACACAGACACTACAAGGAAAGTACAGGTGAAAATCCCTGATGAATACAGATGCAAGAATTCTCAGCACATTAAAAGGATCGCTCACCATGATCAAGTGGGACTTATACCAGGGATGCAAGCATGTTTTAATATAAACAAATCTATAAATGAGATATACCACATCAACAGGATGAAGGACAAAAACCTTATGATCATCTCAATAGATACAGAAAAAGCAATTGACAAAATTCAACATTCTATCATGATAAAAATTCTCAACAAATTACATATAGAAGAAATGTACCTCAACACAGTAAAGTCTATATATGATAACCACAACAGCTGACATCACACCCAATCAGGAAAAGCTGAAAACGTTTTCTCTAAGATCAAGAACAAGACAAAGATGCCCACTCTCACCACTTCTATTCAACATAGTTCTGGAAGTCCTAGCCAGAGCACTTAGGCAAGAGAAAGAAATAAAAAACATCCCAATTGGAAAGGAAGAATTTAAATTGTTCTTGTTGCAATGACATGATCGTATATATAGAAAACCCTAAAAACTCCACCAAAGAACTATTAGAACTAATAACTGAATTCAGTAAAGTTGGAGGATAGAAAATCAACACACGAAAATCAGTAGTATTTCTATGCACTAACAATGAATTCTCTGAAAAAGAAATCAAGAATACAATCCTATTTATAATAGCTACAAAAAAGAAATAAAATATTTAGGAATAAATTCAACCAAGGAATTGAAAGACCTGTACATTGACAAGTATAAAATATTGATGAAAGATATTGAAGATGACACAAATAAATAGAAAGATATGCCATGTTCATGGAAGAATTAATAATGTTAAAATGTTCAAAGTACCCAAAGCAATCTATAGATTCAATGCAATCCCTATCAAAATTCCAATGACATTCTTTACAAAAATAGAGGAAAATAAATCCTTAAATTTTATGGAACCACAAAAGACCTTCAACAGCCAGAGCAATCTTCAGCAAAAAGCTAGAGGCATCAAATTATCTGACTTCAAAATATACCACAGAGCCATAGTAACCAAAGCAACTTGATAGTGGCATAAAAACAGAGACATAGACCAATGGAACAGAATAGAGAACCCAGAAATAAATCCATGCATATGGTCAATTTTGGACAAAGATGCCAAGAACACACAACAGCAAAAGGACAGTCTCTTCCATAAATGGTGCTGGGAGAACTGGATATCCACATACAGAATAATGCAATTAGACCCTCATCTCACACCATATACAAAAAATCAATTGTTAAGGACTTACATGTAAGACTTGAAACTAAAATTACTAGAAGAAAACAGGGGGAAAGCTCCATGACATTGGTCTGGGCAAAAAATTTTTGGATATGTCCCCAAAAACAGACAACCAAAGGGAAAATATACAAATGGGATTATCTCAAAGTAAAAAAGTTTCTGCACAGCCAAGGAAACAGAGTGAAGAGACAACCTACAGAATGAGAGAAGATATTTGCAAACTATATACTGAATAAGGGTTTTTTTTAATTTTAATTTTATTACTTTTTAAAATTTTTATTAAATCACAATTGATTATACATATTTTGGGGGTTCAACATTGAGATATGTTGATCAAATCAATATTACTAGCATATATATTGTTACAAATCATACTTATTCTTTATGCCCCTTGTCCAATCTCGCCCCATTTCCCTCTGCTCCCTCTCCCCCCGTCTAATTACCCTAGATTTCTCCTCTCCTTCTGATAGAGTAATGGTTTCTCTGTTTATTTGTTGCCTAGATGATCTGTCCAGTGCCGAGAGGTGTGTTCAGGTCCCCCAATATTATCATAGAGCAAATGCTTGTTCTGTCACTCTGGAATGGGCTTTGTGGAGAGAGACATCCTCTTCTTTTCTTTGGTCTCTGCTGGTGACTCTCCTTGTGTCAATGAACTCCAGTGCCTGGTGGACCATCTGCATGGTGATTGTGGTGTCTAGCCACTTTCATGGCAGCCATGGTTATTGTGATGGCTGTAGTGGGCCACCCACATGGAGGTGATGTTTTTGGCATGCTCCTTGGCACTGGTGTTGTGCCTGGTTGTGGGAGAGGGGTCCAGTCCCAAATCCATGCCTCAGGTCCCTGGTGGGGCCCCCAGGCACTAGCAGTGTGCCTGGCTGTGGGAGGGGAGTCTGGTCCCCAGCTCTATGCCTCAGGTCCCTAGGCAAACCATACATTGAATAAGGGGTTAATAACAAAAATATAAAGGATCTCAAACAACTCACTAATAAGAAAACAAATAATCTGATTAAAAACTGGGCAAAGGGCCGAGCCCGTGGCGCACTCGGGAGAGTGTGGCGCTGGGAGCGCGGCGCTGCTCACACCGCGGGTTCAGATCCTATATAGGAATGGCCAGTGCACTCACTGGCTGAGTGCCGGTCACAAAAAAGACAAAAAATAAATAAATAAATAAATAAATAAATAAATAAATAAATAAATAAATAAAAACTGGGCAAAGGACCTGAATAGACACTTCTCAAAAGACAACATACAAAAGGCCAACAAGTATATTTAAAAATGCTCAATACCGCTAATCATCAGAAAAATACAAATTAAAACCACTATGAGGTATCACCTCACCCCTGTTAGAATGGCTACTATAAAAAGACGAGATATAAATGAAGATTGAGGAAGTGGAGAAAAGGGAACCACGTACACCTAGTGGGAATGTAAATTAGTGCAGCAATTATGGAAAGCTGCATGGGGACAACTAAAAACAGAACTACTGTATGATCCAGCAATCCACTACTGGGTTCACATCCAAAGGAAACAAAATCAGTATGTCAAATAGATATCTACACCTTGTTCACTGAAGCATTTTCCACAGTAGCCAAGGTACTGAATCAACCTACATGTACATCAGCAGGTAAATGGAACCAGCCTAAATGCCCATGACTGGATAAGGAAAATGTGGTGTATCTACACAACGGAATACTACTCTTCTGTAAAAAAAAAAAAAACATTCACAGCAATATGGAGAGACTTAGAGAAAATTATATTAAGTGAAATAAGCCAGGCACAGAAAGAGAAATACCACATGTTCTTGCTTATATGTGGGAGCTAATAAAAAATAAATAAATATACAAATGGGAGGGGGAAAAAAAAAGACACAACCATCACAATAATTCCTTGAATGTGTTAAGATAAGTGAACAGATATGATGGGGGGAGGGGGAAAAGGAGGAATTGGTAAAGGGACATGAAAATCCACTACATTGTATATTGATAAATTAAAAATTAAAAAAATATGCACATGAAATAAATGTGTTATATGAAATTGTCACACACACACAAAAAGAAAATGTAGTATGCATACACAGTAGAATACTATTCAGCTTTTAAAAAGAAGGAAATCCTGTCATTTGTGGCAACATGGACGACCTTGGGGGAGGACATTATGTTAAGTGATGTATGCCAGGCACAGAAAGACAAATACCACAAGATCTCACTTATATGTGGAATCTAAAAATGTTGAAGTCACAGAAGCAGAGAATAGAATGGTGGTTACCAGGGGTTGGGGGAGGGTGGGATATTGGGGAGATGTTTGTCAAGGACACACAATTTCAGTTAGATGAGAGGAATAAATTAAAGAGATCTATCATAGTGACTACAGTTAATAGCAATTTGAAAATTGCTAAAAGAGTAGATATGAAATGTTCTCAACACACACAAAAATAAGGTATATTAGGTAATGTATATGTTAATTAGCTCAACTTACCCATTGCACAATGTACACATATTTCAAAACATCGTTTCGCACACGATTAACATCGGTGTTTACAAGTACAAAATTTCCTCTAAGTACTGCATGGGTCTTGCATCCTATAAATTTTGATATGTTGCACTTTGATTTTTATCTGAAAGTACTCTAACTTCCCTGTGATTTTTCTTTTACCCACTGTTTATTTAGGAGAGTGTTGCTCAATTTATACACATTTGTGAGTTTTCTAAATTTCCTTGTTATTGTGGTCAGAGAACATACTTTCTATGATCTTAGTCTTTTTAAGTGTATTAAGACTTCTCCAGCTAATATCCATTCTTCATTTGTCACAGCATCTGGCCATAACGATGCCTTGGGTAGGATTCCGTCATCTAGTGCCTTGTACATATAATTTTTTCCCTGACCGTGTTATTAAAACTTTCAAGTTTGCAAGGATGTGTGCCAGATACCAAGCCAGGAAGGACAACCCTTGAATTGGCAGAAATACATATCACTGTGCTTCAGTATCCATTTGTCATCTGTTGTTTATAGCTTTTCCAATAATATTTTTACCAAATAAAATATTAACTGAGAATTGATTCTGGGACCTAAGATTATTGACCAAGCCTGGCAGTATTTAATGATAACCACAGTCAACACTTAGGGGCTTTAAGGCTCAACAAATACATATGTCTATGCCTGTTCTCATCAGTATTATTATCCCTGCTTTGGGACAAAAGGAAAACAGCTATGTGGCCAGCAAGCGGCAGAGCCACACTGGAAGGAAGGTCTTCCTACATCGCACCCCCAGCTCTTTCCCGTCTAAGGAGAGACAGACAGCTCTAGGGCTGTCTCAGCTCCAGGGCCACCTGTCTTGATTCAGTAGCACAAAAACCTGTGTCTGGGTTTGATAAACTCTCCCAAATAAACAGACTCTCTGCTGAGTTAGGCCCTGGATGCGGCCCCATGGACAAGTCTTCAGTCTCTGGGAAATAAACAGGAACGC
Organism: Cynocephalus volans; assembly: GCF_027409185.1. Lineage (NCBI taxonomy): Eukaryota > Metazoa > Chordata > Mammalia > Dermoptera > Cynocephalidae > Cynocephalus > Cynocephalus volans. The sequence continues at coordinate 133,185,275 of NC_084465.1, read as the reverse complement.
ACTCGCAGCTCATAAATCTCCATCACATTCCCCAGTTGGGCGGGTGGCAGGAGCCCTTGGGGTTTGCAGCCAGTGGTGATGATGCTGAGCAGACACACCAGCCATCAGGAGGCAGAGGAGAGCCTGGCCCTCGGCAGCAGTTTTCAGGTGAAGAGCTGGAGACTGAAACCTAATTGCCCGATGAAAGGTGCCGAGTGAAATGAGCGTCAGGTCAGAGATGGGTCAGGCCTACGTGCCAGTGGGCAGGGAGCTGGGCAGAGTGAGCCAGGATTGGCTTTGAGCCAGTCCCTGCTCCAGGACCCCCCTTCTCAGTGGGCCCTTGGTCCGTGGTCCAGCATGACTGTTCTCAGCAGCCTCACGGCTGTGCCCTGACATCAGGAGGGACCATCTTGAGATCTTCCTGGACCAAGTTCAGGGGTCCCCAGGGCAAGGGGAAGCCTGCACTTGGCTGATGACCTACTCTTCCCTTGGGCAACAGCAGGGACCCAAGACAGAGCCTGAAGAGCTGACTGGTGGCTCAATGCACTGCACTCACCAGGGTGGGCACAAGCCAGGCCAGGCAGGCATGAGCATGGCCCCAGCACCCCAGTGATAGCACCTCCGTCAACTGCTGGGTTTGGGGAGGAAGCTACATCCCAGGTCCTTTACCTTCCTCCCCTGTAGCCCAGGATGCCATGGAGGCCGAGCAGACACACACATCAGAAGGCCAACGGTCAGGTCTGTACAAAAACCTGCGATTCCAATGACTGCAGATGGCACCCATCTCTCCCAAGAGAATGCGTGCACCAGCCAGTCTGTGGTTGGCTCACTGTCCCCTGCTACTTTCCTGTGAGAGGAGAGAATTTGCTGGCCATGATTAGCTAGCTGAGGCCTAGGATGCTCGAGGAAATTGTGACTCACCGTTCAGAGGCTGCACTCAGAGGGCCATGACTGTCCAAGGCCACCAACAAGATGAAGCCCTGCACTTAGATGAGTGCCCTATCCACTGTGATGCTGATTTTCTGGAGTGAATTTCTGGAAACCTTAAAAAAAAGTAAGCCATCCTCCTCCCCACTTCACCTGGGAGCCTTTTCTGCTCTCCCCACAGAGAGAGCACTGGCCGTAGCCTTCTTACCCAGGAATCTGCGATTTCAGTACTGCCCACCTCGGGAGGTCTAGACAAGCACTGGGGTTAGAATCAGCACTCCATGACCTGGTGCATCCCAGTTTTCACGTCACAGATGCCTGGCCTCTCGCTCCTGCAGTCTGTTCTTGCTGCCTGTTGGAGAGCTCTGCCATTGCCCGATTTGATTCAGGGTAAAACAGAGAGGTTTAATGCTGGACCAAAGTGCATGGCTATGTTAATGAGCATGACATCAAAGAGGAAGACATAACATGTAACATACCTGATTTTAACCAAAACACCCCAGTGGTCCCCATGCAGGCATCTCCCAAGATGAGCGTTCTGTAGACCCCGCTTCAGGAAACACTTGGCAGTGAACTCATCTGAAGACGGAGCTTCCTTATCTCTGTAACAACTCAGCTGATCAACTCCCCTTTTCTTTGCTGGCAGCGAGTTCACCCAAGGCAGCTCAGTCCTTCCTGGTATTAATCGTGGGCAACTCAGGAGTGGAACGCTGACCACTTAAAACCCTGTCCCCTCCTCCTCATCCCAGCCATTACAGCTCACAGCTTCTGAAATATGACCTCCTCTCCCAAATTTACCCAGGTTTTCTGTAATCCACCTCTTTCTTTTCTCATCTGGTCGTGTCTCCCAGCTTTTGTGGCCTTTGGTACAGGGATGTACAAAATAACCCGGCCAGCTGAGGGGGAGTGGGGATCAGAAAAGGAAAATGCACTCATTTCAGGGATCTTTAAAGCCAGCTCCACATCTTACTGGAACAGGTGGTCAAAACTATATTCTTGGGAAATAGCTGACAGGGGTGGTGGTGAACCAGCACCAGCATTTGGCAGGTAGCTCCCGTCTCTGCACTGGTTACCCTAGTCAAGTCACTGGACTTGTTTCTGTCTCAACCTGCATCCCTCCCATCTGTCACTTATTAAGTGCTTACTGTGTACGAGGTGCTGGATACAAAGAAGAAAGAGGGGGCTCTTGTGCTCAAGGGGCTCACAGTCTGGGAGAGTCAGACTAGACAACAGAGCACTATGCAAGAAACTTGACAGTGGAGTCGGGGAAAGATCATGGGGCTCTGCTTGGAGGGATCAGGGAAGTCTTCATAGGGGAGGTGACTTTTGAACCAAGATTTGGAGAGCAGGCAGAATTTCCTCAGTTGGATGAAGGTGCGAGGGGTGAGTCAGTGATTTTCTAAGCAGAAGGAACCACGTATGCAAAGGCGAAGACACTTAAAAGAGAACCTAGTGTGGTCAGTTCAATCAGTAAAGTGCAAGCTCAGGATAAACAATAACAAAAGCTCCTTGTATTATTTATTCTTTGCCAGGTGCTGTGTTAAATGCTTTACGTATAACATCTGATTTAATCTTCAAAGCTGCTCTGTGGAAGAGGCATTATTATGCCCATTTTATAAATGAGGACACTGAGTTAGGACTGACTTAAGCAAGGCCCCCCATCAGATGAGGGAGCAGACTGAGCTCCATTCCCCCAGACTCTGGGTATGTGGGGTGCAGGATCCTTTGAGCCAGGATTCAATTCTAGTGTGGTATGACTCCAAAACCCTTTGGGCAGCGGGGTGGGAAGGACACAGGGGAGGCCGCTGGGGCCATGCCCAGCCAGGCCTGGTGGAGGCGCTTTAAGCAGCACTGCCCAGTGATCTGGCTGTCCCCTGACCTCCCGCCTGGCCCCAGGCTTGCTCTCCTCCCCTCCACTCACCTCCCCTGCCGGCCACAGCCTGTCTAGGCAAATGCTTTCCCTTCTGTGGGGCTCCTGGCAGAGGGGAGACAGCTCTTTTGACTTTGGGTGGAGCAGAGAACCAGCTGCCAAGTCAAATACAGTCATAGGAATAGCAGGTTGTTCCTCCAGAGAGTCCTCAGAAGAACTGCCCTGTTGTCACTTCTGAGGTCTGGCCGTCCCTTCAGCAGCTCTGGGTGTCATCCAGCTTGGTCCTGTCGAGTCAGTCGGGAAACCATTCTGCATTGATGGGGCTCCCCCACCCACCCCTCACTCATCTGCTTCTAAAGGGTTTCAAATGATGGTGTACGAAGCTGCATTTATTTCCAGGCTGCTTATGGAAAGGTCCAAAGAGGACTGGGAGAACTCAGGTTGATACCCATGGGCTTACCGCCAGTGTCCTCAGAGTCCACAGTCACACAGATGATGAAGGAATCTTGGCCTCTGCCCTCTGTTGGGTCAGAAAACACCGCACCATGTAAGCTTTTCAGGATTAACTGACCAACTGCATGGCCAGAGCCAACCCCTTCAGAGAGCCGCTCCACGCTGAGAGTTGATGTTCCTGAGCAGGGCACAGCTGTTGGTTCTAGAAAGCATACCTGTCCAATGTTGTTGGGGAAACAGTTGTAGAAACATTGTAGAAACAGTTGGATAGTTGTGGTGGGAAGAGCCAATAGGTTAACATCCACGTGGAGGTTTGAAATTGGCAGAACTCCATTGAGACAGAGTCAAGAGTCCTTGACAAGGATTATTGAGATCTTGATCTATGACCTGGCAGCCCAAAGCAGTGATCACAAATCAGTGTTTCAAAGTGGTGTGGAAAAGGTGAGGCGTGGGTGGTGAGATTGTCAGAGACTCTGGTACCAGGTGCTTTTTCTGTCCTTTGCCTTCCCTCCACACCCGTCCAACTGCCAGCTACTGCCTGAGCAGTTCCACCCCTTGAGCCCCTCTTGAGGTTGGGGTTCCAAATTTTTTCCTGTAAAGGCTCAAACAGCAAATATTTTAGGCTTTGTGGACCATACTGTCTCTGTCACATCTACTCAATTTGCCACTGTAGTAACATTGCTGCCATAGGCAATACATAAACATGCGAGTGAGCTGTGTTCTAATAAAACTTTATTCACAAAAACAGGTGATGGGCCGGATTTGGCCCATAGGCCATAGTTTGCTGATCAGTGCTTTAGATTTTCTCTTCTAGTTTTTTCCTTCTCATTTCTGAGTCCCAAGAATAGGAACAAAGTGTTAAAAAGGCAAGCTATTGTCTGTGTTGTTGCTTTTGGACTCTCCTTCCCTTATTTTTTTTTGCATTTCAGAAAGTACACTCTGTCTTGTCTTTCTAGGTGGTTATTTAAATTGAAAGCAGCTGTGAAGGCAACACTCCTCTGAGTATTTGATATGTCTGCTGCCATGAAATTGTAGTTTTTTAATACACTGTCTTTTTGTTTAGCTAGATACAAAGCTTACCAGTATATTGCAGAATACCTCAGGAAAACCTTCTGCAGCATACAGTGCCAAGCACAGAATAGCAAGTACTTCTTGCGGGAATGAATGAACATATGGAAGCCAAAACAATTTTGAAATGACAGAGGTGATTCTAGATGCTGACATGGATACATTTCTTTAACCTCTCAAGATCTTGATTGTGAAACTTTCTCACAGTACCTGAGCTTACTGGGGCAACCAGAAAATATATGGGAAGACTTTAGATAGAGGCACAGGTGAGGAACTCTCCCCAGATTTGTCCTGTCTTTGGAGACATGTGACCAAAAAGCCTCATGGGTGTGTAAGCCCCAATCTTGTGATCCCTCTGCTTTGGCCAATGGTCATAAAAGGACAGAGGAGGATTAACAACTAGTGACCAGTCTTGCAGTTCACGGTGGCTACAGGGAACCACCTGATATATTCCCTCCCCAGCTTCCAATGGAAGACTCAATGGACGTGTACAAACCAATGTCTGGAAAACAGTCATGATAAAATGTCAAGGTGAAAAAATTAGAACAGAAAATCTAATAGTGGCACCATTCCAGTTTTGTTTAAAATATTTATCTATTTATCTAAACCCACAGAAACAATACTAGGAAGAAATATATTAAAATGTCAACAGTGGCTATCTCTGTGCAATAGAATTACAGATGATTTTAATTTTCTTTTTGTCCCATGTTTTAAAAAAGTTTCTCTACAATCAGCATGTGTTGCTTTTATAGTTTTAAAAAGTGTTATTTTTAAAAGATGAGGGAGAATGGACATCCGAGCCTAACTTTTGCCTTACTGAAAATAAAAGAGCAGGCTCCCCTGTGGCAATCTTCCCATCTCTCCTAAAGCAGGCATCCTGTTGGCCACATGAAAACTTCCAGAGAAAAACTCTGCCACACGAGAATGCTGGAGGTGCTTACGCATCTGGCAGGAGAGTGACTTCCCCACCTCAACCCACAGAACTGGCGTGATGCGGCCTGAGGATGGAATCCATTGCTTCAGGGCTGGCCTATAGGACTGTTTCTCTTTGTTTCTTCTTCAGAGAAAATGTGGCTGTACCTGTTTCAGCTTGGCCTGGCCTTTCCCTCTCTTCCTCTCAGTTTACTAAAAAATACCAGAAAGCTAAATGAGCAAATAGCATGTCTTGACCTTTATTTTAAAGCAGTTTTCAAAAGAGATTGATTTCATTTTGGAAAGCATTCCAGAGAAAGGAGAGTTTCTTAAAGAAACACACGTATTTGAAAGCAAGCTGTCCTCTAGAAATTCTTGCTTTCTTAATAAGAAAAATGGAATTTTCTTTTGAGGTGATGGCCAGGATTCAGGAGGCCTCCCTTAGAGATTTTGGGCAGTGATTTCATTACTTTATGGTGTTAGCCTCAGTTCACAGGGCCCGGCTCTCCCTACTTGGAGGTATAGCCCACTCTGGAGAGATACAGACTTGCCTGTGAAGGAGTCTTGGGTCATAGTTTTAATGTTGGTGATATTGAACAAGTCACTAGAGTCTCTCTCTGTCTTTTGCTCCTACTCAAATCCTACCCATATCAAAGAGAGATTGTGAGGACCAGCAAGTGATATATTCACTAAGGAGCTCCAGTCAGCCCATCTATTCCTTCCACACTCAACCTAGCTTTGTAATCGATCGTTTTCCATCTTAATGATACCACACACACACTTCCAGGCATCCCTCTGTTCCATCGTGGGTTTCTCTTGGCTGGGCTGTGTTCATCTTGCTGGAGGTGAAGTTCATCCTCTTGCTCTGGGCTCAGTAGAGTAGACAACAGCTGGGCCCATGGTCAGAGGCATGCCTATGCGAAGTCTTAAAGCTCCATTAACAAGTGATCACTCAAGTGCACTGTCCCACTATGTTTGTTTTGCAGTTTAAAATGCAGTTTTTAAAGACTGTCCTAAAACATGCCTTCAGCTCCTCTTTGATCTTATGTTGCAGCACACCATTGGATTTTGTCCTTTCAAAATTTGAACAGCCATGTAAAAATTCAATCCTTGTTAGACTTTTTTATCCTCTTCTTGGTTGAAGAATCTACCGTAACTTATAGAAAGACCATGACTTAATGGGCAAGTAGATATAAAATGCTTTGTCTAATACTCAACCATATTAAACCCTAAGTCGGTAGAAATAAGTTCCCGGAGCAGCTTCCTGTTCCCACCGTCTCATTTTGGCCAGAAGAGGGCAGTGTTGCACATGTGGTCTCCCCTGTAACTGTCATCCCCAGGAGCCTAAAGGTCTTCATTAAATGAGCTATTTTGGGAACACTTCACTTGGCTCAGATTTTTTATTGTACATCTAAAAGGGCCAGGGTAACAAGGATATAGATACCAACATGAACTAGGTCTTGTGATCTGTCAAGGGCATTGAGACATATTCTCCAAGTGCTGCAAGGTACTTAATGTGTACGGTATGAAAAGCTACAGGGACAACACCAAGGTCAAGGGTTCGGATCCTGGTATCAGCCAGCTGACAAAAAAAAAAAAAAGCTGCCGGGTGCTATGGAGACCCTGGAGGGGGACACATTATGTACAGTGGGAGACCCTGTGGAAGGCATTGTGAAAGTGGACCCACAGAGGGTGTATAAGCTTGCCAGACAGAGCTGGGGGAGAACAGGCATCCAGGCAGAAGGAAGAGTGGGCAGAGGCCCTGAGACGTAAAGAAAGGTACAAGATGCGTTGGAGCAACCTCCAGGAGCCAGTTTGCTTTTGGCATAAGTGTGTGAACAGAAAGATGGACAGTAAGCCTGGAGATGTGGCTGCGCCCAATCACAAAGGTTAAGGGTTTTAAGAGATTTAACTCTATTCTCTAATAATAATAGATAGTGAACGTCACTATGTACCAGGGCATGGTTCTAAGCACTTTTCAAGTAAAACTCATTAAATCCTCCCAACAACTGTGATTATCCCATTGTAAGCATGCGTGTTGCCAGTCAGGTTCCCTAAGAAGACGACTCTGAGATGGCAGTAATGTGGAGGCGTTTTAGAGAATGCTCCTGGGATCAGCACCTGGGGAGGAGAGGGGAAGGACCAGGCAGAGGGAGGCTCTGGCCTGGGATGCAACCTCAACAAAGGCTGTAGCCTAACCAGTGAGACACACTGAGATTAGGGCGCCCCTTCAAAGATGTTCCGAGTTGGGATGAGGGACTCTTGGGTCAACCAGTCATTGGATACAGGTACCCCAGGGAAGGGGCATGGCCTTGGGTGGCTCTCTTAAGTCAGGAGCAGTTTCTGGAGAGAGACTCAGCTGAAGGCTGTCAGCCTACAGCACTGCAGCAAGCTGGGGAACACTTCCTTCAGTCTCAAAGTGGGGTCTGGCCAGTGCTGCAGAGCCCACCGCCCTGAGCTGAAATTCCTGTCCAAGGTCACTCTGCTCAGCAGAGTCAGCGGAAGAGGAAGGACTTGAAACCCGGGCCTCAGAGTCTGGGCTTTTAACCACATCACCATATTGCATTGTAGATGGTGGGCATCGATGGATATTTCTAAGCAGAGGAAAGTTGGGGCTCAAGCCGTTCTTGGGGAGCATGGCTCCTGATAATGTAGAATGGGTGGGAGAAGAGAGAGGTTGGAAGTGAGAAGATCTCTTTTATATACTTGTATATATACACATACCCATATATATGTGTATGTGTGTGTATATATATCAATACCAGCATAAAGTATAAAAGGTACACATGAAAATAAATGTCCTTCTTGCTCCCGTCCCCTGTGCTCCCTGGATACATTCATCCTTACCAGGTTCTTGGATATTGTCCCGGAGACAGAGTACTCATCTTCAAGCATAGACACGCATGGATATCATGTATCTATGCACACCGTTCTGCATCTGGCTTTTTCATATTAACACCAAAACTTAGATATTGCTGAAAACTTAGATAGTGCCATTCATATGCAGCTGCCTTGTTCCTTTAAGGACAGCAAAACTTTCCATTATATGGATTTACGATAATTTATTGAGCCAGACCTTTTTTTAAAAAATGTGATGGCTGGTTGGTACAGGGATCCAACCCTGGAACTTGGCGTTATCAGCACCACGCTCTAATCCACTGAGCAACTGGCCAGCCCAGAACCACACCTCTCCTGATGGGCATTTTTAGATGGTTTCCAATCTCTTAGTATAACAAATAATATTGTAATAATATCGTGCACGTGGCAGTCTGCCCACGTGAGAGTATTTCTACCAGTTCAAAGGATATACGCAGTATTCATTTTGTAGAGCCAAATTGCTCCTTATGGAAGTGTCCATTCGGCACACAATATATGAAAGGCCTATTTCCCCAAATGCTGCCTTTTTGATTTCGCCAGTCTAATATGTGAAAAATGGTAATTCGCTACGGCTTTCATTTGCTTTTATCTTATCATGAGTGGGGTCAAGCATGTTTTCATATATTTAATAGATATCGTTCCCTTCCAGTGACTTAACCATATTCTTTGTGCATTTTTCCGTTTTGGGTTTTGGTCTTTTACTGACAGATTCACAGGAGCTCTTTCCTTTTTGCTCCGAATGACAAATCTTGTAGAATATCTTTTTAAAACAAAATCCCCCAAGGAATCCACGTTGGAGGTCAGGGCGGGAGTCACGAGGTGGAGGCCAGGGTCGGGCACGGTTGAGGACAGCAGGAGGTTTGTCCTCGTCCTGGGCTGGGGCTGTCAGGGTCTGCTGCGCTCTGAGACTCACCTGCCTCTCCCTGCCACGCTGTTCTGTCCCCAGCTCATGTGCTCCTCAGTGCAGAAGGCCCTGTTCGAGGAGGAGGACCACGTGAAGAAGCTGCAGCAGAAAGTGGCCACCCTGGAGAAGCGCAACAAGCAGCTCCGGGAGCGGGTGAAGAAGGTCAAGCGGTCCCTGCGGCAGGCGCGGAAGAACGGCCGCCACCTGGAGCTGCTGAACCAGAAGCTCAGCGAGAAGCTGGCGGCGGCGGGGGGCGCGCGGCCGCACGTGAACGCTCTGGCGCGGGGGCCCGCGCGCGCCCCCTACCTGCGCGGGTAGCGGGGTGCACGCGGCGGCCGAGGGGCGGGCGAGAGGGACGGGCTTCTCTACGTGCACCTGTTTCAAACCTCCTAGTGGAGTCTCATGGGATAAAGTGGCGAGTCCTGCTTTCCCCTTGGGTGCTGACCTTGGCCTCTGCATCGTCCTCCCCACCCTCCCCGTGCTGCCCCTTCCTGGCCTGGCCCTAGACCCCGTGCCTGGGAGTCCAGAGGCTGCAGGATCCCCGAGGGCCGTGTGCTCGCCTGGGGTCTGGCCTCAGCCTCTGGGAGCAGCCTGGAAAGTGCCCTGATTGGGGTAGAGAACGTTTTGGAATCTCTAGGTGTACAGACATCCGGGGGCTCAGACTTGATTTCAGAAGAGGGTCCGTGTGGTTCTCAGCTCCCCTGGTCAGGACTACCATTGGTCCTGACAAGTGAGCCAAAGCAAGCCCTGGAACCGTATGAGGCCTCCTTATGCACATCTTAGGAAGGAGGATGCTTTTATTTCTAAGCATGCAGGACACGTACAGGACACCCCTCCTCCAGCCAGTATGCCCTTACGCTGAGGCAGGTTAAGACTTAATGAGCTCATCACAGTTAAGGGAACTGAGTCCGGAAAGGGGCAGCAGGTAGTCAATTAACCAGGATGGATCACACCTGATTTCCAACACCAGCTACCAGAGTTAAAAGATAACACCTACTGGGCACTGTAATCTGAAGGGCAGTTGCAGGCATGAGCCTGCCATGTTCCACCAAGCTGCCTTCCTAAATTGGAAGAACCTGAGCAATATCCCAGCCACTGCTAAATTCTAACCTCCTGTTTGCTCAGTCACTGCTTCTAACATCTCTGAATTCGAGGTGAACTGCCCCAATAACTGGGAACTTCTCCTGTGAAGACACCTCCTTACCCATTGGGATCGGGTGACCTTACCTCATTCCCATCCAGGCTCCCAAAAAGCTGGTTCCAGGTGCTCCAATCTCTGCTTCTTTATGCAAACACTTGCCCTCCACAAGGCATGTCCATACCCTGATAGTAACATTTGCACAGCAGTGCACTTGTTAGGTCAGTTTCTTACACGATCAAAGAACTTGGCCCTCTTTGGAAAGGAAACTTTTAAGAGTACTACAGTGGGGAGTACTCACTGTACATATCACTGAGGCACATTCGATCAATTCCCAGTGTATAATTAAGTCAGCTGAATGGCTGTCTCTTGGCTATCTTCTAATGATGGCCCTCCAAGCCAACAAGTGCCTTTCCCTGCTGTTCCACTGACAGAAGCTTCTGGCCCCTCATCAGGATGTGCTGTGCAGAAACCGCCCCAGACACTGCAGGGCCTGATGATGCCGTCTTCTCCATTGGGAAATGGCAGGTGCTGTTAGATTTCCACTTCTGCCTTTAGGAAAACCAGCTGCTTCTTGCTCTGGCAGCCAGTCTGGGGAGAAGAATCTTGTGCCACTTGAGTCTTGGTAGCAGATGCAGCCCAAGGGGGAGAAGTTTATTCCTGGACACTTTTGCCTGGGGGCCATTCACACTGCCAAGATTCTGTCACCACTTTGTTATCTGTATTCTTCATAGCATGGTACAATAGAAGGTGCATCTTCTAGTTTATTATTCCTGGGGACATTTCATTAAAGCAGTTTTGCTCCCACCTGAGGGAATGGTAAGCCCGAGGGTGATTTACAGCCAGTCCTTGGAGAACGGTGGGCGCTGAATCCCTGCAGGTGCATGATGTTCTGCTTCTTCAATAAACAGCAGCTATTTCAACCACAACAATGAGTGTTTCTTCGGGGTCAAGAAGACCTCAGGATTTCCAGGTTTGGCCTGGAAAAGTGATTTAGATCCTTTGGGGGGAATGCCTGGGAGTAACATCTGGAACATTTAGGAGACTGAGTTCAAACCTGCTCTGCTGTCCCTGTCTGGATGTGGCCTAACCCTGTCTCTCCCTGTCTCTTCTCAACACACCTGCAGAAAAGCAGTGTTATCCTGCCTTGCTTCTCACAAGGGACATGCTGCAGAGTCATTAATCAATGTCTTCAGAAGCGTGCTAAGATCTGTTGCCAAAGGGGACTCCCCAGGATCCCGTTATTTGTCACTTTACCACAGCCCTTGCCACCCATTAATTGCACTAGTAGGAATTTTTTATGCATCCAATTCCAGGAATTACTCAGAACTCGACACACATGAGCCAGTTTATTCACGATACAGGCCATTGTTTAGTTTCCCTTTGTGGTGCGGGAAGGCAAAGGGACTTTTCCAAAGTCACATAATAAGTGAAGGGCAGGTACAATGTAGAGTCTTTAAACTGCAGTCCCCAGGAGTCACAAACTGGCCACATGTGGGCTGCAGCTTGTGTGGGAATGAGTTTTCTTTGACCTGCATGGTGTGTTTGAATGTGAATGTCTTTGGTGGGACACCAAGCTACCACATCTACTGCTACTATTTCCTATTTTTTATTTTTTATTTTTTTTTACACCAGGCTGTGTCACACATTTACGATGCCTGCCTGGTAGCAGAAATTAACAGGGGCCCTTACTTCTGCAGTAGAAGGCCGTGTCTTCCTTTGGGGAGATAGAATGCAAACTCGGATGACAATGACTTTGAAGCCAATTGTTGGCTCAGCAACAGTTTATATTCTATGACGGTTTAAAAAAAATCAAACACCCAGCATGTATTAGGCTCCTTTGCACATGCTATCTCATTTAATATTCCTAATAGTTTTGTAAAATAGAGATCCTGATCCCAATTCTCCGAGAGGAATCTGAGGCTTCAAGAGGACTGCCCAAGTTACGTAACCGAGTGGTCAAGTGGATTCAGCTCCATCGGCATTTCTCTCTGCACTTGCTCATCTGTAAAATGGGGCTAATAATCACTCCTACCCCAAAGGCTGTTAGGAGGGTTGAATGAGATTATGCCTTTAAGTGTGCACCACAGAGCCTGGCACTCTGCAAGCATTCAATAGATGTTACTTATAATAATAATTTTTATTATTCATATTCACCAGAAAGGCACAGTGCATGTGAGAAGAAGAGAGTGCTTGGTGGATTCCACATCATTTTCTTGTCAATCTCTGCCTGAAACTCTGGTCTCTTCCACGCCCATAGAACTTTCCCAGCTCTTCCTCATTTTCCTTATTCTCAACCCATATCCTTGACTTTAATACCCAGCACCTAGTAGCTGCTCCTAATTTACCAATAATATCTAGTCTATGAGAAAAGTGCCCCTCGACTCCCTAGCCTACTCGCGCTGTCTGGTTTTGTTCTTCCATCCCTCCTCCCTGCCACGTGAAAGGAAGGCACACCTCTCTTGACCACACCCAAGGTAAGAGGATCACCTTTCCCTGTTAGGAGGTCACATGGCTCTTCTCAAAACCTGGCCCCACCCATAGTCCCCTCGTTTATCATAAACCTTTTCCTCTTTGGGGACCCCTGACCTTATGCTCCAGCCACACCCAGATCAACTCATTCCAGGGGGAAAAAAAGCCAGAAATAAACATGCAAACGGCAAGCACAAGCACAGCCATCATGCCCCCTGATTCTCCCTGAAGTTGTCACTTGGCTCTGTCCTTTAATCTACAGTGGATGTGAGTTCCATTTTCTCACCTCCAGTGTGCCTCCTCAGCCCACTGGAACTGGTGCTACTCCACGGCTTTAGTCCACACGGCTGCTCTCAAGGAATCAGAAGGCTGAATCCATTTTCTCCCTGATCTTAGGAAACTTAGTCTGAAACATTTGACAGTGTTCATCAGCCGCTATGAAAACTCTTCTTTTTCTTTTACATCCCTACTCTTCCCTCCCATCTCCCTGGCCGCTGTTAAAATGCTCTACTAGCCTTCTCTACCTAATCTGCACATTTACCAATTGCAAAAATAATTTTTAAAAATCCATGTGTGTAGTAACTGCAAGTCTAGACCTGCAGTGCCCAATAAATCTTTCTGCAGTGATAGAAATATTTATATGAGGGCACTTCAAAAAGTTTGTGGAAAAATAGAACTAAAAGATAACATGAAGCTTTCCATGAACTTTTGGAAGACCCTTAATGTGTATGCTGTCCCATTACAGTAGCCACTAGCTCCTAAAATGTGGCTAGTATGACTGAAGAACTGAATTTTTGTTTTATTTAATTTTAATTACTTTAAATTTAAATTTACATAACCATAAAAGGCTAATGGCAACCATATTAGACAGTATAGAACTAGAAAAGGCTTTCACATTGTAAGAGATAGTTGCTTCCCAGTGTCTATTCCCTGCTTCTTTTAACTCACAGGACCCCTCTGTTGCCATGGGTGTTGATGTGCTAATTACAGCAGTAAATTTCCCAGCTTACATCTTCGAGCCTTTCACAGGGTGGCCAATGGTCACTGGATAGGGCTTCTATGAAAACTCTATAAAGCATGCTTACTTAGCTGGCAAACACTCTTTGTGCCCTTCCCTCCTTTTATTTTTTTCCTTCCGGGAACTTGTATGTGATGGCTGGAGCACTAGCAGGTACATTATGACATGAAGCAACCTTGTGGGCAAGAACTATACACATATATGATAGAGAAGAAAGGAAAAGGAGCTGCCTTACCAGCCTTGTAACACCCACCTGTAACAACCAACACACAAAGAAGGTGGCTATGTGCCAAAGTCACTTTTTGGTTACATAGACAGTATTTCTCCAGGGGGAAGGTTAAAAAAACCCTTCCTTTTCTCCCCACCTCCACCCTCCTGTAGCCACCCTCTTGGTGTCTACAGATGTTGGCCTTGGCACTGGAGGCTGCACATAGCAAAAGGGTAAAAGTCTAATGAGTTTGTGGCTTTCTTCAGCTTTTGCTAGGGGCTCAGGGTGGAGACTGAAAAAAAGGAACTAAAATGAAACTTTTGATTATCTGGGTCTTTCCAATTAATCCTGCTTCCCATTAAGGGATCATGAGTTGGCTGCCTCCCTCCGCCCCTATGAGATGAATCTCCAGTTGCCACACGGTTGGGCTTCAACTAGACGGCCTGGCATTTCATTTCTTCCTGTCCAATAAAATGAGAATATTTAAACCAGACACAGAAATGTCCTTTTCTTTTATTAAAAACATGTCTTCATTGTGTAGCTGGGTACTCTGGGAGTGGACTTCAATATTTCTGAACCTTTGAATGCTGGAAACAGGGATAAAACTGCCACTATGAAAGTACCAGACTATTACATAATATGACTCTAAACGAGTGGTTTTCAACCTTGGCTGCCCATTAGGAACAACTGAGCACTGTAAATAAAAGGGTGTCTGCCACCCGCCCCCTTCTTACCTGATGGGGCTCCAGCATCGGCATTATAAACAAAACAAAGCAAAGCAAAAAACGCAAAACAAAACACCTTCTACGTGATGATAATATGCAGCCAAGATTGAGAAATCACCACTCTGAAGGTAGAAGAGGTTATTTCTCTTTGGAATAAACACTTTATTCTGGAAGAAATCATTCCTTGGTAGGAAGGTAAGTTAAGGTAATTGGAATAGCTCTGAACATTGGTAAATGGATCTGATTGCAAATATTTTAGACTGATAGATTAGCTACCCATTGCTGCATAACAAATTGCCACAAACTTAGTGGCTTCAAACAACACACATTTATTATCTCACAGTTTCTGTGGTTCAGGAGTCTGGGCATGGCTCAGCTGGGTTCTCTCCTTCAGGGTCTGTCACAGGCTGCAGTCAAGGTGTAGGCCAGGGCTGGGGTCTTATCTGAAAGCTCGACTGGGAAGGACCCATTTCTAAACTCCTATGATTGTTGGCAGGATTGGATTTCTCGCAGGCTGTTGAAAAGAAGCACTCAATTCCTTGCTGGCTGTTGGCTGCCTCAGTTTCACCAGGTGGGTCTCTGCAACATGGCTGCCTGTCTCATCAAAGCATGCAAGCAGAAAGGGCAATAGAGAAAGTCTACAAGCAAGATGCAAGTGACAATCTTATGTAACCTAACCAAGGACATGACATCTCATCATCTTTGCAATGTTCTGTTGGTTAGAAGCAAGTCATGGGTCCCACACACACCCAAAGGGAGGACAGTACACAAGGACAGGAACACCCAGAGGTGGGGATCAGTGGGAGCCATCTGAGAGTCAGCATGCCATACTTTGGCTTTAATAACTCAACAGTATGAAAGCATGTCCCACGGTGAGGAGGGTCTTCACAGACACCTTTTTATCACTGTCTCCACTATTTCCATCCCACCACCATTAGTAGCTTGGTATTTTTATGAAGGACAACTGGTAACCCTGAAGGGAGCTGAAAATCACAGAAGCACTGATAGGTCACCTGTGGTTTCCTTGATGTAGCCCAACTAAGAGTCTAAGACTCAACTAAAGACACAGAGAAATTCAGGATAAAAAGGAGCTCTAAAGATTATGTAGGCCAATTCCAATCCATACTCAAATCCCTCTAAGTCAGTTTGGGCTGCTGTAACAGAACACCAGAGATTGAGTGGCTTAAACAGCAAATATTTATTTCTCACAGTTCTGGAGGCTGAAATTTGAGATCTAGACTCTGGCGGATTTGGTGTCTGGTGTATGCTGTCTTCCTGGTCTGCAGAGGGCCATCTTCTCATTGTACCCTCACATGACAGAGAGCAGTGAGAAGAAGCAAGCTTTCTTACATCTCCTCTTATAAAGGGCGCTAATCCCAACATGAAGGTTCTACATTCATGACCGAATCACCTCCCAAAGACCCCACCTCCTAATACCATCACATTGGGGATTAGGATTTCAACATATACATTTTGGGGAAACACAAACGTGCAGTCCATAGCACCCTCTCTTTGCTGGCTGTTCAGACTCCGTGGGGAAATTTCCAGTGATGGAAAGAATGCTTCACAAGCAGAAAGCCATCACCACAGGAGACTAAACACAGCGCTGTCATTTTCTTGTTCTTCAGAAATGCATTCTGTACGATGCAGTGGAGAGAATCTAGCTTCTCTGTACTGGAATCCCCATCAGTAAATTTAAAATCAATCAATCAATCAACAATCTATCATCTTTCTATCTATATTGCTTTCCAACACGGCCCCTGAAAACAGGTCAAGAAGATTGATTTTTTTATGATTGCTCAAGTGTATGAATCTCTCCCAAAGAGCAGCTTCACTTAAATCCCACATTGTCATTTGCAGGCTGTGTTTAAAACTGGTTTTCCTTGTAAGTTTGATTTTTGCTTTGGATTCCCCAAGGCAGTGACTACTTGGAGTTAATCACTCAGACGCAAGTGTTTAGTTTGGAAGAGGCAGGCTGTTGCAAATCTCCAGGTTACCCAATCCAGGGCCAAGTGGAAAGTTTTTCTAAACATCAGCTAGAGGGAGGGGCCGGCTCTCATCCAGGTAACCACATCAATGTCCCAGAGACAAAAACCTTTCAGATCCACCCAGTCTGCCTGCTTGCCAAGAACTATACACCACAGGGGACTCTGGAGAGGAAAGCAACAGATGAATTTGAGATAAATTATTTTTTTGAATTTCCATAATTTTTTTTGTTTTGATCATGAGTATCAGTGATGGTGAGGAGAACATCTGACCTACCGTCTCTCCAGAATTTTCATCCTATCCGTCCTTCACCCCAGCAACAAGTATGAGTCTGGGGTCCCAGCTCCCTCCCTTACCTCCACACCATGACTGACGGCCCACCTGTGGCTTGCAGCAGAGTCACTGGTGGGGAGAGGGGGACATGGTTGGTGGGGAAGCTGCAACTGTCTTTCAGCTCAGGAATAGCATAAAAGAGTGGGAGGACTCTCCCACAGTCCTAATTGCCATCACCTACAACATATTTTTGCTTTAAAAATCCTATGTCGGTCATGATTACACGTTTTCAACCCATGCCACTGGTCATTTTTTCATTTAACTTTTGCAGTGGGACTTTCAAGGATCGGATTACTGTTCTATATTTTTGGGGTCGTGGTGGTGAAAAGGAAAATGATAACCCACAAATCAGAGCACACAAAAAGTAACCACACAGCATTTCACAAGGAACCATTCTATGTCTCTGAGGAAAAGGCTCTACTCTCCATTCATTGCCACTTTGGTGTCGGATACCAAGTGCCAATAAGCCAGTGGGTTGTTCACATCACTTTCTAGCTTTCAAATAATCAAATATCAGTAAGTTTCTGGGCTGGGGGAGTAATTAGCTCCTCTTTCCTGGAAACTCAGGCTGCAAACATGTAACCCCTCCCTTTTCGACATTTCCTTCCAAAATACTGTGATTGATACATACAGATGTTTCCAGCACTTTATCACACTAACTGTCAAGTGAGGTACAGACAGGTTTTCCATCTCATAAGAAGAGGCATAAACAATACTTCAAAAAAGAAACAAATTCTAGCATCTCCCTGCATACATCAAGATTTCTCTCAACCCATGAACTCTGACCCCTTCTACAGTGATGGAAATTTTCCCAGGTTTTCCCTTTGCCTTTCTGCCCCCCTGTTGGCTAGATCACATGCATAAATTAATACTGTTTAGAATAGAAGGAGGCCCCTATTTCAAGTTAACAAAAGTCTCCACCATTTCAACTTCTCCCTGGAATGTTTCTGCCACTTTATTGCCTACTTTCTTAACTGGACCTATTGCATCCCTTCTTTCTATCTTACAGTAAATTTGGAGGATAAACCTTGCTGAGGGACAGAGACCTACAGGGTATTTTCGACTTTGTCCTTAGGAGGAGAGCCAGTGCTCAGCCTCCTACCCCAGGCTCTCTCATAGAAGCTGGATACATTCTGCCCTCCCAGAACTTTCCAGTGTGTTGAGTTGGAACATAAAAATAGCCTTCTCCCCTGCAGGGGACAGATCCTAATTAGAAATGTTAAAACTTTCTCAATTTCGTTTTCCTTGGGAAGGGACTAGATTTAAAACCAGGCAGTTGGCAAATAGCCATGTGGTTTTTCAACTTCCTGGTCATGACGTCTTATGAGTACAACTCAAAATACTTACAAAAATCTTTTGTTGCAGGAGCTTAGCAAGAGGTTGGAGTGGATCCATCCGTCTCTGGCCCATGATCCTGCTAACAAGGTTGCATATGTCATGGTGCCCAGTGATTAATGCACATGGCTCCCAGGTCCCGGCTGGGCTTTTGTGGAAATTTGCCACATTGTTTGCCTCCAACCTCCCTGGTAATTGTTCTCTGTGCCATCTTTAAAAACCCATTTTTTTTGTCTTGGGCTGAGGGCTTGGTGAACTGGAATAAGTTTGCTCCAGCCCATGCTTAGAGCTTCAAATAATCCACTTTGCATCATGAGGGTATTTACTATTGTATTAGTCTGCTCAGTCTGCCAGAACAAAATACCACAGACTGTATGGTTTAAACAACATAGATTTATCTCTCTCAGTTCCGGAGGCTGGAAGTCCCAGATCAAGGTGCCGGCAGATTTGTTTTCTGGTGAGGGCTCTCTTGCTGGCTTATAGGTGGCCTTCTCACTGTGACCTCACATGGCTTTTCCTCTGTAGATGCACACAGAGAGAGAGAGCTCTCTGGTGTCTCCTCCTCCTCTTATAAAGACACCCACCCTTAAACCTCATTTAACCCTAATTATCTGCCAAAGTCCCCATCTCATTATAACATCACATTGGGGGTAGGGATTCAACATATGAATTCCAGGGGGCACAATTTGGTCCATACAGCTATTATTATCACAAGGTCATACAGAGTGGAGATTTGCTCCCAAGATCCTGAGGGTTTGCTCATTCTGTTACCCTAGTCTTCCTCCCCATTTAACAAAGCCATCAGAAGGATGCAAAGAGTGATAACAGTGACATAGGAGGTGCTCAGTGTCCCTGGGTTCAGGTTCCAGGACAGGCCTCCGGGTTTCCAGCCACTCCCTGAGGTCTCAGGCCCCCTCCCCTGGGCTGTCCCCTAAAGAGTTACTGTTGCCAGTTGGACCTATTTTCAGCATTAACACGGGAAAAATGAGACCACAAGGGGCTGGTTTATGCAAATCTAATGGCTGGGCATGCTCAATAGGAAGCACAGAATATTTGTGAATACGCCTGGTGCATGTGATAGGATCTCACCAATGAACATCCTCCAAGAAGAGACTAACTGAGCATATGCGATACTAGTGTTATGTGTCTGGGAACCACCCCCCTTAACTGAATATTTATTAGATGGCAAAACTATAAAAGCTGAATCCCGGCAGAAGTTGGGGCTGTCGATCACTCTCCTGGAGCAGCCAGCGCTCTGCCTGTGGAGTGCATATTTCTTTCTTTTTGTATCATACTTACTCTCAGCAAGCAGCTGCTCATTCTCTTGAGCCAGCCAGCACTTTGTACTGAACTTTAAGTATGTTTTCCTTGCTTTTGTGTTAGATTTAATGTCTGTACTGAACTTACTTTTGTGTTAAACTTGGTGTGGGCCCTGCTCAGTCTCTGGAGCTATGCTGCACTCTCTCTGTGGAACCTGTGTTTCTTATCCGTTACATTAAACTTGTTCTCACTTTCTACTATGACTCTGCCCTTGAATTCTTTCCTGTGGTGGAGTCAAGAACCTGGTGGACGGCATGGGTTGAGGACGACAATTGGGCCCCCCAGACCCTACCTCCAACATCAATACTAATATATGTGGTCTTTCTTTGCAAAGTGGTGACTGTCCTAGCAGCCTTGCATGGTGGTTGTCTCATCTCAGTTGTAGAGGAGAGGTAGACTAGAGTAGCAGAAAGGGCAAGGCTTTGGGGTCAGACAGCCCTGAAATGGGATCTGTCAAATGGAAATAATGGTGGCTTCTCTTGGCATTGTGTCAGGGCCCATGAGGTTATGTATGGAAAGAACTTCCCACATGCCTGACCTTTAGAAGGTGCTCAGCCCAGGGTGACTGGGGTTGATTTTACATGAGGACCCCCACTGAAGGTCTGCAGATCACTTCTGTCCTATTTGCTGACTCCAAACCCATCCAGGATCATTGTTACACTTCCCTCACCCCTCTTCATTGGTCTGTTACCATTTCTGCAAGATGATTCCAATGAGCATGGATGGATAGAAGTCGCTAAATCACAGGACTTTGCCTAAGAGCCACAAAGCAATGCCTTTTTATTGATTTAATTTCCTTGAGAACAAAGACAATACAGCAGAAGTGGAAAGAGCACACCCCTAAAAACCCATTCCCTAAAAACCCTTCTTAGGAGATGTGCTTCCCTCAGTGGAACTGAGCTTTCCAGCTCAGGGAGAAACCTCTTCTTAAAGAGAAGGTGTAGGGAGCTCCTTTTTACTATTGGAATAGAGCCTCGATTTCAATTACTTAATCCAAAAATGCAACATCTCATGAATGGCCAACCTCAAGGCATTGAGAGAATGAAATGGTGCCCTTTCTAAAGAAAAACACTTCTCCAGACATCAGAGAGCTCTTGGAGACATTTGGTACTAAATTAAATGTTCGAAATCTTAACTTAGGGAAGCTGGACTTATTTGATATTGCCAAGCAGTTCTTTCCTTAAAAGAGTACCATGAATGGAGAAAGTGAAGGCTAGAATAGGGTAGTATGGTTATAAATCCCATGTTATTAAAAAGATATTCAGCACCAGAGTTGCACTCTGATGGGCAGACAACTGTTAGATGAATATAGAACTACGCTGAATGGTTTTGACCCAAGTGGATGAGGCCTCACCAATGTGAGGTCCTGTGCTATTATTTACTCTGCACTGGGCTGTGGGTTAAGTGTTTTTTCTGTGTTGTCTTATTGAATCTTCACAACTGGTCTGGAGCAAGTATTTTGAAAATATAAAATGGAGCCCCATTTTACAGATGAGGAAAATAAAGGTCAGAAAGGCTAACTTCCCCCACTCACATAGTAAGTGGTGGAGCTACGTGTGTGAACCTTGAGCTATGTGATTCCAAAGGATTTTCTTAGCTATCAAGCTAACTGCAGAGGAGGAATACTAATAAGAGTGATTATTTGGGGAGCCCACACTACAATACACACTCTAGGTGGGTAGAGAGTCCCATCTGTTGGGAGCTTGTAGAGATAAAGCACTTTGGGAAATGGGTAGGAACTGGAATTTGCTATCAAAAGGATCTACTGGGAAGGCTTAACTGATTTTCTCTTGGCTCTGAGGAAAGTCATATTTAGCACATAACTATGAGGTCCTTCCCACCTCCACCATGAAACTCCATTTAATTAGCCAAACCCTTTAGTGAAGGGTACCAGGTGGAAACATGGATAAATCCATACTGAGCTCACTAAGGGAGTGAAAAGAAATAAATAACATTGAATATTTCATATATGAGAAACAGATCCCTGCCAGGTTGACAGAAACAAGCTAAATATATACAGCAGTGAAGCTATCTCAGTCAGGATTCTGTGGTCACAAGTGATAGAAAATACAATTTGAACTATGTTAAACAAAAAATGAGGCTTTAGTTTTAATTAATTTTTGAAGTAGTAATGCATTCACATTCCAGTGGTACCCAGGGACAGAAATGGCATACTATCACAGGGTGTGTCCATGCATGGCTGGCAGGAAAGAACTGAGATTGAATTCTCCAACTCCCATAGACAATCAGGAAAGAAGCTAGTATAAGAACCAGGGAGGGTATCTTAGTTGCAAAAGACATTCTAAAACACCTACCATAAAAATACAGAACTCCAGAATTAGTCCTTCCACCCCACTGTAAGAATGTAGTGAAGATTTCTGGCCTAAAAATTTTCTGATTGGTCTCAGATGTTTGTTCCCAACCTATGGAGTGTTGGAGTCAGATCATACCGGCTTGTGAGAGCTGATCACGGGCATCTCCTCCCAATCTGTGCTCACTGACTTCATGTGTGTAGCTTGGAATTAGTCACAGTGGGAGTGTTTACACCACAGAAGTCATCAAATGCTACAAATCAGGTCTTAATTTTCCCCCATTGAGAGATGGTTTACCAGCACACCATGGCTCCCAATACATTATTCATCATGATGGTTAATTTTATGTGTCAACTGGACTGGGCCACAGCGTACCCAAACAGCTGGTTAAACATTATTCATGGTGTGTCTGTGAGGGAGTTTCTGGAAGAGATTAGCATTTGAACTGGTGGATTCAGTAAAGCAGATGCCCCCCCACCCTACCCCCCAATGTGTGGGGGGGCATTGTCCAATTCATTGAGGACCTGAATGGAACAAAAAGGAGTATGAAGGAGGAATTCACTTTCTGCCTGACTGCTTAAGTTTGGACATTGATTTTCTGCTTTTGGTGCTCCCGGTTCTCAGACCTTCAGAACTGGATTAGAACCTACATCATTGGGTCTCCTGCTCTCAGGCCTTTAAACTACAACACTGGCTTTCCTGGGTCTCTACCTTGCCAGTAGCAGATCTTGGAACTTTTCAGCATCCATAGTTACCAGAGTCAATACCTTATAATAAATCTCTACTATATATATATGGATGTAGGATATCCTGTATATCCTATATATATGCTATACATACACACACACATATATCCTATGTATAGGATATACTATGCACGCACGCACACGCACACACACACGCACACACACACATCCTATTGGTTCTGTTTCTCTGGAGAAACCTAATACATTCATAAAAACCACAATACCCACTTCTTAGTCATTCTCATTTCCTACTGGAACCCACATTTGCAAAGTTAAGAAAAATAAGAATTTGCCTGTTTACAAGTCTCCTTCTACCAAACATAATCTATTTAAATAAAATCCAAAAGGAAAAATCAGGGCGGGGGGAGCAAAGAATAACCAAATTCCTAGGTTCACGGCCTAATTCTGAGTCAACCCTGGTTTCTCCAAAATCCTGGCCACGAACTGTTTCTCCCCTGGGATCACTTCTCTATAAACTAAACAAGGTTTCACCCTAGACCCAAATTCCTGCGTTAGATTCACCAGAGTTTCACCAGCCTCAAGTTCCATCAGATCTCTCTCTAATTGCAACATTTAGACTGCAAATCATGGCTCATGTCCACTACAAGCTTATCTGATGCTTTGTTCCTCTGGGTAAACAGATTTCCAGCTGAGGCTGCCAACAGTACCTAGCACTGGCCAAGTTCAGCAGACAGTAAGGGTCTGGGGCTCTCTGCCACATTCTAAGCTCCACGATGGCCATGAGCTGTCTCTGCTCCCCACAGCTCACCAGGTGATCAGCCGTTCCTGCCATGCACCTGGCCTGCTGACCCAGCCTCTTCCCTGTTAAGCCCTTTGCCCACCTTGCACCTGGCTGTCCTGTTTGGAGCCAGGGCAGGTTTGTGCCAGCCTTCCAGATGGTCTCACAGCTCATTTCAGGACCTGCTTACCTCCTGCTGCTCGAGTGGGAAAGCCTTGATTCCTTAGTCTGTTTACTGGAACCTAAGGCAGATTTGGGTGAAAAGGATCAGTGTCAAGATACACTGATGGACACTTTGCCTACTCCAGAATTTTCCAGTTAGAGGCCAGATCTAAGAGAAAAAAAAAATAGTGTGCTAGGTAAGAACTCATACTAGAGAGAACTCCATAGTTAGGCACTGCGAATTGGGATCAGGCGCCTTCCGTGTGGTTAATTAGGAAGTGCTCTTCCCTGGGCAGATCAGCACAACTGGCAGCTGCCCAAACTGCAGCCCAGCTGGAAGACAGAAATGCTCCCTTTCCTGCTGCACTCCAATCCTTACCACTTGGCCTCTGCAAAGGGCAGGCACTCCTCTCTGCTCCTACAGTCTGCCGCCATGAGCATTGCACTCCCCACAAAATTGACCACAATTACCATGTCTGCCTTTTTTCGTCTTGCTTGATGGTGAAAGGGGTGGAAAAGTATTTTGTATCAAAGCCTCAGTGTTGGGGGCTTTCCTTGGGAACGTTCTATAGAGATGGGGGTACTTACTTAGAGCCATCTGTTTTAACTTTGGACCTCAGCTGAAATTCTGGGAGAATGGGAATGTCCCCCATGGCACCATGTTACACACAGTGACCTCAGGCCAGCAATGTCAGGAGGACGCCTCCTCACCTCTCCCTGGTGCCCGATGGCCTCCCACCATGCCCAGTCCTGCCCATCTCAGTGAGTGCTCTGTTGCCCTGTTCTTTTCCTCACACCCCTCTCAAATTGTCCCGTGTCCCATTCTCCCAGCACTGTCAGAGACCTGGCACTAAAGTGTTCTTGGGTTTTAGCTCTCTAAAGTTAGGCATTTGCTTTTTAACAGAAAGACTAGCCCTGAAGGTAAGACTTTTAGGCATAGTAATATAGGCTCAGGGAAGATATATTTGTACACAACTACACCAGCCAGTGCCTTCCCAATGAGACCACGTAGGCAGTAAGCACAGGTCAGGCCAAACCCCTTCCTCATTTACAGAGAATCCCTGTCAACTGGGAGTGAACACAGTGCTTCACCCATTACCATCCCCTTCCTCCTGTCAAGCATCATTGCAGACGGCTGCTCTTTGGGCAAAGTGCTCTCCTCCCTCGGGGGCAGCTTTTCAGTAATGATCAGTATGTAACTCACAAGGCACCAAGAGCTTACGAGAGAAAATAAAATCCCAGCATCAGATCCCTGAAGGAAAAATATATTTGATTTGGATGGAAGCTTTCTCTGGCCTCCTCTGCCATATGGTGGCTGCTCATTATGAGATTTGGGGAGGCCAAACACAAAAGGCCATGCAGTGTGGATGGGACCAAGTAAGTAACCAGATAACTTATTGTCCAAACTGGGACATTTAAGAGTGAAAAGGGCACTCTGACATAATTATGCTGGGACAATAGTTCAAACTGGGACTGTCCCAGGCAAATGGAGACATAAGCTCAGCCTGCCTGCTACATGTCGTCTGCATCATGCAGTAAGCACCTGCACGTAACGTGGGCCATCGTCTTCTTCACACTGTTGTTTTAGCAACTCCGAGGCCAGCTACAACAGGAGGGGGCTCACATAAAGTTCAAAATCACCCACTTGGATGTTGTAGTGATGCTGAATTGCTAAAAACTTCGTGGATGCTTATACTCAATTTCTGTATGTCCTTTGTCACACACCACACTTTGAATAGCATTGAAGGCTCCCCATGTACTAGATTGGAGGGTCCTTATTACGCCAAGTAGAGCCCAGCTCTCCTCTTAGTGGAGATTATAACAGGGAGAGGAGCTGCAAGAGAAGATCTGAGCCTTGGACTCCTGGGAGTGAAGGAACCGTAAGGCAGCAGATGGCTGTGTTCAGAGTGATAGAGGGATAAGGAAGAAAGAACAAGGTTTCAGAAGCCAAACAGCAAGACAATTTTCAGTGTTCACATCAGTGAAGTGAGATACGCAGACAGCACAGAAGTAACAGATGGGGACACCCAAAACGTCAAGGAGAGCAAAGGTCCGGTTGGGAGCGTGGATGTCTGTGGATGCAGGTTCTGCAGAGGCTTCCTCTCCTCAACATGCCCATAGACGACTACCCTCGTGTAGGATTATTCACTTTACAGAATCATTCCCTTAAAGATTTGTGTCTCCTGCTGTACAATCTTTTTAAATGTGGTTTTATTCTACTTAGGAACAGAACTATAATTTGAATACCTCTAAATCCTTTGGAGATGTTCTTTCATGGAAATATAATAAACTATGACTTTTTAAAATGAAACTACCAGAATGGAAGATTCTGTGAAAATCCATGTTTGGTGCCCATTTTCCTAAGAATTCCCAGAGGAAGACTAGGCTCTGTTGGAGGCCATCACCTTTTGCTTCACTTTGGGTGCGTCGGGGCAGCGCAGTGACACTCTGGTGGATAGTGCCAGCTCTCTGGTTCACATCACCCTCCACTGTCAACCCAGGGCCCTCCCCCTTGTCACACAAGGTCGTGTGTAAGGCGGGATGGTGTCCTGCACCTCCTTTACCCAATCCCTCCTCCGTGTCCCTCCCCCACCCCATGCATACTGGAAAGTCACCTGAGAGGGATGGTAATGGAGCGCCCTGCATTGTCCTCTGAACTCCCAGAGAGCCCACGACCAGCCCTTCCTCTTCCTGATGGGAATGCAGCTGCTCGGTCGCAGCCACCAGCTCCACCCACAGCGGGCTCTCCCGTAGCAGCATCCTGCCTTCTGCCTATTGACCTTGTGAGAGGAGGGACACCTGAAGCAACAAGACAGGCACACGAGAGAGACAATTTAGAGATGGGCACTGCTCCAGGACAGGCCCCGTCCCTCAGGAAACCAGCCCCCAATTCTCCATGTTTCCTCTTTCCCTTCCTGTTGGCAACAACACCAGGGTATGAGATATGGCCCTGGGGACATGAGAGCAGCTCAAAAGACAGGAGAGAGAGGAAGCTGTGCCCGACGGAGCAACTGTCACAGGGATCCCACTCACTGTCGTGCTTTTATTCCCAGGTGGCTGAACTATGTCACGGGATTCTGGCTTCTGTCTCATATCCTAACTGGTCTTCAGCATGTATGAACGGGGCCTTAGCCATGTTCATCTGAGCTGCCCAAGTTGAGCTGCACACACTGATGGGATAACAGGCCTTTCAAAGTAGTGACGGTCCCCATAAATATGGCCCTGGTCGTCCCTGTTGACTAACATGCAGCAGTAGGACACGTTCCCTCTACAGCCTCCATTGCTGGTTCTCAGGCTTGGCAGGCCCCCGAAGCTCCCGGGGTGATCCTGACATTGAGAACCAGCGTCTCCGCCTCCTCCTGGAGGTGAGCCAGCCCCATTCCCCAGGCTCCCTTCTCGCCATCTGCTTCATTCGCCAAGTCCAACACCCAAATATCAGGAAAATGAAAACAAGAGTACTCAGCGCTCACCGTGCAACCAAAGGACAAAGGTCACAAAATACGGTGGGCTAGAATCTGCCTCAAGAGGATCCTTGGGTTCTGTCCATGGCTCCTACCTTATAAGGCAAATGCTGGACCTGGGGGCTCTGAAGGAACCTCCCTTAGCTGTTTTCTTCCTGACTCGTCCTTTCCTCCCTTCCTTCTTTTCTCCTCCCTCCATTCTTTCTCTTTATTTTTTAAATGAAGGTAAAGTTGACAAAAATTGTATGTATTTGCAGTAAACTTAGCTCCTTCAGAAGGCCTGCTGTCCCCAAGGGGCAGCAGAACCTGAGAAGGATGTGAGAGCAGATTCCGGAAGGGGCGAGGAAAACTCACTTACAGGAGAGAGACCAGAGGGGCAGGATGAAGTCCCAGACCCCTTTCCTGGTGATCTCCAAATGTTGTCACCCGGTGGCTTGGCTGAGAACCTTTGGAAAAGACTATTAGTTGACACCCCAATTTTCTCGTCTCTTCCATTTATTACTAGAACTCCCCAAGTGTTAGCTCCCCAGCTAGAGACTACGATTCCCAGAGTTCCTTGTAGCTAGGAGTGGCTAAGCCCTGTCCAATGGGATGGGTGCACATGAGGTCTGCAGTGCTGATTGGACCATGAAGTGGGGGCTGCATGCCCATCACGTCTTCTCTCTTCTCACTGGTGGGAGGTGATGGGGTTACGCCTCCTGAGCAGGCAGGTAGAGAGCATTAAAGAGACAGAGGAGCAACAGAGTGGAGAGAACCTATATCTTCAGAAAACTTCGCGAAATGGAGCTACCCTATCCTCCTGGGGTCCTTTGCAGCCTGGATTTTCATGTGAGAGGAGAATAAGGTTCTATCTTATGTAAGCCACTGTTATTTTCATTTCTGGGAAGAAAAAAGCAGTCGAATCAATGCCCTAACAAATACAGGATCAGAAAACAGTTGCCTCGGAGGAAGACACTGGCAAATATGAGAGATCCTGACAGTGTCTTGTCCCTGTGTCTGCAGGTTTTTGTTGTCCCCAGGCCCACTGAAAGCAGGATTTGACGAAGAGAAGTGTGGAGCCAGCAACTAGGTAGGCCTGCCATGGGGCAGTCTCAGTGGGTGGTTATCAGACCTACCTGGAGTAGCCAAAAGCATTCTGCAGAAAGGACACTACTCTCTGTTGAGAGTTCTGCTGGAGGAAGAGACTGGCAAGGAGGGGCTCCTCTCCCTCCCCCCAGAAAGACTAGACAGGCTCCTGCTCCCTACCCTGACTCACTGCTTAGAACTGAGACCACAATTTAACCTGGTCCTCTCTACTATTTGTTTCGTATACATTGGTAGTTGGAGTTAAAGGCTTGATCGGACTCACTTTTGAAAAAAATTTTTGTAAGATAACTTCCTCGGTGGTGTCTGTGCTTCTGTCAGGAGGAATGTAATGTCTGGTTATCTCCTTCTCTGTGACGCTAGCAATCATCGATTATTGCCTAGATCCATTACTTAATAGCGTTTCAAATACTGATATGCTAATTCTGGAAACTTCTATAAAGAGCCGCCCCCCTCTCTCATCAATTGTTGAGTTACCCTGAGGTAATCTGGCTCTTAAGTCCTTTGACACAACCCAAGTAATTCTTGATAACTTCCATGTTTCCTGGTACGAGAAGACGTTGCGAGCTCATTTGTACAAGTGCTGCTTCCACCTGGAATCAGCATTTTCTCTAAGATGCTCTGATTTGTTATATTTGGGAATGGCATTTTTTATTTTTTAATTGACATGTAATAATTGTACATATTTATAGGGTACAGAGTAATATTTCAATACATGTGTATACTGTATGATTAAATCAGGCTAATTAGCATATCCGTCACTGCATTTATCATTTCTTTGTGATGAGAACATTCGAACTCCTACCTTCTAGCCACTCAAAAATATACAATAAGTTATTAATTATAGACAGCTAGCATTACGTTAGAATATTAGTACTCATTCTTCCTATCTAGCTTTAATTCTGTGTCCATTAACCAACCTCTCTCTCTGTCCCTCCTCCTCTCCCCTTCCCAGCCTCTCGTAACCACTATTCTACTCTCTACTTCTATAAGCTCACTTTTTTTAGTTCCCACATATGAGTGAGAATCTACAGCATTTGTCTTTCTGTGCCCCACTTATAATGTCTTCCAGGCTCATCCATGTTGACATGATTTCATCCTTTTTATGGGTGAATAGTATTCCGTTGTGTATATATGCCACATTTTCTTTATCCATTCATCTGTTGATGGACACTTAGGTTGATTGCATATCTTGCCTGTTGTAAACAGTGCTGCGATAGACATGAGGGTGCAGGTATCTCTTAGGTATACTAATTTCCTTTCCTTTGGAGACATACTCAGTAGTTGCTGAATCATATGGTAGCTCTATCTGTAGTTGTTTGAGAAACCTGCATCCTGTTTTCCATAATGGGTAAGCTAATTTACATTCCCACCAACAGTGTATGAGTTCCCTTTTCTCTGCATCCTTGCCAGCATTTGTTTTTTGCCTTTTTGATAAGTCATTCTAACCAGAGTGAGACAATAACTCACGTGGTTTTGATCTGCATTTACCCAATGATCAGTGATGTTGAGCAGTTTTTCATATACCTGTTGGCTATTTGTATATCTTCTTTTGAGAAATATCTATTCAGTTCATTTGCCCATTTTTTAATCAGATTTTTTTTTTTTTTTTTTTTTTTTTTACTATTGAGTTGTTTGAGTTCTTTGTATATTCTGGACATTAATCCCTTGTCAGATGAATAGTGTGCAAATATTTTCTCCCATTCTGCAGGTTGGGAAATGGCATTTAGATACCATAGTCTGGGCACTGTAGGTATTCAGTGCTCCCAGCTAGGTCATTGTTTTAGTCCTTGTCAGTGGAAAGAGAAGGAAATACACAAATTTCTTTTTTTATAAATAAAATTGATTGTAAATTCATATTGATACTTCCAGTTCAAATTCAAACTATCTTTTACTTAACCTCTTTCCTTCTCTATAGTGAAAAATCCCAGTTTCCAATGACACCAATATACATATTTCTTTGCTTATTCTCACAATATTCATATAACAGTCTCAGACTAACAATATCAACACTATCATCAACAGTACAATTTCTGAAATGTTTAAGATTTATTTTGCACTTTTTTTTTTATCTTTAGAATATATCCCACTAGGACAAACAGTGAACTGTTTTATAGTCCCTTGAAATAATTCCACCTTGTGTTTTTATGCCACCAATTTAGTCCACAAGTTTTTTTTTTTTTATTTTAAGTTTTTAGAGATTGCTTTAAAATTTTTTTGGTTTTTTTTCTCATTTACATTTCTTTTTTAATTGAAACATAATCAGTTATATATATTTGATTTGAATATCAATACATGTATACAATATGTGCTTTAAAGGTTTTTAATCTTGCTCTATAATTATATCACATCTGCAGAAGAAGATATATTTAGAGAAGTCCACTTTTATTATTGACTTTTCCCCTCTCTTTCTCCTTCCTCCATAGGTAAACTTTTCTGTTGTTTTTGGTTTATCCTTCCTTTTATGTAATTTAAGACAATATGTACAACTATTTGTATCCCCTTCCCCTTTCTAGAAAAATGGTAGCATAGTGTATAAACTTTTATCCATCTTACTTCTTTCACTTAACAACAAATGTTGGAGGTCACCTCATGGAAGTCTACAGAGATATTCCTTGTTCTTTTTATAGGTACAAAATACTCTGCGGTTCTACCACAACTTATTCAACCAGTCTCCTACAGATGAGCATTTCAGTTGTTTCCAATATTTGGCTTTAACAAACAGTGCCTTATGCAAAAGTCCTAGTGTGTCTTTGGGATGGGTTCCCGGAAGTGGACTGCTGGGTCAAGGGTAATGTACATGCAATCTTAATACATATAGTATTGCCAAATTCCCCTCCATAGAAGTTGTACCATTCTGCATTGCTGCTAGCCATAAACAAGGGTGACTTTTTTTCTCATGGCCTTGCCAATAGGGTATGTGGTCAAACTCAGATTTTTGTCCAATCTGGTGAGAAATGGTATCTCGGTGCACTCCTAATTTGCATTTTTAATATCAAGAGGGAGGTTGATCACTTCTTTACATCCTATAGCTTCTGTAGGTACTATTTTCATTAACAATACTAGTATTTTTGGAAATTCTTCACTATTGCTTGTATTTTCTCTTTGATCTAAAAGTTACTTAATAAAGGATTTGAAATTTTCGGGTTGAAAGGCATTGTGATTGGGGAACACTATTCATAGTATCTTCCCCGGCTTCATGATTGTTTATTTGGTTGGGGGAGGGATCTTCTTCAGCTGAAAAGTTTTAGCTTTTTAATTTGTTTTCTTTTTGTAGAAGATTTGTATGGATATTTCCTTCCTCTGTTGTTCATTTTACAACAGTTTTTACAGGGGAGGGTAACTTTCACTTATCTTAAATGAAGAGCAATCTCTCCTATAAATACAACGAAGTGCAGTTTCATTAATAAATGGCAGCTTTGGGGGAGAGGAATGTTTTTTGATTATATGATAGTCTTCTGCTTCCTTTTTTCCTTTTACCAACAGCCTTCAAAGGACCTCAACAGATGTAGAAAGCATATTGGGGATTGCCATCTTCCAGGGCACTGTGCTGGGTTGCAGGAAGTTTCCAGAATCTAAATACACTGGTGAGACAGAATGGGACCAGGATATTTAAAAGTATCTGAGCCAGAACAGAGAGCAGAGCACAGGAGCGGAGACATAACCCAAGCAGAATTTTCCCTCTCTCCTCCCTGCTTCTTCGAATCTCAGATAAGTAAAAACAATCTCCTCTACATTTCATCTTTAAATTGTAGCTCAGAATAAAAGAAATGAAATGATTCAAGAGAAAGTTAAATAGTGTTAAGCAAAACTGATGCACATAAGATCATAATAAATCTAGAGTCTGTACAAATATACCCACATTAACCATAAACAAGATTTTTTGTAAGTGGCATAGCAACTATGCCAACATACTTCAGGTAAGAGATAAAGAAATAGAAGGAAATTTATAGCATTAGATGTTTATATTAGAATATCCAGAATACATAAAGAACTCTAGAAACCAATAAGAAAAATAGTAAAAAAAAAAAAAAAAAAGAAAGAAAGAAAGAAAGAAAGAAAAATCAGCAAAAGACTTGAACAAGTATGTTACACAAGAAAAAAATCAAATGGCCCAAATAACATAAGAAAAAATGCTCAACTTCATTAGGAACCAGGAAAACGCAACTTAAAGCCATAATAATATATGAGTACATAATCACTAGCTTGGGAAAAGTCTGACAGTTTGGCAATACCAAGGGATGTAATAGGAATAACAGGAGTAACAGGAATTCTCAAACGAAGCTGCCAGGGATCTATGTAAATTGGTTCAAACACTTTGGAAAATTATTTGACATTATCAACTAAAATTGAACATGTGCCTACCATATGACCTAACAATTTCATTCCTGGGCTATGTCCTATCCTTCAGGAATGTGAGCACATTTCCACCAGTACACATGGAAGAGAATGTTCACAGGCAAAAGCTGGAAACAAATCAAATGCCCATTCACTGCAGAATGGCTAATACATTATAGTATATTCATGGCACACTGGCAGGTGTTTAACAACAAAGAGGAAAAACCCGATTGGTAGCATTTGCAAATTTCTGTGGTGTAAATACTCCCATCATGGTCAATTTCAGCCTCCCAACATGACATCAACTTGCTTACAAAATTTGTGAACAAGAAACAATCAGCTCTCACGAGTCTGTACAAGCTGGCTGCAGCGCATCATTGAGTGTATTCCTGTGCTGTAATACTATATAGCAATAAATATGAATGAGTTATAGCTACATGTGATAGCATGGGTAAATTTCAGAAATATAATGTTGAGAAAAATAAACAAACCACAACAGAATACATAGAGTATGATTCTATTTATATGAAGTTCAAAATATGCAAAATCAAACCAGAATGTTGAAGGATGCATACTTGTAGTAAAAACATAAAGAATAGCAGGAGAAAGATTATCACAAAAGTGAAGACAGTGGTCAACCCTAACGGGGAGGAAGGGGATTAGAAATGGGAAAGGGCTTGTGGTGGACTTCTGGGATGTAGGCAGTGTTCTATTTCTTGACCTTCATGGAGTTATATGGGTGCTCTCTTTACATGTATTTGTTAAACTATATATTTAGGTTGCATGCATCTTTTTGTATGTAAGTTAATCAGTGGTGTGGTGGATTCTGCTCGTACAGCTCACACCAATTCCTGAGAACCAACCACGCACCTCTCTTCCCAACTCTGCATTCAGTGACACTATGTTGGTAGCTTGAAATCAGCCACAGTGGGAGTATTTACACCACAGACACTGGCAAACAAATCAGGACTTTTTCTCTTTTTCTGGAAAATGGGTTTAACGACATTCCACTGGTTAAATTTCACAACATATTTTTTAAAGCACTATTTACGAAATTGGCTTATTTAAGCAGATGTTTTTTCAAGACTAAATGCCATCAACAATTTCAAGGCAAAATTGCATTTAAAAAAAAAAAACTAAACATGACAAGATCCCTGAAAGTGAAAAGGGCTTGACGGTTGTAAAAGAGAACTGGTTGTGAGAAATGTGCACTGTTTGACACTTTTCATTATTTGATGTATGATAAAAATCATTACACTGATGGTAAAATTAAGGACCCTATCTAGTCATCTGTCCTTACAGAAAGTGTTCTTGATGAATACTTTGTAAGAAGGTAAAAAAATACAGTGGATCAGAAGCTTTTCAGCCTACCATTTAACTTGACAGTCTCAGTAAACTTCCATCAAAAGTGGCTCTAAGCATTATACTATACCAACTTTTTGGCAGTACTCTGGGCAGCTCTTAGAAATTGCCTGTCAAACCTGTAAAGCAGTGAAAAAACACTTGTTATTTTTATCTAAATATTAATGTAAGTCTACGGTCTCAAAATTTTGTGACCCTAAAATAGGGTTATATGATATTCTGCCTTGTTCATTTCAGCTTTCCTGATGGTAAATGATTTAAAATCTTATATTAAAAGAAGCCTGTATCTATTATGACATAGAATTTTTTTTAATTTAATTAGTTTTGAAGGTAAAAGTGTGGGGGGAAATTTGGGGCTTGTGAATGGCTTCTTCAGACAATGGCTTCAGATCCCTGCGAGGGTGGGGGTGGAAAGGTTTCCACTGCTAGGAAAGGAATCCGATGTAAAAAAAAATAATTTTAATAATTAAGTACTACTATCATTTCAGTTAAAATACGACTATGAAAATAATTAACTTGGCCAGAAGTTAATATCCTCATATATAATCCTGAGTGTGAAATCTTAACGTGACTGGAAAATATTGCTTTCATTTGTGGAGGATAGTGAGGACTTGGGGGAAAGGGGTCCTTACTTCTTGAATGATTTTGATTGATTTGTTTTAATGTAAGATCTAAGTATTGGGACATTAAAGGGTCTGAACAGGATAACCATAGAGTTTTGTTACTTTTCCACTGGTTCTTGAGAGGAGTGGTGTACCTTGAGTTGACATTGTGACACGAGGGATGGAAGAGATTTACCAATGGGAAAGTTATTTTATGGCCACTGAAAACTAGATGTATTAGTCCATTTCTGTTATTTATAACAGAATACCTGAAACTGGGTAATTTATAGGAAAATAAAATCTATTTCTTACAGTTCAGAGGCTGGGAAGTCCACAGTCCAGGGGGCACATCTGGTGAGCGCCTTCTCCTGTGTGGGAACTCTCCACAGAGTCCCATGGTGACCAGGGTGTCACACGGTGAGAATGGGCTAAGCAAGAGAGCTAACCTTCTCACAATCTCCTCTTATAAAGCAGCAGAACTACACCCATGACCACCCATTAAACCATCAGCTCATTACTCCATGAATGAGTCAATCCATTCACTAGGTCATGGTCCTTGAATTCAATCATCTCTTAAAGACCCCACCTTTCAAATAACATATTTGGATTTCCTACCCTCTTAACACTGTTACAATGGGAGGGGGGTGTCAAGCTTCAGTGGGTTTTGGGGGGACATTTAATCACTGCATGAGAACACTGAAATAAGTGCTAAGTTGACAGGTGAGAATCTACACTACAGAAGAGCCAGTCCCCAGGGTGTGGATGTCTCTCTTCTCCACGCTCTCACCCCTCTTTCCTACTCCACCAGCCAGGCAACCCCATACTGAGTCTATCTCACTGCTCTTGCTCAGCCTTGTCCTTCCCAGCTCCCAATCCTTTCTTATATTGTTGCGCAGATGTGATTCATATCTCTTGTAACATGAGGTAAAGTAAACATGACCATATTTAATCCCCATGTTTCCAATGTCAGTTCTGCCCCAAAGTGCTATGGGATGACTGTCATAACATGTTTCCTGGAGTCAGGGGAGAAAGAACTGTAAGTCCTCTTGAATTCCATCCCCAAGCTCTGTCAGAGCCAAACCTAAGCCATCTTAAGAAAGGGAACCATCTCCTTTAATTAAGGAAGCTCCTTTGCTGGAAGTTTTCTTTCCATGCTTATACAAAAGTGCTTCTAAATATAAGACTAGAATTGGTTAGTCTGGCATGCAACTTTAGGTTGTTTGATATTTCTACTAAATTATTTCCAACACAGTTGTGATATACCATGGTGTGAGGCTGTGTTGAAATCAAACCACAAACATTGTTGCTGCAGGCTGAGTTCTGATATTCCAAGCAAGAGGAGAGAACTATTTCAGAATTATTTTCAATTGAAGGCGTTTGTGGGAAGTAGAGGGCGATTTATCAGAATTATTTGTAGAGCTCTTCCAAAACCAAAGTATACATCTCAATCCAGCCCTTCATCTTAACCTTCTCTCATCAGAATTTCTTGAAGTATGAGATAGGCAATTTTGTGATTAAAAAAATTGAGTTTGATATACACCCCCCATTGGAGAGGTATGTTAAATAGGAGAGCTTCATCCTTCCAGCAACAGAAAACATTCAACAAAACCCTATGTTGGACCAGATAGAGGAAGAGAAGACAGAACCTCTGCCATCAAGAAGCTTGTGCTCTAGTAGAACAGTCTAGAACTCCAACATGAGACACATGAACAGAAAGTTCACAACACAAAGCAGGATGGGCAAGTCCTATTCATCTCCTACTCTTCTGCCTTTGGGAGCACGATTGGCCCCCCACCCACAGGGCCAGAGAATTTTCAGGTGTCATCTTGGTGAAGTTACTGGGGCACAGTGAGGTCAAGAGTGTTGTGAATGAGTCATTCAGGCATCAGAAGTGGGTGTCCTCACCCCATAGCAGATTGAGAGTTTTCCTACTTTCATAGCCAGAGGGTCACAAAGCTGGAAGAAAGACACCTCCTCCAAGGATATCACTGGCTCCAAAAGCCCCAACTGACATGCTAATGGCCTTCTACTTGCAGAAGACTTAGCTGGAAGGCAGAAGACAAGGTCCACTCCTGCTAGAACTACTGAGCAACTCTGCAGGTCCATTTAGAGACCTTGGGGGGGCACCCACTCTTTCTGACCTCATGCACTGTCCTGATTTAGATACTCCCTTCCTGAGGTGGTTTATGTGCACATGTTTGGGCTGAGCAAGGAGCACATGTCCTCTTCTTCTGTAGGATGCAGTGGACATATGTTTGCTTAAAATCTTGTCCTTGGAAAAGCACCCCCATCCCGGTCTATTACAATGCTGATCCCTCCGTGCGATTTGGGTGAGGAGGGACTATGTGGTCACGTGATGCACCCAAAACCAAACAGAGGACTCAGTTCTCCAGGCCACAGTGGTTGAGGAGTAGATGTATGACTTGAGCCAGAAAAATCAGTCTCCCCTGTTTTCAGAGCTCTCAGGAGAGATTTTCTCTCGTCTATTGGGGTCATAAGCTGTTAGGGCTGTGTGAGGCCTGAGCTACCAGGGGCATTCTTTTCCTTGGATCTAGAAAGACCTGGATGGAGAAAAGATGAACTAAGAGATGGAGAGGGAGCCTAAACACATGGATTTCAGTTATGAAAACCAATAAATTTCCTTTTTTCCACCCTTGAACTAGTTTGAGTTGGATTTTTGTCATTTGTAACAGAAAGGATATTGGTCTGATTAATATATCTTATTACAGTCACCAGATGTATGAAATCAAAATACAGGATGCCTAGTTAAATTTGAATAATTTCTTAGCATAAGTATACCCCCAAGTATTGCATAGAACATACTTATACTAAAAAAAATATTCTTTGATTACCTGAAATCCACGTTTAACTTGGCATCCTGTATTTTGTCTGGCAGCCCTATCTGGGATATATAATTTGAGTCAACAATGTTTTCAAATTCTCTACTCAGAAGAGAGCAGTGAGCTCATGGATTTGCCCTTAAAGAACAAGCAGGAGAAACAAAGAAAGTCTCTACAGAGCCATAGACAGAAGCATCCTGATCAAATCTTTCCTCTCTAAGTCATCCCTACTTTGTATAAACCAGCCGAGGCAGGTAAGGCGTTCTGGTGTCAGGCTATTTAATCCCCATCAGATCTATAAATGCTTCAGCTGGCCAGTGGCTCCCACTTTTGCTACAGATTAGAATTACCTGAGGGAGCTTCTACACCTTCCAACACCAGGTAACATCCCAGACCAATGACATCAGAATCAGTGAAGACTCAAGAGGGGATTTCAATATGTAGCCAAGGCTGAGAACCACAAGGCGAGGCCCTTAAGAAGATCTCAACCAAACTGGAGGAGTTAAAGCAAGAAATGAGAAAGATCCTCCCCTCTCCCCTCTCTTCCCTCTCAAATTGAGGAGCCCCCAAGAGCACGCAAGTCTCCCCCAGATGGGATTAGCCATGGGCAGGCTGACCTTGCCATCTCCAGCACCATAAGGCTGTAGACTTCATTTCAGGCTTGCCTGTCCATGGCTAGCCATGTGGCTGGCAGGTGTTTGGGCCACCAGGAAGCAGATACAGAGGCCGTCCTGGCTCATCGTCCTCCAGAATCAACAAGCACCTGGCAGAAGGAATGAGCGTTTCATGCCTGCAGTTCAGCTGAGCATGTGTTCCAGAGCAAAGATGAGTCCCCACTAGGGAGCTTAGGGGGAGCAAGGGGATGAGTGAGGCAGGGAGGGGAGGATGTGCACTAGATGGGGTTCTGTGATCACCAGCAACAGCCTGCCTTTCGTGCTCTCACCGTGTGTCTCAACCTCTCAGGCCTGAGACATCTACCAGAACACATTCCTACTGGATCCAGGTCCTGATCCATGATTTCCCATTACTAAACCTCATCTTCAGAGCCTCAAAGTCACCAACGAAGCCCCAGGGTTGGAGAGGGAAGGGGTGGTTCCTCACCCACCCCCATGTCTGCCTCTCCCTCCTACCTGCGAGCAGCTTCTGATGCAGCCCACCCTCCACCTTGAGGGAGGAAAACCCCGCCCATCCCTGATTAGGTCCTCAAAGCTCCTGAGGTCTGCGATGCATCCTGAATGTACACAATCAGCTGAAAGGAAACATCTGGAACTGATTAGTTTGACTTGGCACGGTGCCCCTTGAAGCCATTATGAAGATGGCTAGTGGCCAGGCGTGGCTAGAACTGAAGCTGGGTGAACGTCCATCCTGGTGGTGGGGGCCTCACTGATGCTTAGGTGAGGTCCGGGACAGGCTGTGGACTCCTGGGGGTTGCCAAGTGGGGTCCAGCCATTGCCAGAAGCCACTGCGGCTCTTAAATGCCAGGCTGGGAAGCTCAGTTCTGCACCAACACCGTTTCAAGTTTAAAAGCCTTGGATGAGTGGCCAGAGGGAGAGCAGAGCTTGGACAAAGGCAACAGGAAGTAGAGGTGAGACAGCCACTGCCCAAACCTCTGGGCTTGGGAACAAAATACCCAGAGGGGAGCAGCAGGAGGGGCCATGCGGCTGGTGGAGAGGCTGGCATGCCACGAGCTGCTGCGGCCATCCACTGGCGTTTCGCTCATTCACCGCTGACCAGTACACTGGGGACATGGTGCCAGTGAGCACAGTAGTCATGGTCCTTGCTCTCTTGTCTCTCATAGTCACTGTCCACCACTTAGATTTGAAACACAAGAGCAACGGGGAAGAGGAAGCAAGAGAGCCTGCTGCTGCTGCCTGGGGCATTCACCTAGTAGCCCCCCAAAATGCGTCCCCAGCAAGCCTGCTCCAAGGGCGAATTTTCGAGACGATGCTTTTGAGAGCATCGCAAGCTAATTCATAGCCACTTTAGGAAACTCCTCAAAACCATGTCATTTCCTCTGGGAAGAACAGATTTGCACACGTGTATCTTGGGCGGGGAGGGGCGGGTTAGGGCACCTTGTGTGGCTTTAACTAAGTCTAACGTCCACAGCTTTTCTTGCTGCTGTAGAGGGGGTCACTACTAAAGGGAGACCCTGCCAGAGAGTAGATTAATCTTTTCTTTTCTTGTTTTAAAGACAACAGAAGTTGACAGTTATTTTCAGTGACTTTACAGTCGTGGTGGGGGCCAAGGGATCAGGGATCACCTTGGAGTCACTGAGGGCAGAGTCCCTCAGAAAAGGAGATGGTGGGATGGAGTCACAGTGGTCCCGAGAGGAAGCAACGGCTGCCCCCCCCCCGGGGGGGGCCCTTGGGTCTCACTTTTGAGGTGCAAGATGATGCTGGAACTATCCTGCCCAGCACTGCTGAGCCACTTGCACCTGTTATAGCTGTTAACATTGATGGCTCAGGCCACAGAGGGGCTTTCCTTTCCGTGAAGAGCTACAGCGGAAGGGTGAGTGCCAGCAGCCCAACCCTAGGGGCTGGCTGCTTTAGCCCACGTCATCCTGGCCACAGGGACTCACCTGCCCCCTCCCTAAAGAGCGTGCTGTTTCCTCCCGCCAGCAGGGGGCGCTTTGGCGCCCATGAGCCCCGCAGAGAGGATGGGAATTGACAGGAGTTTCAACTCAAAGGTGCCATCTCTTTTGGCTGGAAGTAACACTGAGGAGGTGTTGGTTGGGCAGCCAGCCTCCTGCTAATCGGTTACGACCTGTAGCTCCTGTGCTTTATGTGTAGCTCAGCCATGCCAGCCTCTAGGTGTGGAGATTCCACACCCATCGGCTGCTGTCACAAACTGAGGTATGCTCAAAGAAGACCGTGCTCCCTGCTGAAGATGCACACAGCCTAGGTCTCGTTACTCAGGGTATAGCATCCCGGTATAGCTGCATCTCCTGGGAGCTTGCTAGAAATGCAGAATCTCAGGCTCCGCTCCAGACCTATTGAATCATAATCTGCAGTTTACAAAGATGCCCAGGTGTTTCAGATGCACGTGGAAGTGGGAGGAAGCACCGCGTGCAGGGATGTCCTTGCGCCTCAGCTGTACACAGACGGTTTTCTTTCTGTGCAAACATTTTATCTGCACCTTTCCGTTATCTCTTTTCATTTTATTTTTGCCCCAGGAAGTCACAAGCATCAAAAAACACATACACTAACTAGAATTTAGAATTTCACAATACCTGCTTTATCATATGGCTCTTTGGTTAGCATAAGGGTACTTCAAAAAGTTCATGGAAGGATTTGTATTATCTTTTAATTCCATTTTTCCATGAACTTTTTGAAGCACCCTCATATAAGATTTGTCACAAAGTAATGGGTTTGGGTTTTCAAAACAATCACTAAGAGGTCTGGATATTCATTCCTAAGTACTTTCTCTCCCTCTAGGGGAGTGTCTTCAAGGGTCTTGGGCTGTGAGGGTCATCTAACTCCTAAGTATTCCACGTCTTGCCTGTAGATTGATGAAATATGTCTCATACATGTCTTGCTATTAAAAAAAAAATACAGATGCCACTTTGATTAATAAAATACATATTCATTTTTAAAGCTTTTTGCACTTTTTGTAGTCAGTTCCACTCACTAGTATGCTCGGTTCCATGAAAAGAGACAATATTCTCCGGGAGTTTGGGAACTCTTTCTCTTGTGGTCTGAAGCTTCAAGCTCCCTAGAGTGCCTTAACCAAGAGAAGGACATTTGTAGGACTGTGAGCATAACTGACTCCATCTTAGGCCCTTATGTCTTTGTGAGATTTTTACCCACGAAGTTATACAGTAACTAGGGGAAACGCAGTTAGAACAATAGATAGGCACAACCTGCTGACTGTAAAGTAGGAATGACTAAGTACCAGCGTGGCGATAAGCCAGCCTGACCACCTACATCAACAATTGGAGCTAATTACGTTAAGCTTGTTTATCAACTGCTTATATAAGCCTGAGCGCAGCCTTGAAATCATGCAGAGAGAGAATGCTGGCACATACTCCTTGGGTTGCTGTCTGTCCAACCCATTGCTCCGTAAGTAAGTTACCCTGTGATAAAGTTCTTTGCTTAATCACATGAAACAGCCCACTTCATTGTTCAGACTCAAGATACATTTCCAATTAGGTGGACAGTCTGCCCATGGTCCACCTTCAGACAGATATTAGTATGTATTTTCCATTTAGTTGTGAGTCTTTAAATATAAATTTAAATATAAATATTAAGAGTTAAATATAAATATTAACCTATTTTAAATATAAATATTAACCTATTTTCTAGAAAAATAGGGTCTTTGGGAGAACTCTTTGTACCTGGATAGTTATATGTTCACGTAACATGATTTAGAGGGGTACAGTGATCCTTGGCAAAAAGGCTACAAGAAAAGATGGGAAAGAAGGAACAAGCAGGAGTGTGCCTAACTTCAGAAGTTTCCAGTTTGTATTTGGTTATGTGCCTAATTACAAGCACCCCCAACAACAGACTTCCATTTATATCTACGTATTTTTTGCATTATAACTTTTTCAGTTACAACAGCACTTAAGACAGGAATTTAGATAAACTAGACTTGGAATCAGACTTTCAAGTTGCTGTATTACAAACTCTTAAATCACGATGAAAAAATAACAAAACCCACCAGCTCACATTAACGTAACAAAGATAAAAACTTTGTTCTGTTGAAGTTTCTTTTATCTTGATCTTGTCCCTTTAATTATTTTTTTCTTTGTGTGTTTCATATATTTGAAAGTAGGTATCGTACTACAGGCCTATAATTTTCAAATATTCATATTAGGAGTGCATGCAAGATCAAAAATATTTGATCAAGGATGCACAGTCAAAGCTGTTTGGAGATCACTGAACTAGATTTATAATCTCTTGCTGTCTTTTGTCAACAAATGGATCAGAAAAGTCCTTTCATTGCTATTATTTAAAGCCAGTATCATACTACGAACATTCTCTAAGCCTGAGTCATCCTTTTTAATGTTCACATTTGAGCTTGTTAATTTAACAGCAGACTTGGAAAGAAACAACAGGAAATGTGCATTTCAGGACAGCACAATTTTACCTCATGCTCTTCCTTGCACTGGGCTGGGATCCAAGTCTGGAAAAACCTGAAATTCACAGGTTCAGCTGAAGCTTTTCTCCATGTTTCTCAGGAAGCAAACAGGATATGCCTGACATGTCAAAAACCTTTTCTAGCCAAAGAGCAAAATCCAAGAGTGGCACCAAAACCCAGGGCGATTGTAACATGGAAGGTGGGCTGTGTCTGAGCGTGAGAGTTTTAAAGAGCTAGAGGGTATCTTAGGGGTCTTCTAGTCAAACTCATCATTGTATCAATGGGAAACAGAAAGACGAAGATTGGAATGACTCATCCAAGATCATATAGCTTGTTCGTGGCACATCCAAAACCACATCCAAGTCTCTGAACTCCCGATGGGCTCAAAGACTCCCCCTCAGTGGCTGGTGTGGAGGGGCTCCATGAGGAACATGGAGAGTTTTTGGCTTATGATGAGACACAGCTAGATAATGTCTGGTGTTCAGCAACCCCAGACAGCATTTTAACAGAAATCTGCCATGCACGCTGACTCGGGTTTCTGTGTGGGCCAGTCTGGGGTAAGTTGCTCTGCACAGCCCTGCCTCTGGACAGGAGGAAACTCACCTGCTGCTTCCTTGGCCTGGAAAGAATCTTTGCACTGGATGATGAACTCGAAACTGCATCTCTTTTGATCATGCCTGTAGCCAACCAATGGTAAAGGGCTGAAAGCCCTGAAATGAAATGGAGAAGCGGGCAGGATGGAAACTCCATGAGGGCAGGGGTATGTGTATGTGTCTGTTGTCTCCTCAGTGCCCAGAACAGGGCCTGGCACAAAGGAGATGCTCAGACAATTTTTACTGAATGAAAACAGCCTCATCTGAGACAGTAGAGGGGGGACAGTGGAGAGGACCATGTTTCCGACCTGCCCCTGCTGGGCCTATGAGCTGGATGTCAAACCAAGACAGCAGGTGAGGAGGGACCCAAGAGGCCTCCCTGCTGGCTTCCTTTCAGGGCTCTGCCCTGCTCGTGGGCTGCACTGGATTGAATGCTGGCCTGGGAGGCCTCAGTGCAAACTTGCTATATTTTCCTTCCAGGCCCTGTGCTTAGTCGGGTTCCTGCAGCCACCTCCTGGTCCGCTGGCTTGTGGGTGGGGAGACTGCACTGGCTCTGTGGGGCACGGGTCTACATCGCGGGCTGCACTCTGGCCTCTACACAAGCCACTTTCTCTCTCTGTGACTCAGTCTGCTCATGTGCGAGGCACAGATCACGACATCAGCCCTGAACACCATCTTCTGGGGCTGTTGGGAGGACCGAGCGCTTCCAACACTGTAAACTCCCTGCACACACACGGAGGGAGCACAAGTCACCTCTACATAGTCCAGCCACACGTGTTGCCTGTGAGCTTGTCCCTGCTCTTCTTCAGGCAGGGACATCCAAAGTCTAACTGGCCTTTTCCCAGACAGCCTCCAGTTGTGGTTTAATCCTCTGTTCTGAGGACCAGTTGCTGCCGGACAGGACCTATTTCCTATCTGCACAGAGGATCAGAAGCCACACATTCTTTAAAAAGGAATGTGTTGACCCCGTTTGACAGATAGGTGTGGCTATGGACCTCAGCCATTTGTCTGAAGCTTATTTTTTCTCAAATTAAGAGCTCCATCTCAGGGCATGTAGATAATGCTGTTTCTTGAAGTCTGAAGTGTCCATAGGGCACTTTGCTGATCTTTGGGTATTTTTGTGCTATATTCTTACAGCAAATAAAAGACATGAGATGCATGTAGCCTTGAGGACACGTTGGCTCTATCCAGCATCAATTGGCTTTTCCCCACACTACCCCAACCTCGCTGCACACACTCAGACCACAAGCCCCTAGCCCAGGCTCTATCCCCTCTGGTCAGCAAGGGTGGCTGAATGGTCATGAGCACAGGGTGGAGGGAGGATGGTGTGACAGGCAGGCTCCCAGAGACCCCCAAGATCCCCACATCATGGTATTCACACCCCTGTGTAACATCTTCCCTTGAGTATGGACTGGACTTACGATTCACTTCTAATTAGCAGAATACAGCAGAAGCAATGGGTGTCATGCCAAGATTAGGTAATAAAAAGACTGGCTCTATCCCGGGCACTTATGCTCTTTCTCTCTCTTCCTCTTGGGTTACTTATGCTGGGGAAGCAGCAGCCCATGGAGAGGCCCACGTGGTGTGGCGAGGAACCTCAGTCCAACAGTCCAAGAGGCACTGAAGCTGCCAATGGCCACACGACTGAGCTTGCAAGCAGATCCCTCCATCCTGGTCAAGGCTGGGGATGCTGCAGCCCCAGCCCAGCCACACCCTGATTCCTGACCCATAGGAGCTGTGAGATAGTCAATGTTTGTTGTTTGAAGTCACTTAAGCATTTTCTCACAAAGCTGATAGATACATAACATGGATGGAAAGAAATGAGAAAAAGTAGAAATGGTGGAGTTGGAGAAAATGAAGGGAAGAGGGAAA
The DNA here is from genome assembly GCF_027409185.1 of Cynocephalus volans. Taxonomy (NCBI): domain Eukaryota; kingdom Metazoa; phylum Chordata; class Mammalia; order Dermoptera; family Cynocephalidae; genus Cynocephalus; species Cynocephalus volans. Next base: position 133,140,564 of record NC_084465.1, on the reverse strand, counting down.
GAGAGAAGGGAGTGAAGAAAGATGAAAAGAGGTTTGTGTGAGAAAACAAGGATGTCACCAACAACCGCCATCGCAGAGTGTTAAGGGCTCAGGGCCCTGGCATTGGATGGCCTGGATGGCACTGCATGGGTGTGCTCAGTTTGCAGAAACTGATTGCCTCACAGTTCGGAGGATAAAAATCTGAAATCAAGGTGTTAGCAGGGTGGTTCCTTCTGATGCCTGAGAGCATCTGTCCCATGCCCCTCCCCAGCTTCTGCTGACTTTCTGGCAATCTTCGGTGTTTCCTGCCTTGTGAGTCTCTGCCTTTATCTCCACGTGGTGTTCTCCCCGTGCCTTTGTCCGTCTGTGTTCAAATTCCCATTTTTTAAATGAAGACAGCTGTTGGGAAGGATAGGAAAATGTCAGGGCCCCTCAGACGTTCAGAATCTTGCTGAGCATTTGCTGTAAATATCCTCAGGTGTTCTTTGTTACTAGTTAATGTAAGTTGTGTATGGACACCCAGGTGTCCAGAGTTGTGGACTTAAGTATAAAAGACTAACAGCTCTGATCCACAGTGCTTCTCAGAACTCACAGAGAAGCCACTAGGACAGTTGCTCCTAGGTCTGAATAAAACCCATTCATTTTTTTATACCTACGGCTCCCAGAACCTTTTTTTCCCTATTACCTGGCTCACAGACCTGTGTGTGGAGGGTTTGTGACCCAATCTGTGCAACAGACTTGAGGGGTCTGTAAGCCCTAGCTTTGCAATTGGCATAGTCGGCAGGATATTTGAGCAGGTACAGGAGCCAAAAGCCCCTTTGAGAGGGAGAAAAGGTGGCTACTCCTGAATATGCTGTGCCCTCTGGCCACTTTCCTGTTGACCGGGATCTGGTTGCTGCTTACTATACTACAAGTCAGCATAGACGAGGCCCTCCATGAAGCAGTGCGGCCTCAGAGAGCCCCTTGGGAGGGGGAGGAAATGTGGCTATCCTTGAGCATAGGGTGCCCAGTGGCCATTTTTCTGCTTACTGGAGCCTGGCTGATTGAGATTTAAAGAAGAAAGCAGAGCTGTTGGAAGCACAGATAATCTGTCTGGAGGATGACGTGCTGCGACTGGGCACCCCCGCCTCTCACACCTGGAAGAACTAGAAACCCAGTGGTGAGTTGGAGGAGACTTTGCATCTCCAGGCACGACCTGTTGTGCACCAGAGACTGAAACACGAGCAGCCTATAGGACCAGGTGGACAACCGGAAGGTGATCCACAGGTGACTGAATTCACTACTTATGTCCCATATACCCAGGTTGAATTAGTTGATTTAGGGAGACAGTTCCAGCAGAAACAGGGGGAGCCCCTAGCTACTTGGCTGCTGCGGTTATGGGACCTAGGGGTGGACAGTGTGATGTGCTCTGGTGAGGAGGTGGAGAAATTGGCCTCTATTACCATGCACCTGTCCCTGAGGCAGTGGCTGCAGAACAGCCGCAGATACACACAAGGGCCAGGTAATCACTCCTTAATGAAATGGGTAAGTGCAGCTGCCCAAACCGTGTGGGCAAATGCTGGAGAACTGCCCAAGACTGTGAGTAAATGGCAAACATATACTGACTTGGTTCAAATAATTTGAGAGCTGGTGATGAGGCGGTCCATGTTTAATGTGAACACTTGTGGCCCAGACGATGAAAGTTTTACAGGCAGCATGAGAGACATAGTGCTGCAAAATGCCCCGTCAACATCCTTTGGGTCACTGATGGCCATACTATCCCCATACATTGGTTGTCCTATACATGAAGTAATGACCATGATAGCCAGCCTGGGTGAAGTAGAGAAAAGACAAGCAAAAGAGATCCGGAAGGTGGCTAAGACCCAACCCCTAAGAAATGATCAGGATCTTATCCTGAGGGGACCAAGCAAGACGAGCTGTAAGCAGATGTGGCTTGACTTGCTTGCAGCAGGGGTTGATAGCAAGAAAACTGACCAGCAGTCAAATGTGGTCCTGTTTGCCTCGTGGCAGCAATTGCGCCCTGAACAGCGTTTCACTAAACATCCAGAAACAGGTAGCAAAGTGTGCTCAGTGGACTTAAAGGATTTTTTGATTGTTTCTGAGGAGGCGGATGAAATGTTCCAGTTTGATTAAGGAGCAGGCCAAGGTACTCATCTTTCGAGGGTAGGCGAGGACTGGAGGCCTCTCGTTGAATTGGCAATCCACTGGTCAAGGACTAATGTGCAGCATGTTTTGGCATTGGTAGATACAGGCACAGAATGTAGCCAGATATATGGCGATCCAGATAAGTTTCCAGGGGCCACAGTTCATATAGATTGATATGGAGGACATACTATTGAAGTCAAAGCTGCGTCACTGCCATTAAGCATAGGACGATTGCCCCCTCATGTGTATATTGTTATATATCCCCAGTAGCTGAGTACATCTTGGGTATGGATGTACTTTATGGCTTGCACCTGCAAACAACAGTTGGAGAGTTTCAGCTACGAATATGGACAGTAAAGCCTGTGTGACGGGGATATGCTAAACATGACCCAGAGGTGTTACCCCAGCCAAGATGTGTGGTTAACGTAAAGCAGTATCACCTACTGGAAGGACATGCAGAGATAGGTGCCACTATATTGGAATTAGGAAAAGTTGGCATTATTCGTCCAGGTCATAGCCCATTTAATGCTCCACTATGGCCAGTGAAAAAACCTGATGGTACCTGGAGAATTACTGTAGACTATCAAAAACTAAATAAAGTAGTGCCTCCTTCACATGCAGCCATGCATTTGGTTCATGACTTGATGGATCAGCTGATGACTTAGCTGGGAACTTATCATTATGTACCTTGCAAATGCCTTCTTCTCTATTCCAATCTTGGCCGATAGCCAAGATCAGTTTGCCTTCACCTGGGAAGGGAGGCAGTAGACCTTTCAAATATTTCCCCAAGTTTATCTGCATAGCCCAACCATATGTCATGGTTTAGTGGCTGGGGACCTAGCAAAGTGGACAAAGCCCAGCACAGTTACAATGTTTCACTACATCGATGATGTGTTGTTAACCTCTGATTCTCTTACAGATTTAATCCAGGCAGCTCCAACACTGCTAAGCCATTTGGAACAATGTGGGTGGGCCATGAACACAGGCAAAGTACAAGGACCTGGGCTGTCAGTCAAATTCTTAGGAGTGGTCTGGTCAGGTAAGACGAGGGTCATCCCAGAAGCTATTGTAGACAAGATACAGGCATACCTTTGACCCACTACTGTAGCTCGGCTACAGACATATTTGGGACTTCTGGGGTATTGGAGAGCTTTTGTACCCCATATGGTTCAAATGGCATGCCCACTGTATGCATTAACAAAGAAAGGAGCCCCCTGGGATTGGACTGAGAAAGTAGAACAGGCTTACTGGGCTACAAAAAGGGCAATACAGCAAGTGGCTGATTCCACTAAACCATTTGAATTAGACGTAAATATCACCCAAGAGGGGTTAGGATGGGGTTTGCGGCAGAGACAAGACCAATTCCAAACACCTGTAGGATTCTGGTCTCAGCTCTGGAAGGGTGCTGAAGAACACTATTCTCTAATAGAAAAACAGCAGCTGTATATTCTGCCTCAATGGCCACTGAAGCTATCACAGGAACTGCCAAAGTCCTAGTAAGGACAGCATATCCCATCCTAGGTTGGCTGCACACATGGGCAACCAACCCTAAAACGTGTGTAGCTCAGACTCCCACTCTGTCTAAATGGGGAGCATATATAGAATAAAGAAGCACTGTGTCAACGAGTCCTCTGTCCAAAGAGTTGCAAAATGTGCTAGGTCCAGTTGAGGTTGTGGAGGAAACTTTGACAGAACCCCCACCCATGGAGGTGGAGGCTACACCTTTCCATGAGGTACAGGGACCTAGCACAGAGCAAGCTTGGTATACAGATGGCTCTAGCATGGGATCCTCAGCATCATGGACAGCTGTTGCTGTCCAGCCCTTAACAGATACTATGTGGTATGAAAATGGCACAGGGCAAAGCAGTCAATGGGCAGAATTGAGAGCTGTTTGGATGGTAATAAAAAATGAGCCTGGGCCATTAACCGTCTGTACTGACAGCTGGGCTGTGTACAAAGGTTTAACCCTTTGGATTTCTACTTGGAAATATCAATGGTGGATGGTAGGCCACTGACCTCTGTGGGGACAAGCCATGTGGCAAGAGTTATGGGAATTGGGACATGAGAAAGAAGTAACTTTTTTCCATGTCACAGGACACTTCCCCTTAGCCAGTCCAGGAAATGATGAAGCCGATGCCTTGGCTAAGGTAAGATGGCTGGAGAGAGCCCCAGCTATTGATGTAGCCCAATGGTTACATCGACGAATGCAGCATGCTGGCAGCAAAACCATGTGGATGGCGGCTCAAAGATGGGCCTTGCCTATAAAATGGGAAGATGTAGGGAATGCCTGTTGTACTTGTCCAGTATGTGCTCAAGAGAGTCTACACCCCTGGCGGGTACCCCATATAGGCGGGCAAATGACTCGATGGCAAGTGGACTTTTGTCAGACCACTGCCAAGGTAAGAGAGTTTCAGATACATCTTCACTGCTGTTAATATAGCTACTGGTCTTCTGTTTGTATGGCCTTGTAAGGCCCCAGACCAGGTAAACACTGTGAAGGCATTGAATAGCCTTATGGCTATGTATGGCCAGCCTATAGTCATAGAGAGTGACAATGGAACCCACTTTACCAGGCATGAGGTTCAGAAGTGGGCTTCCCAGTTGTCTATTCAGTGGAAGTTACATATGCCATATCATCCCCAGGCAGCAGGGATGATTGAGCGATACAATGGTCTTTTAAAAAAGGTGCTAAGGCTATCTGCCCAACCCCCATCCCCGAAGGGGTGGACACAGCGGTTATGGCTGACAGTCAGGATTCTAAATGAGACACCGCAAGGGCAGACCCTCTCCAGTGGAAGCTCTGTTGCATAGGCCTCAGCACCTATACAACTGCAAGTCACTACTAGACGAGCTTTTGAAGCCAGGATATGGCAAGAATGGAAATATTCTCTTACCAGCCCCAACCTGTTTACAACAGGGACAGACAGTACAATGGGAATGGCCTTGGAGAATAGAAGCCCCCCATATATGCTGGGCAGGCCTAATAGGGCCTTGGGGGAAAGGATTAGAAGAAGACTTGCAAATTTCACCTTGGGTGACAAGTACTTGGCCTCCTCGAGTAAAGGTAACATGGCCTGGAACAGATAAGTGCTCTATTCCGAAGGACACATTTGTATTATCATTATGGGCAATTATGAGTTCCCCTATACTGTTACATGTAGAACCTACAGATCCGACAGTACTAGCAGATAATGTATGGTATCATAAACCAGGTGAGATACCTATTCCTGCAACCGTCCTTTCCCAAGATGGCAAACTGGCATGTATCTTACCAGAGGGGCGAGAACTTCCCCTATTGGTACCAATAACTCTTCTGTCTTTTCACCCATAGTGTTCTGGCTGCAGGCACCAGAGTCAACTGGATACAGACATATGTTCGTGTGACCAATGTGTTGGCTTATTGAATATACACTGAACTTCATACCAATGATGACTACTAATTGGACATGTGTGGCTAATAATTGAAAGAACAAAACTACAAGACAAACCTTAAGGATAAGCCTTAAGGTATATTGGACAGACGATATGTTGTATGAATGTAAGGGTCACCTATCCTTGCTAACGGAACATTGCGGAAGATTCTGAACACGTAGATTGTACGGCGAGGGACCCTGAAGGGGTGGATTGTTGGGAAAAATAGGAAAATGTCAGGGGCCCTCGGATGTTCAGAACCTTGCTGAGCATTTGCTGTAAATATCCTCAGGTGTCCTTGTTACTACTTAATGTAAGCTGTGTATGGGCACCCAGGTGTCCAGGGTTGTGGACTTAAGTATAAAAGACTAACAGCTCTGATCCACAGTGCTTCTCAGAACTCTCAGAAGTCACTAGGACAATTGCTCCTAGATATGAATAAAACCCATTCATTTTTCTATACCTACGGCTCCCAGAACCTTTTTTTCCCTATTACCTAGCTCACAGACCTGCGTGTGGAGGGTTTGTGACCCAATATGTGCAACAAACTCGAGGGGTCTGTGAGCCCTAGCTTTATAACACCAGTCATATTAGATTGAGGACCACCTGAACAACCCTATTTCCAAATAACATCACGTTTTGAGATATATTACAGGTCAATACCTCAACATATGGACTTCGGGGGGACACATTTAACTCACAACAGCCACTTCCTAGTGGTGTGGCAGGGACAAATCACTTAACCTTTACATGCTTCAGTTTCCCCATCTATAAAATTGATATCACAGTATCCCAATAATAAGGCTGTTATAAGGATCAAAGGCGTTCACATGGAGGAGAGCTGAAAGCAGGCCTGGCACATGGCACTGCAGGCGTGTGCTCAGTCAACCATTCTAACGCATCAGCACACAGTAGTTCTGACATGTAGTAGTAGACAAATTGTGGGCTGGGGGCTGTCTAGTCTACAATGATCCCATCAGTGGCCCAGTCTATGGGTCCTCCTTGACTTGTACGAAAGCTTCTGTCACTCTCCACCTACACGCAGAATTTAGGAGATTTTGCCAATAAGATTCGAGTTCCAGAGGGCACAGTAAAGAGCTTAGGGAGGTTGGGATGGGCAAAGATTAGTTCAGACAAGAGGATACCTGTGTGGGTTGAAGTAAGACCTGAGAAGCTTGGGCTAGAATTAGTCCTGGACTCAGAAGGCTGGTTATCATTTACAGTTGCAGTCCAGATTTTGGTTAGCTGGAAGCGATGGTGTTTCTCGGCAGCTCCCATGGTTCCACCTGGCTGCACTTCAGGATCACCGAGGACCCCTTCCACCAGAGGTCCTGATTCAAGTGGCCTGGGCCGTGGTATTTTTTAAATGCTCCCAAGGTGGTTCGAACACACAGTCAGGAATGAGAACCACCAGAAGAGGCTGCTCCATCCCTGGCTACTTGAAGTGTGGTCCAGGGACCAGCAGCAGCCGTGCCACCTGGGAGCTTGCTAGAAAGGCAGAAGCCCTGGCCCTGTCCCAGAGCCACTAAGCCGGGATTGGCATTTTGGGAGATGAAGCGTGAGAAGCCCTGGGCTGTAGCTCTTGAGCAGTGGCAGCTGGGGGTGACTTGCTGGGAGCAGCTGAGGAATCGGGCTCTCTTCTGGGGCATCTGATGTAAACTCCTTCTCCCTTGCCTTTAACGCCTTTGTCATCCCTGGAGTAAGTGTTTTCGCCTCCCCTGGGGGGGGCCACGTGACCAGCACCTCAGGCTAAGTGGGTGCAAAAGTCAGCTGTCGTCCCAGGTCCATGCTGGGGAAACAGCTGGTCCTCAGTAGAGGGGTCAGTCCCCATGCTTTTCTGAGTGATTAGGGCCAGGTGGGGCTGGCAGCGCAGGATCTCCAGTGAGCTTTTCTCCATGTGCTGATGTAAACAGCCTGACCCAGTAAGACCCCCGGAAAGATTTAGATCCAATGTGCTCAAGAAAGAAAATATAATGTTGACACTGAAGAAATGTTATAGGGAGGGGGTAGGAAACAGAGAGGTGGGCAGGAGAAAACAGGTTCACCAGCTGACCAAGAACTGCGTTTTCCTGGCCCATTAGGTCTTTCTGGAAAGAGTAAGTGCTTGCTGGTGCAGACAAATTAGGAAGACGAACTCATGCTAGATACAGTTCCTTCCAGAGGAGGCTAGAAGAACATAAGAGATCTGAGACACTTTCTTGAAAATAAACCAGTAGCTTTGCGGGCAATCTGGTGCAAAAAAGCAGATGCCAGGAAAGGCTGCAAGTCAGCAACGAAACTCGGTGTGCACAGACAAAACTTTCTGGAGTTATTAATAGGGCAAGCAAGTAACTGACTTGAAAAAAATGCAAAACCAAAACCAAACAGTGTTATCATTATTATCTACATCTAGATAGATTCTAGATCAAATCCAGCTTCTATGACATTTTTCCTGAGGAATGGAACAACGGAACAGCAGAACACACATGGGCTGGATACACAGTGATGATTATGTTCTCTCCGCAGGCCCTCATTTATTGGACTTCATGTAAGACCAGACCATGCTATTACAAGAGATAAATTTCTCTTGTCAATATAGAATGGACCCTAATAATGGTGATGTTCCAAAATGTTAACTGAGTTGATGGTGTTCCCCCTCAACTCAATAAGTTTCAATGGCTCCCAGTTCCCCACTAAATAAATACAGTACAAATTTCATAGTTTGGAATTCAGTGACCTGCAGAAAACCATGAAAGGCAGGACAGCACAATGGCCTATGGTGTGAGTCCGAGCTGAGCTTGAAATTCTGCTCATATGCACAGCTGTCCACAGGTAAATCATTGAATGTTTCTCAACCCGTTTGGGAAATCAGAGACCTTCCTTGCTGAGGCTGATGGTGAAGTGACATAACAAACGGGATGCAGTCAGCACACTGTCTACAACACAGTAAATGGTCAGCACGTGACATTGGTAGCAGTGGCAGTTATTGTTGATGACAGTAACAAGGCTCCTCCAGCCCCTGCTTCTCTCTCTCCCTATGGTTTGCCCACACCCTACGCTCCTGCCCAAGGAATGTGTGCTCGTCTGTCTGCTTAGTGTATTCCCAACGTCCAGCTCCTGCTCACTCTGCTCCTGCTACATTCTTGCTGTCCACATGCTTCTTGTCTTTCCGGGCTTAACTCAAGTGATCCCTCTCATGCAGTTTTTGAGGGTGGCAGTCAGGTCAGATTTACTTGGGTTTTCTCAGAGTGAATGAAAACTTTTGTACATAGTAGGTGCTCAAAAAATGTTGAATGGATGAAGAATGAATGAATGACGAATGACTGAATGAAAGCTTATGATTGGGTTCACCTGAAAGGCACCTGTAGGGATGGAAACCTGAAGGGGAAATAGATCAGAGAGGATTGTGGGCTCTGAGGGCCCCCGAGGTCTAATTTCACGGCTACCAAAGAGTCTGGATGACAGGCAGGTCTCTGTGGGTTTCTTGTCGGTGCAGTGAGACCAGGGAGGCCAACCCACTTTTCTACAGTGTGAAGTGCTTTTCTACAGTCCGGTCCTTTAGCAATGGCCTCTTTAAGGCTAACACTCTGCAATCTCACATCCCTGGACAGAAAAGCCTGGATGAATTCTCCCCGGAGCCTGGGTCTTGACTCTGAGCTCCCAGCTAGAGCTTTCTCCAGCCTTGAAAACCTGATTAAAGTTCCTGTTGGCCCACAGCTCACAGCTTAATGCTCCAAGAGCTGCTGTGCCCACCCAAACCAGTAGGCCCCCATCCGGTACCTTTGCATGAAGTAGATGGAGAAACAGGTACCCCTTCTTCTGAGCCAAGGCACATGGCTTGGCATGCAGGGTGAGGGCTGGAAATCAGCCCCCACTACATCTCTCAGCTGGAAGCCCTTGCAGGACACACACACACTCTCTCTCTCTCTCTCTCTCTCTCTCTCTCTCTCATTCTGGGGGCTCAGCACTGGTTTTGCAGGCAAGTATGTGAAAGAAATGGGGCTGGGCACAGTTCTTGCTTGGTCTTTCTGGAACTAGAGAGCATTGGTCCAAGCCAAGTGTATACACACCCCTAAGACCACTGCTAGCCCAGCCAAATGGCTCAACACACACGTGAATTTAAAGTGTTCTGTGCTCAGAACCTTTCTCTAAGAAACGGAGCTTTTATGTTATAGTTGTCTTCCTTGGGGGCATAGAGAGCCAGGAGGATGTGAGTGCACATGATCTGTCCCCCCTTTCTGTCCTCAAGTTCTCTGCCTGCTGAGCACAGCAGGGCTCTTGCCTGGATGATGATCCTGGAACTTTGTGAGGAGGCATTCATTTGCTTCTTGTACTTGTTTTAGAACCAGCTCCTAAATGTGTTATGGTCAATGATAGATATTCACAAGGAATTTATAAGACCAAAATTTATCTGAAAAATATACGAAATTTGGAGTGAGCTTCAGTGCAAGGTGAACATTTTGGGGGGTCATAGGGAGCTTGGATCTAAAATTTAGAGGTGCTGGCCTGCTGATCCATGTGATTGGAGCCAAGCAAAAAAGTTTGATCTTAAACGTTTCAACTCTAAGGCCCTAATATATACCAGTTTTCACTAGAGTCAGTTTTTTTTCTTCTGTGCATTTCCTTGGGCTAGATTTTCAGCTACAGTTGGTTGCTGAGCCTTATCTTTAACAGTCCTTTCAAGAGTGCATAAGTACCAAAATTCTTTTGTTCCCTAATATTTGCATTCACATGCCATGTCTTCACCCACTAAATGATCCCTCTGCTACCTCATCATTAAGGCCTGGGCTCAGAGATGCAAGAATCAACTGAAAAAGAACTGGACATCAGACAGTGCACACCATATTTCTTTTGGGCTCATAGCCTTATTTTCACTAAGGCCCAGGCTGTTTTCATTTGATTCTGTGTGGGGCAGTGATAAATCTACATTTCTATAACACACGTCCAATTCATTTTTCTTTTCCGTACACGACTACTAACTATTTAAATTGGGGGAATTGTCTGGTCGCCAGACTCAATCCCCATAGTATGTCTGATGAGCTATGAACTGTAGTTCCTCCCCTGCCCCCGACTCCCCCCCAAAAAGAAGCTTCCTTTGGGCACTGAGAACTACAGGCTGTGCTGAGGAAATCAAAGAATGTGGGTGTGCTTTGCTCAAGCCTGGGGGTGTTTCCTGAGAATTAGTGCTGGCTTTTCCTCCAAACAACTTATGAACTTGTAGTTAGTGTGATTTGAGATCCTGGGTTCACCTCCAGCCACCTTCCCAGCAGCAAGGAAAAGGGGGTGCTTTCATGTCCAGCAACACTGAACCTGAGCACCCAGCCCCAAAGCCAAGACATGCTGCCTCTCCCCATCCTTGCCACTTCCTGCTCATTGAGTAGGTGATATTAGATATTTAAGGGATCTCATGAGTTTCCAGGGTTTCAATTCAAACTCTTTCCTTCAAATCCAAACTTCAGAGAGGAGAGAAAAGATAGAGATGTTGAAACCACACATCCTCCTCATTACGGAGGAAGCAGACCACATACACCTGAAGGTGATTAATTGTCTTTATTGGAGAAAACAAGTCATCAATCCCATTATCATTATGATACAAATCTTGATATGTATACATGATTGTCAAGGCAGAGAATCATTTGCTACATAGACCCATGAACAATTTTGCAGTGCCGCAAACCTACGTGGGTTAAACTTCTTGCAGGGTTTATTACATGCATGGACTAGATGCACATTTCCCTTCTTTTGGACAAGCATGTTTTTATGACAAAATTTAACCAATTGCAAGCCTGGTAATAGTAGATACAGGGACATTCCTGGGTTCGATGTGGTCAGCTTTTGGAAAACATGCTTACTGTTGGGAGAGCCGAAAGAAGGGCAATTACATTATGTGTACTGAAGCCAATTTAGAAATTGTTCCAATATTTATTCTGGACAGAATGTTATCTTTGTCTTCTTGCCTGAATGTGGGACTAAGATAAATGTTCTCTGAAACACGCTGCCCCATCTTTCAAAGCAAAGACGCTGCTGCGAAGTTGCAGTGTTTCTGTCACCATCTGGACAGAGTCTTGTACCACTCCGACAGGGCCACGCACCCCAGGAAGGAGTGTGGCAGGCTGCAGTGCTGCAAGATGAACACCTGAGCTGATGTTCTCATTCCTTTTTTAGCTCTCCCGAGGCATGGCCGCCAACCCTGCCCAGGGCCCCTGCACCCCAAAGTGCAACAGTCCCAGGAGGGCCCAGGAATCTTACTCTGTCCAGATTGAGATTTTCCTTTGAGAAGCAATTTAACTAGCTCTTGGGGCTTTCAAGAGTCCCTGGTGATGTCTTATCTCTATGACTAATGCCTCAGTCACTCCTTTTCCTTTTCTTTTCCTGTCCTTAAGAAAATAAAATCACCTGTAAGTAAAATAATACGGCAAATCATCAGAAGACATAATAATCAGACGAGAAGTTCTCTGGCGACAAAAAGGTTAAAAACAGATAGGGCAAATGCAGAAGCAGAGTTAGAACAAGGGGTAGATGCGACAGTTTGTCCCTTTGGTGTAAAAAGGTTCAGACACTGAGAAGCCATTCCACAGCTGGCTTTGTCCACAGAACCAGACGTGCCAGCCACATGCTGGGTGTTTGGCTTCCAAAGGCATGGCCTTTGGGTTTGCAAAAGCGGAGCCCCTACAAGCTGAGCTGCTCCTGCTGGAGGTGGCAGGGAAGTCCAGGAAGGGCCGACTCCTTCCTGCTGATTCTGGAGGCATCGGCCACCATGTGGAGCAGGAGGCGGGCCAGGCCTTGGCCAGCATGCAGGGCAGACTTCACAGTGGGGCTGGGCTCCTGCCACACGCCCGGGGTGCCGATCGCGATTTATTGGGACTACAGGGAAGGTACCAGGTGCCTGGGTTGTGGGCCTCTTTCTCGTCCTCAGACCTGCCTGCTACCCACAATTGAGGTTCTCAAGCTAACTCATGTGCAAACTAATTTTCTTGGAGTCTTCAGGAATAAGCCCTCGTTTTAGAAATCTATTTTCCCAATTCAGCTTTTCCACCTTTCCAATGTTCAATTTTGAAAACTGAAGACCTGGAACACCTTTTGCAAATGTCAGGAAAACCTGCGGCCCTAACCTAGGACCTGGTACCTCCCAAAAGAGTAGTGGATTACGTACAGGTATATACACTTTTTTTTTTTTTTAAACAAACTGAACAGTGTTTGGTCTGGAATGTATTTAAGGAAAAGGCAAACTTTGCAGAGTGTGAGTAGACAGAACGGGGAAGGAGTCTGTTTCAGAAGAACATGCAAAGGTTTCGTGCACTTGTTAAGTCAGAGGACCTTCATTTCATTTGCCAGAAGTGATTGTGCAAATCTGCAAAAGAGTACAGCTCATTTCTGTGTGTGAGAAATGGGAGGGGCTGCCCTTTGCTGGCCCTTGCCTGCCTTCCTCTTGTCCAGAAGAACCCCAGCAGTGCTCTTGTGGGAGTGTTGCTGGCTGAAGCACAGAGGACCTCGTTCTCCTGTCTTCAGCCGGCAGCAGCAGTCCCAGCATGGCTCCCCAGTACAATGAATCAATTCTGCCTGAGGCTCTGGGTGGCCTGAGGGGCCATGGTGCCCAAAGCTTTAAAATACTGAGTCCACCTCCACTGGGATATGGTCTTTTCATTCTGTTTAAAATTGCTCATAAAACATCAAACTCCAGTGAGTTAATCGGGTTTAAGCTGTCATTCCACGATAGAGAGGGTCAACCCATTCTCAAAAGGGGATTATCTGGGTTCCCTCCCCTCTCTCTGGTGTTCTTGGCCTTTGCTCTAAAGGGGAGTCCCCCTCTCCCACCCACAATCGATCCAGGACACGCTGGGCCTCAAGGTGGACAAATGAACAAGATGAGATAAACTGAGGCTGAGGCTCACAATGCCAAATTCCTTTTTATCAGATTGCTCATGTTTTTAAGAGCCCAATCTGCCTGTCCAGCCCTGGGCATCTTCTCTTGCCCTAAGCCTGACTGCCAAGTTCCCTGGACACTATGCTCAGAACTAGTTGGAGAGTGGGACCCTCTCCAAGGTCATGAGCTCCTGTGCAGGGGGAGGCTGCTCTTTGTTGTCAAAGTTAGAAGTGATTGGAATGTGACCACGTTCAAGAACACTAAGGCTGCACCTGCTTTTTTTGGAGGGGGGCATCGTTTCTGCACAGTTTTATTTTAAAAGGAGATATAAAGGGGGAGATTATCTTTTCTAGTCTCCTCTGAAATCAGGGTCAGGAGATGATAAAAACCAGCCACTGCCTACCACAAAAGCCACGAGCAGCCCCCGAGTGGCTGGCTGTCTCCCTGGGCAGCCTCCCACTTCCTCAAGGGCTTTCATGGTCACGTGCACTTCACCTAGTTACGCCCTGCCCCTCAGCTCTGAGGCTCCAGACCCGAGTGCCCGCTGGAGAGCGGGACTTCAGAGAAGCAGCGAGCAGCCCAGACTCCAGGGTACCCTGCTCAAGGGCGAGGAGCTGATGGCCTGGCAGTGCTGAGCGTGGTGCCCTCTCACTGTTCCAGATGCATGATGGCTTCTCTTACTGCCTCATTTACGAGATGAAGATCGGGAAAGCCAGGGAGGGATAGATAGGCAGCAGAGGGAAAAGCCATTCCAGAACACTAGTTCAAAACTTCATATTTAAATGAAAAAAAAAAATCCACTTGCTCTGAGGTGAAGAGACCAAATGGGGGTTTGGGGTTAGGAAAGAAGCCTGTGATGGTGTTTGTGTGTCCATCCTTAGCCTCGGCCAAGTACACCACGCACACGTACAAAACGCTCAGCTACTAGTGCGGGGATTTGACATCGGGGAGGGTCCTAGGATGTTGCCACCCCATTTGTCAGGTCTTAACAAAAGGTGCACTCTGGGTTCTATTCCTGTTTTGTAATAAAACAAACAGTACCAAGTGCAGCTGAAAGAGAACCTCAATCCTTTCACCTCGAAGGCTCACTCAAAAGAGCAAAGACTCTTTCATATGGTTATTTATTTTCTCCTCTTCCTAAAACAATAGGAAATAACGCAAGCCTTGGTGGCATACTTAGGGAGGCAGGATGGAGCTACCAAGCCCAGTAACACTGTGTGTGTGTTTGCATGTGGGTGTGTGTCTGCGCGTGCGTGCGTGTATGTGTGCAAGTGGGCGTGAGTGTGTGTGTACATGTGTGCACATGTGCATGTGCATGCCAGGGAGGGCCAAGGGCATCACTAAACATTAGGCCCAGCATAGGCAAAGGTGTGGAAGTCACAAAATGGCTTGACCAACAGGCCCTTCTGCGACTAGCCCACTACAAGACAAGGGCAGAAGGACAACAGCCAGGAAAGTGGTTGGACTATCAGGCAGACCTGCTGGCACCCTGGGTGGGTTCGAAGCTGATTGTGTGGAATTCAGACTCAGTGTTGGGGGGCCTGAGGGCCGAGGGAGGGCGTTTGCAAAGATGGCACTGGGGGCCACCTGCCTGGCTCTCTGGGACACCTTCCTGGAAACCTCCTTGCAAAGTGGTCTGCCCTGGTGGCACCCTGTGCTTGCTCTCTCCCTCACACCTAGCCATGATGCGGGTGAATGGCCTGGCCTGCTGTTTCTGGAACAGTCCTATTTTAGCACTAAAAATCCCACATTCTGGGAAATCCTTCAGTCCCACGCAACCTGGGGCGCTTGGTGACCCACCACCATAGACCTTTGATTTCAGACTCCCCAGAGCAGAGGGATAGCTTCAGACACCAGCTGGGCCTGGCTGGGGAGGTCTCTGGCCATTCAGCGGTGGCCAGTGTCCTGCTAGCTTGGCAGGTCCCCTCTCCTTACCACTCCAGATAAGTAGTTTCTTTTCTGAGGTCATTTCCTTCCCCTTTCCTCGGATAACATTCCCATGAGAATAGGGTAAAAATGTAGAGAAACAACTTGTGTGTGTTGGAGGCCATTTTAAATGTAAGATTAGAAACACTTTTTAAAAAACCCAGAGAGAAAGAGAGAGAAAGAGAGAGAGAGGTTAATTTTAAAACTGCATAGCTGAGATCAGAGCTTTCATCCATTCCCCCTCGTGGGAGAGGATGGCTGTGTGGGGGTCCCTCGGAACAACGATGTGGCAGCTTGTTCCTTCTGTAAAGAGGGGCTCCTAAATCCTTGTGGGTGTCTCGCTCATGGCAAGTATAGCCTGTGAAGGTTAGCCTTGGGTCTGGGGGGAGCAGGCTGCTGTATTTCTGACTGCTGATGGCAAGAGGGTCCAGGGGTCTCCGGCTGGTGTGCAGTTTGCTGGTGGAGCTGCTAGGAAGGGTTTTCTGCTGGTCCCCTCCTAAGGCCCCCTGGAGAGAAGACAGCCCTGCACACTGCTGAGGGGTCTTGTTAGAGGGTCACCCCTCCCGAGGCAGGGGAGACAAGACAAGGAAGAGAAGAAAGCGCACTCTTAGCCTTGGAGACAGCTTCTCAATCCTCTTATTAGAATTTTTAAAAAACACCTTTAAATTCCCCTTGGAGGAAAAAAAAATCTCTTAAAGGTTAACATAAAACTGCTATTGAAGAGTAAAAGATATATCATGTAACTGAGAGAGTTGGAAGGACATACTTTTTAAAAGGAAAAAAAAAACCCTAATGCACAATATTTACCAATATTTAAATAATCCAGTTGAAACCCTTTTTTTTTTTGTCATTAATGAAAAAATACACCATAGACAGTTACCTGTACTGAGGAGAGTGGAAAGGACGGGGTTGGGGAGAGGGGTAAGTAGGTCCGTTCATCAGAGCTTCGCAAGATTCCTATGTACAGCACCAGATCCTGTTAAATCCGCTCCCCTTGAGTCAGTACAGTTTATGAGAAATGAACACTTCAGAATTGCAGTATAAAATATGGCCATAAAAAAACTTCGGTCTTCCAGTCCTATGCAGGAAGGTGCACCATGCAAGGTGGGGTCTCGCTGGCGTGGCTCACGGCACTGGTAGCCCGGGGCACCCCTTCCCTGGCCCCTTCCCTGGGCCCCATCTCCAGAGCCAGTCACTTGCTTCCAGTGTGCACTGTCGTCACAGTGGTGGGCCTGGGTCTCCGCTCGGCTCCGACTCCTGAGACCCCTGATGAAGAGGACATGAAACTACAGGGCGTGGAAGGTGCCAGGCCTACAGGGGAACAGCGGACACGTGGTTCAGAGCTTCAGAGGCAGATGCTCGCTCCCCTTCCCACTGCAAGGGTGTCACGCAGGCTGGGTTTGTGGGGGCCAAGCTCTCACGCACTTGACTCTACATGTTTACCTACCCACAGGAAAACTTTACATTGTGTTCAAAATACTTTGCCTTTACACCCACTCTCCTCTCCTTTTTCCATTACAAATGTAACTACTTTGTATTTGAGAATGATATGGTTTAGCCACCATGATATGATCAGTTCCATTTACTGAGAACTTACTGTGTACTAGGCACTGGGCTAAGTGCTGAATACATACTGTCATTATAAGAATTGGTCATTTCTTACAAGGATTGTTCATTGTGCAGTATGTATTTTAAGAATGAAGACAGAATCTGATACCCCTTCTGACACCCTGCTTGATGTCTGTACTCTGGACTAAGAAGCATTTTGTGACACAGAGCACATTGAAATAAGGATGTTCACCTGTTCCTATGTGAACTCAGCAGCCCCTTGGCCTAGAAAACTCCTCATGGGTTACACTAAACTTTCCCCAGGTGGATATGTTGGTGACGAGAGGCCTAACATGGAAGGCACCAGTGGCCGTTTAGCTCCAGCGTGACCCCAGTGAACTTTGCACACTTGGACACAGGGAGACCCATGAAATAAATCCTTAAGATGGGCTTTGCTGTCAAAGCCATTGTATGACTCGTCAAAGACGATCAGCTGTGGGGGTCCCTTTGAGCAGAAGGTGGAAAGGCTCTGCGTTGGAATGTGAATGGGGGTCTACAGTGGTATGCAGCTGGGACAGGGGAAGCTTGTGGAGACTTTTTGGGAAAATTTAAGGGCTGGACATTCACGAATGAGATGGGATGATTCCAGAGAGGAAGGAAACCCTTTTCTGAGCCCAGTGGGAAGGATTGTGAGGCCTAGGGCAAAACCAAGCTGATAGCCTGCTCAGTGGTTAGGGAGACGAGGGCCAATCAAGGCAACTGCTCTGACATGGAGAGGAGCTGCCAGAATGGCCTAACATGAGATTAAGATAAATATAGATGGGGGAGCGGGAAAGAGAAGTAAGAGGAGTGTAAGTGGGCCCTCAGTGATAAAATATTCCCTGTAGATATGAAGGATAATGAAATATGACTACTATGCACTGCATATAAATGAGCTCAGATCATCATCACCCTCATCAAAAAACGTAGATGAGAAGTCAGTGAGATCAGTCTGTCGTGAGTCTCGGCCACCCCTCCCTCACACCTTAGAGCGACTGCTCAATAAGGAGCAAATCAGAGGGGAAGGAGATGGATCAGAATGTGCCTGGGCCTTAATCCAGACAGTCATGGAGGTGTGGAACTTGAGCCACAGAGTTCTCATCTGTAAATGGAAATAATAATACCTAGGGTTGGCTGAGTATTAAATGATTACATTTTAAAATTATTAAAAAAAAATAATGTCCTAGGGTTGTAGTGAGCATTAAACAAGATTAAGTACTGAAGGTGCCCGGCAAACAGTAGGTACTCAGCAAATGACCATTCCCTTCTCTCCACCCCAACTCGTCTTAAATGTCAGCTAAAGAATTCTGTTTTTGCTACATACGCACAATCTTTTTGGCTTGCCAAACTGAGGCTGCTTGAAACACTTGCATTTGAACTGTCCAGGCTGCTGCCAAGATGTAGTCTTCTCATATGTCTCACGACAGCTGTGGCATTGAATGCTTGCTGAAATTTAAGAAAGGAAAAAAGCAGACAAAATATTCCAGCTAATTAGAGAAGACTCCAACTGTGTCCTATTATTTATCCTGGTACCCTAAGCATTTCAAACTTCTTAAAACTTTCTCATGATACTCTAGAAAGAAAAGCTGTATTGCCCCTTCTTCTAAAAGTATACTTATTTACTTAAACCCCCTCTGCATCAAAATATATTTTAGAGACTAAAATAGTTTTCTTCTGACATCATAAATATATAAAATAAATGCAAAACAATTCTCTCCATAATTTACAAGAAGTGACTTTTAGAATAAAAGGCATATTATGATATTATAATACCTTAAAATGTGGGTTTTAAAATAGTTTTTATTTTCCTGTTACCAGTACTTTTGTCCTCAATAATATCATTTCCTCTGAATAAAGTAGGTCAGTGGGATTAATTCTGTTTCTGGACAGTTTCTCACTGGTGTTCCATGGTGAAATGGCCAGCTCTTAATTACCCATGCTGATCAGAACACAGAGGTTAGGTAATCAGAAGATGATCAAGAAACCTCTATGGTTTAAATCCATCAAATTTTTGCCAGAAAATATTAATAGGTTCAATTCAGATTTCCTGTTTTCTTCCACTTCCATGTTACTTTAATAAAAGCCAACTGTTCAAAGTTCTAGCAAAGTGAAGAAAGACGAAGGGGATTATGTAGCTGGAGAAACAGCAACAGAGTAAGACATCTTTGCTCTTACTCTGCACCATTGCTACTTTTGCATCATGGAGGGGAGGTGTTTAGTCACACACTTGATCCCTCTTACACCATGATACACCCTCCAAATCTTAATCACTTTCCATTAAAATTAGTAAAAATTGTTTGGGTAAGGTGCTGGGGATTTTTGTCCAAACTCAGGTGACGGTAACCTTTAGAAATGAGAAATGTGCAGACTGTAGGTGAGTTTCATGAGCGCGGTTACATTCACAGGGTATTTAATAAACTCAGGACTTACTCTCCATTTGCTTTTTGCGAAGTTCTTCCGGATCTGGGCGCTGACGGACTCGTGGATGTTTTTGTTAAGGGCTGTGTCACCAGCGATCCTGAAACAGGGGCAGAGATGCTTCTTCAGAAGGGTTTCTGGGGCTCTGACAGCAGGCCCCAAACTGCTTGCCACCATCCTTCCACACTGCTTAGGTCACCCTCTGGCTCTTCTCTGAGCCCACATGTCACCACCATGCCCCCAAGTCGTATCCCACCTTCTGTGCTCTGCACCCTCCCCAGGACGCACCAATACCCTCCTGGTCAACCTCACTACCTGGCTCTCAGTTTTTCCCTTTTTTGACCTCAATTCCTGCAACATTAGAATCCACAATAACAACACAACTGGAATTCGGTTTCCCATCCTTCTCCCGCCACACCATCTTCTGACCTGCAAGGCTTCCCCTCTGCGATCTCATGCTTGCTCCCCGGCTGGTCTCAACACCAGACCCCTGCCCAGCCTTGCTTTGGCTTCCTCATACCTGCGACCCTCCTCTCTGCCTCCGCAGGACCTCTGCTCTGGGGGCCAGCTCACACCCCTTGCCCTCTCTGTGCTCGGGGGCATGATTCCCAGCTTAGCTAAATCCCACTGGGTGCATCCTCTATCCCTGCATTTCCTAGGAAGTTCTCAGAACTGCAAGGACCACATCTACTCTACATTCAACTGGGTCTTTGGTTGTCCTGGGCAATCTGTTATTTCATTCTTGCTTGTTCTGGAGCCTTCTCATACTAGCAGGGAGGAATGTAGGTTTGCTGAGCACCTCCTCTCCATCAAGTCCCCCTCCTCTACTCTTTCCTCTCTCTGCTCTCTGCTGTCTCTGCTTTTGGTCTTGTGTCTTCCCCTTCTCTCAGCTCACAATCTCCAGTCTTACAAATTACCTGGAGGCCACTCATAGCCCCCTCTTGACCGCCACATCGTCCCCCTCCACCTTCAACCCTTTGACCGTCCCTAGTTCAGAGGAGGCTGTGTTCTGCTCTCAGTCTTTCCTGGGCTTTGAACGTTCCACCTTGCCTTTCCTCTAGCACCAAACTAGTAAATTCTAGGGTGGCATCTGATGCCTACGAGTTTATCAAATCTTGGAAATGTTCAGGGGCAGATGCCAGAGTCATGGACCATCCTTCTTGGATGGAAGGTAATCGGTAAGTGAAGAAATGTTTCAGCTCCCACACCCAGACTGCCTTGGACACAGAACAGCCCAGAAGCCACAGACTGCCACTTTCAACTGCTTTGGAAAAAGAAAGGAACAAGCTCAGGGCTTATTCACACAAGAAGTCAACCACCAGCCTTTCTTTCACATTAGAATTGCAAACACAAGTGATGGACTAGACATTCAGTCTGTGCCAGGCTGGCCTAAGTTTAGACTCCAGTCTGATATTCCTAGCTAAAAGCAACTTCCCCCCTAAATATACGCCTCTCTTTTCCCAGCAGGAAAACACATAGCCAAGAGGTCACTCAGAAAGTAACTGGAGTGTGCTGGGAATGTTCTATTTTTTCAGTTTGGGTGGTGTTTTACAGGTGTTCACTTTATGATAAATCATTGGCCTGTACATTCTTGTTCTGTGCACTTTTCTATGCTAAACTTCACAACAAAAAATAAAGGTTTTAAAGCAGTGAGGAAAAACAAAGTAACTGAAGTGAACCATGTTTCCATTTCCAACAGCTATCTACTGCCCCCTTTCCCCAGACGCACATCAGTCAAACAGAAATAGGATATTAGAGTGGCAAATACATCTGAAACCAAGAAACGGAGAGGTTAGGGGAGCTGTAGACATCTTTATTTAACTTTTTCTCCTATAGAACCCATGGGAATGTTTCCTTCTGGACCGTTTTTAAAAGCTACGTCCTCAGAGAAGGATGCTGGTTCCAACTTGTCTGTGGCCAGCATTTTCTTGGAAATGACAGAGCCAAAGTGGTAGGAAGTATGGAATTCCTGGGGCTGAGCACTGCTGCAGGGCAGAGCCGGGCTCCAAACCAAACAGGCCGGGAGGCCTAGGACACAGCTTCTACCTGCCTGGCAGCAGGGGCGGCATCACGCGCTCCAAGCCTGGGCCTGAGGCCTCCACTCTTCTTCCCACGCCGTTTTTGTGGGTTCACGTGGCCCACATGTAAGGAAAATGCAAACTTGCAATGAACTTAGGAATGCTTTGTGCTCACGTCCCACAGTCCTAGGAGGTGCTGCCTTTGGGTAGGAGTGAAGCTGGGCAGAAGGTGGCCCTGAGGCCCCTGTCACGCAGTCTTCTGGGGTGCTGGGGGGAGTGCAGCCACCTCAGCCACAACAGCACAACAGCCATCCTGAAGTGGGCCACCACAAAAACTGCTGCTCACAATAGGCTAGGAAGTTTACACTGATGACACGTGCCACCTGGCTGCTCAGTGTCACTAACTCCATCATTATTCATCAGCAAAACTGAAGGCACAGAGGCTTGGATGGGGAATATACTACAAAGCAAATGTACTTCACCAGGGCCTGGTTTTCCAAAGCCTTACAATTTCAAATATTGACCTCGCAGAGGACTGGAAATTTTCCTCAGGCTATAAAATCTCTGGTGTAAGATAAAGATTTGTGGCACAGTAAGGTTGCTGGCTCAAGGACAGACTAGTTACTGACTGAAATGTAAAGATACTGGAAATTTCTAGAGGGAGAAGGAATGCTTGCTAAGATCAAGCCTTTATTGATAGGAACACTTAATTGTCTAATGGAATGTCATCTGACTTGTTTCACTGAAAGTTACCAGCCTGTATTGTTAAACTATAACCCCACCTATGTTCTCTTCCTGTAACTTCCTGGTCTGGAAAATAAACGCAGTTTTAAGCCCTCCTGCCATGGCCCAGGCTGCCTACCCTGCTTGGAATCCCCTCCCTCCTGGTTGGTGGAAGTCTTCTCACGGTGCAAGGCTTGGCGTGGCTATCACATTCCCCTGAGCCCACTCTGCCCCCTCCCAGCCCCTTCAGTAAAACCCACCTCTCTCTTTGATTTTTCAAAAGCGTTTGCTGAAGGAGAGACCAGGTTTTAACTGGCCACCTTCCTGCCTTCTACAGAGCCAGGCTGGACTAGTGAACAAGCACTAGGAGGCAGGTCACTTCCCTTCTGTTTGAGGTCATTTTCCTCCTCTATATGGTACAGTAATCTCAGAAGTCTTACATCTTTAAAGGTCTATTGTTCATAAAGAAAGAAAACCTTTACTGCCTTTACCATCACATGCTTTGACCCATTGTCCAAAGTGACATTAAAAAATATCAAGATGACATACAATCAGAACTATCTAGTTCAGAAAACTCTTTCCTTTCCCCCAAACTCTTTCCTTCTTTCTCTTTTTCTTCTTTCAGCATGGTAGTGAGGAACATTCATTTTGGAACCAGACAGTTCTGCCTGGAATCCTGGCTTGGCCATTAGCTTGCTGGGTAGTCCTGGCCAAGTTACTTTATCTTTCTATTTCTTTATCTCTGAAATGAAGACAAAACCAACCTTGCAGGGTTATTATAAATTAAAAAGGAGATAATACTTTAAAGCAATTAGCACAATGCCTGGAACATAATAGAGACTCAATAAATGACAGCTGTTATAAATTAAAATACCGTGAAACTAGGTCAGCACCCACCTTTAGAGAGATCCCCTTTAGGAGGTTAACCAACATGTGAGACCCTGGAGGAAATGCCACAGAAGATAGTGGACTGAAGAGGGGGACAGTTTTCTAGAGGCTTCTTAGGGGGGATTTCTCTCGAACTCAAGGTTCTGTCCATTTATTTTCATTATCTTGGATATTTTACTACTCTTGGCATTTGTTTCAAAATAGATGCTAATGGTGCTTTAATAATAATAGCTACAATTAAATGAGCATTTACTATGTACCAGACATTGTGCTAAACCCTGTACATGCATTAGCTCCATCATTTCTTAGGTCAACCCTGTAAATCAGGTATTGTTATTCTTGTTTTGCCAATGAGAAATTTGAGACTCAGAAAAGTGGCATAAACCCAAAGTCATAGCTAGTTGACAATGAAGCTGTGTTCTAACTTAGCAAGTGCCACAGAAACAAGGTGGCCTGAAGCACACAGCTGAAAATGTCACACAGAATGCCATAAACTGTCAATTAGTCTCTCTAGAGTGGGAGAAACGGTAATTTTTCTTAAAAAGAAAAAAGTATATAACTTCAAGTCATTTAACTGCTAAGTAATAAACGCACAGAATAAAATTCCAATCTTAACACCTCATTTGGCAATTTTGATAAAAATGATCCTTAAAAACTTTCTGTAAAGAGAAAAAGCAACAGCTCTCTTTTGTACACTTAACTCCTCACAAGTGCATCCAGAAGACTGTGTCCTGAGGGGACAAAAGAGTTTGACAACAGCCAACAAAGAGTTTAGCCTGTGAGGCCTGGGATGAAAGGGTTCACGGTGGGTGGCTTTTCTTACCATGGGTGCCGAGCTGCCTGCTCACAGGTGTATCTTTTATTTGGGTCTTTCTCCATCAGATTCCGAATGAAGTCTTTGGCTGTTCAAAATGAAGGCACAAGGGAAAGAATCACTCTATGGCTTGAGATGTGACAATATGATACCACCAGATCTTTGGGAGTACTGTGTATAGCAGGAAACATATGAGACCAGCCCTACATGAACCCTCCCGCACCTTGTCCACAATAGGCATTAGCACTGGGGGAAAAGGAGAGCCATGGCTTGGCACTCCAAAAGAGGAAGCCACAGAGCAGGGCCTGGCACCCTCACTTCCCAGTGCCAAGTCCCTTCTCTCTGGCTACTAGTGATACTTTGGTTCAGATAAGAGAGAAAATGTCTTCATAATCTTGTGCCTCTCTTCAGTTCACCAGAGCCTGAGAGAGCTGTTTTTGTGATACCCTTTCCTTGTGTGAGACATCACTGATTCAACTAAACCCACTAAGCACCTGCTAAGCCTTGATTGTAGACTTCCATCCTCCAGAACTGGGAGAGATGGACTAAGGAGCCTCAGGATTGTCTGAACCCTCCTGGGGGGGAGGGGGAGGGTTGTCAGGATCAGGTGGTCTGAGTATAAGTGTCCAGGGGCCGCCCACTGGGAGCTGCAAGTGGGAGACCTACCCGAGTCGGAGATGTCATCCCAGTAGGGGGAGTCAAACTCGTATTCTGCCTTGAGGATCTGTTCAAAGAGCTTGGAGTCATTTTCATCATAAAAAGGAGGGTACCCACAGAGCCTGGAAGACAAGATAGCGTAAGACCTTAAAGGTCTGCATGTGCAGTGTGGTGGTTTTATACTCTGCCTGGAAAGAGGAGACATGATCGACTGAGTTATGGAAACCTGCACTGTGTGTGCTGCACATATAATCTCAGTAAAGAAACCACACATTCCACCGGCATAGGTGGCACAGGAGTAAAGTCATGACTTAATCAATAGCAAAAAAAGTTAACTCAGGTAATGATAGAAGGTAAATACATATAAAGACCACCTTAACTCTTTGTACATTAACCACAGAGTCCCACACACCCAAAAACCTACCAGATAGCCTTGTGTGCATAAATGTTATAGGTTTTATTGTTTGTAATATTGTCCCTAGATGATGGGTTGGTAAAAGAACAAACAAAACATATGTTTAATATACATTTCAGGACCCTTCCAGGTTTATTTTATTTAAGAAATCATGGGAAGAAAACGAAATTGTACAATCTTGAGGACCAAGTTGCCGCAAGTTGCCCTAACCAGCACATAACCAGCATGGGTATTTGGAAAGTTACAGTTTTGCCCATGAACATGCAGTAAGTATCAGCAGGTATAAAGCTAGGCAACCACACTAGTTGTCGGGCTCTTTTACATGCCGGTAATCCTGCACCGACTGCGCCAATTGTTGAGCTAGGGCTGGGTCTGGAGCTCCCAGACCCCTCAAGCCCATTCACAGACTGGGTCACAAACCCTTCACATGCCAGGTTAGGTCCCCTGACCCCTCACACGCCAGGCTGGGTCCCCAGACCCCTTCATGCAGGTCTATGAGCTAGGTAACCAGCCACAAGGTCCTTGGAAACCGTAGGTTTGGAAAAGCATGGCTGCACTGGCGGACGCCCAAGGCCGACACCCGCCTGCCTGCTTCACTAAAACTCCTCTCTACCTCTCTCTTTCTCTCTTTTGTCTCTCTCTTTCTCTCTCCCTCTGTCTCTTTCTCTCTCTCTCCTCCCCCCCTGCAGAACACAGAACAGCTACAAAACTAAAGTACACTGGCGCGTATGTGCACTAACTCCACACACACACACACACACACACACACACACACACACACACACACACACACACACACACAATTTGCTTACAAAGGATGCTGAACCACACCCAACTGGACCCGAGGCGAGGGTCCTGACCAAACTATTCTATTTTCCCAACAGCAAGAGTTGACAAAAGTCATACCAACGTAATGTCATAATCCCATCATCCACTGAACCATTTCAAAGTTCATTTTTAAAAGGTCATATTAGAATGTTAGTGCAAATAACTTATAATTCTGGCGTGAACACCCGTCATCTGCTAAACGTAACTGGAGTACAAATGATGACTGAATACACCAACTACAACTCATTCCATAAAATCGTGGGTTCTCATTCCAGCTCTGCTATCAGTTCCAATACTCTGGCTACCATTAGTGAGCCACTGATATATTTTCTGGACCAAAATATCCTTATCTGAAAATGCAGGGTGCCAGACTAGAAAATTCCTAATATTCTTTCAGGCTTTAAGATACTGTGACTCTGTGACTCCCCTCTCCCAATCTGTTTGATTAGCTAAAGCACTTAGAAAAAGACCTAGAACATGCTGGGGACATGCGTGGGGCAGTGGCAAGCCCTGGTTTGGACTGCATGGCTGGGAAGAGATGAGACTAAGCTGCTGCTCTAAGTGACCACAGAGTAAGGGAAGGCAGCGCTTGATTCTGGAAAACCAGGTGCAGAGCCAAATGGAGCAGAACTCACTTTGGGATGTGACAATCCAGGGAATGGCAGCCACTGTGGGAGCTCTGCCCTCAGATGAGCCCTGAATTGCCCCACATAGTCCAACGTTGTTCAAAACTCAGTGACAGCCTAGAGACCAGTTTCATGAGAACGAATGAATAGGAATCCATAGACTGCAGGCCTGCAAGGGATCATGCTGTTGGCAAATAAGGAATTTAATAAAGGTTAGAAACACAGCCTTGGTACTGCCATTCTTCAGCTGTTCCTGCTATGAGAGGCCTATCACCAGCTGCCGCTGCTCAGGGAAATGGCTGATGATATTTTTAAAGGCTGTAAGACATCCGGTAGGCCCATAAGATTCAGAATGATCTTTTCCCACAAGGTTGTTTAAGAGGATAAGTGCCTGGAAATTTTCATTTTTAAAGATATGCTGCTTTTGGAGAAATGAACATGAGCCAGTGCTTCTGAAACCACCAAGCACATACTCCCCTGCCCAAGGAAACCTTGGAGCTGGAAGATGGATTTGTAAATTTCTCCCATGATGAGGGTTTGGTCTAAATGCAATGTGCACATTAGATAAAGCAGGCAGAGGAAAATGTTACTTTGTCTTGGAAAAAACCTAAATTTTAGATATGTGAGGTTTTGTTTATTAACAACCTAGTGTTTTTTACCTTGTGGTTTGTCTTTCTTTTCAAGAAAAAAAAAGTTAAGAAAATTCCAAGAAAGATCTATACATCTGCCAATATTCTTAAATTATGTTCAAATCTCTTCTGGTGTTAGTTTTTTTTTTTTTTTTTTTAATGTAGAGAGTACTGTGTCTACGTGGCCACAATGAGGACAGAAGGAAAGGAAATAGATCTAACTCTAAGTAGGTTAAAATTAAGAAAGAGAATTTTAAAATAAGGATTATAAAAGAACAAAAGAGTAAATAGTAGTTGTAAAATCTTCCTCAGATCTAGAAATTGCACGGGGAGTTCTGTGGCCAGCTAGTCAATTAGCAGGTTTGTGTGGAGGTGGCCAAATAAGGGAAATAAGAACTTTGGGCTGTTATTTTTGTATTTTGTTATTATTATATTATTATACTTTATTTTTATGATATTTTGTTATATTGGGCTATCTTCACATACAGAAGGTGGGGCTTCCATGGTCACAGGGCTGCCTGCTGGCACTTGTGTGTAATCTGTGCATTCTTCACTGGTGCTCCTGAAGTGTGGCTTATTTGAAATATCAAACCCTTTAAATAGTGTACAAGTTATATCACCATGGGTGCTCAAAGAAGATAAAACCATTTCCACTTTTTCTAGGCCTAAAGTTTATGGTGCAGAATAACACCTGAATTTCCCTGCCCAGTGGCTGTCACACCTACTGAAGAAGACCCACCTTCCAAGCCCCCTTCATCGCCTCCATCCCAGCCTCAAGACTATCTTCCAGGAAGAACTCATACCTTCCCATCTTTCCTGTTGCTATTTAGTTTACCATTTTACTCACCTGTGGCATGCTTATGCAAACATACTACTTACTAGACGGCGGTTTGTTTCTACAGTTCAGCCTTGATAGAGCACTCATGTTGCGTCAAGAGCTCCACTAAGAGTTTTCCTGCATTATCTCGCTTAAACCTCACACCCCATGAGTAAGTGTCCCCCAGGCATCTTTCACCAGCCCCTCTAGAGCCTCTCTCCACTCTGCTGTGCCCAGAAGACAGATCCATAAGGACAGACAAAGGAGGTTTGAACTCTGACATCAGCAGGTCTCAGCCAATAAGGACCCCAGTGGAGATACTGAAGGAAGGGGAAACTGAGGGCAGGGTGTCCCTGGCCCCCTCTCACAAACTCTCAGCGCAGACTCCTGAACTCACACCCTCTCCCTCTCTCTCTGATTCTAATAACCTCTCCCTCCCCTCCCCTCATCCTCTGGGTGTAGGGGTGTTTACAGCTCAGCTGCTGCAAAGCTCAGGGTCACGGTGCTATTCCTTGTGGTTCCCTCACACCGCACCTCTTATACAGTCCTCATACAACCCTCGTTTGAAAGGCAAAGAAAGGAACATGCAGTGACATCAGCACTGCAGCCTTTTCTGTCCCATGCCAGGCCTGTGCGCTTAACTATTTTCCTTATTCACTGAAGGAAGACTTGAGCATTGAACCTTCTGCTTCAGTCTTGACTTTGGATTCTCTCTGCAGCTCATTCGGTTTGCCCCACCTGCCCCTTCACCTGAAGTTGAGCCCTGTGATGGGACCCCACCTCTCCAACCCCATCTCTCACACTCTGGGGCTTGTACGCTAAGATGCTTAAAGCTGTTCCCTGCACACAGGATACTTCTTGTTTCTGGACCAAGGTAAAGGTATGCACTTGACCTGGGCTGCCCTTCCCTCACCCCTTCACCTGACTCTGGCACACCCGTGAAGCCTAGCTGGGGTGCTACCACTGCAGTGGGCGGAGCTCCACTATGTCACTTCCTACACTGTGCACAGCTCTGAGCTGACCATGATGGGTCCTAAGGCAGGATCATGTCTCAGTCCCCAGGCCAGGGCCTGCCCACAGCAGAGGCTGGATAAGTACTCGAATGAATGAACACACCCTTGAAGAAGAGGCCTCCCCCACTGGCTGTTGAGGGCCCCAGTCTGGGCTCTGAAGCAGAGACAAGGACCTAGGATGCAGGAGAGCCCACCCCTGCCGCAGTCTAGGGAGTCCTCACAATTCCCACTTAACACTCCACATCATTGACAAACGTTCCAGAAGAACCTGGCA
This sequence comes from Cynocephalus volans, assembly GCF_027409185.1. Taxonomy (NCBI): domain Eukaryota; kingdom Metazoa; phylum Chordata; class Mammalia; order Dermoptera; family Cynocephalidae; genus Cynocephalus; species Cynocephalus volans. Next base: position 133,111,553 of record NC_084465.1, on the reverse strand, counting down.
TGCAGGCCTTTCTGGAGAGAATGCAGTGTGGTTGGGTTTACCTAAAATGACACTCCTGGGCATGGGCACATTCCATAAAGGAGAAGGCTTTTAATGTAAATGAATGTGAAACTGGCAATGGTCAACCAGGGCTGACTGATTCGGCAGTGCACAGCTGGTTTTTCTTGGAAACCAAAATGCTGTAATAGCATAAAAGCTCCCATCGAGAGGCCACAGTCATTATCTTACATCAAGCTACGCTCTTCCTGCTTGTTTGCCCTTGGCCATGTAGCTGGAGCCCTACGAAAATGGATGTCTGCTGAAAGGACGTCCAAGAGATGATCAGTGGCCTCCTCTTGACCCCTTCGTGTGCCTTTAGCTCCATCACTCACCCCAGCCTCTTGGGTGCTAGCAAGTCTGTGGGACCCCTTGAATGATATATTTAAGGTTCTGTTTTTCCTAAGAGCTTTTATTTTTTTAACTTCCATTTTTTCTTCATTGTACATGTTTTGTGGTAGAGTTTGTTGTTTCAATGCGTACCTATAGCACATCTCATAACTTTTAATATCAGAGAGACTCAGAAAGGATAGCAGGGAGCTGGTGTCAGAAGTGGTGACAGGGAAAGCACCAGCCACGTCTGACATCAGGTAGTGAATTTATATTATTTTATTTTACTTTATTGTGGTAAGGACACTTCACATGTGATCTACCCTCTTTGCCAATTTTAGTGTACAATATTGCTGACTACCAGTACACTGTTGTATGGACATCTCTAGAACACATTCACCTTGCTTAACTGAAACTGTATGTCCCTTGACTAGTACCTCCCATTTCCCCTCCCCCCAGCCCCCAGCAACCACCATACCACTCTTTGATTCTATGAGTCTGACTACTGTAGATTCCTCATCTAAGTGGAATCATGCACTATTTGACTTTTTGTGGCTGGCTTATTTCACTTCACACAATGACCTCAAGGTCCATCCAAGTTGTCATACACTACAGAATCTTCCTTTTTAAGGCTGGATAAGTGCTTTGTGGCCCATCCAGTGACCCAAAGCATGGATCTGGGACCGGACCCCCAGCCCACAATCAGGCACACTGCCAGCACTTCGTGGCCCCGCCCGGAGGCCTGGGGCATGGAGCTGAGCAGTGGACCCTGCTCCCACAACCAGACACACCACGCCAGCACCTTGGGGCCTGCCTGGGGACCCGAGGCATGGAGAAGGGAACCAGACTCCACTCCCGCACCCAGGCACACTGCACCAGTGCCTTGGTGCCCACCCGGGGACCCAAGGCATGGAGCCAGGGACCAGACACACCCCACAACCAGGCACACCACCAGCACCAAGAAGCATGCCAAAAACATCACCTCCCTGTGGGTGGCCCATCACAGCCACCACAATAACCATGGCTGCCACAAAAGCAGCTAGATGCCACAACCACCATGCACATGGTCCACCAACCGCTGGAGTACATTGACACAAGGAGAGTCACCAGCAGAGATAAAGAAAAGAAGAGGATGTCTCTCTCCACAAAGCCCATTTCAGAGTGACAGAAGAAGCATCTGCTCTATGATAATATTGGGGGACCTGATCACACCTCTCAGCATTGGACAGATCATCTAGGCAACAAATCAACAGAGTAACCATTATTCTTTCAGAAGGAAAGAAGAAAGGTAGGGTAATTAGAGGGGGGAGGGGGAGTGAAAGGGGGAGATTGGACAAGAGGCATAAAGAATAATTATGATTTGTAACAATATATATGCTAGTAATATTGATTTGATCAACATATCTCAATGTCGAACCCCCAAAATATGTACAATTTTGATTCAATAAAAAAAAAAAGGCTGGATAGTATTCCATTGTCTGTACACACCATCTTTTCTTTGTGCACTCATCTGTCAATAGACATTTAGGTTGTTTCTGCCTCTTGGCTACTATAAATGATGCTGCTATGAACATGGGAGAGCAGACATCTCTTTTGAGATCCTGATTTCAGTTCTTTTGGATAAATATACAGAAGTGGAATTGCTGGGTTACATGGTAGCTCCATTTTTAATTTTTTGAGGAACCTCCATACTGTTTTCCATGGCAGCCAGCAGTGCTCACCAACAGTGTGCAAGGGTTCCAATTTCTCCACAGCCTTGCCAACATTACTGTCTTTTTTTTTTTTCTCCAAAAAAACATACAAATGGCCAACATGTATATGAAAAAAATGCTCGGTGATTAGGGAAATGAAAATCAAAATCACAATAAGACGCCACTTCACACTTGTTAGGACAGCCATTATTAGGCAGTGACTTTAAAAAAGTATTTCCACATGGATCTTACAGTACTTCAAGGTTTCCATGTTTAATCAGCCAATATACACATATTTACTCAGTGCCTTAGGTATACCTAGCATTCACTTGTCGGTTATTTATTTTGGTCCTATTGTGTGCCACGTGCTGAGTCTGACACTGGAGATAGGATAGTGAGAATCACTTCCTGCCTTCAGAGCTCAGTCCAGTGGGAGAGAGTGTCACATATATAGATGACAGTGGCACAGACGGTAACAACCACAGAGCTGTGCAGAGGCTGTCATGGGTGCATAGAGCCTGCTCCTCCAGCCCAAGTTGCTTCGTGGGGAGTAGAGGCGGTGGGTGCTGGTGCTTTGCCCCACAGGACAGGAAGATGTTTTACAGAAGAAACATGGGGCTACAGGCAGGCGTGGCTAAGCAGGGACAAGGGCACAGAGGCATACAAGACAGTCTATTCAAGAACCGAAGAGCACTTTGCTGCTGCTGCGGCTGCTGCAGCTGCTGCAGTTTAACATGTAAGTTGGCGAGACAGGAGAGTCGAGGCTGGTGAGATGGATGGTGGCCAGGCTGTGCAGGGCTGTGCTCCCCACACCAGGGAGGCCATCTATCCTGCAGGTGATAGGAAGCCCCTAAGAGATGCAGGCAGAGGAGTGACAGGGGCCATTGGCTCTGCAGCTGTGAGGGCTGGGTTTGAGGCAGGAAGACATGTTAGCAGCTGCACTACAGGCGAAGGAGAGGCAGAGGGCCCAGGCGTGGATGACAGATTCCAGAGTATGTCTGAGAGAGAAATGGACAGGTTTGGCATGTGGCGATGCAGTCATTGAAAGCCAGGATGACTCACAGGTCTCCAGCGTGGATGACTCCAACTGCCGTCCACTGTGGTGAAGAGTGCAGGACAAGAAGCAGATCCCAGGCTGCCTGGATGTGTCAACCACAGGGGCTGGAAATCCCAGCTTCCTGTAGTGGAAAATGCCCCCTTCGGGGAAGCAGCTCCGGGCAGTTCTTTGCCTGTGGGGGGTGGGTGGAAAGAGTTGGAGGAGGGGGCTGGTCCAACACAGGGTGGCCTGTGAGGCAGCCTGGCCTCGGTGGCAACTGGTTCTAGTAAATATGCTGCATAGCGCCTAGGTCTGACGATTAACAGAGGCCTGAGAAGAGGGAAGAGCAAAGGCCAGAAGGGGAAGGCCTCGGCTCAGAGGTGAGGCTGGGAGAGGAGCCCAGGCTGGGCTGTATCAGTGCTGGGGCTTCAGTTCATTCAATGTGAAGCTCTGCAACAAGCCCCTTTTGCTTAAGGTAACTGGAGAGAACCTGTTCTTTGTAATTAAAGGTGCCAACTACTCACAGAGGATACAGTGAACAGTCCATTCAGACTGGGGTGAGCTGGACCAGGTATGTGTGAGGATCTGGGTTAAGGCGGCCAGACCAGCAGGCAGCTGGAGGGAGAGGCCTGAAGCCAGGGACATGGTCTGGCCCCAGGGGTGCTGAGATAGAGCCATCCACATTTGCATTAAAGCCAGAAAGAGCAGATCACTCAGTGCGATGCTGTAGACACAGCCCAGGTGTTGCCAAAGGCCCCCCAACAGGCCTAATCTGGCCAACAGATATATTTTGTTTAGCCAGCAGTGATTTAAAACAAATGTGACTGATTGACCATAGACAGGTGTTGATCTAGCAAGTTCACCACCGTCCCCGCAAGTCCCCTCAATCTTGGTATATACAAGCACGTATGTAGGCGTATGGGGCACCAATATTCAAATTCCCCGGAAGTTCAGCATAGACCAGAGGGCTGTGCAAAAACAGCTAGTTCATCTGTTTCTTTGCATGTGCCTGCAAGTCCCCAGCATGAACAAAAATGTCTCAGCTTCTCACACATTACATAATCTCCCTGGCCCGCTACATTATCACCTGTTAAGTTGGTGACTTGGAGTTAATGACCAAGGATAGAGCTCTGGAGAAGGCCACTTGTAAGGGGAGGAGGAGCCTTAGCATTGTGTTAGGCCCTGTTGGGCTACAAGACCTGCACAAAGAGAGAGTCCTGTGGCCATGGCCCATAGGTGGGGTGAATTCCCCTCTACAACTGCTGCAGGGAGAATGAGTGGTCTAACTGGAGCAATCAGAGAGGGCTCCAGGGAGGAGGTATGACCTGTGCCTACATCAGCAATTCAGGCTAGTGCCCATCAGAGCCACCTGCGAAGCTTGTAAAACTACAGATTCTCTGCATCCTCCCTACCTGAGTGCATTTGAATCTCAGGGCAGGGCCCAGGTATTTTTATTATTTTAATTATAAAGGTAATTTATGCTTATAGTTAAAAAATTCAAATAATGCAGAAAAGTATAAAGAAACAAGTTCACTCCCAGCCCCTCATTCCCACTCTTGTTATTAATACCCTCTGAATAGTTTTCAGAAACTTTCTTGGCATATGCAAGCATGTATGCAGGTGTATGGGGTACCAGAATTCAAGGTCCCTGGAAATTTAGGATAGACCAGATGGCTGTGTAAGAGAACAGCTAGCATTTCCCTGCAGCTGCCAGCAAGCTCCTAGCATGAACAAAAACAGTCCCTCTTCAGGGGGGATGTTCCTGATTTTCCCTCTAAGGTTTCTGCTGATACTGGCTGGCCACTCTTTCCTGCCTTCTGACCCAGAGTGGGCACAGGCCTGTGGCTGCCGCTGCCCCAGCCCTCTCTCCTGAACCACACTTGCCTTCCCTGAGCACAGGCCCCTCAGGTGTCCCACTGGGGACAGAAGATGAAAAACTGCCAGTCAGGCCATCCTTTGGCTGTCACCAAGAGCTGACTGAGGAACACCTATGTCCCAGGCATGGAAGGAGATGGTCAGAGTCCCTACTCTCACGGCATGAATGGGGGTGGATAGACACTCAACACTAAACTTCAAAATAAACAGGAAATACAAAACATAAACAGGAAAATTAATGGGGCACTGGTTACAGGAATCCACAGCATTTCATCCTCAATTGGGAATATTCCTTTCCTGTTCTCTGTGCCAGGGATGCTCTTCTCCCCTGGCAGCAGGACTGACCTGCTCACCCCCAAAGCTCTGTGTGCGTGGCCCTCATTCAGTGATGTCTCTCCTTTCACCAACCCTCCTAGGCAGGCCCCCTCCTTTTTGCTTTTCCAGCTTCCTGGGCACCACTATTATGGCACAAGTGTTAGCTTCCATCTGTCCACATCCCATCATTTCCTCTATTAGACTCTCAGCTCCCCAGAGGTGGCACTGGTGTCTCATTCGTTTTTGCAATCCCAGTACCTAGCCCAGTACACAGCAGGTGCTCAGCAAAAGTTTGCTGCAGTGAATGAGGCCTTAAATGCTTCAATGTTTCAGGGATGGCCACCACCACCCCTTTCTCCAAACATTCTCTAGCCTTTGCAATCCAGCTTAAGTGCCATCTCTTTCTTGGTTCCTCTCAAGAAATCTAAAAAGATCATGGCTTGTTTTCATGCTTATAATGTTTATCTTCCCATGAAAATTATGACTTCCTGCAGGACAGAGACTGTCATACAGAGCATTTCTTTTGTGTCTTTCACTAGCACTCAACACAATTTAATGAATATTGGTGAACAAGAAATTATTTACAGGAAACATTTATGTTTGCATGTGTGTGTGCACGCATGCTTGCACACGAGCAAAAGCACATACTTAAGTTAACTTAAGCAGGGTTGAACACCCTGACATTGGTGTTTACTCTGGAAAAGAAAAATTCAACCACATTTTCCCAGGTGTAATACTTTTTCAGTTATCTTTGCAGGGAAACCTCCTGCTGGCCAATGGCATCACTATAAGTGACATCCTTCAAGGCAGAGTGGCATGAACTCAGCAAACCATCAACAGATATTCTGAGCTCACATCTGTCCAGTGCCCTACTGTTTCCTCCATGGATGGAGCTCCATGCTGTGGAGTTCCCCCACCAGCAACAACCCATCTGATGACACAACTCATAGGTGGTACCCCCTGCTCCCAGCCTGAGTCCTCAAACCAGAAGCTAAAGAGCGTGTGTGATGAAGTGCTCTGCATAGCAGGGAGGCTGGCATAGAGTTCACAGACTTTGATTCCAGGGTCCAGAAGTCATATCTGCTCCAACCCCTCATTTAGGAGACTGGAAAGTGAATCCCAGAGAGATGAATAGATGGTCTCAGGCCACAGTCAGTGGCAGACCTGGGTATCTGTGCAGGGGTCTGACCTAGAAAAACAAAGGTCACTTCAATCCTATCCTACAGATATTTATAGAGCATCGCGTTGTACAAAATGCTGATCTTTTAGCAGTGAAGAAGACAGACCCAGATCTTGCCCCTCAGAGTTCGTAGTGCAGCCATATTTAAATAGGACAAGTGGAATATTTACTTTTCCACAGTAGGGAAACTAATTATGGTGAGTCACAGAAGTTCATAATAATAGCCACCATCTATTGAACAATTATTGTGTGCCAGGCACTGGGCTACGCAACTTACAGATATTGTCTCATTTAATGTATATTTATTAGGTTGATTTTCAATCTTCATTTTCCAGGTAAGGTCATACCGGCATGAGAGATTAGGCCACTTGCTCATACCTAAGGGACAGAACAGAATTTTAACTCTATTTGTTCAACTCCATAGCTGAGTCATATTAACCTTTAATCTCTCCAGCCAGATACACCACTGCAAAGATGGGAAATACCATACATGGTCTACGACCCTCAAATTAGAGCATCACTATTTTCATATTATATATTTAGAAACAGAGCTGGAGACCAGGCCATGTGACCAGCCAAAGAAATAAAGAACAGCTCAGAGTCCTTGCAGTTATAAAATCAATGTCTCAAGTCCTACCCCGTCTGCCTTCCTGAAAGACAGATGAGAGGAGAGCGGTAGGACCATTATGGCCCTGTCTGTGGGAGATGGATTAGAGAAAAATGAACCTGCGTCTATATTGAACCAAATTCCAATAGAATCATGTCACATAGCCTTCGTTCAGTGCCATGCTCCCGTGCAGAGCTGCCAGGGGGCATAAAGGGGACAAGTCTCCTTCTGTCAACACTATGGTGCTGGGTGGAAGTTCAGGAATGCCTCCTTGACTTGGTGGAGTCGGGAAATGAAGATATATACATTAGTGAATTTTCTAAGTTCTTCTGAAATGTGCTTCTTGAGTGCAGAAACTTATTTTAAATATTTTATATAAAAATATTTGAATGCAACGGTCCACACTGACTACTGGACAGTAAATGTCAACCCAGAATTCTCATTTTAGTCTCATGGGGTGAAAAGACTCTGAAGGAGAATGAGATTTGTGCTGCTCTCCGAGGGCCAGCTCTGACTTTGCTTTCAGAAAGTTGTGCAGTTCCTTGGCCTGGGATTCAGGGAAGGGAGGCACAGGTTCAAATCCCAGCTCTGCCAAGTACTGGCTGAGCAACACTGGGGAAATTACTCACCCTCTCTGAGTCTCTGTTTAGTTCATGAATGGGGACAATGCCCACTTTACAGAGATAGTGTAATATATATAATATATACTATATAATAATATATATGATATATAAAACACACACACATAGATCGATTGATCAAATGATTGATCATTAGATAGCTAGATGGATACAGGCAGATGGACAGACACTAGAGATAGAGGTGAAACTGCCGGTTACTTGGCAATCATCAAATGCTGTTCCCGCCCCCTCACCCCCTCTTTTCCATCCCACCAACCCCATCCAATCCTTCACAGGTTCCTTCGGCTGAAATGCTCTGAAGTGGGAGGGCAAATGCTCAGCACCAGGAGGAACAATGTGAGGGGGAGAAAGGAGTGGACAAGCCCCGAGGGACCCAGTCCAATATCCACACCTAACCATGAAAACAAAGCAACATATTTTTAAATTTCGTGCAAAGTCTCAGAACCATCCACTGAAGACCAAACATCCTGACCTGAACTTGTAAAGTGCTGGAGAAGGGAGAGCGCTGCCTCTGGTCCTTATTTTGGGCATTGTGTTATGAAAATGATGACAGGATGTACTAGACCTGCTTTTAAACCTTGACCTGTGTGTGTGAATATTTCCAAGCATGTAGCCAAGGAGCCTTCAATTCTGAGAACAGCTCAAGACTTCCCGAGAACACTGACTCAAAGGAAGGCTATTTTTATGCAGTTGGGCCACGGTGCCATGAAAATGACTGAAACCACAAACCTCTATGTATACTGCAGATGAGGTAAGACTCATAAGGCCAAGCCAGGCTCAGTGGGCCTCTGAAAAGCACTAGGAAAATCAACCAAATCTGGGCATCTGGATACTAGAGTCTGTCTGATCTGCAGCGACCACCGGGCGGCCACTGTTTGCCCTTATATCCTGGCACTTGGTAGGTATTCAAGTATTTATCTAATGAACGTCTGGGGTCTATATTAAGGAAGCTGAGTTTTATTCATTTTACTCTGGATAATATGAAAGAATTTTAAAAGAATAAAATAAAGCAAAGCTTTTTAAGCTGATAAATCTTTTGCACTTATTTGCAAGGCACACTTAGTGAGCAAAATAGGTTTCAACACATTATTTGGATTTATAGAATAGAATGACCAATGAGACCTGAATCATTGTAATGCAATTATTTTGGTAACCATCTGTTTCATTATGTGCATTCCCAGAGCTTTCTCCTTGCAAACTCAGAGGAGAGCAGGCCGGAGAAATTAAAAATGGTTCACGTATTAAAACCATGTGCAGGTGATTCCAGCAATGCTGTTGATGAAAACAGAATGGATAAATGCCTATGTCATCCCCTGAGGTTTGGGTAATGCCCGTAAAGCTCGGAACGAGTAAGCAGATTAGGGAAAGATGTGGGGGAGAAAGGAAAGGGAATACTGGAGGGGAAAAAAAAAACCACATTCCTTAGAAAGTTTATACATAACCAGAAGTGAAGGTTGGGGGCTTGGTAAGGAGGGGAAGAATAACACGCTTCCCCAAGCATGAGTTGTGAGGAGCATGATCCTTTAGGAGTCAACTTTCTCATTCTTGCGTTAGCCAGAGGGACCCCACCTGGAGGAAGTCTGCGGCATTAGCACAGCCGCTCCCAGCCCCTCCCAGAGGATGATACACATCTGAAAGAAGCTGGCACAAAACCACTCTAAGCTGGGCTCATGCTAACAGTGACACTGAGGGCATGGCAGGGACGAAGAGGGTGAGTGGGGAGAGCTTCCACCAGCTGGGATATTGTGTGAGGAAACACACAGCTAAACCTGTAGCAGCTCCAATTAGTTCTCAGGAGTGATGTGTTTCACAACAAAGCGCTGAGGGTGCAGACATCCAATCTGGACGTGATCAACACCAAGCACCGACAGAGGGTGCTGAGGCCATGGAGGGTTTGCAAATGCAATTTCTGCATCTAGACCTTGCTTTCTTGGTGGTTAGCCTCTTCCCTCCCACCTCCCTCCCTCCTCCCTCCCTCCTGTTTCCAGTTGGTAGGCATGAATGCAACTGCACATACTTCTAGGTCCCTCCATCCCATGGGCCATGGCCTCACTGCACTTCCCACTGGCTTTGTTTATCCTCTCTCCAGGCACTTTCCTCTAGAAAACAAACTCTTAGGACATAGAAAGGAGATCAGAAGCCAGACAGTGGCATAGCACACATCATCTACAGTTGAGTCACGGGCTTCCCTCCACCAGGGCCCCTTCCAAACAGCAGCAGGATCTCTCCCCTCCCGCCTCTCTCTCTGCCCCTTAGTCACAACCCTGCTGAAATCATGTGGCCTGAGTCAGCTGCCTCACCTCCCGGGTGCTGACCACCTTCTTCTCCGTACACTTTTCTGTTCTTTTTTCCACATACACACTGCCCCGTCCCCCAATGCTGCTGCTGTGCGTTCTGATAGTAAACGCTTAAAAACATAACAATGGGCCAAAATAATCAACCACATTGTATATCGACAAAAAAAAAAAACCATAACAAAGACCTCTTCTGATTCTTTTGCATGCTCAGTATGGTGCAAGGGGAATTAAAAATCCTGCTAATTCAGAGATTATACTTTCCCCTTCCCCAAGTTTTAGATATCCAAAGTGCAAAGCTGGATCAGCTCTTTCAAACTATATTTTTCAAATTATGTTTCCAGTAGAAGGGTGCATCCCTCCTCATACACAGGAAGCACATCCCAGCCTTAGACAAATGTGTCTCGAGGGATAAACCATCGCTCTCTAAAGGACGGCCTTGCAGATATTTGAAGTCAGAGCAGTGCCCTCAGCCTGCACTGGCCCTCTCCTGGCAGATTCCTATCCATCCTTCCAAGCCCAGATCATGGTCACCCGTCCGGGAAGCCCTCTTCAAGCCCAGGCAGTGTTCAGGGCTCTGCCCTGGGAACTACCCAGCATGTCCCTCCCATCTCATAACAGCCAGCCAGACTGTAATGAATCTGTTGACTGTCTGTTGCCTCTGAGGCCAGGGCAGTAAGGAATTGGTCCCAACATCCCCATCCTATTGCCTGATGCATACCAGGCTCAATAAATGTTACTTAAGTGAATGAAAACCAATCCCTGCTTTCCATTCTCCGGGCTAATGTCCCTATGCAAATGACGGTCTCCAGGCAGTGATGCTGAGATGAAAATCAGACAGCAGAGGAAGTAAAATGTTTTTTCATGTGGCCTGAAGCTGCACCACTCAGGGTGCAAAAGTGATGTACCTGAGCCACTCCTGACAGCTTCTCCTTCTGCAGTGCCCTGTAGGCCACACGGCCTCTGCAATACCATGGATATGGGTGGATTCCTACCTGCCTGAAGTTATTGGCAGGGAGATGCTCTCCTGCCATCTAAAAGGCAGACCTTCTTTAGCTCAATGGCACTGTTGTAAAATGTCCCCCATTGCTGCTGTGTACACCCCTGTACCCACTCTTTGAAACCAGAGAGTCTTTTGAAGGGTTAGAAGTGAACCCACTGGCCCTGACAACAAGTCAAGCCCCTTGCCCGAAAGAGTGAAAAGAGGGTCACTTGCAAAGCTGAAATATGGCCAAGCAGGGCTTGTGCCTGAGACTCAAGCTACAGGGACTCACAACCCACAGATGGCATCAAGACATCTGCAGGATCCAGTTGGGATAGAGGACAGAGGGGAGATTGGGCACCTTTCTGAAGATCCTTGGAAAGCAGACAGGCTGAAATGCAGTCTGTGAACTAAAATCAGTAAACCTAAGCATTACAGCAGTCAATGCCTGCTGAAACTAAAATGATGATTCTGGATTGATAAAGGAAAAGGGCAGTGGTTGGTGGCTGCTCTAAAGGATGCAGGGTAGGAACTGGTCAGCACAGGCTGCTCTAAGCAGCCAACAGGAAGAACTGCCTGCTCAACAGAAATGTCCCTGGGTAGAGAGGGGCGACCTGGAGCCTCACCAGGCTTTATGGATGTATTTGAGGCCATCGGACTCCACTGCTCTGATTCCTTGTTCAAAAAGAAAACTTCTGGTTTTAATTTGGTTTCTCATTGAGCATTTCCTATAGAGGAGAGATCATGTTGTTTGGTGACATGCATATCCAATTACCTTGTGGAGTACAAATCTCATTATGATTTAGTAAATGAAAAAAAAATCTCTTTTGAGTCTGATTTGTATGAGTCAATTCATTGGGATAATCTGAGAAAAATGAATAGACAAGTCTAACTCAGTTTCTAAACTTCTAAAGCCAAGGTACAGACCACAGTGGCCTTAATCAGGACATGAGTTCTGCCTTGCAAATCTCATGAATACAAGAAGCCTGCTGCCTCCTGGCGATGCCAGTGAATTGGTCTTGCTAATGTTAACACTCCTCATTCTGAAAGGAGTAACAACCATCATAATCACCCAGCTGGGGCTGGGGCTTGCTGATCACACTGCATTCTCTTCCACGGATGCTTGGTTTCATGTTCTCTCCCCAGAACATGTGTATTCCATAAAGAGCCAGCTGTCAACTGTTCAAAGGGACAGGGATTGCCTTGGTGAGTATCATTTTTTGGACACAGCACGCAGATTAGGCATTCCTAGTTCCACTCTTACAAAGCTGATTAAGCTGTATACATGAACAAATCAACATTTATGTGACCTTGTTTTAAAAAATGAATAACATAGGAAGCCAGTAAAAAGGGAAAGGGATTCCCATCAGTATGTTGCCTAGAGTGTTTTCTAGGCAGAGAGGTTAGAGGTCTCACCATCCACGGCCAAGTCCACCCTGGCCCATCCAGCCTACTCTCATGCCTCTGACCTATCTACTTCGATTCAGAAGTGGGAATCTCCTTAGGATCTTTCTCAGCAAAAACTCACTGTTTCTCCATAGCATGTTGCATTCTTGAGCAAAATTTAGGAAAACGATCATTAAATAAACTCCCTGAAGTTGTGAAAAGAAATGCAGACTACACGTTAGCACAAAGTTGAGCTTGATCCATGAGATGCTGATTCTCACCTTGAATGGGGAAATTTATTTCCTTGGAACTTGTGCTGTTGTGGCTGAGCCACGCCCACCAGAGTGGACACCAACACGCTCATCATTCCATCCTCAACCCTGAGCAGGGGCTTAAGCTATGCAGGCAAAGACGTTTTTTGCAAGCCCTACCTAATCCCCCAAGGAAGATTCCTGGCAGGGTAAGAATCCACCAAATGTGTTTTTAAAAATGAGTATCCTTGGTAGAAAAAATATTTCTCCTTCCAAATGATGGATAACAGAGAAATGAACATGGATACCAAAAGAGAGCCAATTTATCAAGTATCTGCATGAGTACAATGAGGAATGTTTACATGGCATGCGGAAAGGAGAAAATTTGGTGTCATGGTCTGTCACAGCCACTTTTGCTGCAGTGTGATATCTCAGCATGACAGTTTCATCAAATGAAAATAATAGTGCCTCATTGCACAAAACTGCAGAGGCTAACCTCTTTTTCATTACTGTTGGAAGGAAGAATGAGGAGCTCTGTGCCATCCCCAGGGGGGCAGCTGGCTTTCCCAGTGTGCTGCCTGTTGGTCATGGCCTGCTCAGCAGCCTTGCTCAGAAGTCTTTCGACAAGGGGTGGGAGTGGGGAGAGCAGGCCACAGGACATTCACAGGGTATTGCACCAGCTCTCACTCACACCACAGTAGCCCTTCTCCTGTGCCTGCTCCCCTCCCCTGTTCGACGCTGTGTCTCTCCTCTGTGCTTATGTTAGTCTTATCAACCTTTTGGACATACCTGGACTGGTGACCCTATGCTCAATGATGGTGTCATTCCGTGACCTCCTGCTGCTTGTCTCCCTGCACAACAGCCCACCAACCTTGAATTTATCATAATCAGTGTCAACAATGAGCATTTCTTGAGTACTTTCTCTATTCCAGGCACTGTGCTAGGTGCTAAAGATATAAAGATGACAAAGACCCACTGCCTGTCATCAGAGCACTAATAGTGTGTATGGAGAGACAAGATGGATTCATGAGTGGATCAATCAACTGATAATGATAAATTCAGGATGGTGGGTCTCCAAGCCTAGCCATGTGATGTAGTAAATGATATTGAGGATTTGGCCTATTACCCAGAGGGATCTAAACATCCCATAGGATACAACTGAGATGCCCAAAAGCCCTTTCATTCTCTGCTTGGGGCTCTCAGAGCTCTGGAAAGCACCAAGGAAAATAAAGCTCAGGCTGCCATTTTGAAGTATGACACAGTCATGAAATTGACCTGAGACTAGTCTCTGGGGCAAAGCTGGTGGTGATTAGGAAACCAGCAAATGTAAGCCTATCTGTTTTATACTTAAAACAGAAGTAAAGAAATAAGGTGTGTCTTTGGTTAATATTACTCTTGAACCCTCGCAAATATTGCACTGGATGCCACAATTACAACCATTTGGATGCACCATTCGAATCATACCCAGATATGTGTGCCAGCGTCTCTGCCTCAGACCTTTTTTGTACTCCACATGTGCGTACGCTACCACTGGATATCTCAAAGGGATCTCGAGCCTAACATGCCCAAAACCAAGTTCTTGAGCTTACCCACCCCCCAACCCTGTTCCTCCACCAATCCCCTTTCTTTTTTCTTAACCATTTACACAGTTGCTTAAAACAAAAACTTGGATTTATACTTGAAATATCCTTCTCCTTCATCCCCCTGCATCCAAAACATATCTTAAATCTATCCACCACTCTCCTTTCATTGTTCAGGAGAAGCGATTATTATTTTTCCTCAACCAGGATAACCAGAATCAAACTATAATGTAAATCAGATTTGCCAGCACCTCTGCTCAAAACCCTTCTTTTGCTTCCCAGTACCCTTGGGTTAAAACCCAAACATTCTACCACGTCCCTCCACTCTGGCAATTGCCTGCTTCTTGAGTGGCACTTTCTGATGTCCTGTCTTGAGACTGTCTCTAGCCACGTTGGCCTTCTTTCCAACATTTTCCTATCTATGCCCAGGGAAGACACGGTGAGCTGCCTGCCAGTCCATTTTCTGCTTTCTTCTACACGAGCAGAATTGTGATTTCACTCAGGGGATTTCCCTCATCCACACTGTCACCTGCTGCACTTGGCCAACAACAATAGTCCCATTTTCTTTGCCAGTGGCTAATTTAGAAAAGACACCAGAGAGCTTGCTCTCACGTGCTCTCTGTCCACCATGTGAGGAAAAAGTGAGAAGGCGGACATCCGTTAGCCAGGAAGAGAGCCCTCACCAAAACCCAAGTTGGCCGGCACCTTGATCGTGGACTTCCAGCCTCCAGAACTGTAAGAAATAAATGTCTCCTGTTTAAACCACCTAACTCTATGGCATTTTGTTATAGCAGCCTGAGCTAAGACATCAGTGCTTAGTTTTAAACTGCTTATCCTAGTAATTCTAAGAAACATCTGTCAAGACGTACCTACTCATAGCTGTACCAAGACCCTACACACCAACGCCAAGACTTCAGAGAAATAATCATATATATTTAAACAAACCCAAAGGGAGTCTATAGACATTTGTGCAGACCACAGGAGTGGTGAAAGGTTCATAACAGGTGTGAGGCAACTTCAAAAAGTTTGCAGAAAAATAGAATTAAAAGATAATAAAAATCTTTCCATGAATTTTTTTGAAGTACCCTCATACAAAGGAACAAACAGTCAAAAAGCCAGAAAAGATTTCCCAGCCTCACAGAAGATTTTTCTAGACAACAGACACAAGCTTTTTGCAGGAAGGGCACTAACCTATCATTATTTTCTTAAGCCTTTCAGTCAAGCTGGGTGAGGCAGGACCTCTGATAAGAATTTTACTTGAGGATGTAAGGAGCCAGGGTGATATAACATAGGGCCCAGGTCCAGTATCTGCTTACTCAGGAATCACCCTAAAATGGTATGCAAAATTGAATGTGTGTGTGTGATTTCACTAGGGGAGAGGGTCCACAACTTCATTAGATTCTCAGAAGGGGCCTCTCCCACAAAAGGATGAAATAACTGCAGAAAATGGTCAACGTGCTTTGAAAGTGAAAGCACTATATATGTGCAACAGCTTAGTTTTAGAGCTCAGATGAATCTGCTCTTTTTACCTATATCCATAAAAGACAGCCTTATAGGCCAACTATATTATAATAGATAAAATTCTCCTGTGACAATGGCAAGAATCTATAGGAGCTGTCACCTAAATCCACACTAAACTATAAAAGCTGCCCAGTTGAATGAACACTGTAGAAAGACCACTTGCTTCCCAGATAATGAGACAAAGCCAGTACAGGGGGCATGTTTCTAGCATTCCTGGAGAAGGACAGAATGCCACATGCTGTCAGAACTTTCTCCAATCATAATCCCCTGCAGTCTTTCACTGTGTCTGCTAGAAAATGTTCCCTTCCTTGGGGATGTTGAGGAGGAGAAATTTATTTCCTAGCAATTACTGAAACTAGTTGGCTTAAACTCACCCTAAAAGTATGTTCCATAATAAGTATTTTGGAAGTATAACTGCAAAAAGAAATTGCAATTTAAAAATAACAATATAGTGGACTTAAGCAATACAAAACACAACAATAAGAAATAAAATCAATGATACTGAAATAACTGCAAGAAGCCTATGGCATAGGACTGCATTTCCTGGTTTACGGAGATAAGTCATCTGAGAAGAAATGAGAAATCCAAAGGCTAAATTTTTATTTTCATTACATTTTTTTCTAATTGTGATTTCTTTTGGAGATGTCCTAATATTTTCACAGTGTTTTGTATTCTTCCAAAAGCCAAGGTGGCACATGAAAAGATTCTCCATGTCATTAGCTATTAGGGAAATGCAAATCAAAACCACAACGAGATACTACTTTCACACCCACTGGGATGGCTGTTCTCCAAAAATGGAAAATAACAAGTGCTGGCAGGAAGGGGACTGGCCTATCATTCATTTCCTTAAGCCCTTCACTCAAGTTGGGCAAGCAGGACCTCTGACAGCTGTGCAAAGACCCTACCCATGACAAGGTTTCGGAGTGGATGTGGAGAAATTGAAACCTTTGTGCATTGCTGCTGTAGAAAATTGTATGGTGGTTCCTCAAAAGTTAAACACTGAATTACCATATGATCCAGCAATTCCACTTCTAGATATATACCCCAAAGAGTTGAAAGCAGGGATTTGAACAGATACGTGTACACTACTGTTCATAGAAGCATTATTCACAAAAGCAGCCAAAAGGTGGAAACAGCCCAAGTGTCCATAGACAGATGAGTGGCTAAACAAAGTGTGCTCCATACATACAGTGGAATATTAGTCAGCCTTAAAAAGGAAGTAAATTCTGACACATGCTACAGCATGGATGTACCTTGAATACATTACACTAAGTGAAATACTCAGAAGGAGAAATCCTGAATAATTCCACTTATATGAAGTTCCTAGAGTAGTCAAATTCATGGAGACAGAAAGAATGAAGGTTGCCAGGGGCTGGAGGAGGAAGGTATAGGGAGTTATTGTTTAACAGGTAAAGAGTTTGGAATGATGAAAAACTTCTGGAAATGGATAATGATGATGGACATACAACATTGTGAATGTGCTTTATGCCACTGAATTGTACCTTAAAGGAGGCTGAAATGGTTAATTTTGTGTTATATATATTTTGCCACATTAAAAAGAATAAAGGAGGGAAAGGAAACCAGGGTGGCAAGCAATACTTACAAGATGTAGGCAATCACCCCGATGGACCAGCAGTCGACAGCTTTGCTGTAAGGTTTCTGGGCAAGGACTTCAGGAGCTGTGAATGATAAGTAGAGATGCAGCTTGATGATTTAAATGCCTGAGACTGAAGACAATTTTTAGGGATTTTTTTCTTTTTCTGCCTGCTCTTCGGGTAGGACTTTCTATAAGTCTAAAAATTGACTAGAGAGATATGACCCATTTCATTTTTTGGCTTTTCTAACTAGAAAAAAATGAAGTTATTTGTGTGTATTTGCATGCGTGTGTTTAACTAGAGACTATCAATCAAATTCAATCAACAAACACTTAACAGGTGGCTATTTTATGGCAGTGCTGCGCTAACCACTATAGCTCAGACCAGACTGACACTCAGTTTGCGGTCTGGAGTATGTGACTTCACCTCAAATCAACTCTAGGCAGTATTTCTGGCCCTGCTGTAGGACTTTGCTGGGTGCTGTGGGGACAGGAAGGTGAAGTGGCCTCTCTCTGCCTTCATGGAGCTGGCACTGCGGTAGAGCTCAGACCTACAATGCGGTCTTTAGGAATCCTGCTTCAGGCCTGTTCTTAGTTCATTCTCTAAGGTTTGGGATGGTGATCTGCGAGCACTTTCATTTCATTTTCTCATCTGTGAAACAGGAAAAATGCTACTTAATCTCACTTTCTTGGTCCTAAAACAATATTCACTAAGAGTCATCCATTCTGGGGTCTGGGGCTCATTTTGTACTATTCCCACACTCCTTGTTCCTAGCCCCATGGCTACGACCTACAGTCAGATACCCACCAGTGTCTGGTGACCAGCAGTGTCTGGCATAGCTGGCACTCAATACATACTTGTGCAAAGAGTAAATAAATACAAGAAGAGACAGTGAATCTTATTCATAAATGAAATCTCCTTCCCCCCCAAACACATCTGATTGAAATGTTTTTAGAGGAGATTTTCCAGAAAAGTTAAAAGAACACAAAAAATAAAAATGGCTGTAGCAATAAGGCACACGTTATATGCTGAACTGTGTGTTCTATGGGGTTTGGATGCACAAACTCAATTACCCTAACAAGCCTCGTGGGGAAGCCCTATTATCATGATCATCGTTATTCCCAAATTACAGGTGAGGACACAGAGGTACTGAGAGGTTAGGCAACTTGGCCATAGTGATCCAGCTGGAAAGTGGCCTAATCTGTATTAAGTGCCTGCTGTCAGCTGGGTCTTGTGCTAGTCATTTGTGAGCATTTCTACCATAATCTTTTCAACATCTCTTATAATGATCACAATCTGCACCTGATAGAAAGGAAAATGATAAGGAACCTGATAAGGAAAATGAGCCTCAGAGAAGTTAAGTAACTTGTCCAGCATCACATAGCTAGATACGGAAGAGCTGGGATTTGAAACCAGGTTAATCTGATCCTTGTCCTGGCTCTATCCACTAAAATATACTGTTTGTTAACATGAGAGCTTCTTTGGTCTCTAAGAAAAGTCCTTTTGCAGAAAACTAACAGGGAGATCCTCTCTTTTATTCTGTTAAAGATAAATATCTCCCTGAGCAGGAAAGGAAACATATACAAACTATTGTTGAATGTCTCTGCTTATAGGAAGTGAGAAATACAATCCACAGATAATCCCCAAATCTAATTTTAGGTTTCAGTCCCCAATTCCTTCAAACTCCCTATTAGCCTTTCTCTTTAAATGAGAGCACAATAAATAAATGACCACGTCTTTTCTTTGATGTCTGCCCTCAATGCAGTGGCAAAAGGGGAGACGGTCTGTAACAAGAGGTACTAATAGGAGAGTGGCCCCTGGGGAGCTGGGGCCTGGCTGCACCGATGCTACCTTCCCGCACAACTGCTAAGAGCATATTTTGCAGACTCTTCTATTATGGGAACTGACAAAAGGGAGGCCAGTTATGACAGTAAATGTCTTTTGATTTAGGAGGTAAGTCTTCCCCAGGCTGGCACTCTGATCTGCATGGCACACGGGCACAGATGATGCAAGAAGTGACTGCATCTGCAGAGAACTTCCAGGGCCACCCTCGTGGCCCGATGGAAAGTTCCTGAGAGGCAGAGAAGGTGCAGAGGGCACCATCTGACCAGCTTCACCTCCCACAGCACTGACAGCAGATGTCAGGAAGGCAGAGCCAAGCTGCTGAGTGGGGGCGGAGGCCCTGAGTTCTGTGTCACAGTGATCTACAGGGCTCCTTAGTGAGATGGCCAGCCAGCCTGGCCCAGCCACTCCACAGAACCAGAGGAGAATAACAGAACCGACGCACAGGAAAGGAGCAGGAATAAGAGGCCATGCACGGCCACTGCACAGAGGCGCTGATACTCCTGCTCTCCTGAGCTCTCCATCCTCCTGGTTCTCCAGCATCGTGGATAGGGGGAAGGAGAACTCTTTAGAAAAACACATCTCCCTCCCCCTCTCCATCATCTGTCAGAAAGAGAAGTGTGCCAGCCACCATCGTTGTTCAGAAAACGAGAAAACAGAGAACCTGGTTTCCTTCAAGAAATCCATACACCGAGGGGCAACTGCCCATCATACATTTCATCCTCAATCTGGCAAATCCACCAGCACACTGGGCAGCTGTGCAAAGCGCTGCAGAGACTTGAAAAGCAAGTGGCTGTTTTTTATGCAACTTGGAGCTTGGGTGTTACTTCAGACATTTAGATTCTTGCAGCCACAGACTAACTACACTTCAAAGCATTTTTAAATATGAGATTCCTCTTATTTAAGATTCCTCTTAAGGCAACGTTTATAACATCAAGTATATGGTTAAAACAAAGATTTCTGGTTTGGATCAGTAACATGGATATTAGGGGAAAAGTTCTAAATGATTAACAAGTAAATATCAGCATAACAATATTGGGGATGGAAATTTATGTATTTGTGCCAAACATTTCTTGTTCTTTTTGGTGTTATGTCTTATTCAGGTTATATCTGCTGAGGTTCTTAATTGCACTTGGAAATAAATGCACAGCATGAAGACAGAGGTGTAATGTAATGATAAAAAAGACAAAGCAAATTGATTTGAAAGTAATATCCCCACCAACATCAAATATTTTTAAAATGGTATAATGGCACATGTACCAATAGCCTAAATTATAATTTCACCTGCAACGTGATGGCTGGAACCAAGGGTCCTCTGCAACATTGGCCCCTTTGGAAGAAGCCTTCCTGGATCACTTCAAATAGTTACTTTTAATCTCACAGAAATTCTTAAAAAAAAGTCCTCTGGCAATGTTCAAAACACTCCTGACAATGTAATATGGGGACCAAATCATGATAAACCTGGAGTTCGGGGGGTCATTTTCTCTCCCGCTCTCCCCTCTGCTGTGCAGTTGGCTCCACTGTAATTCACCTGGCCTTGAGGCCTCCTGCTCCTACTATATTGATTCTTTTCAGCTGTGGGGTAGCAAGCAGCCCTGGGGGAAGCCACTTCTCACTCTGAGAACCAGCCAGACTCCTTAGTATTATGATATTGGTCTTCTAACACTTGACAAGAACTCTGCCTTAATTCTAAGAAAAATCACAGCCTCCAATTTACAAACTTTCAGAAGACAAAGGAGTTTCTGGGCCAAGGAGGAGACGAGCACTGTTCACCGGGAGCATGGAAAGTGACTGGGGCTCTGAGACAATCCACCACACTTCCATCTCCCCACCAATACTGCCCAGCAATGCCAAAGAGCTTCTGGATCAAAGAAATAATATTCCCTTCTAATTGTAAGCAGCAGAATTCACGTGTGGTGTGAGAACTGGGCACCCACCACCTACCCACCACCCCCACGCCTTCTAAAAGAGGGAGGCTTTGAATCAAAATAACTTAATTGGATCAGTTGACAAAGAGCAGTCATTAAAAAGGTTCCTGGCTTTCTGAAGCCATTAGCCCCCAGGCAAAGTGGGACAGAAGGAAAATCTTGTCATAGCCAAGACAGAAGGAAACTCAACTCAAGTGACAAGGCCAAGTCCCTGGAGGCTGTCAGTGGCTGAAGAGAGACCCACTGCCCTGGAGGGGTTGACAGGGACGCAGAATATGCAAGACATATATAGCAGGTCCAACCTTCTGACTATCCCTTAGGCTTCGCCAAAGCCAGCCTTTTAGAGGTGGAGAGAGTGAGGTTGGAGTGGGGGCAGCTGTAGCCAGGTGACATGTGTTGGGCATGACCGTTGGGGTCTCAGGTTTACTCACCAAAATCCTATAACTCACTAGCCTCCTGTGACACCCACTGTACCTCACAGTCCTGTTATGTCTGTGTGAGTCACACCGCCAAATACCAGACTTCATGCTGCTGGAGAACAGGGACAAGGCTCTGGTCTTTGTATGTTCAGGGCTGAACACGTTCCAGGCTCGGTCAACACATGGTTATTCAACCGAACCCAACCCAATCACCGCACAGACCATTATTTCTATGGGAAAGTGTTTTCCAAATCCCATAAAAATAAACTTAAATAATTGTTGAATAGGTACAGAAGAAAAAAAAAGAAGAGAGAGAGAGAAACAAATGAATTTTGTAACACCAACAATCTTCAATTGGGAAGTACCTGTTTTAGGTAAAAGAAAGATCAATTGTCAAATACCTTTCTATGAGCAAATAAATTATTTCTGACAGGAATCTGGGTGATAAAACAGGCAGAATTTGCCCTAATTCTCAGCGTGTGAATGTGTCAGTTGCTTACGCTACACTCCTTTCAACACCTTTTCTCAAAGGGATTTCAGAATTACTCAGTTTAGGTCAGAAGAAATATTCTGTTACATGATCTCTCAGAACCTCCCTCCTGGTCAGATCTTGGGTGCTATTAATTCAGATTTCTTTACAGTTCCTGATAGAAACAGTATTTCATTGGCTTAATTAGTTTACACTAGCAAATAAAAGTTAACCTCCATGTAAACCATGAAGCCTCAGAAGAGTGTCCCAAAAGCAATTAGAGATCTCTGAGGACACATGTGGTCTTCTTCAGAGCCCCAGGCTTAACTCATACTCTATAAAACAGTAGATTTAGAATTTGAAATAATTAGATTTACAACTGTGAGACTCATGACCAACCCACTTATGGAAAATTCCATTTTGTGGGAGACGTCTTCTATAAACCTAGCTATTTTATATTGATTTAGAGCAAGTATTCCTGGTAAAGGGAAGAACTCCAGAGATTTCCAAAAAAACAGATTTCAAAAACCTTTCATCTTGTTTTTAAAACAATTCAATTGCTGACTTTCCTTACTGAAGAAGGGAGAAGAAAAAAGGCTTAACCCAGGGGAACTGGAAACTAAGAGAGCAGCTGTCTTGTGGGGTGGGGGACCGCAGCAATCAATCTTCGTGTTATTATAAAGGAAAAGAAGATTTTTTCCCTTTTCCTGAGCATTCACAGAGGTGCCAAAGAGAAGTTTCTGCTGGGAGGGGGTAGAAAACTGAGAAGACCTCGCCCCATTACTAAACTCTCGTTCAAGGTGATGTGCCCCCTCTGTGGGTGTCTGTCCTATCCATACCCTCAATACTTCAAAGATGACCACCTCCAGCAAATGAGGGACAGCGACAAAATCAGGAGGGAGGTGCCCTGGATGCCAGAAGATAAAAGCCAATGATCCAGAACCAGTGTGACCTGGAGAGTGTTTCTCCCTCAGCCGGTCACTTAATCAACAGTTGCTGAAGTGACTCTCGTGGACGGCGTCCCACTGTGGGCACAGGCTTCATGGGGTGAAGAAGACACACCTGGCTCCTGCCCCCAGGGGCTCCTCTTCTCCTGAGTGTTGAGTTTAGACACAGGCCACAGAAGTAAGCAGGCACCACGGCTGCTGTCCTCCTGAGAAAGAGGAGTGGCCAAGACAGACGAGATTAGGGCGCAACGGGAGAGGCGTTTTTAATCTTTGAGTTAAACTCACACTGAACAACACTCAGAAAATACTGAACTTACTGTAAAGAAAACTCTGTTACATTTCAGATCCAGGACTGAATGAGAGAACAGAATAATAGACTGGACTCTGTGCTGGTGTATCTTGGGGAATTCATTCTCTCTCCATGCCTCAGTTTCCTGTCTTGAAGGGAACCTGTGACTTTGTCCTAGATTTCTGCTTTCATATGGAAAATAATTTGAACTCGTGGAAGAGCTCATGTGACCCTTCATTTTAAGGAGCACCATTAGATGTTTGTGTCTAGGGCCAGTCTTCCTGTCCCCGAGGAACATCCATCAAGAGGTGAGAAGAAACATAGCTCCTTTGCTAGTGGATAAGCAGGGACAGTCACTAAATCAAACTGCAACAGAGTTTCAAAGAGTTAGTGACACTGCATGTCACAGAAGTGGTGAGAAGATTTCTTTTAAGCAGTGAGGAAGATGACATTTCTCCCAACCAGTGGCCTGTTCAGAGATGGTAAATAAAATTCTAAAGATCAAGGATAACAAAACTTGGCTTTTGTGTGGTTAGAACCTTGGACATACATTCCAGGGGTGAACTTGGCCTCAGTAAGAATGACAGCACAACAAGGAGGTAAAACTGAAACTGGATGTGCTTAGCTAGGCGGCTTGCCATCAGCAGCAGAGTTTCCAGCAGCAAAGCTATTAAAGAAAAACTCAGATAATGAGGGGTTACCGTGAGCAATCTTAATAAACAGTTGGTGCCTCACCTACGTTTGGAGTACTGCAGTCTGGATCGCTGGCAAATAAAAATACAGCAGAAATTCCTAGCCTGTGGCTTGTCTTTCACCCAACGTCTCAGAAGAGGAGTAGAAGGTTCTTGAGATAGCTCTTTCTGTTGGTATAGACTCCTTTGCCCTTTCTTACCCTTCACTTACACTGTAATTTACTGAAAACGTATTGCTGAAGAGCAGCTCACTCTGATTTTCCTAGTAGCCTCTCGGATTTTACCACAGGCACGAAAAGTCTCCATTAAAGTGCCCGTAGTGGTTTATAATTACCATTCAGATCTGAGCTGAGATTACTGTTCAAACACTACCTAAGCCAGAGTGTGGCTGGTGGGTGGAGGGGCAGAGCTGAGGGATGGGAGGGGAGCAGAAAATGGGAGGGCAGTTGGGGTTGTAAAATGTGGAAGAGACTTGGAATTCAGCAGGATGGAGGAAGCCCAATGTTCTGAGTAAGGCATTTCAGAGCAACGTGGCAACTAATAACCCTGCTGTGTGGTCCTGAGAGGTTATCCCAAGATTCAGCCTCCAACCCTGTCTGGTTTGTGACCACAATGGGATATCTGCTTTGTACTTAAGCCAATCTTTTCTTTAGAAATATTACAAGAAGTGACACTTCAAAATTAAGAAGATTGTTAATAGATATTCCAGTGTTTTGATTTTTAATCAATACAAAGAGGAAAAAAAAAAAAAAAACCCAAAAAACAGAAGGGAGTGCAGAAATGCTGTCCCTCTTCTCTACCACGACAAAATGGTGCTAGTTCAGAGACCGTGAGCTTTGTCCCAACATCAAGTATTTAGAGAAGGGGCACTAAAAATTCCAGAAGGATGAAAAGTGCTTTAAAAACACTGTGTTAAGAGTGATTTAGTGGGATGTACGTGTGGAGTGTGGGATCCTCAAATACAAGGGCTGGGGTTACTTTGCCCACGTTCTAATGAGCATTTCATCCCCTCTCCATGTTCACTTGTGTCAAGGCTCCCCACTTAGAGGGTCCTGTCCTTTCCAACAAATGGGGTCTGGTTGCAGCACATGGTGTGATAAAACATTGGTTGTGGCTGTCACTGCATAGTTGCTGAGAACGATGGAAAAAGAAAATTCTGGGCCATCCACCTACTCATCGGTGCCCTGTAAGACAATCTATTAGTTATGTAAAATCCTCTTTCAACACATGGTCTATGAGGCTGAGAACAGTGATGTAATGCTTACAGGCATGTGCTAAAATATGATATTTCCATGAGAGACAAATAAAAACCAAGCTCTGTGGAGGGAAACTACTATAATGAAGGGTGAAGATTGAAGGGTTGGGACAGAAGAGCTATGAGGACAGATGGAAGGAATTGAGCTGACATAGGCTGCTGGAGAGGACAGGAATGGTGATGTCTGTCCATTTCATCACGCAATTTCTTCTTGTCTGTTCTGAGTAAAGATGGGAATATGGCAGTCAGTATCTGACATGTGGATATTTACAGATTTAGAGGATAGCAAGTCACATATCTGTACGAACACATAATGTTAGAGCCAGAAAAAAATCTAAGGGGACATTTAGTCTAGCACATTTATTTTATGTATGAGAAACTGAGAGCTCAGAAGTTTAAGTGATGGGCATAGGTCTCCCTTATATCTAACCAGGCAGAGATATATGGGATATTTGCGTTCAAGTCCCCTGCTGTGACTGCCACCAGTTACAGGCTGGTGGCCTTGAGGATGGAGGTCCTCATCCCAACACTGTGCTGGCTGGAACCTCCGGTTTCCAAGAGCTCATCACAATCCCAACCCCCATATCAAGTTCTGAAAATGTGATGGTCTTGAGGTGATGCACATGCTAAATGCCATATGATCACTGCACACAGCATAAAGGTACCCAAATGTCATACTGTACTCCATAAATATATACAATTATCATGTGGCAACTAAGAAACAATCAATTAAAAGGAAAAAAAACTTTCAGAGACAGAAGTAGAATAGAGGTTACCAGAAATAGGGGTGGGGGTGAGGGGATAAAGAGAAGTCATTGCTTAGTGGATACAGATGATGAAAAGGTTTTGGAGATAGACAGAGGTAGCAGTTCCATAGCATTGTGAATGTAATTAATTCCACCCAATTGTATATTTAAAAATGCTTAAAATGGAAATTCTCATATATGTTTTATGACCAAAAAAAAAAAAAATGTGGTGATGCCAGAATTAAGAGCATTCCTCTAACTGGGTGAAAAAATATGCTGAACATGTTGACCAAATGTTCTCCATCTCCATTTAGAGAAGAAGAAGATGAAATGTGTTTAAACTATTTTAGGTGAGTTAAGCCAGAACTAGACCAAAGACGTCCGCCACAGCTGTGCAGGTGACACTGCACTAAGTTCCCGAAGGAAACCGGAACGACTCCTTCCCTGACAGCCTCAGTGACACATCAGTCACCATCTAGAGAACCAAGGTGCAGTTCTGCTCATAGACAGAACGATGCACCAGGAGTCAATGCTCCCTCCTATTTTTGAGTAACATCCAATAATACAACAGTGTGGTTGCTGCTGCGCGCTCCTAATCAAATACTGCGAAGGGAAGAATCATCACTCAACAAGGCTCAATGAAAAAAATTTCTCACTTTGCTCAAAAACATCACAAAGCAGGTAAAGCCTCCACCGCCCCAGCCTCTTCTCCCATTCTCAAGCCAAGTTTGGGATTCCCGGAATCAGTCTGCTAGGAAGACTGCAGCATGCTTGGGAGACACTTTGCCACTTGATTTATAGACAAAGGCTTGAAGTTCTTTTAAAATAGTTCAATTTTCTTTCTGAAACCAGAACTAAACCCACAGAATCTGAGTGATTGCATCAGTGTGCAAATGGGAACATTAAGGAAGAAAACAATAGGATCTTCTCTACCAAATAAGAGGATATTTGTCATCTCTAGTCTCTTAGTTATGTGATTGAAATGGATGCTTTCTGTCACTTACCATTGATATTCAGTGACTCAATAGAACCTATTTGGATATTTTAATTAATACAGAAGAGGGGGCCACATAAATCATTTTACTAACTTTCTTAGTTTGGACTTTTACCTCTTATTGGTGACACCAAGGGGAATATTATGCCTGGCTCAATTAAAATTCCAAATCCAGGTCAAGACCATACTGACAGCTGCCTTGTTACCCTAAGGAGCTAATTTCCACCAGGTGGGCCCATCATTTCTCTTAAACTATCACCATATACTTACTTACACCAGTCCTCTCTCCAAGCCAAATGAGTTGCTCATTCCTTCCAGATCCTGCGGGAAGCAGCCACGACACTGGACCTCTGCTCCCCTGCTTGGGTTGCATCCTTAACTCTCCTTATCTTTGCCTGAGTTCTGTCCTTCCTTCAAATCCTACTTCCTGCACGAATCTTCATCTGGTCATTCCAGCCCTTGATGATCCCTCTCTTGCCTGTTGCTTCTGAAATACGTTAGTAACCTCATATTTGAAACCTTATATTTGAACCTTATATGGATCCATATCGCCAACTTGCCAAAATCTACTGGGGAACCTCTTGGTGTTCGTGGAACCGAATGGCGTGGATGGGGAGATGCCTGCAATCCCTTATCAGTAAAATGACACTCTCTCCATGGGCCACAGCTCCTTATAAAGCAGGTGTAAAATCCAGGCAGCCACAAAGTGCTTAGATTCCTGTTGTCTTCTCCTAAGGCACTGCGTGTATTGGGATACTTGGGAAAAACAGCCCTTTTTTGATTGTTTCATCATTATCAGAGAGTTCATGTAAATTGAAGTAATAACTTGATGTTGGCAGAATTAACTATTCAGTTGAATAGTCACTTAGACAATAATAATAATAATAAAACAAGGGTTCGCAAATTGAAATCAACACTCCTACCTATAAGGAGTCAATACTAAAGCTATAAAGGTGTATATTGCCCTGGGGGAAAGGAAGCTTTTCCTCATTCTACATTCACCTATTTCTTTTAAAATCCAAAGAAAACGTGCCAGGCTGGGTGCACACAGCAACCCTCTGCTCCTGCTTGGGCTCATGGGACAGTGTGGCCCCCACAATCAGCAGTGGGAGAACAGCGCTCTCTCCCTTCTCCCTTACAGCTGCCAAATGGGGCTGGGTTCTACCCTGTTCAAACTGAAAACTGCCCAAGAGCCTCTCAGAGAGAAGCCACTGCTGGGGGAGGGGAGGGCACTGTGCCCAGCCCCACAGTTGACATCATGCCAGTGTACTCTCACCAAGATGTCACCTTCTTCCTGGCATTACTCTGACTGCAGGGCTCCCACAAACTTAATTAACAGTTCAATTAGTTCTGAATTCAAGGTCCTCAAAACCAGTGGCCGATACTCAGTCTCCATTTTACTAGACTTGGTAGCAGCAATTGACACATGACACTTTCTCTTCCTTGAAGGACCTTCCACATTGGCCCTCTAGGACACCACACCCTCCTGGTTCTCTGCCCACTTGTCTCAGTCTCCTCTTGCTGGTGCCCTCTCATCCCCCTGACCTCTGAACAATGATGTCCCCAGGACTCAGCCTGGGGACCTTCCTCTCTTTCATCGCCCTCTCTTGGTGATCTCATTCAGGTTCATGGCTTTAACCTACATCTGTAGGTTCACATCTTCCAAATAGAGCCTATCCTCATTATTCCAGGATTCTGTGTTTGTGAATTTGCCTACTGGCTAAAATCTATTTGTAACCCCCCAAAAAACTAATGTCCAGAAAATATAGGAACTCAAACAACTCAATAGTAAAAAACCCCAAATAACCCAATTAAAAAATGGACCAGAGAGCTGCATAGACATTTCTCAAAAGACATACAAATGGCCAACAGGTATATGAAAAAATGCTCACCATCACTAATCACCAGGGAAATGCAAGTCAAAACCATATTGACATATCTTCTCACCCCAGTTAGACTGGCTATTATCAAAAAGACAGAAAATAACAAATGTTGGTGAGGATGTGGAGAAAGGGGAACCCTTACACATTGTACGTAGGACTGTAAATGAGCACAGCCATTATGGAAAACAGTAAGGAGGTTTCTCAAAAAACTACGGACAGAACTACCATATGATGCAGCAATCCCACTGCTGGGTATGTACTCAAAGGAATGGAAATCATCGCGTTGAAGGGAAACCTGCACTCCCATGTTCACTGCAGCTCTATTTACAATAGACAAGAAATGGAATCAACCTAAACGTCCGTTGACAGATGATTGGATAAATAAAATGTGGTTCATTTTTCTTCACAGTGCTTGCCACCATCTAACACATGAATGAATCCACTTAGCTATTTGCTTATAGTCTGTCTCTCTCCCACTCAAATGTAAGTGCCATGCAGGTGGGAATTTTTATGTTTTTTCTTTCTATTGTTGCAACCTCAGTGCCTAGAACAGAAGGTAGGCACTATAAATAATTCTTGAAAGGATGAATAATGTAGCACTTACCGTGTATTATTAAATTTACGTTTGCCCTCTGCCTCTTGTAACACTGTGAACATTTTTAGGTCAGAAACTGTACCTTATTCGTGTTTGTATTCTAACACCAAATACTACACACAGCACATACTAGGAATTCAATAAGTTCATGCTGAATGAATGACAGGGGTAGAGAGAGAGAAAAAATTTCTGTTATTCATGAACCTCGAGTTTTTATTTAATTCAGCAAGCATCTGCACAAAGATAAATAAGACACAGTCCCTCCTGGAGGAAAACCCACAGTACAGTGGGGGAGAGACACAAATAAATATGAACCCTAATGCAATGTGATCAGAGCCATCACATCAAAAAAAGGGTCAGGAAAAGAACTAGGATGACAAAGGAGAGGATGGGGTGTTGGGAAAGCAATCAAAAGGAAGGATCATTTAAGCTGGGCTTTGACAGCTGAATAGAGTTTGCTATGCAGACTGTGGGAGAAGAAACAGCCCAAGCTCAGCTGATGACTGCCCAAGGATGTCCACACAGACGGGAGTTCTTCAAAGTGGCCTCTTCCCTGCTCTAAAGTTGTGTCCCCCTCCACAGGGCTTATTCCAGAGTCAGACTCTCCTAGGAGTCTTGGTGCTCAGTAAATACAAACAAACTGAACAGCTATATTCCTATAATCCTCCCCTTCCCGCATCCTCCTCTAAGAAAACTCAGTATCTGACAACAGAATTACCCAATAGTGGCCACTTGCCACCATTTGGGGTAGTGAGAGCAAGGGGCCCTTCTAAACACCATACCCGGAGTCATCCACACTGGACCCAGGAGCTAATGGAACCAGACCTCTCAGACAGCAGCCACTTAGAAACCCAGAGAAGCTGCCATTCCGTGGGCTCTGCCAAAACGCAGAGAAGCAAAACTCAATTTAGAAAGCACTAGAGCTTTCCAACAGCAGAGCCAAATATGAGAACAGGGCGATGCATATGTAAATATGGACTTCTTTGTCAGCTCATTTAAATCACAGCTCAAGAGCTGACTTCCTGAAGGGCAGTGCTGGTCAGGCTAAAGTACTGGCACATTCTTAGCCCAGAGAAGGTGGCCTTGGGGCCAGAGACTTGGCTGAAAAGAGCAAGGCTGTCTTGATAAGGAACGGGACACTGTGACCTAATAAACCTTTCCATTTCCTAATGTCTGTGGTTCATGGTGGTTGGTGGAATAGGCTCCCCCTGGCCTGGCCCCCCCCGAAAACAAGCTCCCATTCATAATTAGGTCTCATTCATGTTTATTTGCTGCCTGCCTGGTGGCTTGGACTGAACTGGAGAAATCTCACACCCACAGCACATACACTCGCATTTCTGCTGCCGTCCCCACCCCAGGCATTCCTGTACATCTCCACGTGTGCCTCACACTACAACCCAGATTCCAGTCCCCCAGACAGGGGCCAGATTCTTCCTATAGCCACCACTGCCCTACTGTGGACCAGAGGATGGCTGACCATGCCAGCATCCCTCTCAAGGCCTGTGCTGTCTCTCACAAACTTCCAAGCAGCCTCTCCTTCCCCATCTGGTGCATCCAGCCACATGGCCAGGACGTGAGCCCCACACGCGACAGCCCGACCACAGCTCCTCCTCCCACCACACTTCCACTACCGGTACCCCTCCTTCTCCCTCTCTGCTGCCTCTCTCCTTTTCCCTAACTCTATTCTCCATCCCCCTCAGCCAGCTCTTTGCTTCCCTTCTCTGAGGTACTTTGAAAACAAAACAGTTGTGACACCAGTTTGACTTGACACCGCTAATTCTGCAAGGACATGAAGTGCCTCTGAGATCACTTGGAGTTTCCCACAATGCTCTGGTGCCCCCATCACTGTTGTGCTTGAGGCCGGCTCTGCTCAGCCTGCTCAGGAAGCTTCTGTGGCTGCTTCCAAAGACACGCAGGAATGACGCTGCTCGTGTGATACAACCTCCTCTCTTTCAGGGTGGGCTTGCTTGCTGTTCTCATGAAGAAAGGCCATCATGGTTTGCATGACAAGAATTTGGTCTTCATCTCCATTGTGCAACCTCATTTTTTTCTTGTTCTCAGACATACCTCGCTGTACCACCTCCCTGCCTTTGGGCATTCCTCTCCCTGGAATGCTGTCCTCATGCAGGGCTGGCTTCTTCTCATCATTAAGGCCAGTGCCCAAGCCTCCTCCCTATCCCCTCAACCCAGTCCTAACTCCCCCTCGTCCCTTGTCATTCCATCACGTGCCCCCAGTTTTGCTTTCCTTGTAGCACTTATGACAGGAAATGACCCTGTTCATTTCTTGGTTTCTTTGTTTGCTGTCTGTGGCTCCAACTGAAATATAAGCTCTGTGAGGGTAGGTATGTGTTTGCCTTGTTTGCTGCCTGATATAGTTGGGCTATGTTGTCCCCCACAAAGCTCATGTTGGAATCTGATCTCCAATGTGGCAGTGTTGGGAGGTGCTTGGGTCATGGGGGTATGTATATCCCTCAGGGATAGATTAAAGTCCTCCCTAGGGGAAACGGGTAGAGTGAGTTCTTGCTCTGTTATTGCTGTGAAAACTGGTGGTTAAAGGAGCCTGGCATCTCCTCTCTGTCTCTTGCTTCCTCTAGCGATGTGATCTCCTTGCACCTGTCAGCTGCCTGCCATGAGGAGAAGCAGTCTGAGGCCCGTGCCATAACTGAGTCAAATAAACTTCTTTTCTTTATAAATTACCCAGTCTCAAGTATTCTGTTTTAGCAACACAAAAATGAGCTGATACACTGCCTTAACCCCAGTGCCTAGAACAGTGCTGGGTGCATGATAGGATCTTTCTATCATTTACAGAATGAATGAATCCATTGATGTAAATGAAGGCCTCAAAATATTCACAAATAGTCCCAAAGGCCTATCTCCAGGTCCCTAGAAGACGAATCTCAGTATCCAAATGTTCAGATCCATCAGTGGTCTTCTCTGCATTCTGCATGTTTAGTAACAAAAAGTCTGGGGTGACGATTTCAGGGAAAACTGTAATTCTTGGCACTGCCAGTACAGAGAACAAGGTTGGCTGATTCAAGAGAGTGACTTCATCAAGGTTTTAACCAGGTTCCTCGCATCAGTGTTCTATCTCTGACTGCTTCTGTCTCAACACCATGAATGTTTTCTTGTGTCTGCACCTTACTGTTATCTTGGTGTCCCACTGTGAATCATTAGAAAACAGATACATGCGAATTTTCTGGTATTAGATACTGGAAATTCATCCAAATTAAATCCCAGCCTCCAGCCAGGCCCACACCCAAATCAAACAGGATTTCTGCCCAAGTCTTAAATGGTTTGGGGGGAAAGCACTTCCCTGCTAATTCGGTCCAATGTCTCTCAATGTTTTTATTCTTCCCTCAAGAGAAATAAAGGCAGCTGTGATCATGGGCCAGGCTCAAATGCTTAAGGAGACTGATGGAGTTCACACGCAGGGACCCACACACGCGTGCACATGCACCTGCACATGCACTCACCCACCCACCCACCCACACACACACACACACACAGTCCTTACCAACATAGCCTGGGGTTCCGCAGGCTGTGGACATCACATCTCCTTTGCCCTCCATTTTTGACAATCCAAAGTCACTGATCATTATTTTAGACTCTTCATCTTGACTATAGTACAACAGGTTTTCGGGCTAGAAAGAAAATGAGATAAAAAATTTACACACTATGTTTGAGGCTGGGTTAATTGTGGAAGAGGCACCAAACCGCTAAGCGTATTCATGACTTAAGAATATCCTTGACCTTCAGACATCCTGGATGCATCTATTAAAGCAGCCTGTAAGAAGAGCAGCGTGGAGGGCCCTGCACAGTGTCTGGCACAGAGAGGTTTTCAACAAATGTTAGTCTCTTTCTGTATTAATATTTTGTCTACTTAAAAAAATTAACCATATATTGAAGTAATCTAGAAAGCTGATGGCTCTCAGATTTGTTGATTCAATTCTGGAGTTGGGAGAAGGAAGATTCCCAGGAGATAAAATTACTTTGGACAGTGCTCAGACACAGCAGAGGTTTTCTTATATTTCTCACAGTTTTCCTGTTCCTGTCTTCTCTACAGTTCTGCCACAAATGTGGCACATACGTGGCATCTATATAGGAACAGCTTGGGGTGACAGTCTTGGGGTTGAGGGGGGAGACAACAAAGCATCATTTGCACAGTGTTTTGTGTAAAACTGAGGATTCTCATTGTTCCTAGCAAGGAATGGGGTGGCGTCTATGGAGACTGGGGTGCTGAGGGCTCAGAGCTTGTCCACACACTGTTGGGGAGAATGTGAACACAGAAGAGGTGCCTGCGTTTGTTTCTGAAGAGTGGCTTCACACTTGACGATGCTGTCACTGGGGGAGAAAATGTCCAGGATGGACCCCTCTGCTGTTGTTCAGCAATGTCCACTGACCAGGATAATCCTGCGTGTTTACCAAGTGAAGAAGTATTCATGTCTCTCATTTACACTAAACCTTAAAGGAAACAAGTCATGAAGAATCTGCTGTGGAAACTCATCTTCCCATCTGGCTTTTCTCCCAAACCCGAAGAGGAAGCAGTAGTCTCTCTTGTCAGGGGTTTGTGGTGAATCTTTGGTTCCTCAGTATTGAATCTGAGGAACTGTTCTTATGTAGAGTGACCAGATTTGTTTAGAGAAGTGGTTCTGGGCCTTTCTGTACAGAAGAGTCACTTGTGAGGGTGTTAAATGTCTGCAGATACTGTCCTTCAGCAGATCCAAGATGGTGCCCAGCTATCTGGGTCTTTGAGTTCCACAGGAAGATTCTGATGTGTAACCACTGCTGTGAAGAAATTCTGAGAACTGACCAAGACTCTCTCGTTGCCCACACTTTAGTCAGGCTCCTCAGCACCCTCTTCTCGACAAGGCTTCAACCTTGGCCTTCCCTGTCTATCTGCCCCTGCCAGGCCTGCCTACCCCAGTCTTAGCAAGAATTCTGCTAGTGCAGTTTGGAGAAAATCTCCTTGCCCTTGTTATCTGATCCAGTTCTTTATCTCCTACCCGCTTCGTGACAGGATTCTTGCTGAAGGCAGGCCAGGGTGATCCAACATCTAGGATGGAAGATAAGGAATTTGATCTGATATCACGGGTGAGGGACTTTTGCTCCACTGACTCAGCAGAATTCTTGCTGAAACTGAACCTATAGGACCACGGACATGGCCACTGGACTAAAGACAGAGCCTAGTCAGAAAGAGATCTCAAAGGAGCCAGCCTCAAATTTGGTCAAAGAAGGGAGTCTCTGCCAGTGTCTAAGTCCTTGGCCTGCCTTTAGCAAGAATCCTGTTAGGCCAGTTAAGCAAGAATCCCCCTACCCCTGATGTCTCTTCTTAGTAACTTTCCATCCCCTGACCCCTCTGACCTTCTCTTTGGCTATAAATCCCCACTTATCTTTGTTATAATCATAGTGGAGCTCAGTCTCTCTTCCCTGTTGTAATAATTTTGAATAAAAGCTTCCTTATCATTTTAATGTGTCAAAATAATTTTGTTCTTTAACAGAGCCCAAAGAAAAAATAGTATCCTTCACCCAAAATAACACACAAAAAATGGCATTTAACAATTATAGTGACATTAATTCTGTGGACAAAGCATGAGATTAGAAGAAAATCAAATGTGTGTTGAAGAATACTTTGAATGAGTTTTGAAAGAAAGTAAAAGGCCAATCAACAGTTGAAGTAGGAATAATGCCTAGTTTTGTTGCTTCTGATTTTTCATCTTCCTTGTTCTAGGACTTTCTGCAGTTGCAGAGGTGAGAGAGGAGTGGAAGTAAGTGATCTCCTGCTGCTAAGCAAGGCTTAATCTAGGCAAGGGACTGCCAAAGGGCCAAAAGCTTCTCCCTACACATTCCTCCTACAGGAGACTCACCTAGGTGAATAGAGCTCTCTTTTGAAAAACAATCACCCCCAAGAAGGGTTAAATCAACAAGCCATTCATTCGCAGTTTAGATCAATACTTTTAATTGGCTCAAGATTTAGTAAAGACAGCAGGGCTTTTTCTGGGGGATGGGAGTTGGGGAGCAGGGAAGAAGGTGGGGAGAGGGCTCTGGGGATCATTTGGATGGGAGGCCCCCAGTCTCCAAGAGGAGAGATGGAGGCATGTGGGCCGCAGAGAGGGGATCTTGCCTATACTACATTACTATTCGGCCTGGGGTCCTGAGAAGCCTGGGGCTCATCTGAAAAATTATTTTTTGTATATTATGGCATCTTTGCAAGACAATTGGTGGCCAATACCTGAGTTGGAGTATCAACCACAACGCTTTAAAAATAATTCACATAACAAGCTTTAAAAAGAGTAGAATCTACACGCTCCTGGTAAAGTTAACAGTATACATAAGCACATTCCTAATCCGGTAATCCTCAACAGTGGTATATCCCTTGACCCCCAGTAGCAGAAAATGCTGAAATTCTGTTTTACGATTGATTCTTTAATTTAGATTTACCACAGTTGTAGGCTTTGTGTTTATGATATGAGTGACAGGTAAACCTGCTGGGGTGAAATTTCTGTTTTGACTTGTGCAGTAAACTCTGGGGGCTTGGCCCTGTAACTATTGTGGAGTGAAGCCACATTACAGCCTGGAGGCAATATTGGTGCTTTTTACTGTTTCTCAAGTTCGTATGTGTGATATCTACCCTTGGTACTAATATAAGTGTGTCGATATTTACCCTTTGATACTATATGCATGATACCTACCCTTCGGTATCTCCATAGCCCTGGGGAGAGGGATATAATGCTAAGGTTCCCACATGAGGCACAGATCCCTCTATGCTAACGGGTGAAGGGTCAATATGCCAAAATCTCATAAGGAGAAGAAAGGAACCTACAGGACACTGGGAGAAAGCTGCCACTGTAGCTCATGTACCATCTTCCTGTTGACCTTCTGTTTCCTTCTCTCTCCTCTCACGTAGTCTGCCTACTACTCCCTTTCTTTCATATGGTGTGTTGTGCAGAAATGGCGCTGGAATTGGGAGAAGGCTTTGAAGAACTTGTACTGGGAGAAGTGTTTTCATGGTTTACATGTCTTGAACAAAATTACCTCTTCAATGTATTTGAAGCAATATACAACCTACCTTCCTGTGGCCCTTTGGTTGCATAATAGTTACAAAGTCTCCCAAATAAGGACCAGCCACACTGATCTCTTTCTTCTTCCAAGCTACCTCTGGGTCCCAAATACCCTGACAACTAAAAGTGCACAAACATTCCACCCATCTCTACAGAGCAGACTTATCCCTCCACTGGAACCTCCTGGACAGGTGCATTATGGGTTGGAGAGGGAACTGGAGGACGTTGCTAAGCGACAGCCTCACCTTGAGGTCCCTGTGGACGATGCCCATCCTGTGGAGATAGTACACAGCATCCAAGACCTGGCGGATAAGAGTGCTGGCATCTTTTTCTGTGTAAAATCCCTTCTCCACTATCCGATCAAACAGCTCTCCACCAGATACACTGTTTAAAAAAAGAACAAATTAGAAGTTTGAGATGACCTGCTGAATTGTGCAGGGAAAACCATCAAGTGCTCTCAATGTGAAAAAAGACCCAAACTTTATTTAAAAAATGAATCCATTTTCAGATTTAGATTTTGTCCCACCTATTCCACAGATGCTATAGCCAGGAAGTGCTTCTATGTCATGGCAGAACAAATATCTGGTGAAAATATTTCATTTTAATTTGCTTTAAATCTTTGGACCTCAGTCTTTTTATTTTTAAAACCAGAGGATTAATCTAGTCAACCATTTTCAACAGTGGGTAGAAGCATGCCCTCCAAGGAATCAGAACTTCAAAGCCACTTGTGATTTACAAAAAATGAAAAAGTGACACTGTATTACATTGTTTTGTTTTGGTTTCGGTGACAGCATTTCATTTTAATTTGCTTCAAATTCCAGATTTCATTTAACATTTTTTTTTGTATTTATCAAAATGGGGACTAGGTTGGCAAAGGTCAAGAAACTCCAGAAGGACAATCTCCACAGCTCCTTTTAGCTCTGATAGTTTACACAGCTCTGAGTCTAACAAAGTAATGAAACTGTACAATCTAGAAAAAAAAAAATAACTCAGCTGACAACTTAACCTTCAAATTTTTAGAGTATATGCTTCTCTAAGAAAAACAGTGCTCTTTCAAATAACCAAGCCATCTTGGAAATAAACTTCAAGGGATATACTAACATTAAAAAAGGAACAAATTTTTCAAAAACATGAAACCAATTTATTTGAAATCTTAAAATCATAAAACAGTCTTAAAAACAACTTTGACAGCTTTAATAGAGAGTAAAAGATATGTCCTGGCAGTAACATATACACACATACACAAAAACACAAAGATATAACTCATCTTCTGCAAGTCATGGCAATTAATGTGCATATATAACTGATCTACTGAAAACTTTAAAAAAACTAATAAAGAAAATAACAATTGCAGCTATAAAAGGCCTATGTGTTAGTTTCTTCCATTACCTATAGTCATTTTAAGCAATACTGTGCCTGGATAATATTTCATTTCCAAAGCAAACTGACAATCTAGATAAGAAAGGAAAGGTACTCAGGAGAAATAAAATGCAATTCAACAAGTGCAAAGAAATGGAAACAACAGAGAAGAAACTACATTTTGACGACCATGTTGTCTAAATGATCCAGTCTTAGGTAAACCAAGAATTCAAGACATCCTCTCTGACACCAAGTTCTCTCCATTCCTCATTTTTATAGAACATTCCCCCAAAGGGTTTCAATATCTGAAACTTTGCAAAGCTGAAGGATGTACTACTATAGGAGAGAGACTGCTGCTAGGGTCAAGGCGAACCTGGGTGCCATGGAGGCACACACTTATTTATTCAAACGTGCATTCAACACTTATCAGGTGCCTGTTATTATGTGACAGAGACCCTGCACAGCTGGTGGCAATCGAGGAAGCATTAGCTGTGAAGGAGGAAAAGTCTGTTTTGACTGTGCCCTTCCATATCCTCTACCATTGGCCCACCTTCTAAGAATGGCATTCCTAATAGGTGTTCCAGTGCTTTTTTACCACTGGTCTTTTTTACCATCTCCTCTCCTCTGCAGCTGCTGGAGGATCTCACCCTGCCACCATCCCCACCTCCTGCACTTGGTACTCCTGTCCCAAAGCTTGCCCAATCCTCCACCTCCCTCAAAACCAGTTTGTCCTGCTTCCCATTCTCTCAGGGTCCTTTTCTTTTGCTGTGGGATATATAAGGTATTGATGAATTCTATCGAATTAAAATATCTGCATTGCAATAGAGCAGCAACGCAGTAAAAATGGAAGCTTCAGTATCGAAGGATAGTATGTACTGTCACAGAGCCCCAATGCTCTGGAGACTTAATATTTTGCTTCTCAAATTTCAAACTGCACCAGGGCTCTAATTTCCTGAACATTGCTCAGAAAGAATTTGGTTTCCTGAGAAACCGAGGCACAGGGGAAAAGTTTAGAAACTTGACAATAAAAATATAAAATAAAATATAAAAATACCTTACATTTGCAAATCACGTTATACTTTTCAAAAATCTCTGTAAGCATGCATTTTAAAAGCAGACTGTTATGGACTGAATGTTTATGTCCTCCCAAATTCTTACACTGAAGGCTTAACCCCCAATGTAATAGTATTTGGAGGCAGGGTCTTTGGGAGGTACTTAGGTTTACATGAGGTCAAGAGGATGGGGCCTCCGTGATGGGATTAAAGGAAGAGGAATTGATTGGAGCGCTCTGTCTCTCCACCATGTGAAGATGCAATGAGAAGGCAGCCGTCTACAAGCCAGCAACAGAGCCCTCACCAGAACCTGACCATGCTGGCACCCTGATCCCAAACTTCTAGCCTCCAGAACTGTGAGAAAATAAATTCCTCCTGTTTAACCCACTCTATGGTAGTTTGTTATGGCAGCCTGAGCTGACTAAGACACCCACTTATTCTCAAAACCACTTACAAGGTAGGCAGGGCTAGCATTACCATTCCAGAATCATGGCTGAGGACATAAGTTTAGAATCAGGATGAGGCACATGTCTCATTTCCAGGCTGGCAGACCAAGCTTAGGGTGGCTGTTTGGAGGCTAAGCTGATTGACAGGTGGCTTTCTTCAATTACATGGAGGGCTTAAAGCTCCACATTAGAAATGGAGCTCCCCAATCAAGCATCAGGATAAAGTTAGAAGGGACAAGAGGTCAGGTGATTGGGGGAAAGGAGAACCATAATAGTAGATCAATAAATAGAATGACTTAATGGTAGCTATTGGGAGAGAGGCTCAGCTATGAGGGGTGCAGATAAGGAAAGATAAACTGGCTACCAAAGATTATGGAAGGAGAAGACAAAAGAGATGGCCAAAAGTTCTCTACTCTTCTGAATTCCAACTTTGAGGTTTATTTAAAACAACCTGCCTTTGCATCAAACATAGATTTGCTTGGTCTCTTATCTTCCTTGCCTATTACACTATATGCTATCATATTGTGTGAATTTTAAACATGCAGATGTGAAATAGTTTGATATAATAACCTCAGTAAAATTTCAGTTTATTTGCAAAATCCTAAATAATGCAAGTTCCTTCAAATTAAAAAATAATTGTCAAGAAACATAATACCATTTCAAAATTGCTGGATAAAATAAACTAAGTTCTGATTACACTGTGGTCTACTGCCATGCAGTATAACTTTGTCAGTAGACAATGCATCCTTCCTTAGTACTGGACAAACTGTGCTGTTATTTATATGCACTTGAACTTCTCCATCTGTGTTCCTGCTATCCTAAAATTTACTGCTAATTATAATTTAAAATGTTTCATGTCTTATGACAATATCATCACACATTCATTAAAAGGAAGTACACATGCTAATGCTGAAGAGTGGGCTATGGCAATCTATTGCTATAGAATGGAAATTAGATATAATAAAACAATATGAAGAAGGCCATATAGTACAGTGCTGTGAGAATAGTTTGAGAAATACTAGTGATGACGCTGGGTAATAAAAAGCAGTGACACAGCACACATGCCTTGAAATTCACAAAGTCTGTCCTATACTCATGCAGGCTTGTTGCAAGAGCAACACAGTGTCAGTGTGCCCCAGAGCAAGGCTGGTTATAAATGTGTTTTCTAAGAATCATTTCCCCTCTTTACATTTAGTCCTAAGGGGAAAATACTCTTGAAATATACAGGTTGTGATTAACAGAGGCTTCAACAAAGCATTTTTCAACTGAGAAAGCTCAAGACCCAGAAGGTAGATATGTACATTTTTTAACCCAGCCTGAAAGAAAGGTTCTATCTTCTCAATCTTTTCCTCAGTAAAGTCCCAACTTGGCAGTGCCTAGGATTTCCCCTCTTCCATGAAGGGCAGCCGCCCCTCATTCCAGGCTGCTGCCTAAAATCTCCATTACTTCTTTTGGCTTTGGTACCCACATGCCCTGCTCAGGGGGACTCCCTGAGTCCCTCCAGGGAGATCAAGGCTTTATTTCATGCAGCCTCTGCCCTCAATGTTCTCCTCTTCCAACAAAGCCTACTTTAATAATTTTTAAAACTCTTTATTCTTAGAATTCTGTTTTACAATATCTTCCAGGCCTCAATCTGTTCAGAAATTTCCAAAATACAACCACATGCCTTTCCATCTAATGGACCAGAGAAATTTAACCCAGTGAGCTCCATTAAAGTCTGATTCTGGCTATTTTGCCTTCTCAATATCCAGGTGTTATGAACTGAATCCTCTACGACCCACAGTTGAAGTCCTAACTCCCCAGTACACCTCAGAATGTGACTGTATTTGGAGAAAGAGCCTTTATAAACGTAATTAAGGTTAAATGAGTTCATATGGGTGGGCTCTAATCCAACAGGACCAGTGTTCTTATAAGAAGAGGAAGAGCC
This sequence comes from Cynocephalus volans, assembly GCF_027409185.1. Taxonomy (NCBI): domain Eukaryota; kingdom Metazoa; phylum Chordata; class Mammalia; order Dermoptera; family Cynocephalidae; genus Cynocephalus; species Cynocephalus volans. Next base: position 133,070,332 of record NC_084465.1, on the reverse strand, counting down.
ACCAGGGATGCTTGGCACAGCAGAAAGACCACATGAGGACCCAGCGAGAAAGTGGCCATCTGCAAGCCAAGGAGAAGAGGCCAGGAGAAACCAACCCTGCTGACACCCTGGATCTTGGACTTGCAGGCTCCAGAACTGTGAGAAAATCAGTTTCTGTTATTTAAGGCACCCAGGTCTGTGGTTTCTCTTACGGCAGCCAGAGCAAATGAACGTAAAGGGGCAAATAAAGGGTATCCCATATTCATACAGTGCATCTTTGAATGTATAGTCTCTATATAATTTTTCAAGCTTTACTGGGGGAAAAAAACCCACCAATTTTGCTACTTTATTTGCATTGCAGGCTTTGTTTATTCACCAAATCTTTGAATAATCTTGTATGGAGCCAGGCAATATGTTGTCCCTGTGTCCAAAGGCCACACGGTCCAGTGGGGGAGACTGACATGTGCAGCCAAGTAAAACACAGTGTGAATGGTTTCAATGGTGGCAGGAGCGAAGAGGGGAAGGTGTTTGGAAGACTACAAAAAGACACCTAGGAGGGATGCAGGGGACAGGACAGGAGGAGGGGAATCTGAGCTTTCTTAAAAGCGACAGTATTTAGTCAGATGGAGAGAAGCCCAGTGGCAGACAGAGCCCTGTAATTTGAATTACCGTGAAAAAAGGGAGCTAGTGAAAGGAGTTTTTATCTTCAGGGAAATATAGGCAATGAAAAGGGTTAAATGAGCACCTTGTATAGGACCCCACTTGGTGGGTGAGATTGGTCTGTGTTCGGGGAGCTACAAAAGAAGCTCAAGTTCACAGTCAAGACCACCAGTAACCAATTATTCGTCAGCTGGATGCACCGTGGGACATCACAGAAGGGAGAAATCAGATGGTTGGAAAAGGTGTCCTGGAGGAGACATTTTAACCACCTTTGTGTCTCCAGAGCCTAGTGTAGCACTTGCTGAACTGCAGAAAAAGTTCAGCTGATTTTTGAAGGAAGGAGAGACTTTGGAAGACGGGAGTTAGGAGGAAGGGCAGGAGAGGCAGGGAGCAGAGGGTGGAGGCAGGACAGAACAAGGCATGTAGAGGCCTGTCTTATTTAGGAAAGGTGATTGGTGAGGATGGAGTCAAATCACAAAGAATCTTGAAATCCCAGTATCGGAGGCTGAATGAGCAGCATCAGACTCCAGTCAACGCTAATTGTGTTTTGAAGTCACCCATTTCTGGAAGAGATGCCACCAAGAGTGGTTATGATCCATGCATGTAGGTCTGTGGCAGGGACATTTTGGAACAAGGGTCCTTTCCATGTGGTATATGCTGTCTTCCAGCAGAGGTCTGCAGCTGCCATCTGTGAGCCCACTGTGGTTTTCCTCCCTGTTTTCTTGTCTCATGTCTGCTCAGAAAAGCAAACCCACTCTTCCAAATCCATGTTGGCCAGCTCTGTGGTGTGCACTGATTTTCCAGCCACCCAGGCAGAACTTGAACTGCTTTGGGAGGGACCTCAGTGACTTGTTAGCATCATCTTCCTCTGTCTCTGCTTTCTAACTATGCCCCTGCAGCAACTAGTCAACTGCCCCTCAAGGCTGGCCAGGAACAGTGTGGTTATATACAAAACAATGGGTAAGAAAAAACTAAAAGCACTTTAATTTTGTTTGGGAAACTTGCTTGCTGAGACTCTGATAAAGAAATTCTGCTTTTCTACCACTTGTGAAAAAAGGGTCAAAGGATTTGTTAAGAAATTATTAGCATGATCAAGATTTCATGAGAAAATAGCTAATCTCATCTAACTCAAAGCACCTGTACACATTCCAAAAAAAGATAAGTTAATTACAAATCTCTTTAATTTTTTTATATTGCAAGAGAGCAAACCACATCTTATTCATATTGAATACTGAATCCCCAGCAAATACTTTTATATTCCAGTAGAAGAGAAAGAGAAAGAAAATAAGTAGATACATGAACAAAGAGATAAATTTGAAAGTACGAAAGGGTTAGAAATGCTGTGCAGAGTTAAAACTGTCCAGATGAGTAACTGGTGCAGCCACTTTTGAGTATTCCAGGCAGAGGGTAAGCTTGTTCTAAGACCTCAAGGAGGGCACAGATCTGGTGGTATCTGAAGACCAAAAAGAAGGTCAGGGTGACTGGACCATGTTGGGCAATGGGAAGAATGTTTCCAGAAGAGGTTTGAGAGAGGGGAAGGCCCAGATCATGCAGGACTACCTATGCTGAGGTTCACACATGATGAGTTTATTCCACATTTGTTAAGAAGCCACTGGAGGGTTTTCAGCCGGGGACAGGTGAAGTGATATACACTTTTCAAAGATCACTCTGGCTGCTGCTGGAGAAGGGGGTGTAGAAGCAAGAGTGGAAGCAGGTAGGCTGGCTGGGAAGCAGGTGAGAGGACAGTGGCTCCAACTGGGGAACACAAGAGTCGGAGAGAAGTGGACCGATGTGGGGTAAGTTTTGGAGACTCAGTAGATGAGATTTCTGAAGAAGCTGATATGGGGCATGCAGGAAGGAGAGGGATCAAGAATGTTTCCCAGAGTTTTGACTTGAGGGATGGGTAGATGGTGACACTATTATTTGAAATGGGAGCTGTGATTTTTCCCTTTATGTGTTAACTTGACTGGGTCATGGGGTGCCCAGATATTTGGCTAAACATTATTTCTGGGTGTGTCTGTGAGGGGGTTTCTGAATGAGATTAGCATCTGAATTGGTAGAGTCAGTAAAGTAGATCACCCTCCCTAATGTGGAGAGACATCATCAGATATGATGAGGATCTGAACAGAACAAGAGGTGGAGGAATGAGGAATTCACCCCTTTTCCTTCCTGCCTGACTTCTTGAGCTTAGAATTCAGTCTTTTCCTGCCCTCAGAGTGGGATTTACACCACTGGCTCCCTTAATTCTCATGCCTTTGGATTCAGACTGAATTACACCACTGGCTTTCCTGAGTCTCCAGCTTGCAAATGGCAAATTATGGGACTTCTCTGCCTTCATAATCACATGAACCAATTCCTCATAATACACACACACGCGCGCGTGTGCACGCACATGTACATATGTATACCTGCACTAAAAATTTTTATTTAGTTTTGATTAATGTAAATAGCCACGTGGCACTAGTGGCTACTATATTGGATAGCACAGATCTAGAGCTCTGGGCAGGATATGTGAAGTCTGAGATGTCTGTTGGATGGAGAAGTCAAGCAGGTAGCTATTGTTATAAGTCTGAAGTCCAGAGGGACAGGTCAGGGCTAAAGTTGAAAATCAGCACATCACCAGCATGTCCACCATCTTTAAAGCCAATAGGAGAGATGTGAGCAACCACTGAGAGAATGTGGCTGGGTTAGTGAAAAGAGTGAGTGCTGAGGAGTGCCAGCACTCAGACAAGGAAGAAGCAGCAAAGGGATGGACAGAGAAATAAGAAGCAGAGGAAGAATGGGAGGCATGGAAATCAAGGAAGGGACATCTGGTCAACCCTGATCAAGTAAGAGGAGGGCAGAGATGGTCCATTGTGTTAGGCAAAATGAAGGCCAGGGCTGGGGGCAGAGACGGAGGTCTCTGAGCCTCATTTTCCTCATCTATGAAAGGGGGAATTATACTTATTTTAATAATTAATCGAGACAATGAAAGGAAGATGCCTAGGCGAACTCTTGGCATGCTTTAGGTACTTTGTAAATGTTAGTTACCCTCTGCCTTTTCCTCTGGGGATCCAGGGGACAGGAGCAAACCACTGATTGACAGGGGATCCATGTGAAGGGAGCTCTGAGGAACAGTGAGTGCCACCAGGTTGGGATGACAAGGGGCTGCAGGTTTTCCAAAGATATCCATGAACCTGATTAGTGTGAAAATTATTATGTATCTCACAATTGAGTATAGTGATTTCTGCCTTAATTAGATATCTCTCTATAACCTTATTAATGAGGACTTGCAAAGGGAGGGTTAAAATGCTATCAAACTAGCATGACATATTTCTTGAGATGTTCTTGGTTAATGAAGTCCTAACTGACATGCCATAGCTCCAGATGGTGACCTTATGGTAGAACACAGACCACATGGAACTTTGTACTAACAGATGTTTTTGAATGTATTAAACATAATTTTTGAAAAAAATTTTTAATTAGCTCTTTGACTATTACATATTGACCTTTCTGCAATTAGTTCCAACTAGAAAGATTTTACTTGGCAGCATGGTTATTTTTCTATTACACTTTTTCTAATATTAAAGTGATTTTGCATTCCTTGAATAGACAGCAAATAAAGGAGATAGGCTATAGCTCTGGAATAGGTCTAGGAATACAATTTGGTTACAGATAGTCCATAAAATCAGTAACTTCTATGCAGTTGATTGCCAGTTGGCTGTCAGCACCTCTTGGTCTATGTGTGACTCTGCTCAAAACTGATGGAGAACAATCATGCAATTTCACATATGCTCAGCGATTCAGAATCTGAAGACAAATGGAGAGGGTCCCGATTTTATGACAAGCCTCAAAGATGCATTTTAACTCCTTTGTTCAGTTTTAATGAGAGTTTATTTTATGTATTTAATGTGTTCTAGTGTTTCTCAGCCAATGGGGATCTCTACTGAACATCTTCTAGAAAATGTGTGGGAGGACACAGACATTTAGATAATCCAAGAAAGGTCTAACAATACCTTTAAAAGAGGAAAGGCAAAACAAACTTGCCTATTCATTGCTCAGTCTTGAAAAATGCTCACAGCCTTTGTTGGTGAAGTCTCAGTGGCTCCAGAGTTCACTCTCTCTCAATAGCACTGACAAAGGCACATGATCACAGCTGCCCACTGCATGGGTCCCAGCTCTGTGCCAACTGTTGGGGCACAGACCCTCTGGATCTTTTGCATATTTTTATCTTTCCACCCCTTCTTGTTATCTAGGGCCTAGCTTGAATGTCACTACTTCAGAAAATCCTTTCCAGACCCCCAGATTAGATTAGGTCCCCTATTACATTCTCTCTTAATACCCTGCATTTCTGCATTGAACGCACCAGTTATAATTGATTATTAGCATATTTATCTACATAAGGCTTGTCCTCCTGCTCAATACCTCTCTATCTGAGACTAAACTACCCAAAGGCAGGACCATGTCTGCCTCACAGCTGCTATTTACTCAGGGCCTAGCATTGTACCTGGCATGGAGCAAAAGCAAACTACATATTTGCTGAATAAAGAAACTGCACAGAACTGCATAGCGAGTGGGGTGTGGCTGCACATGGCACCCTTAAGCAAATCCTCAAATTGTGCACACAGAGCTCCCAACAGAAGCATTCTGAAGCCTCCCTCCTTTAGCAGACTGGCCACTGAGCCAATCCTCCCTCCATCTCTACCTCATTCATTCACTCATTCTTGACTCTCCCAGCCACCTAAACTTGCTACCAGTTTGCATGTTATACATATGTCTCACCAAGCATATCTCCTCTTGGCCTCTTCTGCTCTGGGTTTTGCCTTTTTGCTTGTAGTGGGCACTCCACACTCCAAATATTCTAGAACCCCCAGTACACCCTATGAATGGCTATTCCATCTGGCTGGTCCTAGGTTTGCACAGGGAACCTGAGCAGACAAAACTTGTGACTTCCCCCTGCAATAGCAGGTCACATTTAAAAGCATCTAAGCACCAGAACCCATTAGCATATTTTTATAATAATCAATTTTAAAAACCATGCCAAAAAACCATTTAGAATGATCTGCTGAAGGGTGAGTGAGTGAATGATACAGAGCAGCATGTGGGGACAGAGTGACCAACAGGGTTTGTGTGACTGGCTAGCAGTGTCACAGCCCAATCTCTGCCGCATGGACAGGGTGCAGCAATCAAACCAGACACACTTGGTGCACAGAACAAAAGCACTTACGCCATGGCAATTTGTTGTCATTTGTGTATTCAGACAAATAACTGTTTTAAAGCCATCGCCTTGTAATTGCACAAAAATGCATCACACACTGAAATGTCTTTGCCAATTAATGTGTTCCTTCAGAATTAAGAAGACAAAGCAGACCAGGTGCCAGACAGTCCAGGTAAGCATTCCCTGTACTTGGTTCTTTCTCACTTAGCTCAAATGGCTGCAATCTGGGAACAGAACAAAAACCTATACTCGTGGCTGTGGTGTAGGCAGTTGCTAAAGCACATTTCCTATGTGTGTTAGCACTCATATTGAGCAAAAGTAACTCTCACTGAGGTATTTTTCTTCTTTCTGGTGCCCACACACTCATCCTCCACACTTAGTGTAGCAGGAAATAAGTCACAACATGACACTGAATGAGAATACTGCAACATGGTCAAAGACAATGGTTTTGACAACCTATAAAACAAAATGACAAAGATTTTTTTCAATGTCTAAAGTTTATGAAGGATAGATAACCACTATCCCCAAAGCATGAACGGCAAGTGTGTGAAAATTACTGCCCTCAAACTTCGGTTGTAATTTAGAATTAACAGCTCCTAGGCATCATGCCTGAAATTTAGGAGCTGCCTTCTGGCAAAGACTGTCAGTTAAGGTGTGTGGCACCAGTCAGACCTAAAGTGCATGCTTTTACACTTGCAAGTCTCTCTGTAAAAACAAATTATTTATTGGCGCAATTGTAGAGAAATTCTTTAGCTATAATCAAATTTAACAAGTAAACAGAAGTTGGAGAAAGGATTTATAGCCTCTTCAGCCCATGCTTGCTTATTATCAATCACCATTAATTGACTAATCAGTTACCACTGATTGATTAATAAACAGTTCAGACCTCTCACTGCTGTGCCAACTGCTAATAGGAGCTTCCCAGGCACGGTACATGTATTAGTCTGTTTCTGTTGCTCATAACAGAATACCTGAAACTGGGTAATTTACAAAGCAATTAAATTTGTTTCTTATAGTTTTGGAGGCTGGGAATCCACAGTCCAGAGGGCACACCTGGTAAGGGTCTTCTTGGTGGTGACTCTCTACAGTGACGCAGGGTATCACATGACAAGGATGGCAAGAGCTCTCTCATGTGCATTCTGTATAAAGCCACCAGTCCACACCCATGATAACTCATTACTCCATGAATAGATTAATCCATTCATGAGAACACAGTCCTCATGATCCAATCACCTCTCAAAGGCTCCACCTTTCAAATATCATAATTGGATTTCCCATCTTCTTTGCACTGTTACAATGGAGATCAAGTTTCCAATACATGAACTTTTGGGAGACACATCTGACTCAAAGCAGCACAGTAAAAATCATCTTCTGGTGGGCTGTGGAACTAGCCACTGTCCTTCTCAACAAGGAGTCACTGTGGTCAGCCGAGAAGCCCAAAACCCAAAGCTTATAGCAGTATTTTTTCAGGTTGCAAAGAGAAAGCTTTCTCCAGGAACTCTTTTCTTTCCCTCCTCAAGTTTTAAAATTGTCATAAAGGCAAACTCTGAATCACACGCTACTCCCCCTACCCCACCACTGGACCCCTCCTGACACTCAGCAATCCCCAGTCAGAGCATGAGTACCTGGCTCACGCCTGCACCTGCATGAGCTTCATGCATATGTCCCCTTCTCTACTTTCAATGTCTTGGCACATAATGGCTCCTCACCACTGCAGTCTTACAAGAGACCTTGGACAAAAGTATTTCTTAGATTATTTTGAAAGACATTAAGCATACTTCCTTGCTTTTGGACAATTTTTTAAAATATATTTAACAAATAAGAACAAGAAGAGTTTAAATACCATGAGCTGTGATGGGTTAAGAGAGGAATAAAATTACATTGTTCGGGGCCAGACCAGATGCTGGAATGGCTTCTTAGCATCTCTTTGCTGCATCTCTTAACTGGGGCTGTGATGATTATTTTATGTGATATGACTGGGCCATGGGGGCCAGATATTTGATCAAATATTATTTGGACGGGTGTGTCTGTAAGAGTGTTTTTGAATGTGATTAACATTTAAATTGGTAGAGTAGGCATTTAAATTGGTAGAGTATTCCCCAAATAACACTGAATCTTCCTGCTTGACTGTCTTACAGTTGGAACACTGGTTTTTTCCTGCCTTTATACTTGAACTGAAACAGCTCTTCCCAGGTCTCGAGCTTGCTGGCTTTCAGAATGAACTTGCACTAGCGGCTCTCTTGGTTCTCAGTCCTTTGGCCTTGGACTGTAACTTGCACCATCAGTTCTCCTGCATCTCCAGTTTGCCAACTGCAGATCTTGAGACTTGTCAGCCTCCATAACTATGTGAGCCGATTCCTTATAATACATGTCTTTTCATATTTATTTATCTATCTATACACACCTATTGTTTCTGTTTCCCTGGAGAACCATAATATAGGGGCTTTCAGTTTCTGGGGTTCCATTAACCCCAATTAATGGCATCATCTATGGAACCAGGAGGATAAATGCTTGGTCTCTAAAATGTGAGGTGCTTAGGTGTCTTTTAGTTAAACCCTTCCTCTCACTGATGAGGAACACATGCTTGAGCTGGGGTATAGTTTGTCCGTGGTCACACAGCTCACCAGTGGCCAGTCTCCTTGGAGCCTCACACTGGTTCCTGTGAAAAGATCCTTTCCCCAGTAGCTCTAATCAAGATTCTAGAAGGAAAAATAGAGGGCAGAAACACAACGTGGACAAAGAACAGGAATGAAGAAGAGTGGAGTAGTCGAAGCAGCAAGGTCAGGGAAGCAAGAAAGAGCATGGGTTTTCAGGAGCTTTCTGTCTATTCAGAGACCCTGCAAACATTTTCCTGTAATGTGATGGGACCACACAGCATGGAAAATTCACATTTATACATAATTCACCCACCAGTCCAACTACCCCCTGAATTTCCAGCAAGCTTTTCTAAGATGTGAGCCCCAAGTGGCCATATTTGAAATTCAATAACTTATGCTTATAGTTTTACAGGTAACAGTAGGTATTGGGCCAGATATTAAATGTGTCTTTGATGACAAAAACACTGCAAGGCCAATTAGAAGCCTAACATGCTGTCTAAGTACCAAAGGATGCATACTTTCAACAAGGTACTATTCTTGATTTGTGGTTTTCTGGAAGAAAGTTCTTTCTCAGACTCTTTCGTATTTGGGAAAATGAAACAAAAACAAAAATCCATATACAACAACACTTCAAAACTCACAAAATAACCATAGGTAGAGATATGCTTCCTTCTATGCTACCAGAATACATGCCTTTCTAATTGTCTTCAGCACATTCTGTTTCTAGTGCTCCAGTTTGGGGTGTGTGTGTATGTGCGCGTGTGTGTGCACATGCATGTGTGTGAGCACATGATTATGTTTATTTAAAAATAACTTTAAGCTTTGTTCAATCTGGGTCTTAAAAAACAGAGCTGGGCCTGTTCAACAGGGAACCCAGAATGGGCATCCTCATGGTCCTGCCAGCAACAAGGGTCTTCAGCAAGCCCTGGCCACCAAACCTAGTTACTGGGCACAAACAGTGAAGCTTCATGAGCACAGAACTGAGAGCCTCAAGCACAGAACCTGACTTTTGTTTTTAAATGTTCACCTGCTTTTGCTGCCAGTCTTTTAAAAAATGTGCCTTCCCACTTCACATACACTAGGATGGCTATAATTTAAAAACAAAACAAATACATTTTTAAAAAGGGAAAATAACAAGTGTTGGCATTGAGAATGTGGAGAAATTGGAACCTTGGCCATTACTAGTGGAAATGTAAAGTGGGGGAAAACAGGTCAACAGTTCCTCAAAAAGTTAAAACACAGAGTTACAACATGACCTAGCAATTTCATTCCTAGGTATATACCTAGGAGAATTAAAAACACATTCAAAACTTGTACATCAATATTCATAGCAGTATTATTTATAATAGTAAAAGAAGTGGAAACAACCCAAGTGTCCAGTAATTGATGGATGGATAAACAAAATGTGCTGTATCCACACAGTCCGTATACAGAATCCTGTTCAGCCATAAAAAGGAATGCAAAACTGATCCATGCTACAACTTCATAAACATATTGGAAACATGCTAAGGGAAGAAGCAGACACAAAGCGCCACATATTGTATGATTTCATTTATATAAAATGTCCAGAATAGACAAATCTTTAGAAAGAGAAAGTGGATTAGTGGTTGCCGGAGGCTGGGCCGGAAGGAGGACTGAGGAGTGCCTGCTAATGAGAATAAAGGTTTTTTGAGGGTGATGTAAATTTTCTGGAACTATATAGTGGTGATGGTTGCACAATCTTGTGAACATACTAAAAACCACTGAGTTGTGCACCTTAAAAAGGTGTATTTTATGGTATCTGAATTATACCTAATTTTTAAAAAAGGGCCATCTTCTCTTCTTCTAGACCCATTATTTCATCAACCTGGATGACAAATGTGCTCAGTGGAGGCATATTCTTAAGCCAACCTTAGAAATAGCCTAGTTTTTTGCCTTGGCCATTTAACAAACAGAGTTTTCCCCTGGCTTAGTTTCTTGTTCCATCTTTTCCCTGTCTTGCTTTTTCATCTTTCTGATGGCATCCACAGATGATCTCTCACTGGAGCGACTCTTTCCTATTGTAAACAGCCTTCCTCTTTGACCTCCTGCTGTCTTGCACACCTGTATCCTTACTTAAACAGCCTCTGTCTCTAACATGGCTTCTTATCTTGAGGAATAATGATGAAAAACCACAAAGCATGGAACTCTTTGTCAGACATGGTGTTCTTAGATGACCTCTGGGAGTAAGCCACTTAGTAAAGAGAGTTGGAGTCATTCTCTTTTAGGCAACAGCTTTTTAGTTAGTTACATCTCTCAAGATCTTATATGATATGAGCTCAAATAACTGTTAAATGGCACCTCACTTGGTTATATCATTCCTGTCAATAGATCCCTTCAGCTAAGAACCTAATTGTGCTAAAACCTCACTAATGTGATTTGCTTCCAGACATCATTTTAAAAAGAGAGTGTGCATGCTATTAGGGTGATGAAAATGTTCTAAAACTGGATTAGGGTGAAGGCTGCACAACTTGGTACATTTACTGAAAATCATTATTATATGCTCAAAATGAATGAATTCTATGGTATATAAATTATATCTTCGTAAAACTGTTAAAAGACAAAAACAAAAAATAACTAAGCCCGGGGTTGGGAGAAGTGGGTGGAAGCAGAGAGAAAGCAAGATGGGCCTTGAGTTGTCGATGGACGTGAGTGATAGGTCAGTGCGGGGGTGGCCCAGCTCTCCCCTTCAGGCCACTGCAATGTTGGTTGTGTTGGCTGATGATTGTGCTTAGATGGGTACCTCTCAATGCATTTCCCATAGCATAAGAGCACTGCTTGCCTGAGGTCATGCTTCCTTCCCTGGGGAGAGGCCACATCCAGACAATGTCTACCCTCCTGCCTTGTTCCAAGGCAGGAGAAATCCTTAAAGGACCATCTCAGCTCTACAGTCCTGGGAACTGTCTGAGGCCTTTGTTGAGTCTGTTTTCTCGGCCCTGTCCTGCTTCCTGCAGTCCTCGACAGGTGCTAATCCTGGTGGCTCCACAGAAAACCACCTGCACCCAAACCTCTGCTTCAGAGGCTGTTTCTGGGGAAACCAGCCTAAGATAGAGGTTTTTAAAAATATATTCTCTTTGTTTGTAAATGTTGAATATTTTTCATTATACAAAGTAAGGAAACCAAAAAGTTCCCTAAATGCAAGTGCCAGAAAACTATAGGAAAAAAGTATCTGATGTTTTACAGACTCTGTTGCCAACACCAAATTTGTTGTTCTATGGTAGAATAAAATAGAACAAGGCGGGCTGAGAGGGTAGGGAATCTAGGGGTCAGGAACCAGCTCAACATTATCAGGGCTTTCCTGGCTCTTTCATACAGACTGTGAGATGTATTTACCCATCTGTTTGGATGGATGTGTTGAATTTAAAAGGTCTGTTCTCAACTGGCTGTGTGTGATCATTCCAAGAATGGGTGGTCTGATCATAAGGGATGGAATACCAGTAAATCTGACAGTACTAAGACTCTCAGAAAGGCAATGAGATCCCAGAAAACTCTATCCCCATAGATGTTTTTTTCCTGCAGGCAGGAGGAGAGTAAGATTTCAGTGATTAAATTACTTAAAGTCACTGATATGGTACTATTTCAGAGTACACTCAACATATTCAGTCTGTTACATCAAAAGGATGATCTGGAAAATTCCTGTCCCTTAGGGAGTCTGGGAGCCACCAATTATCTGAAATTGCCTTGCTTTAAAAATTCTCAAATCTTACTAGAAATCTCTGCTTATCTTATTACCATTATCAACTCCCGTTGGCCAAGTAGATGAATGCTGGTGCTCTACTGAAAAGTCCTCAACCAAACAGATGTAAATTATTGATTTTGTTATGCTAGGTCCAACTCAGTACTCAGTACTATGGAGTGTGTTGTCCTATGCAAAAAACAGATCTCTCCGAAAGAGGCGCTGCCTTCTGAATTCTTGGAATTTTGTCCAGAACTGCCTTGGCTCACCCACCGTGCCTCGTTTGTCTCTTGGCTTCTCTAGTTATGAGTCCACCTAGCTTCAGCAGTCTATTCTGCCAGCCTTTCAGATCCATCTCCTGGCCTCTGATCTCGTCTTTCCCCATTGACACGGTGCCTCCGTGAAGCGATCATTTACTTACAACACAAGGTCCGCTTCTACCTGCGAATTTCTCTCACAGGCCAGCCTCTTTGTCTGGCTTTCCCCAGACCAAACCAGGAGTGTCAGCAAGCACTGTCCACATTGAGGGCAAAGGAGAGGCTCAGGGAGTTGTTGGGTACAGGCAGAAAAATGCACAAAGAGAACAAAGGAAAATTTAAACCCTAAATGACAGGATAAAATAGCACACGGGACTACTCTGTTACCAATTGCTATGGGTTAAATGTGTACCCCAAAAGTTCATGTATTAGAAACTTAATTTCCATTGTAACCATGTTAAGAGGGTGGGAAATCCTATTTTGGCAATTAAAAGGTGGGGGTCTTTAGAAAGTGATTAGATTGCAAGGACTGTGCCCTAGTGAATGGACTGATCCATTCTTAAAGTCATGGGCGTGGTGCTGAAGGCTTTATAAGGGGAGCGAGTGAGCAGGTTAGCTCTCTTGCTCAGCCCATTCGCTATGTGACATCCTGTGCTGCTGTGGAGAGTTCCCACACAGGAGAAGGCCCTCACCAGATGAAGCCCCTGGACTGTGGACTTCCCAGCCTCCAAACTGTAAGAAGGAAATTTCATTTTCTTATAAATTATCCAGTTCGAGGTATTCTGTTATTAGCAACAGAAATGGACTAATACACCAGCCTAGCTATTACATAATATTTTTACAAGTTAGGAAACATATTTGGCATAAATAATACCACTTTCCAACTCATCACTGCTGTGGATTTTTTACTTTTCAAAAACATTTGTGCAGCCATATGAGTTTAATTTGCTTCCCACCGGCAAGCTATTTTAATGATAGAAAACTGGCACATAAGTTCAATAAACTTCAGGTGGTAACATTTCCTGTTTGGTTATTTTAGGTACCACAATAGTCATTCTTAGAGTATTTCTTATTTATTTGTGCTTATCTTATAGCTTATGTCTCCTTGGCCCAACACTGAGTAAAAAGCTGCAGAACCTAGGATCTGGTAATGTCACAAATATTGATAATTTTCAACAACTATACAAATAAACCTTTGCAACATACAATGCCAACAACAGAAGTGTTATAAGGAGAGTGATGACAGAGGGGGTGGGTAATGTCATAGCCAGAAGTAAGAGGAGGCAAGACCAAAAAAGGATCCAGCTGTAACCCCAGGGATGTGGGGCAGGACTTCGCATGTTAAGAGAACAGCAGACTCCAAAGCTCAGAGGAAAGAAAGAGAATCATGGTTTGGGGAACACCAGAGGACCTGAAGCCTGGGGTGGTCAGGAAGGGCTTTGACTTGAGATTTTATTCTACTGGTGACAGAGGTGTAGTGCTTTGAGCAGAAATAGTCCATGTTTGGGTTTCTGTTTTCGGATGATCATTTTGATGTAAAGAATAGACTAAGGGGAGAGTAACGGAGCCATGGAAACCACCCAGAGGCAGTTGGCAAAGGCCAGCAGGAAGGAGAGTCAAGTTCAGCCCAAGGCAGGAGAAACAAGGAGGAAAAGAAGAAAAAGACCCTGAGGAGAGAGAGTTGTCAGAACTCAGTAGCTGTGGGTAGGGAGGACATTTGAGAGGGGGATGTGTGTGTCTGTCACTCTCCTAAAACTCTTCTGTTCTTGGCATTGTATGTTGCAAAAGTTTGTTTGTATAGCCATTGAAAATTATCAATATTTGTGACTTATTAGCAGATCCTAGGTTCTGCAGCTTTTTACTCAGTGTTGAGCAAAGGGGACATAAGGTATAAGATAAGCACAAATAAATAAGAATTCCCCTTGCCCTTGTGACTGAGGCTACGCAAACTCAAGTCCTCCCCTGCAGGTGCATCAACTGAACTTGGTCAAGGGATGCTCGCTGTTCTCGTGGGTCTCTAGAATGAATCAACCTTGGAGCAACCTATGGCTGTGGCAAAGCCCCTCCATGGGAGCAGAACATGAACCAACGTGCAGAGACAGTAAGAGAATGGAGATCAAGGGAGTAATCCAGAGAAAAAATGCCTACAAGAGAGGAACACGGTGGCCCATCAATACCTAGGGCTGTTTGTCCCCAAGGCAGAGGCTCAGTTCTGCTCAGGCCAGTTGCTGATGGGTCTCTCCGACTTGCAACCAAAGGAGTCTGGACTAAATACAAACACCATGCTGGTGCAGGTAGGAGAAGCCAGGTGAATGCTGGTACTTTTGACCAAAGGAAGAAATACAGGAGGAAGAAAATGTTTGGGGAGCAAGAGAGAAAGTTTGGAATCAGATTGTGTGGCTATGTCCAAGTGAATGCATATAGCAGTCACTTATACATAAGCATCTGACATTGATTTTCTTATTCATGTTTTAATGTATTCTTTGTTGGGGTTTGTATGGAAATATTTTTCAAAACTGTAAAATAAAAATCCATATTTAGGAAGTACTAGAAAACTTTTGGTGATATTGCTTTGTGCTTCTAAAAAGGAATTGCTTAAAAATCAATAAGTTGTCAGTATCACCTTCATGAGAACTTGGCAGTTATACAAATAAAGAAACCTATCCAGAGTAATGCAATTGTGACATTTATCTATTTTCAACAGTTAGAGAGCTGAGCCTCTTGGTTCAAGGCCACTTATGGCTCCGGCTCTTTTTGTGTTGATCGTTGGAGATGCAAAGGTGGTGGCAAGAGAAAGAGCAGGGCAGGGCTGGAGCTATAACAGAGGGAAGACAAGGTGGGGGGAAGGAAAGAAGAGAAAAATGAGAGCATGGCTCCCTCATTGAGGAAGAAACTTGTGGGCTGCTTGGAGCATCAGAGGCTCCACAGAAGTCCTGGCGTTTGGTGCCATGGTGGAAATCTCTGAATGGTAAAGGGCACATTTTAGGACTTGCTGCAGATCTGGCCATCCTCCACACTGGCTCCCTTTGACAAGAGGGCCTTCTAGCCAGTGCTAACTCCCAACAAGAGGAACCCACAGCATTCACTGGCTCTGCACTACTTAAAGTTCCTCCATGTGCCTCCAGTGGAATTTCAATCAAAATCAGCTTAGCTTTCTTTTCTTTTGTGATCAGAGCACACTGCCAGCCATCGTTCAACCCTGCAGCAAGGGAGTAGCTGGAGGGCAGGGAGGGCAGGCAGTGACAGGAGCAGCTTCTAATTTCTTATTTCTTAAAAGAAAAAAAAAAAACAACAAAAAAAAAACATGCTGACTGTGCCGCCCTGCAACTCTTTGGGGATTTGAACATGCCAGGCTGCCAGCTCCACTTCTCAGCCTGTGCTGCTCCTTACTCCAAGGTCATAAGGGGGTATTTGACATGGGGTTTGGCAACCAGGATCAAGTGGTACAGAGGGAGGGCTGGTGCCACCCGATGGCTGAGAGTGACTGGCTCCTTCTAGGGACACAGGCTTCTGCCGGTGCTGTCACCTGGATAGTGCATGGCAGGGCAGAGATGATGATGTGGATGCTGGAGGTTAAATCCCTGATCTTCCACTTCTTGTGCTCAACCCTGTTCCAAAGAGCAGGCCTGAAAGGCAACTTGAAGGGATGCATACAGCATGGAAAGGTCAAGCACATTTAGTTTAAGTAAAAAGCTGAGGAAATGAATATATCTAAGATGGAGAGGGGGAGACGTTAGTACACAAACCCAGGCCATGAAGTTCTTTGTACTTGGTCACAAATGCACACCTAAGATTTTTCTAGTAGCCAAGTCAAAGAGGTTTGGGTCCACAATTTAACACAAACCAATTGCTCAGAGGAAACACAAGAGATCTAGGATCTGAAGGAAGGCTGCCACAGGGGGTTTAATGCACAGTGTCTTGGAAATGCTTGAGATGTGATCTTCTCACCTTTACATCTCTGGTCTTTCAAAAACATTTAAATAATTTAGAAAATAAGCATACAAACAATGACTGGATATGAGAGATAGGTATGATTTTGAAAGTCATAATAAAATGAATGTCTGTTTCCAATTCTTTGGCCAAGGAATCAAGTTCAATTCAGGAACCATGGACCCATCTGAGCAAATGGCTTGAAGAAACACTAATGCACAAGATCATTAGAAAGAGACAAGTGGGATTGGGGTGTGGGGCAAAACATAAGTGAAGGTTACTGAGTGGAGAGCCACTGGTTGACATTTCAAGTTTGATGTTCCTAGAACATTATCCGGTGTTAGAATCCTTCTGTGGCTCTACACACGGTGAAATGGTTAATCCTGAGTGTCACTGAGGACTGATGAAATGGACCCATGATCTGATCATTGCCAAGTCTGATGGAAATCCAGTTAACGAAGCAGTTCCTTCCCATGAAGTGTTGGAAGATTTTCATCTCATCTGCTGGGTCATCAAAGTCAGAAACCTGGGAGATCATCCATGACTCCCCACCCGACATGAATTTAGGTTTCAAATTCTGCCAGGTTTTGCTCTTACAACATTTCATAGCTCTCATCTTCATCTCCACCACTGCTAAGGAAGATGGTGCTTTCATCTCTTTCTAGCTGCGCTCCTTCCACCTGATGGCTCCTCCTCAAATTTACCCTCCATACTACTATGAAGCAAAGGCTCAGGAAAGGAGGCAAATGAACCTTATTTAGGAAACAGCTGCTGTAAGTAAGAATAGAAAGAAAAACTCCCAGCTGGAGGCATAGGGTCTTGCATGAAGATTTGGAGCAAGGGAGTGACATTGTAACAATATTTCAAGTAATTACTATATGCCAAGTACCATGCTTGACATTTGATGTACCTTACATTATTTAACCCTCACCACTGCTCAATCTTCAAGGTATGTATTGTCATTGTCTCCATTTGATAGATGAGGACACTGAAAATGAGGGGGTCGGTGACTTGTCAGACGTACATGGTGAAGCTCAGACCTAAAGAGAGGTCCAGTTGGGCTCCAGCACTTGTGCTTTCAATCAAAAGATCTAGATAGCCCCGTTAGACACTAGTACCACGTCTCTCACTGTTGCTATCAACTGTGGACTCTAGATCACTCCCCCTTATTTTTCAACAATTTTAGCTCCTCTCACACTGCCATACTCTCCAACACCCTCCTTTCTTAATACTTAGTCATTTCCATAGGCATGGAGATCATCCTGCCCATGTCTGTGTCTTGCAGGTCCTTTAGTGGAGATCCTCTCAGACTCTCCAGTGGTTCCACCCTCCCTCATTGTCCATCCAGGCTCCTGGTCATGCCCTAGACCTTGGCATCATCAATAACTGCAACTCCTCCATAATCTCACTGTCAGGAATCATCCTCTCTGATCTTCACCTTCAGTCTTTCCAGCCCACTCCTTCTAGTACCCAGACTCCAACAATCCTCTCACACCATAGGGACCTCCAATCCACCTTTCCCACACATCTTCTTTTCACTGTCCCCTGCCAACTTGATGCTCTGTTGCACCCTTAACCAGCTTAAATTCCACAGCCAATCACTATAATCTCTCCTTTCACGCATCCTAACTCCTCTCTCTTTTTTATTGACTTAGCAAAGCTGTGACTCTGGGTAGATCAACCCTTCTCCCTCTGTGCCTGCACCTGTGCAGCCCAGCACGGTGTGGAAAGACAAAGGGTCACTGCTGGACTCACTCTACACTCCTGATCATGCAGACCACGACACTGGTGGCAACCATATTCTATTTCCCTAATCCAGTCACTTTCTGACTCCCTCTGACAGTCAACACGTCTCTCCTCTGATCTCTATTTTCCAAGATTCTCAGAGGATCACCTGGCTTCCAGCTTCACTGAGAAAATGAAAACAATCAGAAGAGAATTTCCACAGACCCCACCATCTAAAAAGCATGTGCACCAAGTCACTCTGCTTTCTTCCCCTTCATGGAGGACGACATCTGCTCCTCCTAATGCCAACCTTTCTGCATGTGCACTTGACTTCATTCCCAACACACTTCTCACAGACCTGGCTTGAGCAATTCTCTCCATTTTCTTCCATAGTATCAACCGCCCCCTCTCTGCTGGTTCACTTTCATTGGAACACAAGTATACTGCATTTGTACTCATTAAAATAAACAAAACAAAACCAAAACCTTATCTTGATTTCACTTCTCTGCCAGCTACTGCCCTGTTTCTCTAGTTTCCTTTGCAACAAAGTGTCTCAAATACACTCTCTATACTCAAATTTAAATCCTCTCCAAAACCTCTGCCTCCAATCATGCTTTGGGCCCCAGCACTTCACCAAGGTTTTCATCAGGATCACCAGTGTGGTGACTCTGCATTGCTAAATGCAGTGGTCAGTTCTCAGTTCTCATTTTACGTGACCTACCAGTGCCACTGGACTCTGATGATCTCTCCCTCCTCCCTGAGACACTTTCTAGACTCACCTTCCAAAGTGCTGATTTTCCACCTACCTCACCAGTCACTCCTTCTCCGTCTCCTTTTCTGATACCTCCTTTTCTCCCCAGCTCCTCAATGTTGGAGAGCCCAGGGCTCTGGCATCAGTCCTTCCCCGTCTACCCTCACTGCCTTGGTGACCTCATCCTGGCTTGTGGATGAAAATTCACATCCACACACCAATGTGACACCCCCCCCCCCATACACACTTCTATCTATAGCCCAGACCTCCATCTTAAACAGATCTAACTTCCTGTTCAAAATCTCCACTTGGATAAGACTCAGACATTTCAGATCAACACATCCGAGAATGAAATCCTGATCTTCCCCTCAAATCTGCTGTAACCCCCATCTTCTTCATCTGTTTGGTGGCAATGCCATCCTTCTGGTTGCTTAGGGCACAAATCTTGGCATAGCCCTTGACTCCTCCCTATCCCTTCTTGGTCCACATCCAACCTGCCAGGGAACATTACAGACCCTTAAAATACATCCAGAGCCCTACCACATCTCCCTGTCTTCCTGGCAACCATCCTGGCCTAAAACACATCCTCATTGGGGCACTGGGTCACTGCAGTAGCTTCCTAATGGTCCCTGCTTCCATCAGGGCCCCCTACAGTCCATTCTCAACACAGCAAGGCAGCCAGAGTGGTGTTTTTTGATCACAATTCGTCTCTGCTGAAAATCTCCCAGTGGCTCTGCATTCTCCTCAGAGTCAACCCAAAGTCCTATAGTCCACACAGGGCTAACAAAGCCCTATAGGATTAGGCCTCCTGTGGCATCTCGAAGCTTCTCTCTATCTCTTACCACCGCCCCCACCCCCAGTGTCAGCTGCACTGGCCTCCTCGTGGGTCCTTGGACACACCAGGCACCCCCCACCTTGGGTTTTCTCACTTACCCCTGCTTGCAATGCGACCCTTACTCAGTTGGCTCCTTTTGGTCTGCTTGGCTGTCATCTGCTCATGAAGGTTTACCCGCCCACCCCTCTCCTCCTGGGATCCCTGATCTCTCTACACCACTTAATCTTTTCTATAGTACTCAGCACCTTCTAACAAACTACAGAATTGATTTCTTTATTATGTTTATCAGTACCGTCTGTCTCTGCCTGCTCCACACAGGTAGAGATTCTCTTGTCTGTTTTGTAACCTACACCAGTCCTGGCACTCAGCATATTCAGTCAAGATCTGTTGAATGAAAAACATACATGAAAGAGCCCTGTCCCATGTCCCAAAGCCCGTTATTCTGGGAATTCTATTATTCCCAAACACAATGACATGAAGGCACAAAGGATAGCATCAGGCTGAATATTAATAATTTTAGTGAAGAAGTACAGACTATTTCAATTACTTTTCAGTTTTTTCATGTATCTTCTTAAGATGTTTTTCCTTGTCACAGAATTTATAGTAGTTATAATTGCTCATTTTGTGAAGTGATACTGCAAATAATCACTTCAATACTGGAATCTCTTTTAGCCTTTTCTGTAGGGAGGCACCTGCCCAAAGAGAGAGCAAAGGCAGATACACACACACACGCGCGCGCGTGCGCAAAAGCCAAACACCAGCAACCACGATGGAGTCATTGACTTTGGTGGCCAAGGCATGGAGCCCTGCAGCATGAAAAGGTAGGTGGGGAGGAAGGACAGTGAGTGAATGGAGTTTAAAGGGCAGACAGAGAAACCAATCTGCCTCATCTAATGCAGCTGCCCACAGCACAAAGACATCATCTCCTTACCATGATTTTAGAAGCTAAGTCTCTGGCCCAGTCTTATTAGCACACGATACTAGCTCATTTCCTCCAATACGCTGTAACCCACTGCTACAGTTCCTAAAGGTGGATCACATCAGGCCACTTACAACACTACTCCCTGATGGCAATCCACAATCACTGGTGATCTCAGCCCCACAGTGGCTAATAACCCTGTGACAGGGGCTCTACTCAGGGACTAAAACTATAACCCAATCCCAACGCTTGTACAGGCATAACCAGTACTGCCCAAGGATGTGCACATGTGGTGAAGTGGGCTCACAAAGCATGCCAGGCTGTCCCTGCAAGGTGTTAGCACCAAGTGGGTAGCTAGAATAATGTGCAGTACTTATTTCCTTAAATCTTTAATCTAATTAAACGAAAGTGCAAATCTGCCACATTCATTAAGAAAGGTGATGCTGTGACTGCTCAGCCCTTTGCATATATGACGAGCCTGCAACTGCCACCCAGTGCTGTGGAGGCAGCATGCCTGCTTCAGTCACAGGGAGGCACTGGACACACTTTGTGATCTATTTAGAAATGTGCTGCATTTGAAAAAGTGTCTCGTTCTCAACTGTATCCCATGACATACAGCGATAAACCAAAATCTGCCCTTGTACATAATCAAATAAAAAAACCAAGCCTCACTGCCCCAGTGTTGGTAATTGTGCTTAACACTGTGATGTATTTCAGGGAACCACCATGATATGGAAGACTGTGCTCAAAAGACACTCTTATCTCAGTTGTGTGTAACTTATGCCTCTGAATGTTTTATCATCTCAATGATGATGCTTGTTCTACAAAACCTGATGGGATAGTACACACTGTACTCAATCACAGTGCCAATGTTGTCAACACACAGATCGCTTTGGCAGTACAAATGCTATTGGGAGCAAAGTATTAGGAAATACTGTTACATAGGCACTGACCAATGATACCTACTTTGTCCTCAACAGTTATTTCACCTCAGATCACAAATACTTTCTGACTTGATTATTTTAAGTCATAACCTGCCTAACGTTTCTGGACTTAATAGGGATTGTTTCCAAAAGTCTCCAGAAGACTTTAAGTTGTAATCTAGCATAATCAAAATGAACCTTAGTTTTGCTTCCTTTGCTCAGGTAATGAGTTTTTCTTACAAAAAAGCAAAGCCCCAGCCGCTGGCTAGTTGTCCCCCATGATCCGCAAACCCCTTGCATGCTTACAGACCACCTGGGCAGAGCAACCTGAGGAATGATGCAGAAAGTGTCTGGATGAGGACACAGGCGTGGCATGCCAAAGACATGGATTTCTCACACCGGCTCCTCACCATAGTCCTGGATGGCAGATGGAGTACAGTACACGGGGAACTGGATTCAAATGAACTCTTATGTGGATGCACATCATGTGCAAAGAATTTTTTTTAAATGAGCTATTCTCATGGAAAGGTGGGGACTCAAAACTCTGCCCGACGTTTGAAAACCACAGTCATAGCAGGTGAGATTGTGGGCTTGGGAATCTGGGAAACGTCATTGAAATCCAGGCTCTATCACTTAAGCGAGTCACTTACGTCTCTAAGTCTCAATTTCTTCAACCATCATAGAACTAGTGTGAGAATTTAATGAGGAATATAAAGTATTTAACACAGTGTTGCACTATATACAGGAGGTATAAAAATAATGAGTAATAAATGGTAACATGTTCTAGTTATGGCTTCTGTAGAATTATTTTCGGGGACACATCTCTTTCATTCTATTGCAGAACTGGATCTAATTAAAGCTGACAATATGAAAGTCTGTTTTCTATTTGACTACAGAATTCTCTTTATAACATTAAAATGTCACCAATTCTATTTTATAGGCTAAGTAAAAATCTTGATGAACTATTTATTAGCTAGAAAAAAAGCATATGGCATGTCCAAAAGGATGAAATATTGAAAGGTTCTGCCATGAGAATTCCTTTTCAATGTGTTTATGATGTGTCAGGAGAGTGGAAAAATTAGTATTTATTTCATTTAATGTTATTTTTAGAAGTTATTTTATTTTGAAAATATTAAGTGCTGCCTGTATATCTATTATGCAAACAATGGGATTTAAAGAAAAACAATTAAAAAACATTCTTTGTAGGGAAGTGTTAATTTTAAATATGTGCAACATCCGATACCAAAATTTCATTCTGCTATGGCCAATGACTGTGGAACAAAATTGGAAATTCTGCATAGCAAATGATTTTTTTTTTTTTTTTTTTTAAAAGATGACCGGTAAGGGGATCTTAACCCTTGACTTGGTGTTGTCAGCACCACGCTCACCCAGTGAGCGAACCGGCCATCCCTATATGGGATCCGAACCCGTGGCCTTAGTGTTATCAGCACCGCACTCACCCGAGTGAGCCACGGCCCGGCCCGCAAATGATATTTTGAGTACATCTCTGATACTAACATTTCTCAGATATACATTAAAAATTTTCGACCTTGAACATGTAAGAATTAGGAATATTCCCTAAAAGAAAGAAATAGTCTATGCAATTGAAAACCATATTACTCAGCAATGAGTAGCTAGCTAGAAAAACATGACCGATTTTGGAATCTTTTACATTCCTTTTTCCTCAGGAACGGGTGTAGACATGCCGTATGGTATCATTCTTACCTGCCAGATTCCAAGAAGAGAGAAGATGAATGTCGAGAAAATAAAGCATTAATTGACATCACCAGGGGGGTACTTATGACTTTTTAAGAAAGCTGTTAAAGGTTGTCTGATTACTAACTCTTCTGGCTAAATATTCTTTTAAAAAAACATGTTTGAGAAAACAAAAACAAAAACAAAAAAATCATATTTGGATTAATATATCCAATTAAAGTTACATTTTATTCTCTTTAAAATCAATACTTTTATGTCTTTTTTGTTTAAGAAGAAAACCCTTATTTCTTAGTTTAATGTAAAGGAGCTACAAATACATTCACACATAGGAGCATACTAATGCCTTATGATGGTGAGGATTTTGGATCAATTGAAGAATTGATCACAGGCTGCATATGATAACATTCAGCCTCTCCTTCATTTCCAACACGCTCGAGTTCAGCACAATGATTCCAGCTTCCATTTTGTATCACCTCTTGGCCTGCACACCCAAGTCATTGAGTCCATTGGAACAATGTAAAAGCAGAGTGCAAGACCATTTGGTGCAAAGTCACCATATGCCGGACTCATATTTGTCCAAATTATGTGGTATGATAGATTAGGAAATAATGTTTTCAACCCCCTTTTACTGCATATATCAGAACAATTTCCTGCTAACTAATATGATGTTTTGACTTTTGGTCTTAGTATGCTTTAGTACAAATATCCAGACACAAACTCTTAAATACCTCTGAGATTCAAATTGTTCCATTAATCCAGGCAGGGACCTGCAAGCTGATTTCACAGAGAATTGCAGGTCTGGGGGGCTCCCCAGCTGCCCCTGTCCACAAGGCTAAAGAGAAACATCATGGGACTCTTGCTTCTGCTGCAAAATACTAGACAAATGCACCTAGTTATTATCTGTGAAGTTCAAATTGTTGAAAAAGTTGTGGTGAAAAGAAACACGCCTTTATTCCTTCCACAATGACATCAAATATCTGAGGTGGCAGAAGCTGGGCCACAGATTGATCCCATTCTGTCACCAGTTAGACCCGAAAGAAGGTCCAGAGAAGAGAGTCTGCACTGGGCAGGGCTTTATTCCCTTTCAAGGCAGGCTGCCTGGCTCCAAGCACTTTAAAGTACAGTATTAATACTTCCACAAATAGCCTTTTAAATGCAATGACTTAGCATCTATGACAACAGGAATGTATTCGCTCAATTTCTTTAACGTGGATTTACAAGGTTTTGTTTTTGTCCAGCAATCACATTCCATTCTTACACCAGAAGATGCTGAGTTGTAACTGCAATAGACCTAAAGCAGATGAGAAGTCCGTGAAAACAGAAACAACTCTAGTGAAGTGACTCCTACCTGTTAGCCACTCCAGAACCCACTCGGGGGACTCTACAAGTCCCAGAACACAAACCCTGAACCACAGAGACCCTTTTCCATATACACTGAGGCCACTTTCCTTACACTTTTAAAAGAAAGGACAACCAAAGATAAAAAGACACAGCTTCAGAAATACACTTTAAAATGCTAATGGATCTTACAACTACTGCAAGGACATAAAAATGGTAATGTATGGTGTAATTTAAAAGGAAAAAACTTCCTTTCAACTTACACAGTAACTATTCTGCCTCATGGAGGTCTTGCTTTCATCAATAAATAGGCTGATTAGTGATGAACTTAAACAGCAGCAAAAGAAGTATGCTTATCTGGACCACACTGCAATTACTGCATGCCTTTATGTGATGGATACTTCTGCGGGATTTTTAACACTTTGTCTCCGTACATAAGTAACCTTCCCTTGCTTTCTGAGATAAGATGAGATGCCCCGAAAATGATGCTGGGTAACAGACTTTCATTGGTTTGGGGTCTGTCATCAGCCAGCTGTGTGAGGTTAGGGAAGCTACACAACCTCTCTGAGCCAGGATTGCCTCATGTGTCACACAGGAGAGGCAGAACATCTTTTCCTTTTACAGCAAGAATTCTCCAGTTCTTCTCTTTAAACCGTTCACACTCAATAAATCTGTATTATCCCAAACTGTAGCCTCTTTCCAAACAATCATAAATGTTAAATTAGTTAAGTGTAACTCAGTGGGATTGCCTTGCTTAAGATGTGTGGCACACAAACCACAACACGATGCCCTGGGGCTTTTGTTTCTTAATACAATGCACACATTCTCCTTTCCATCTCCTCCCCATCTACACTCCATGAAACTTCTAGCCCACACCACTTCCCACCTGCCTTGAGAGCCCCTACTGTACTGCCATTAGAGATATGCTAAGTGACATTTTCAATATTCTGTCACTTCTTTACTAAATGAAATTTATTGACTATTTACTCTGTTTTCTAATTCTTTACTATTGTTCCAAGTAGTCCCCGATAGACTGCATCCTTCTGAATGATAAGGGCTACACCTTACCTATCTTTTATTCCTGTTGTAATACTGGAGACTCAGTAAAGACAGGGACTTTTAGCTTATAGCTTCAAGTTCAAGTGGTTAGGCCCTTCAGTTGACCTGATCCCAGTCCCTTGGTCGTTCGTGGGGAGGGAAACCAACCATTGCCCAGGGGCTACCAGCCACCAAGCGCTTGGCTAAGTATGCCTCCAAACATCTCTATGGAGTATCGTTTTCTCAACTTACAGATGAGGATACTGATGGGCATATTTCTATTTCTTCTAGGAGATGACTTTACAATTTGTGCTCATTTCAAACCTTTCTGGGATTATTTTAAAGTCTACCATAGACTTAATGTCTGTGTCCCCCAAAATGTATATATTGAAATCCTAACCCCCAATGGGATGGTATTAGGAGGTGAGGTCTTTGGTGATTAAGTCAAGAGGGTGGATCATGAATGGGGTTAGTGCCCTAATAAGAGGCCCCAGAGATCTCCCTTGCCCCTTCCACGACGTGAAGACACAGCGAGAAGTCATCATCTAGGAAACAAGAAGTGGCCCTCGTCATACAATGAATCTGCTGGCAGCTTGATCCTGGACTTCCAGCCTCCAGAGCTGTAAGCAATAAATGTCTGTTGTACATAAGCTACCCAGTCTATGGTATTCTGTTACAGCAGTATGAAGAGACTAAGACAAACCCAATCCACACGTCGGCTGCTCCTGCTGATCTTCAGATTCCTAGATCAGACTTTGTCATACCACATGCCAGCTGGGACACAGGGCTCAGACCTTCTTTGAACTTACCACAAAGCATCTAGTCACAGAAAAGCATTAATGAGCACTGTAGACTCAGCTGAGGAGTTTAGGAAACAGAGGAGGGAGTTCAGTTCTCACTCTGCACAGAAAACACTGTAGAAAGAAACCCCCATGAGGCGGTTCTGCTGCCACTCAAAGTCCTTCCTCGCCCAGTTGATCACCGTGGTCCTCACTGCTCCCCAGCTCTCCACTCTTGGCCTGCCTGGCTCCAGGCTTCTATTTCCTCACCGCTCCCCCCCTCCCTCTGTTGTGCAAAGCCATTTATTCTAATTTGCAACCAGTCCCTACTCGCATTCCCTGGTGCACCCCAAAATCAGGAAAACAGAAAAGTCCCTCCAGCTGCAAGCCTGCCACATTTAGAAAGCAGTGAGGGCTTACGTAACTCCTAGAAACTTCTGTTACAGAATGTGAAGTCTACACTGGTAACTCCAACACCTACAGTCTAGTGAGGTGACTGTAACTAGTGCTTGTCTGTAGAAAGTAGACCTGGGGCCCACCCAAGCCTAATCTCCCACCAGTCATTTCCTGCTCCCATGATCATTATCTGGAAGTATCTTGTTCATGCAGCTGGCTACCTGTCGGTAATGAGCTCTGTGAGTGCTCTGCTTGAGCTCAGATTAGAGAATTTGTCCTTGTCTATTTTGTTCACTGCTATATTCCTGGTGCCTACATAGAGTCTGCCAACCCGTAGATGCTCAGTAAATATGTTTTGGATGAATAAATGTGTAAGTGAATGAATAGTGGCCAGAGCAAGCAACACTGAATTCTGAAACTCTGAGGCATCTAACACAATGGATCCCAGATTTTGGTCTGCTACCAACAGTGCAAAATTGAGTGATAAATGACCTTCCAATGCATCTCCTCCAATTAAATTCCATTCTCTCTGTATGGAATTCCAGAAGGTGTTTTCATAATGTGAAGGGAGGGAGCAGCAGAGAAATGGCTAGCTCTCATCAGGCATGTCCACTCTGTGAGAAAACGTATTGTGATCAGTCTCACATGACCTATTGAGTGACTGAATGTGCAGGAAACCAGGGTGGGCAATGAGACTCTGTGAGTTGCAGCATGGTCCCCGTCCCCACTATGCTTCCAGACTAAAGGCCATGCTATTCCATATGTTCAGGTTCTTCCAGACACTGGTCCCTTGAAGGAGCCTTGAAGATTCCAGTCATACCTGGCAATCTGTCTTTCGTCCATCTGCCCCTCCCTGCCAATACCAGCCCCCCCACCCCACCCCGGATGTTTCAAGCCCCCTGAGTATAGGTTAATGTCTGCTCTTCCCATGGGGTGATTTAACCAGTCTAATTATTTCTGTACAAGGACCTGTACCTCCTACAGACACAGGGAGCCCCAAGAGTCAGGGCCTGTGATACCACCTCACAAAGAGCCTCGCCAAAGGTCGCTGTTGAATCAGTTCCAGAAGAGAGGTGCCCACTTTTGGCCTTTGAGAGTTACCCACGAGCTGCATGCATGGCCTTGGCCTGCAGTGAATTTTAAGGCTGAAAAGACTAAAGGATGATCACACACACAACAAGCTGCTCAGCATAACCTAAAAAGCCATGGACACGAATCCTAGTTGATTCTTTAGGGCCATTCAAGAGGGGAAAAAAAAAATCTTCTCTGTAGCAATTTCATTCTCAGAACAAAGCTTGGAGGCTCCTATTTCCATGCCAACCCTCTGTTAAGACAATTGAGCCTCTGCATCAGTCCCTGGCTTGGGACAACAGATCCGTGTTCACTTGAGTTGAGATTAAAGAATCTGTCGGCAGTCATCTTATCTAAGATGTCATCTTTGGGTCTCATTACCCTTCAGTGACTGGCTGGGTTGAAAGATTGGTAAGAATGCCTTGAAGTGACCTGTTAAAGGAGACTAGTCTCAGACATGCCAGTTTTCTCATCACTCAACTCGGCTCTCCATGTTCAACACCAGGCACCAGTTCTTCTTTGATGTCAATGAGATGATCTCTCAGTCATCACCTTCTGGATGTTAATGACTTAGAACCAGGAGAAGCAATCTCTGTATAATGCTCCAATGCCACCTCTTCTAACACTGACATTCCAAGAGTCACTCTTTGCTAGGAATTCTGGAGATGGGCCAGGTTAGGTTCTTTTATACCCTAATTGAAGTCATGAGTCCCAAGTCACATAAAATCATATGTGGTTCGGGGGCAAATGGATTGATGTGGCAGTGCTTCACTGTTCACCTACAAAGGCATTCCTCCTTAGAGATGACAGCAGCTGAGCATTAGTACATTCTCCAAAGGTCTCAATATCACCTGGGAGCTTGTTAGAAAAGCAAATTCATGCCCCCTTTCCCACTCAGACCTAATGGATCAGAATCTCTGAAGGCTGGGCCCAGGAATCTTTGCTTTAGCAAGATCTCCCAGTGATTCTTATGCATGCTAAAATTTGAGATCTACTGCTCTAAAGCTCTCAGCCACACTTCCCAAA
Source organism: Cynocephalus volans (assembly GCF_027409185.1). Taxonomy (NCBI): domain Eukaryota; kingdom Metazoa; phylum Chordata; class Mammalia; order Dermoptera; family Cynocephalidae; genus Cynocephalus; species Cynocephalus volans. Next base: position 133,041,501 of record NC_084465.1, on the reverse strand, counting down.
AGACTGGAATCTAAAGGCTGGAACGGGCAATTATTTTCTGGCCCCTACTGCTACAAGAGGGTTATCTGCAGATTTTACCCTGGGATAACCGCAAAACAGACTTGCTAGATAACAACCGTTCACTGAAGAGGGATGAGGAAGATTGGCAGAGAAGTGGTTCTTTTTGGGTTCCTAGAGTTTTCTGGTGAGTGGTTTTGGGAAAGTTCAGTGCAAAGGGGTGCCAACCCTAAAAAGAAAACAGGATCACTGTGGATGGCCCCCTCAACCCAGCCTGCTCACTCCTGCCTGCCTCGCACCTGGTGGTCAGAGACAACAGGCAAGCTTCTCCTCACAGATCTCTTCCAACATTATGACAGTCTGCACGGTAAGACCCAGAGTGGTGTGCTCATGACACGAGGGAAACTCAACAATCTTGACAGTGAACTTTCATTGAGAAGCTTTGTCCAAAATCCCATAAATGTCACATTTGCCTCTGTTTCCTTTTGGTGAAATGAATCTATCCCACTGGGTTTTGGAGTACTCAGCAGACATGGAAGTGCCCTAGAGTGAAGACTGTGTGAAAGAAGGTGGCAAGCTGAGCAGAAACACTAAGTCAGGTGAGCCGCACACAACTTCTACAGTCTGCTCTGTGTGGACTCCCAGCGCTGTCTTTGGCAGGGTTAGGCCCAGTTACGAGACTCCTAAGGCACAGTGTGTTCAGCAGAAAAAGGCCAGAAGGGAGAAAAAGAAATAAGAGATAAGGCATTTCAACTTTGAATGTAAAAGCAAATAAAAAGAAAGGCTAGAGAAGACGGTAAGTCTTGATGCATGAGTAAAACCATCTTGAGGATCTATATCATAGCCCCCTGTTTTTCAATCATTAAACAAAGAAACACAACTCTCCAACTGACGACTCTAAATCGACATACCCAGCTTGAAACTATGAAGACCTGCTGGCATTAGAACTTTAAGACATTATTCAAAATTTACTCAGGTAATATTTTCAGGGGAAGTCAATTTATTTCCCCCAAGTGGATATTTAAAAACCTAAGGGAGCCATCTGGTGGCTTGAGTGCCTACTAATTAAAATCCTTCTCTTGGGTACAAGATTCCCATGCCGTGTGCACCATCACTGGAGCAAATAACACAAGACAAACTAGAGTTGGAAAAAAGCATTCTTAGGCTACATAAAAATCAAACATTGCAACTTAGACACAATCAAACCAAAATTAAGGGTGAGTATGCTTAAGAATAATTCTGACATTTTTGCTACCTGCTCTGAATCAAAAAATGTCTATGAATATTAAAAGTTGTGTTTAGAATTCTATTTCAAGATTGCATGTTTCACATACAAGTGGAGACAATGAGTTCAATAATTACAAAACTAGAAATCAAACCAATAAACACAAATCAGCTGCTCGCTGAAATGATACATGGGTCTGATTAGCTTTGGATCCTGCTGCTATTTCGTAAGAGAGTCAGTTGAGTGGCACAGAAAGCTAAGCTCCTACCCAGAAAAAGAAACTTCACCTCCTGAGCATTGTTAATAAAATTAGTATTAAATACACCCTTTCTCTCAGGTCTCTAATGTCACACCGCAGTTATTCATGGTTTCAGCATCTATTTCTTCAAATGCTGAAATTTCTTTCTCTGCAATAAATCTTTTTTTCATGGAGAAAAATGTACATATATTATTACTCTCACCAGGAAGGAGGAAAGATCACTTCAAAACTTCAGACAGTTGCCTTAAGTAAGAGGTGATTCTTCTGTTAACAATAAACTTCATGAAATTTCCCTCTAACGTCTCCATTTCTCCACTTGCCCAGCACCAAATATGTTACTGGGGATGATGATGATGATTTTTTTTTATGAGGAAAACCCAGTTCCTTTCATGAAAGCTTAATTATACTGATTTCACCAGCAACCATAAAGCATAAGAACAAGCAGTTAAGAGCTCCTCATTATTTCCTTTATGGTTCCCTGTTAAAGTATAACCTGGCTGTAACAATGTACCAGAAAGTTGGCATCAATGTTGAAAATCAAGATGTGACTTCAAATTACTTACAAAACCAATACAAAGGCTACTTTAAAAAAGATACTATGTCTCCTAAACTATAATTTAAATCAAATGTATTAAAAGACTATGAAATGCACATTGTTACTGGACTATTTCTAAATTAATGGCCAATGCATTTAGAATGAGAGAATATCACAGTGTGTTCCCAGTGCATGTATTCCCTGACTTGTATGGCCAGAAGCACTGTTTATGGAATCTGCTGTCGGGAAGGCACTGAAGATCACTGCTGCTCCACTCTTTTCTTCGTCCTTTGCTCTCCTTGTTCCAATAAGAGAATCCCTGTAGGTGGGTTGTGGTTGATGGTAGCAGCCTGGCTTCTAATCCAGTCCTGATTGCCATGCACACCATGCTAAGTCTGCATTGGGCCAAGATACCAGTTCAATTCTAGAAATTTAGTTAAAAAAAAAAAATTCAGCCATTTTCCGGGCACCCTGTCTGCAGGATCCCATAGTTCAGCTGAACTGTTCAGATTGACATGGTGCAGGCACAGCCCCATCTGAAATGGGGAGGAGGCACGGGAGGGGCAGGGACTGGTTGTGCACAATGGGAGTGTGATGAGTTCTCATTAAGTCACACGTGTTCATTGTCATGAACCAAGTGTGAGCTCTCTCCTATAGCCCTTCTGTCTCCCTGAGCTCTGAGGCTTCTGGAACAAATTGGCTCAAAAAGTAAAACTCTTACATGGAATAGCAGGTAGGTTCAATGTAAACTTTTCTGGCAAAGTCAAGAAAGTTAGAGGATCTAATGCAATGGTGCTCAACTGGGGGTGATTTTGACCCCTAGGGACAAGTGGCAACGTCTGGAGACAGTTTTTATTTTGTAATTTGGTAGGGGGGCAGTGTGCTAGTGGCATTTAGTGGGTAGAAGCCAGGGATGCTGCTAAACATTCTACAATACACAGGACATCCTCTACAACAAAGAATTATCCAGCCCAAAATATGAATAGTGCCAAGACTGAGAATCCCTGATCTAAAGGGATTTGAAAGCTACTTTACAAAGGTGATTTGTAAGTACATAAAGAAGGGCAAGAGGGGGCACTTCTCTCACTCTACCCCCACCTAAACCTTGAAAACAGATCCTTAGCCCAGTATCTGACATGAAGCACACATTCAATAACTATACTGAATTTATTAAAATAAGCAAAATGCCATGCCAACCCACTCCACCAAGATCCATGTATACTCTGATCAAGAGTATAAACATTGCTAACTTTGGTACATATAACTTTAAAAAATACAGCATACTATGGGATATCACATGGTGATAATAGCTTTTTTCCTGCAAAAGTTGGATTTCCACACAAGTAATCTGAGCTGTGCATTGTGGTCGTGACTTCTAGGCAAAAGTTAAGTTTGCGTAGAACAGCAGTATAAAATCTGCAGAGCAGTGTTTGTGCCATTGTTTGAATACATGGGGCATTTTCTCATTTATAAAAATAAGTGGAAAATGAAAACTGCAACTGAAGCAACTAGCGATATGAAGCAAAGACCTCACAATAGCAACGCAACTGACATGAGACAAAGATGGAACTCACCAAACGGAGCAAAAGCAGCCAAGTGGATGCTTACTGTACTCTAGCGAGGCAGCTGTTTGGATTTAGTTACAAAAGAACAAAAATCAAAGAACTGTATGGAATGCTGGAGATATCTCATCAAAAGCTGTAACTAAATGACTAGGGACAATTAGGGATTTTATATCTATTTTTATATACCCAATAATATAAATACAAATACATTTTTAAACCTCCCCGGGATAGAAATACGTGTGTTTATTGTGCGACTTTTGTGCATTGGTGCATGTTTTGGGGACTATGCTGTGAATGAAGGTGGAGGATTGTCTGCATTCATGGCCTAAAGAGAGAACATGCCTGTGCGAGGGGGAGGTTAGGGGGGAACATCAAGGGAGCACAGAAAAGAAGGTCGGAAAGTGCGACCATCTCCACAGTCAGCAGTACACCCCAGCGCTGAGAGTCTTGGCTCCCGCCCATGGCAGCTTGTGCCTGCAGTGGAGGTGCGGCGTTCACTCTCTGTTGTAGCTTGTTGACTAGCCACTACCAGAACTCTCTCCCCGCTCGTGCTCTGATCCCATCCATCCAAGCAGTCTTCTGAAGAAAGTTTGCCTTTTCAAGTATTTTTGCTTAAAGGGAAACACCACATTGCTTAGCAAACACGAGCCCAATTGATAATTATATATTTCATTATGAAATACTAAGATGGCATTCTGTCTCTGTTGATTAATGGGGTTCTGTTTCGACAGAAAGATCCAGCTGTAGGCAAACCAGCTGAGGCCCAGATGGTGGACAATGGGGAATCCATCCAGGTAAAGCCACTCCTTGAGGCCCGCTTATGCGGCCAGCTGCCCTTTCCCAGGTCTTGCCCAATCCTAATAAACATCTGTAACTGAAGGACTGACAAGCACGGCCGTGGTCCAACCATCCTTTCTTCCTTTCTCCCTACCTGGATTTCTACAAATGTTGATCAAAGTCTGTGTTTCCTCCCTGTTTGTTTTTTGTTGTTGTTTTTACCAACAAGTAGCAGGTGCACAACTATCTGCTGGGCCAACACAGAGCATCCAGGCCGTAGATGTCATTGCTATAAAAAGCTAGGTAGCAATGGCCACCCCTGGAATTCCTGGAAGCAAAGTTAACCTAATCCCACGCTTTGACCAACCTCTGGGTAAAAGGCAACTCATGGAAAGCCCAAAGCCAAAATGAGACCCACAATAAACCTACGTGTTCTCCACGAGTTTGATTTCTTAAAAGATGCACCCACTTAGCAGAAGCCCTAAGGAGATCTGAGATAGGCACGATGACTCCAGGAATGTCAAAAGGACCTTTTCCACAGGGAAATGCATTTTTTCACACGGTTTGTGCTTTCCTCCTTGCATAGAGAGTGGTTTCTGAAACTCCTCCAGGTGTGAAATTGACAATGAGCCTGCTGCTTCTAAGCTCAGTGGCCCTCCCAGTCTCTGCTTTAGTCTTCCCTTCAATAAAGAGGTGTATGTATATGTATTCGTCCCTTTCTGTTGCTTATAACAAAATACCTGGAATTGGGTAATGTATAAGAAAACAAAATTTATTGCTTACAGCTTACAGGCTGGGAAGTCAAAAGTCCAGGGAACACATTTGTTGAAGGCTTGGTGGTGGCAACAGCGATGCAGGGTACTGCACTGTGAAAAATGGCAGAGCAGAGAGAGACTAACCTCTCATGTGCTCTTCTTTTAAAGCCCCAGAACCACACCCCTGACCACCATTATTAATGCATTCACTATGGCATGGTCCTACAATCTAACCACCTCTTCAAGGCTCCACCGTTCAATTACCATAATGAGATTTCCCACCCTCAACAGTTACAGTGGGGATTTAAGCTTCAATGAGGGGGGCCATCCAATCTACAGCAGTGTAGTAGGGGGAGATATTAGATTCTGTCCTCTCAACCAAATAATCTTGCAGCTGAGCCTTGCCTTCTGTTATGAATGTTTCTGTCCCCCCAAATTCATATGTTGAAACTGTAATCCCCAATGTGATAGTATTAGGAGGTGGGGCCTTTGGGAGGTGATTAGGGTTAGATGATGTCATGAGGATGGGGCTCCATGATGGGATTAATGTCCTTATAAGAGACACGAGAGGCCTCTTTCTGTCCACAGTGTGAGGACACAGTGAGAAGGCAGCCATCTGCAAGCCAGGAAGAGAGCCTTCACCACAAACTGAATGACCAGTATCTTGATCTTGGACCTCTAGCCTCCAGAACTGTAAGAAATAAATGTCTGTTGCTGAAGCCACCCAGCTGATGGTATTTTGTGACAGCAGCTCCAGCTAAGAGTCCCCCCACTTTGCCCTGTGTCATGGTCCTTCTAGAGGGTGGCTTTGGATTTTATAATGTGTGCCCGTCCTGGCACCTGCCCTCCTCCACTTGATGGTAAGTGCTCTAGACACAAGGGTTGCATCTAATGTTTCCAAATCTGCCAGTGATCCTGCAGCAGGATGCTTCAAGAAACATCACTTCCTCTCATCTCTGGGGAGCTTCAGCCAAAGAAGTGTGGGGCTTTCCTTGGGGTGAAACTCTGAAAAGCATCTTCTCCATCTGCCATGTCCCTTGTACCTGGCACAGTAGCAGCTGCTCTATAGATAGGTACTGGCAAAATGCATAAATTGGCAAATAAAACCTAATTTGTCACTGGAAAGCAGTGATAAACAAAACTATTACAGCAACAGCTGATACATTTGCTGAACACATTTTCCACAGAAAAATTTAGGAGAAACCTGATCTTGATGCTATGGCACACAGAGTATTTGAAATTAGTTCTGTCCAAGGGTAAACATATCACCTTTATGGGAAGTATACATTTAAACAGAACAATTTTGGTAGACTTTATTTTGGACAGAGTTATTTTTCATGGCTTATTGAAAAACTACTGTTTGATAATCCTCGCTGTCAGTGTTACTTTAATTCTAGATTGGCACTGTAGTTTCTGCAGGACTAGGTGGGTGCAGGTGGGATAGATATTTAGGTCTTCTAGAAAGGACAGAGATGGTTAGGTCACTTGATTAGAGTGTGGCACTGATAACACCGAGGTGAAGGGTTAGGATCCCCTAAAAAAAAAAAAAGGACAGAGACCAAAGTGGTGTGAGGACCTTGGTTCAGGGTGTAATGTCCTTCCCTGACTCATATTAACAGGGGAGGCAATGGAAGCAAGTATGCCTTGCACAGCATTACTGTCTATGGAGGCAGCCAGCAGGTCCCAGTAAGTGGCAAGGACCCTGGGGGACATTAGCTCTGAAAAATAAAAATATAAACGAAAATACAATGTAAAACATTTTGAAAACTCCAAAAGACAGGAATAAACAGAATTTGTCAGAACTCTTGCAATGATGCCTTCTTGTGCATATTTATCTCCAAGGGATCCTGCAGAGTTCTTTACTTTCTATCACATAGGGACTGTGTTTTCTTAACCTTTTTTTTGGCAGCTGGCCAGTACAGGGATTGACCTGGACCCTGGTGTTATCAGGACCACGCTCTAACCAACTGAGCCAAGCAGCCAGCCCTGCTTTTCCTTAATATGCCTGTCCTGTAAAGCAAGGTTGGCTCTAGTGTCTCCCTGTGTTTTTCTCCCTCAGCCCTGCAGGTGGCGCCGCTGTCCCAGTCGGCTATGACCGCCCGTTGTAAAGAGCTAGATCTTGAATTTCTCAGAAGCAAGTTCTCTCCACATCACATTACATGACTAAAACAGGCAGTTTTCTGTTTTGCTTTTAGCCAGAAACCAACTGTTCTATAATCATAGCGCCAGAAGACTTTATTAAGCCAAAATTAATACAAAGAGGCAGGGTTTGGGGAAGACAGGCTTTCATGATTGGGAGTTCTAATAGGTTTATGTGGGACATGGACTTTGACTTCACGATGACAAGCAATATATACGAGAGTATAACCTACTATACAAACATCCATGTTACAGTGTGAACAAGCTGATGGAAATTCCAGTGGTGATTGATCACATGTCGAACACAACAGACATTCGTATGACTTTTTGTATGCTGGGTGTGCTTATGGATACCTTGGTGTGCACTTGGGGGTACATATTTCTGTAGGGTTTTGTTCATCTCAAGTGTCTTTGTTTGTATACTGGAGGAATTGCTGTGTGATTAGTTATTTGTTCTTAGTGTAACACAGTGCTCTTCTTTACAAGCTCTCCCTCTGCCTGGGTCCTGACCCCCAAAGTACTGCATTTTCACAGGGTAAGGTTGGTTCGCGTTCTGGGTAGCAGCCAGTGGCATTACTGGCTGCATATTATCCTAGCTCCCATCCCACAATTCGCAAGACCCTGAGTCCTAAAGAAATCTGTGTCCCTGGTCTCCCCAGTTGCTGTACAGAGAACTAACAACTTTGATATACAAAATCAAGAGCTGTCATGCTTCATCAAAAATATTTGTTTGCTTCTGTCTCTCCTACTAATCTGTGAGCTCTTTATTTTCTGTCTTTATATCATCGTTTGTGTAGTTCCTAGCATATAAAAGACGCTCAACAAACATGTATAGAAGGAATGATGGGGTGCATCTGGACCCAGTTATTGTACCTATTTGCAGGAATATGCCTTGGGATCTAAGCAGAAAAACTAAAGAATAATGAGTGTCTTTGAATCAGTAATAAATGATAGTAAATTTTCTTTTGAAAAATTATGTAATACTGTTCTAAGCACTTACAGAGTATATCATTTAATCCTCACAACAATCTATGAGATAAGTATTATTATTACCACATTTTAAAGAGAAGAAACCAAGGCACAGAGAAGGTAAGGGATTTGCTCAAAGCCACACAGTATACTGCAGAGTCAGGATGCAAACATTTGCAGTCTGACTCCAGAGCTGGTTCTCGTAATCACTGCACTGTGCTGTCTCCCTATACCGTGTGGGTGTCCCTGATTCTCTTATTGGGAAGCCTTAAGCAGCACCCACACTAATACCAGCAACTTCTTGCTAGGAGGTGAGAATAAGAAAGTCTTTGCCAGTCTGGCCTGACTCAACCTTACCAGTAGATGATCTTTGATCATCTGCCCATACATCATCATCTGCTATGGGAAGTTTCCAGCCCTTCAGCTGAGAATTTCTGTTTCTTATGAAATTTTTAAGTGGAATTATAAGAATAAAGTTCCTATTTCCTAATTACGACAAAATTAGGATGACAAGCGCTGGTAGGTGATGCTAGTTGCTAAGACAAACAAACCCCAAAATGCATAATGGCACAAGCACAATAGAAATGTATTTCCTGTTTACACAAAGTTCACGTGTTCACGATCAGTGTCCTCCTCCCAGGACTGACTCAGGGACCCAATATCCTTCCTCCTGGATGTTCCACCTTCTTCAGCAGGAAAGGTGATCCTCTCCACCAACCCAGCAGAAGCAGAAAAATCACAGAGGATTTTGCATGGGAACTTTTGATGAGCCAGGCTTGGAAGTGGTACATACCACTTCCACTCACATTTCGTTGGCCCAAACACAGTCCTGGGGCTGTGGGATTACCAAAACACAGTCCTGGGGCTGCAGGATTACCTGGGAAATACAACCTAGCTCTGTGCCCAGGAAGAAAAGGAAATGGGTTTGAAGAATAGCTAGGTAGCCTTTGCCACACAGGTATTCTGAGAATTAACAGAAGATACAACCAATAAAAGAATGTCTAGCCCCTACATTATTTCAGTACATCAAGTATTACTTTTTTTTAAGGGAGAGAATAATGACATTGGAATGTTCAGGTTCTTCATTTTACATAGGTAGATCAGTGGTGATTTTTCACCCACCCTTTCCAGATGGGATCCACGCAGTCTGTTTTATTTACAAAATGAAGTTGGAGTTTCTCAATTTCTAATACATTTTCTTCCACACAAGGAGACCTTTGCTGATCTCCTTCCATGCTTACTGATGGATATGCTGGTGTGAGGACACCACCCAGCAGTTATGACTTCTGTCTCCATACTGTCAGCACAGTGACCATCACCAGTATTTCATAACATCCTCTGACGGGACTGGAACCACACGGGACAGATGGCACAGAGTCACCAAATGCCGATCGTCTCAGAAAACACAAACGATGAAGCTGCTCTGATGGAAACGAAGATGGAGGATTGGGGCCTCCCACTGGGCTCCTCCCTTATTCCCTCTCTAGAGCCCAGGCTTCTCAGCAAACTTTAGGACTCTAAGGGGGATGGGTTTGAAAACTACTATTGAGGAGCCAAGTCAGCTACTATAAAGAGTATGGGCAGACTGATAAATAACTGTGCAGTTACACCAGGAATAAGTATTTCTATGACTGCCTCTACAGCTGTGTTTTTTCAATTAACAGTGGTAACATATGCTAGTGAGGAATCTCTTTTCTAAGGATATTTACTTGCTGAATGAAAAATGATAAACTCATCTGTCCATTCCTGTCAACAGGTCACCTTTCTATTCAACACTGGAGTCTCCTCAGGGCATCTGCTCAGAGAAGCTCACAGCCTGGGGATCAGCCACCACATGCCAATGCCTATGCCACCTTCCAACTGCAGAAAATGGATGACATCCACCAGGAATCCTGAGGTCAGGATTATATCTTTTCCCCCCTTCCCAATTCCATTTTAACTGACCAAATCAAATGATTGAGTAGGATCCCAAATTAGCCCATGTCTTAAACTGAGTATAGAATGACTGGTGATACAAAGCAGCAAAGAAACTTAACTAAGGCATTCCAATTATTCATAAGCCTTTTAAATGAGTTAGCTACCCTTAAAGAATTTATCTTTTAGAGGATACATGTGTTCTAATTCCATGGGACAGAACTTTGCTGCACTAATTTATTCCTACTTTTTCCCTTTCAGATTATAAGAAGGGCGGTGATACTATTGTGCTCATATTTTGTATCTTAAGCACCTTCCCCAGTGGTTGGCAGAGGTAGTTAATAATGGAAGAACGGAAGGAAGGAAAGAAACCACTTTGTGATACAATCTGAAATACTCTTAAAGCCATGTTGGATTTTCACAAAAAGATACTGAAGTCAGATGAGGAGCTATCCCTTTGTCCTTGACCCACACATAAGATGAAAGTGAACCCAAGTCCTGCAAACAGTAGGTTCTCTAGGCCAGTTTAATGGCATAAGTCCTTGATTAAGAACCAACATATCTGACTATGCTGCCTCCACTAAATAGCTAAAGAGCTGTCAGCCTTGAATAATTTACATTTCTTCTGAGGCTCACTTTCAATATTTTAAATGAGAGATATACCTCCTGGTCTTTCTCACAAGGAAGGGTGTAGAGAGCAAGCAAGGGGAAGGCAGTGAAGAGGCTACAGGATGATAACAGTAGGGTGAGAAATCTGGGAATATAAGAGGACTTTACAAGTGCCTAATACTGCTCACGTAAAACCAAAAGCAAGATGACATGGCCTATTACTTTTTCATTTCTGACTTTCAAAATTCATTACCTTCTCTGTTCTGAAGTTTATTAATCCAGTAATAATGGTGTCTGCTTTTGCACTTGGGATGAGGCCTCAAAGGGATAACCAACACCACCGCCCTGGAATGGGTTTCACAGAGAGAGCAAAGGCAATGAGTTAGCAAGGCGGTTGGGCTTGCCTCACAAATAAGTGAGGAAACAGATCCCGAAAATAATAATCCCAGCCACCTTTGGAGTGTGCCCATCATGTAGCATTTTCTTTTCATTAGGTAATGAGGAGAAATTATGTGTACCCAAAATTGGTGCACAGACTCAGGAGAGACCACGGTGTCCACTGGCTCTTATTTTACACCAACTCAGTTGGAGGGGCTTCCCCTTAACTCCTCTCTACAGACCACAGGTGCTTTTATTTAAGTTTTTGGAAGTGCCCTTCATAGTCCCTATGTAAGTACAAACTCATAAACAAAGGCGCATACACACACACCCACCCCCACCATCACCACCAACCAGTAAATATGGCAAACAGAACTGAAAACAAGAAACTCTGGGCATCCAGTCCACTTTCTTCAATTCCTTTCCCACTGGCTTCCTAATGTTTCAAAAGTAATCATTCCTTAGAAACTTCCTGACTGCTAAATATGCCTACAGTCCACCAGCTACCGAACAGTAAAAAATTATATTAAAACAAAGGGACACAACTCAGCAGAAATATTTTAAAACTGATTAAGTCATAATAAATTCGAATGTCTTCCCAAGACATTAGGAAATAGATATTTTCACAGATGTTGCTAAAAGAAACTGAATCACCCGATCCTACATCTATGGAAGATGTTTGGTAGCAGATTTAAAAAACGCAGGCCCTACTCTATACCTCATGTACAACTCAGGCACCGGGTTTCCTTTTCTTCTTGGAAAAATGTTTCTTGCTGTTTCTGAGAAAGCAGACTCTCAGCTTTGGGGTATGAGTCTCAATTCTAGATATTTTAACTCCCCTCAGATTTAAGAATACATTCAATTCTTTATATTCCTTACATTTTCATTTTCCTTCCCAGACTTTAGTGCATTGCAAAGTATTTCTTTTTGTATGTTTGTTTCAATAATGGCAAAGAGGTGGGGACAGCTGGTCCCTTCTGTAGCCACCATCCTTGTCTCCCTTTACCATGAAAAAATAAAATCCTCCATCAACCGCCTTAGCACTCCCCACATTTTCTCAGCCAAGAATTTTCTCAGCTACAATGTATTTCATCCTTACATACCCTCAACATTTTTTTTTTTTTAACTTTCCATCACTCCACATGGGCTTTCCCAGAGCCTCCATGATGAGGTTCACACCTGTCTCCCAGACGGGTGATTCACCCATGGGAAGGTCTAGCAAGGAGAAAGGATGTGTCAGGGCTGGGCCTGGGTGGCCACCTTCTCCCTATATACCCATGCCTTTCACTTCCCACACTGCAGTTCAGGCCTGGAACATTGGTGCCTCATGCTCTCAGCAATAACTCTCACTGGGAAGTTGCCAAGAGGTGACACCTCCTCCCACCTCTTCTCTGAGCTCCCAGTTTCCCACCCATGATCAGGCAAACTTTCAGCAGCCATCTCAACAGTCTCCCTTTGCTGTGAATTGAATGTCCCCCCAAAACTCACTGAAGTATGACCTTCATTGTAACAATGCTAAGAGGATGGGAAATCTGATTAAGATACTTGAAAGCAGGGCCTTTAAGAGGTGATTAGATTGTGAGGACTGTGCCCTCATGAATGGATTGATTCATTCATGGAGTAATGGGTGTGATGCTGATGGCTTTATAAAAAGAGCAAGTAAGAAGGTTAGCTCTCTCTTGCTCATGTCATTTTCTGTTGTGATGTAATACCATGAGTTCCTGTATAGAGTCCCCACCCAGATGTGTTCTCTGGACCTTGGACTTCCCAGCCTCTAAAACTGTAAGAAATAAATTTCATTTCCTTACAAATTACTGTTTCAGGTATTCTGTTATAAGCAACAGAAATGGACTAATACACCCTTCCCTTTCAGCTTTGGTCCTCTAAGGTCCTTCTGGCTTTCAAATCTTTTAATGACATCCAGATATCCAGATCCAGATTTGAATCCTGGTTCAGTTAAAGTCTCCAGGGTGACTATGCACCAAGCACCATCCCCTACACAGCACACTAAGTTAGGCACCGCTGACAACAAAACTCATCTCAGTCCCCAAAGCACCTCCCCCTTTAGAGCCTCCTCTGTTCCTGTCTGATTTCATCCTGCTGTTTTGTCGTGACTCACACATGGGAGACTGTCAGTATTTGATGACATGACACACTCAGGGATTCAATTTTACACTGTGAAGCATGTTCACTTCCATTATTTCTTTTGATTCTTACCACACAGGAGCAAGGTGAGGCAGGCAGAACCTATCTCACAGAAGAAAACCTCAGCTCAGAGGTGAAGGAACTGGCTCAAGGGGCCACAGCTAGTAAAAAGTAAAGATTTTTTTACTCCTAAATTTCCTTATTTATCTTCACATGGTGTTGGGTTTTAGATGATCACTACAAAATTGCAAATAAGTTTCAAAATGAATCATGGTACGGGTTTTCTAATCAGCTCCCCATATCCACAAATGACAATAAAGAGAATGTCACAAATTAGCCCAGGAAGTCACTCAGCCACCCAGTGCTTTTGTGATTTGCGATTTGTGAAGCCACTGATGTCAACTCGCCAGGCTGTGGAGAGGCCCTGTCCAGCTTGGGTCTTCTAAGATTTTTTTGACTGTAATATTTGGGACTGATAATGGAATACAAGTTGTTCCTCACCATCTGCCTGGGGGTGTTCAGTTTGCTTCAAGACTTAAGGCAGGGGAGGAACTTACTCTAAGAAGCTCACAGAATCCTTATAACCATTAATCAATGACTTCTCCCATGCAACTGAAAAATCTGTCCCAACTAGACATTAAGACTCAAATCACTTTAATTTTACAACACAGAGTTCTGAAAGCATGTGTATCTGAATGTAGAATGTAGTTGTCTGTGTGTAACATAACATGTTTCCCAAAATAAAATATTTGAGGAGTTTCTACTGCATTAAAAATTCCCACAGGAACAGAAAGGGACAGGAGAACAAGAGCTTTGAAAGGTGGAGTGTAGATTCCAGCTCAGCTTTTTACTGTATGATCTAAGAACTTCAAGCCCCTGATTTATGATTGGGGTCATTTAAAACAAGCTCCACTATATTAAAAGTGTCTTCCACATTTAATACCCAATAATATCTTAGATTAGGAAGATTATATTACCCATAGAGTCACTATTTAATAATCTTAAAATAAAAAGAAGTCAACAACCCACCTGTCTGCAAGGCTGTGATGCTTATATTGTCTTGGGAGTTAATATCTGTAAAATGATTTGAGGAAATTGGTGCTATTAAAGAGGATAGGGACACACAAATTATTTTAAATTATAAGCACACACACAAAAAATCAACTCTTTGGCTAAGGTCATCTAAGGATTTATGGATAAGTATCAAAAGCATATTACAGAGTTTAACAAAAAACCAAATTGCATTTATGCCATCTTGATCATCATCTTATTATTCCAAGTTGAGATCCAACTGGGATCAGGGATTGGATAGAAGGAAAGGAAGTGGATATAGAGTATATTTGTTATCCTTCCTGTGCTTTTGTGATCACCAGACTGAGTTAATTTGCCCCATGCTTCTCCTTACCTCCCGACAACCACCACCACCTAAAGTCCATATCTTCCACAAACATGAAAGCATATTAAATTACCCCTACAACTTTAAGAGCCTCCAGGTATGGCCTGGATATGTGTTGTCAGTTTGGTTTAATGGCCCTGAATCACAGGTGGCAGAATCCAAGTTGCACATATGCAACTGCCACGTGGGCCATTAAGGCCATTGCTAAAATGACTGTACTATTTGTGCAACCCTGGGACATACTCTGTTGTTGAAACGTGGTCTGACTTCTAGAGAGAGAAGGCTAAACTAAATACAACGTGGGTGCCAGCCATTGCCATGACAATCCCACCATGATAATCCTAGTCCCAGAGTGACACAGGATTTTATGTGGGGTTGGAGGTGAAGGAGAGAAAACCATTTACCGAGTATCTCCTATGGCCCAGATTCTAGGAATCCTCTCCCAAAAAATGGCTTGACAGAAGGACGTGTACAGCTGATTTTAGAGCTACGAAGTAGGCTCAGAGCCATTCTTGCCCTGTGTAATGGAGCTTGTCAGGACAGATCTGTGAGGCCCCTGCTCTTTGGTTGTGCCCTGCTTCCTCAAAACATTGACCTGTCCTCATCCTACTCAAAGTCAGTAAATTCAAGAGAGGTTACAGACAGGACGCTGTGGTAAATAAGTTGTATGGGCCTTTGCCTTCTGCCTTCTGCAGCTCTCCCAACGCTGGTCAGGTCCTCTCTTCACCATCTCTCTATTTTCTGACTGTGCCTCATTCCACGTCTGCAATGCAGCAGGCTCCAGCAGATGTTCCCATCCTTGCTCCTCAGGCCTGCCACCTGCCCTCCACCTGCCCTGCTACCGACGCTGTATTCCACCCTCTATCTCTCTTTTCCTTTTTAATAAGCACTTCAAATTCTTATTGGGAAGAAGATATGAGATGCAAATTGGATTAGTGAGAAGTCAAAATCAAAATTACACAGATTAAATTCCCCCCAGCCAAAACAAACAACAAAAAACCTCTCTTAATAGAATTAATACAAAAACACATTATTACAATCTTGCTTTCTGATACACTAAAGTTATAGTGAAAACTTAATTAGCCAGGCCTGCACTAATTGGTACCCTGAATAACTAGAATTATTTTTTTCTGAATTCCATTTTTAAAAGAAAGGAGCAATTGACACATAAAGTACATCAATCGTTAACTGAACAAAGCAAATTCCAGGCTGTGTTCTAGAGCTGGGATATGTCCCCCACCTCCTCTCTAAGCCCTATTCTTCTCCAGCTGGAAAACTCTTATTGCCTGTCAAGTTTTATTTCAAATCTCTTTGTGATGGATAATGTCTTCCCAAATTGCATAGTTAATCCATCTCCTTTTAAAATCCCAGATAACTTGATACATATCTCTCTCTGCTCCTACCCTTCCAGGCCATCATGTATCTACACATCTGTTTCTGTCTCTGGACTACGGGCCAAGGCATCAACTTTGTGTTCCAGGAGGACAGCACAGAATAGGTGCTCAAAAACTGCTTGTATTAAGGAAAAAATGAGGGAATGAATGGAAAATTGGTCTTGTCTACATTCTATATGTATGTCTGCATTGCTGTGCCACGGTTCTTACTTTCAGAATGATTGTATTGTAATTTCCTAAATCAATAAAGATTAAATGACTTCAGTATAACTAAGTGCTAAATAAGAATGCTAAAGTATTATAACGCATCTCATAAAGATGTTCAACTACTGCTGAAATCATGAAACCAGGAGTTTCTAGTTACCATTACTTTTAGTTAGTCTGACTCTTCAATTAATAAGAGCATTCCTGTCCCCAAGGCACTCCAGCTAAGTAGGATATTGCTATTTCTAGAGTAGCACAGACCATACATCATATTTTGGCAAGACTGACAGAGAGTATGTCGAAATCCTGGCAAGAAAGCTGAACCAGTGAAATCTGGCCTAAGTCCTCATTACATGCAATGTACTTTGTTCCTGGCTTCATTTACCTTGAATAGAAGTAGCTGTCCACGTGGAAATGGACAGCTTCACTCACAATCAAAGACCAAGCTGGTCTTCCTAAACTAGCGTACAATGTATACACACACATTCATGTAAGTCAAACAAACATTGCATAAAACAATATTTTATTACCCTCACTATGTGTGGTACACTATTATTTTCTATTCTCTTTTCTTTTTCTTAAAGCCAGTCATAACTCACCAAATTGATTTCAGTATCCAATGGTGGTTATAAAGAAACCCAATCTGTAGTCCAAAAACCACTAATTAAACAGTGCATAAATCAGCTGACTTAACTTATCCCTGATCCCTACTGAGCAGGAATACTGAACTACAGGAGATAGCATATCCACTGCCTCTACATTTTGATTCTGCCTGACAATTTTCACCAGGTTTTATTTTGTGTTCCTGGAACCAATATTACTACCAATACCACCACTGCAAGGGAATAATTTACAAGAACAAGAAGAAAAATAAATGATATTCGACTGGCATTATGCTTATTCAATAAGAAATAGGCTTTCTATGGGAGATGCATAGAATTGTTTTTAAACATTTTAAAGGTATGATGATGTAGTGGATCGAATTATGTCCTCCCAAAACTCACTGAAGCTTGAATTGTCCCCCAAGTTTTATGTATTAGAAATTTAGCTCCCACTGTGACTGTTAAGAGGGTGGGACATCCTATTATGGTAATTGAAAGGTGGAGCCTTGAAGAGGTGATTAGATTGTAGGACCATGCACTAGTGAATGGATTAAAACTGGTGGGCAGGGGCGTGGTTCTGAGGGCTTTAAACAAAGAGAAAGGAGAGTCTGTCTCTCTCTCACTCTCTCTGCTTCCACCGTCTTGCAATGTGAGACCCCTAGGTCACTGTCAGCACCACCAGATGGACTTTAGACTTCCCAGCCTCAGAAACTGTAAGCAATAAATTTCATTTTCTTTATAATTCAGACGGTTTCAAATATTTTGTTATAAGCAACAGAAACAGACTAATACAGATGCCAACAACATTTCCCATTTAATGATCCCCATGCACTATCCCACCCCCCACTCACAGAATTTCACAGAATCCACGTTATTCCTGGTTGTCATTTTATAAATTGTCAATCATCCAGAATACGCACTTCACTTGAGTTTCAATATGTGATGAATAATTCTTGGGGAGATCTCTCTTCTTTTTTAGAGTTATCACCTTAGATATGGAAAACCTGAGACTCTTGGGGATGTGACATCTTCTGGGAGGACTGGCTATGGAAGACAAAGTTCTCAACATGCCCACATTTTCATGTGTCCCTAACTATTTTCACTCAGTGTCTTGAAAGAAAATAAGACATTAATCATAATGATTATAATGAACTCGTATTTATATTACAACAATGGTGAGGGACTGCTGACTGTAATTAGCTATATCTCTACTGAATGCTGATAATGACATGAGATTTTACATAAATGAAGTTCTATTTTCTAACCTTGCCCTAAAGAGGCTTCTTAAAATTGTATTTAAAAGGCTGAAAAAGAGAGGATGATATAGCACAGCTGTGGACATACCTGCAGTGAGAGTCCTTTAATGTGACTAATTGGAGGGTCAGCTGAGTAACTTACCCTTGCGTGCACATGTGCGTGCACACGTTTCATAGAAGCTAGAAAATAATTCAAAGAACAATACTGATGTATTTTTGGCACAACGAGAAGTGAATCATGTATCAAACCTTGGATGATTCATCTATGGAATTTATACCTTTGAATAAACATGAGGGCTGGCCGGTTCGCACACTTGGGAGTGTGTGGTGCTGGTAACATCAAGGTCATGGCTTCGGATCCCTGTACCGGCCAGCCACCAAAAAAGTAAAAAGATATGTGAGAGTTTACTTTGTGAAAGCTTTTTACTTCTCTTTTATTACACTCGGATTTGTCTCTAAAAGTATCTGGGCAACTTAGGAAAGGTGGCTGTTTGACAACACCTTTAAGTGTGTATCATTTCCCAGTTGGTGCTATGGAAGTTACTTTCCTTACAGTGTCATCAGTAGACTTAAGTCATTGGCAGCCAGAATGACTGCAGGACTTGACTACCACAACCTGTCAGTCTGGTGGCTTCCACACCGGCTGTTCCAAGCCTTGCCAGGGGACCCCTTGGCAACACATGAGATGGCAAATCCAGTCATCAAATCTTTTACCTGACTTGACCCTGTGGCTGAGCACTTAGAGATGACACCACATTTTGTTAAATTTTGGAGAGACTGCAATATGGGTATTGACTAAAATTCCTTATGATATAGCTGCTTGACAAGTGACAGACATATTTTTTAAAATGACCAAACTTTGGAAAATCTCAGGTTTATCTGATGACTAATTATCTTCATGGTGACCAGCTATTCTTTGGAAGGAACCCAAAAAGTCAAGTGAGCTTTTTTGGAAAGAAGTCTGAGCTGCTATATAACCTTGGGCATGACATTTACTTACTGAGCCTCAGTTCATCTGTCTGTGAAATAGGGAGTATATGACTGTAAAATCCCTGTTGGCCCTGCTTCCTTGCATCATGATCTGAAAGGAACCTCTTTGGCAAGGATCTAAAATAATGCACAGTCCTGATGACCTTTAGCCACAATAAAGTACACTATGTGAAATACTCAGGAAGTACCAGAATGGTACAATATGTCACTCTCATCCCCCGTGCTGCCCATTTTCTTAGCCTCTCTCTCCTCCTCTTCCAGATGGCCCGGGCTTAAATCCTAGCTCTGCAGACCATGAGCTATGAGGCTATGAGCAAGTTATGTGCTTTTGTACACAAAGTTTCCTCTCCTGTAAGATTGGGATCATAATAACAGCACCTACCTCGTAGTGGGGATTTAGAGATTAAATGAGACAAATGCTTGATGCAGGGTTTGCAGGGAAACATCAACTGTCATCGCTGTCAGGACAGTTGCATTTCCACACTACTGTTTGTTCAACTGGCATTTATTGAGTGCCTTTGCTGGGAGAGGCACAGAAGGAGCCTGTCTTCAAGTAGCTCCCATGAGTGTCAAACAGATCCCACGCCCAGTACTGTGTCTGCCTGAAACCTAACAGGGGTTGAGCTTGAACATGAGGACCACTGGACAGAAATATGGCCAACAACCTCATCTGCTTGACAATGACCTCAGTTCTAACACAATTTCACTTCCTCAGCACCAAGAACAGTGTCCCCACCATCAGTGCTGTGGGCCAGGGATACCAGCTGTTGTGAAAGATGGGAGCTCCCCTCTTGTGGGACAGAGCATGGCTGCTGGAAGTGGGTGCCCAGCAGGGGCACATTTCCAGCCACCCCCTTCTCCCTGTTCATCACGGGGAGCCACAAAAGGGAGTTTTGGCCAAGGAATGTGGGGAGAGATAATGTGCACTGCTTCTAGGGCCTTTGTGAACACCTCGCACTTGACCCTCTACTGGCTTCCTTTCCCACCTATGTGTGGAATATGACAATCTCTGCCTGCCTGCTCGGGTCTCAAATGGACGGCTGGGGAAGAACCCCCAGCCCCCAGCCAAGCTCTCAATTGGATAGCACATGGATGAGAAATACGCTTCTATCATGTTAAGCCCCTAAGACTTGGGATTTATCCACTCCAGCAGGAAAGAACTACAGGTTTCCTTTCTAGGACCAAGTGTGTGGTGTTTCGAGAAAAATAAAGCTGCCTTAATGTATAGCAGGCTCCTAAAGCGAATACTGGGAAACGACATGAAGGTCACTGGACGATGGATATTTAAGAAACATTTTGAAGCGGAAAGCACAAGGTGATTATCACAGACACATCACTTAAGAAGCCACATTACCTTAAACACAATTGAACTGAAGGACAAAAGGCAATAACAGCCAGGCAGAGAGAGCATGGTGCTCCCCTCCCCAGCCCAGCTCATACTGAAGAAGTCTGCAGCCTGTTTAGGGGTGTACTTAAAGCAGAGAAATGACAACAATGAACTGTAATTAATTCAGTAATGAAAAGCTTTGTCATCTTTGTGCAGGTTTTTTGTGTTGGTGTCTTTGTTTGTTTGCAAATCATATTAGTTGATCATTTCAGTAAATAAGCCACTGCAAGCAAAAACCTCTTGGACACTAAAGAATAATCTACAAGCAAATAAAAAGTGGAAATGTCAATTTCTAAATAGGAGGACATTTTCAATTTTACTCAAGAGGGGAAAAATTTCTGTCCTTTATACGTTTGTAGAGAAAGATACTCAGTATAGAAAATTAAACTATAAGTACAGTCAATCCTCTTGCTATTCATGGATTCTGTATTTATGAATCCTAAATAAATAAAGACTTGCTAAAATCTATTTGCAACCCCAAACTCAATACTCACGGCAATTCTATAGTCATTCTGGGATATGAGCAGAGGGGAGAAAATTTGAGTCACCCAATGCGCACGTTCCCAGCTGAGGTCAAAGGAGGTCACACTTCTTGTTTAAAATCTCATAGTGTAAACAAGTGTATTTTTGCTGTCTAGTTAGGGTCATGATTTCACATTTTCTTTCTTTCTTTCTTTCTTTTTGATGATCTTGCTGTTTAAAATGGCCCCCAAGTGTAGTGCTGAAGTGTTGTCCAATGCTCCTAAGCACCAGGAGGCTGTGATGTGCCTTAGGGAGAAAAAGGGTTAGATAAGCTTCACTCAGGCAGGAGTTATGGTGCTATTGGCCGTGAGTTCAACGTTAATGAATCAACAGCATATATTAAAATGAAGTATCTTTTAAACAGAGACACACATAAAACAAGGTTATGAAAATGTATGTCCAAAGGGTCACAGGAACCTAACCCTGTGTTTCCCCTGGGATCGATGGCTCAATATTTACTAATCCAGTGTATATGGAGACTATATATATCTAAGTGTTCCAGTGCATAAAGCTATTTTAAAATTTCATGAGCAACTATTACGCAGCAGACATCATACTAAATTCTGTGCAAGCATTGTTTCTGCAATTTAGGCATACCAAAAACTGTATGAAGCCTGACAATAGAGTAGTATTTATAAAGTTACTACTTTTAGAAAACTTGGCCCAACTATTATCACTATTTCAATAAATAGCAGCCATCCCAAGGTCACATAAGCTTTCCTGTCAAACAAACGATTCTTTCCAATTAAACTGAATGGACTTTGTTGGATTTAGTAGCCAACTGGGGAAATGGCAAGAGCCATTTCCTGCAAAAGGTCGCCTTCCACTGCTTGCACAGACAACTGACCTTTCTCGCCACACAGCTACGAAACAGACACAGCCCACAGCTCTACTCCACACCCTGAGCAATATCTGGCACCATCCAGACCAGAGACAGAAGTTCAGGAACTTAGGTGGAAATGCAGAAAGAGCACTGTGTCAAGGGTCCTTCACTTGTCCTTGATTTTTAAAAATGACTTTGCATTCTCAAAACACTTCCCAGTGCTGCTGAAGTTTAACCTCTTCTCCTATTCTTAGCCTTCACTGCTTTGTATTAGCAGCAAAGTAATGAGCCAGGAGGTTAAAAGTAGAGAAACATTTTCTGGTCCCAACCCCTACACAAATTCTAGTCTGGTTCCTAGAGATATAAAAGGTAGAACCATTTGGGAGATTTTAGAACTGTGGAGCCCAGATAGGGTTCCACAATTTTCTCTACGTCCTGGGTGAATCTGTATGTTTTAAGTGTAGCCTGCTTTGGCCTCTACCTTACATTGCCCCTAAGGTAGGCTGTTTCTTTTAACATAAGTTATATTGAATTTAGTATCCTTTTCCTTTCTAAGTCCAGTGAAAAGTAATATGCATGTGATAGCAAACTGCTTAGCTGTGAACTCTCTGATCCATTTTCAAAGGATCCAGGCAGACCAATATCCTAGTTTATTATACAAGACTGCCAAGAAGGAAAAGTTGCTAGCCCTGAACTGTGTGTATTTATATAAAACTGACACATCTTCATAAGCTATTTTCTTCGAAGGTCCCATTTTTTGATGAAAGCAAGAATTTGAAATGTATTACTAGAATCACTTGTTCTGCTGAGTAGAAAATTCTCATGTTTCCAAATACAATGAAGAAGAACAAGAATTACAAAATAGAATTCAGTCTGTAAATGACAGTTTTTAGAGACTGACATTTTCATCTATTAAGACAATTACTCTTGAACATGAATGTGAATATATGACTGAAGTAGATGAATGTTTCTTAAAGCATTCAGACTCCCAGGATAATTTCAAAGCAATTTTGAAGCATTTTCACCCCAGGACAATTATTGAAAAATCTGGGAAACACTCAAGCTTATGTGTCTATTTATAAGTCAGAATTATGGCAAGATTTCTGAAAAGATAGAATATTCCTTTATTTTTTAACTGACTACATCGCTACATGGATTATATCACAGAACCATTCAATTTTAAAGCTGGGCAGGACTTCGATGCCTCCATTGTAGGAAAAAGAACACAGTTTTAAATAAAAAAACGGAAAGAGTCCAAAGGTCTGCAGGTGCTGCTGTAAGTCAGTGCACCCCATGGGAACTCACGCACTGCACCCTTCTATCCGATGTAAAATATTGCCTTTTACTGAAAATGATTAACAACGTCAGACATTATCTCCTTGTCATAGTGCTTGTCATCATGCTGTGGCCACAGGGCCAGTGAGGAAGGGGGACAAAGCCAGCTATGGGCAGGACTGAAGCTAAAGGAACCAGCCCGTGAAGGTCAGGCCCTGAGGACAGGGGCCATGGGGGGCAGAATGATGGCTCCAGAGATAGCCAAGTTGTTGTCCCTGAAGCCTGTGAGTATGTTAGGTGATGCGGCAAAAGAGACTTTGCAGATGTGGTTAAGTTAAAGATCTTGACATGGGGAGATGAGCCTGCGTTATCCAGGTGGGCCCAATGTAATCACAAGGGTACTTAAAAAAGCAGAGGAAATATGGTGGGGGAACCGGGAAGGGGGACAGAGGGAGAGATCTGAGGATGTTACTGCTGGCTTTGAAGATGGAAGAAGGGGCCATAAGCCAAGGAAAGCAGGAGGACTCCAGAAGCTGAAACAGGTAAGGAAACAATTCTCCCTCAGAGCCTGCCTCTAGGAGGAACACAGCCCTGCTGACACCTTGATCTTAGCTCAGTGAGCTCACTTTTGGACTTCTCACCTTCAGAACTGTAAGATAGTACATCTGTGCTGTTTTAACCCACTGATTTAGTGGTCATTTGTTAGAGCAAAATTATGCAGAGGCCAACGGTCTGGAGATCAGTGTCTAAGAGGGGTGAGACAGTGAGAAGGCACTGAATACAGCTGTTGTCAATACCCGTGGGGTCCAGGCTGGTAAGTCAGGGAACCCATCCAGCTGGAAATAGAACCTTAGCTAATGACTGGGGGAAGGGTTATGGCTGAGACTCAAGGAAAACAGGTTGACAAAAGCTAGGCAAGTTAAGGCCAGGACCCTGATCCCAACAAGGATGCCACAGTAGCAGCAAATACCATGTCAGCTGCTCTGTCCTAGCAGCTGGCCAGACCACTAGAAAGATCCAAAGGGTAGCTAAGGGACCGCAGGCATGAGGGCACCCAAGAACTCACCCCAGACCCGTGGCTTAGGGCAAGAGAGTACATTCTAGGCCCCACCCAATGGGGTGGAAAGAGGTGCTAATACCTTGCCTGGATTAATCAGGGTGAGCCTGAGCAGAGCTGAATCTGAAAGATAAAAGCCTTCCATGCCAGGGCCTCAGCAGTCTGGGGATGGGGGAACCTGACATGGTATCCCATTTTTACAGAGCCATCACTGGACACATTATCTAATAACAATACCCTTGAGATTCCAAGATCAACCTCTTCCACTGTTTCTGTAAGATCTATGTGTAGTGTTTGCAGGGTGGTGGACATCTGTTTGCATTCCCAGCATCTACTCCTCTTTCTTCTGCCAAGAATGGTCTACTGAGGACCTAGCTGTCCCCTTCCATCAATCTATGTTCTCTGGGTGGAGCTGGCTACCATGATTTCAGTGATAAGCTTGGGGAGGCCATGTGTGTCATGGCCAGACAGTCAGAGTCAATGAAAGCCAGCCCCACCTCCTGCTGGAACTTTTGGGGGAAAAGGAGCATTCTATCTGCAGGGTGAGGGGGTGAATCTAAGGTGTCTGTGGGAGAACCTGGCTGAAAATAAAGACAACTCAAGAGGGCACAGAACCAAGAGATGGAAACAGATTTGGAACTGGAACCTAACCATGGCAGAAGCCAGTTTTACCCCCTTTGATTTTTGGTTCTGAAGCAATATTTTTTGTGTAAGCCAGTTTGAATTGGGTTGTTAATACTTGTAATGAAATGAGTCCTGAATAATACAGTCATTATAAAACTTCTCTCTCTTTTTCAAATACAAAACATTAGCTCTCTAGCATTTTTGAGGTGGGAAATAAATTTGGGGAGATGGGGGCAGGGAGAGAAGGTTAAAGTCCAGAATACCTGAGCCATGTCCTTAGTCCTCAGCTCAAAACTTGAAAAACCCGTAAATATTTTCAAAAATAAAACAAATAAGACATGTAATTGGATAAAAATATAGATAAATATATAGAAAAGAAAATAAAGGTCACCTATTATCCCACGCCCATAAGATAAACTCTGGGGACACTTTATATAATTCCAAAATTGGAGGGGGGGAGATCTATTCTTTAAATAAATTTTTTATTTTAAGAGTTTTATATTTTCAGAAAAATTGCAAAGATAGTACAGCAAATCCTCATATACTCCACCCCCAGTTTCCGCTATTATTAACATCTTGTGTTAACGGGGTATCTTATTCAGGTTACCATATTACATAGTCATCGTGTCTCCTTAGGCTCCTCTTGGCTGTGACAGTTTCTCAGACTTACCTTGTTTGTGATGACCTTGACAGTTTTGAGGAGTACTGGTTAGGTAACAGCTGGGATTGTCTGATGTTTTCGTCTTGATTAGACTGGCATTATGGGTTACTGGGAGGAAGACCACTGAGGTAAAACGCCATTCTTCTCACATAATATCAAGGGTACATACTATCAACATAGCTCGTCACTGTTGAAGTTGACCTTGTTCAATCTGTTGACCCAGCTGAGACAGCGTGTGTCAGATTTCTCCCACTATAAACCTACTCTTTTTTCTCTCTTTCTATAGTGTATTCTTTGGAAGGAAGTCACAACATACGGCCCATATTTGAGGAGTGAGGATTTATGCTCCCCCTCTACTTAAACGTCACCTCTTCATAGAAGCCTTCACTGATCAACAAACCTAAAGAAACTGCAGGTCACTCTCTCATTGTCTTATCATCCTACACACTCTAACAACATGATATTTTCTTATTAATGCATTCACGTACTGGTTTACTGTCTGCATCCCTGACTGCAGTGTAAGCTACTGCATTAGTCAGGGTCTTCCAGACTCCAGCAGACAGAACCAATAGGATCTATCTGTTTATCTGGTAAGAGAGATTTATTTTAAGAAATTGGCTCACACAATGGTGAGGGCTGTCAAGCCCAAGATCTGTAGGACAAGCTAGCAGGCTGGAGATTCAGTTAAGAGTTTACATTGCAGTCCTGAGTCTGAAATTGGCAGAGTAGGCCAGGCAAGTTGGAAACTCAAGCAGAGTTTTGCAGTCTTGAGGCAAAATTCCTTCTTCTTTGGGAAAACCACAGTTTTTGCTCTTAAGGCCTTTGACTGATTGGATGAGGGCCACCCCCACTATGGAGGGCCATCTGCTTTACTCCAAGTCTACTGATTTAAATGTTAATCACATCTAAAATTTTCCCTTACAGCAGCATCTAGACTGGTGTTAGACCAAACAACTATGCACCATAGCCTAGCCAAGCTGACACATAAAATTCACCATCACAGCCCCTTAGAGCAGACTCCCTGCCTGTCTTGTTCATTGCTAATACCTAGTAGCATCTATGGCAGTAGAAAATGCTCAGTCACCTCATATGAAGAAGATGCTCTGTCCACATGTGTTGAGAATCAGTGAATTTATTTTCCTGAGAATTGCTTGTTTAGTCTTTTGCCCATTTTCCTATTTAAATGGCATGTACTTTCCTTATTGATTTATAAAAGCATTTTGATTAATATAAAAACTAACATTTGGCCAATTACATGTTTTGCCAATATTTTTCCTGTTTCCCTTTGCTTTTAAAATTGTTTTTGTCCATAAAAAAGTTTTCATCTTTTATTTTCATGAGGTCAAAGTTTCAGTATATTCTTTATGGCTTCTAAGTTTATACCATGCTTAGAAAGGTTTCTGCAACTCAATATAATAAAAAAGTATTATGATATTTAGTATTTTATTATTTCACTATTTTACAATTATCATAGGTACATCTAGAATTTATTTTGTATGAAAAAGTGAGGTAGAGATCTATATTTTCCCCAAAATACTAGCATTATTTATTAAACAATCTACCCTTTCCACTGGCCTAAAACATTCTCATTAATGTATACCAAATTGTGTGTACGTGTGTATTCTTACACACACATATATGTAATTGGGTATTTGTGTATTTCTGAACTCTTTCTTTTGTCTCCTTGTCTTACACCAATATCCCATATTACATAAATCACTAAGTACTAATAGCCTCTATCCTTATCAGAAAAAATAGGTGACCCTCTATTACAGGCTGAGTATCCCTTATCTGAAATGCTTGGGACCTGATGTGTTTCATATTTCAGATTTTTTTGGATTTTGAAATACCTGTAGTATACTTACTGCTTCAGCATCGCTAATCCAAAAATCCAAAATCTGAAATACTCCAAGGAGTATTTCCTCTGAGCATCATGTTGGTGCTCAAAAAATTTTGGATTTTGGAGTATTTTGGATTTCAGATTTGGGATACTCAACCTGTACTAGATTATTTAATGGGCAAATTTTGCAGCAGAACTGAGCAGCTGTATCAAAATACAAAATAAGCTATGAAGGGGCAATAAAATGTCTGATGTTCAAAATCAAACAGGTGCTTTGTTAATAGAGCCCTGTGACAGAGGAAAATAGTTCAGACACTTGGTTTAAATAACTTTAGCTAAAAAAAAATCATGAGCAAAATACAAGTTGCTAGGTCTGTATCATTTCTCTCTGGAATCAAAGGTGACACTACTAAACTATGTCAGATGTAAGAGCCAAAGTGAACTGGACAGGAAGGCCAGGTGGTGGCTTCCACAGTTGCAGAGGAATCCGTATCACCTGCCTTCACTGAAGCTGGTGACCCACAGGATGTAAATGTTGGCTTGGTTAGGCAGCCTCCTCCTCCTCTTCATTTCAGTCACAGGACAAAGACAATACATAGATTGTGCGTTATAATACAGAGAAGTTCAGCTCTATGACAGATATCCAACCTCTCCTGACCACAGTTTTTCCATCCCCATACATAAGTGCCAGTTCTCACCGTCTCCAGAGACTGCCTGCCTACTTGCTTCTAACACCCTGCTATTTCATGCCTCAGCCCCATTTCTGGAAAACTCATCTACCTGGGCCCTTTTTCTGTTTCATGCATCCTTTTAAAGTCAATCTCCAATAATTTGGGGGAAAGGAAGGGAAAGTTTCCAGACATCATCTTTGTTGTTTCAGGGATTAGTGGTTCAGCCACGCATGCATGATCGTTTGTGTTATGAAACAATGGTGTTGACCTGTTGTCAGTAGACACCTGACTTGAGATGACTTCAGTAATAGATACTGAAAAATCAGAGGAGTCAGTACATGAACAGTGCAGGGAATGGTGGCTGCACAGTAAGTACTCAATAATGGTAGCGACTATATTGATGCCACTTCTCCCTGTTGGCAAGTCTAAAGTCATGTGACTACTGCTAGCAGGTCCACATGGAGACCAAAGAGAACTGACCATCCACAGTGCACAGGACCAGAACTCAGACATTGAGGATGGAATTTTTGATTTTGGAGCATTTCAGATTTCAGATTTGGGATACTCAATTGATACAAAACTATTCAATGGACTAATTTTGCAGCTGACCTGAACAGCTGTATCCAAATATAGAATCAGCTACAATATAGATATCAATATATCTATAATATATCAATTTAGATGGGGCAATAAAATGATGTGTGAAATCAAACAGGTGCTTGGTTAATAGAGCCCTTGTGACAGAGGAAAATAGGACAGTGCTACTGTGAAGACCAAATCACATCTACAGTAAATACAGATCAGCACCCATGATCTCTGCACATGAAAGAGTTCTCTGTGTGTTAGTGTCCTGTTTACTTTGCATAAAACTTTTGATCAAATTGAAAACCCCAATTTTTATGAATAAACCATAAAAATGAACTCAACAAACATAAACCTCATTTTGTTTTCCACTTAATAATATACTGAATATAAAGACATTTTAAATTGTAAATACACGGGTCAGTTCAAACCAATTCTTAATATATTCAATATTAATATCTAATACTTTATCATTGATTCTCTTCATATCTACTCTTCCATAACAAAACCACTTTATCTATGCTTTTAGCTGAGTTTTCTGTTGAAATGCATTTTAAATTTTGGATGAGGAGTGAGAGAGAAGCACAGCCTCTTTATGAAGCTTGTCAAACTGCCAAGAAGAGAAATAGGCTATTAAAGAGTATACTTTGTTTAGTTAATGAATATACTTAACCAATTAATAGAGATAAAGCTTTGTTTGAAAGGGGTGAGGGTGGGTAGGAGGAGAGAATTGAGTGACTAAAGCTGGTTGCTAGGGAAACATCCTAAGAAAACAGATATGGTCACCCCATGGGGTAGTCACAATCTCTGTTCTTTCAGTTCAATCCAGGGGGACAACGGGATGGAACACCAATCCCCCTCTTCTAGAAGGGAACCTAATGCTTCCTTTCTCAGAAGCATGGATAGCCTTCTAAAAAATCTGAACAAATATAACTCATTGCAGAGAGGTCAGATGGTGAGCTAAAGCTATAAGGGTTTTGGAAATTAAAGGAATTCTAGGCCCTTGAAGTATCTACACAACCTCACCACCTCCTTTGTGGATCTAAAGGATTCGGGAGAAGTTTCCTCCCCAAACATGGCAGAAAAAAATCTGGTCAAATTAAGACTCCAAGTTCTATTGAGCTGTTAGTAATTCTTTATATCCTTCTCTTCTTTATGAATTCTCTTTCGGAAGCTAAATAGAGGCTAGTAATTAATGATTGCTTTACATTTATTCTGATTTCAATAAACTATTTTTTTTTTTAGGATGAAAGCAGAATTGTGTTGCTAGATGCTATTACACCAAGATTCGGTCATTCACACCAAATGGACCTTTGCCAATTGACCCACAGAGGCATAACATGAGCTGCTCCTTCACTTTGTGGCCAGGAGAGACTTAAGGTTCAGAAGGAACTACATACCCCTTTAAAAGGTAGTCTGGAAAATGTGATGACACGTGTCACAATGTCATTATCTAACCTCACAAAACCAAATTAGAACATGAAAATACTTTGTAAGCAGAGCCTGAATAAAATCGACATTTCATTCTTCTTAATTCCCTGCTGTTTTTTGTCTTGTCCATTTCTAGTGAGCAGGATTATTTGTTTTCAACTAATTTTAACACTTAAATCAGAGACCTGCATATACACGTCATTCATCAGTTGTATTTATGGCCATTCTTAAAGTCTGTTGATCATAGAATCAGAAACACATTGTTCTTGGGCTCATGAGCTAAGACGTTTCTGAGATGCTGAGAGGGAAGCATATGGGGGAAATCGGGAAGAAAGCACAATCTGTTCTAGCCATATAGTTTATCACTGGGAAAGAAAATTCCTGATATTGAAGCCCTTGGCAGCTAATACTTTCAACTTTTCTAATGAGCTAACCAGCCAGCCCTACATCATTTATGCTGTATACATATTTGGAAATATGCCTTGAATGAGATTACTTTGTATGTGCTGATATGGAATGATTGCTAAGATACGATGTTAATGAATAAGTGCCGTGCATGAAGTTATGTAACAAATACCCTTATTTATGTTTTAAGATTGAGATTACTTTGAGGGAAGCTAATACCTTCCCTCTTTCTAATGTATCTCCAGAATTGAGAGAGGTGGCCTTTTATTTCAGTCAGTGGCTCTCTTGCTGACACTGTGGCAAACATTGTTTCCTGTCCCAGCACGATGCCTTGGCCCTTCAGTGAGGGTGCTCACACATATGCCTTTTGTTTAGTTCAGATTTGACCACAAGAAAATATAATTTAGTTAGAATTTAGGCACTGTCTGTGACCATCCATAAGCCACTTCACATTACAACAAAATTAGGAGCTCATCAAATCACAAAGTTTCCACAATCACATATTAATGTAGTAATGGGAATCAAACAGCATCTTTAACATACTACAAATGTAAAACCCAGTAGGGAAAGAATAGATGTAAACATTTCTGCCACATGATTTTGGGGGTATAACACAGGAGGCATTGTGTTAAAAGGCACTTTGTCAAAACATACCATGTTTTTTTTTTATTCTGAGCATATTATCAATAAATTAAAGAGAATGGCTGATCTTGAATCCATACAAGTTATTCAGTGAGATCATTAAAGACCCAAGTCATTAAGGGCTCAGTACGAAGGCTGATGTTAAAAATGAATCTGTTCTGAAAACACACCACACATCAGTCTCTTCTTACTTAGGGTATGATATTACACATCAACGTGACTACCTCCCTCTCTCAATCACATCTTTACAGAAGAGGATTTAGGCTCTGATTATGCCAGCAAAATTATTATTATTATTCTTACTTTTTGTCAACTGATAATTGATTCTCACTGCTGTGAGAATTATTGGTGGTAGCAAAATAATTACCATTTGAGGCTCGCAGAAAAATATCCAGCCTGCTAAAAGGAACCAAAGGTTCTTATGGATCTAGGAAGTGATTTTTATAATTAAATCTTAATGCCCTAGGAATAAGTACAAATGGGCCTCTTTTTTTAAATATGGTAAACAAAATTTGTATAGTACAAAAGGGTACACAGTAATAAATGTTTTCTTCCCACTCCAAACATCTAAGCTTTCCTCCAAGAATCAACCCCTACCAGTTTTCTATACATTCTTCCAGACACTTCCTGTACATAATAACAAATATGTCCATATAACTTTGTTTTAAAACATAAATAAGAGTATTCACTACATAACTTCATGAACAGCACTTATTAACATCATATCTTAGCAATCATACAGCGCTTATTCGTTATCATATCTTAGCAATCATTCCATATCAGCACATACAAAGTAATCTCATTCAAGGCATATTTCCAAATATGTATATGGCATAAATGATGTAGGGCTCGCTGGTTAGCTCAGTTGGTTAGAGTGCAACCTCATAACACCAAGGTCATATGTTTGGATCCCCATACCAGCCAGCTGCCAAAAAAAACCACCCCAAAATATAACTGATGTATAACTTTCAATGTGTAAACAATGTTAATTTCCAAATAGACTAAACAGAGCATCAAAGGACCTTAGAGACAAGCTGTGCTGTGGAATGACCACTGTTCTGATTTGCAGTTGGCCACTTCAAGGCTCTCGCTGTGGCCATTGTTACTCTAATCCAAAAAATCGCTTCTGGGCCGAGCCGGTGGCGCACTCAGGAGTGTGCAGCGCTGGGAGCGCAGCGACGCTCCCGCCGCGGGTTCGGATCCTATATAGGAATGGCCGGTGCACTCACTGGCTGAGTGCCGGTCATGGAAAAGACAAAAAATCGCTTCTTCATCTTCACAGAGAATGCATCAGCTCTCTGGGCCCTAAGTAGAGGGGGTAGCTGTAGTTGGGAGATGCTGGAACAAACTAAGATATACTTGAAGGGCAGATGCAGGCAAGGCAGAGTCTCACCTAATCCTCATAATCTCCTGCAAAACTTTCCCAAAGAACCTAAAATTCTTGTTACTGTCCACACTTCTGTTCTAAAAGTGAGTCTATCCTTCTCTGGGCCCTCCCTAGCCTTTAATCTTCCATGACTTGGTTCTCACTCGAAAATGCCATCCTCTCTTTCTCCCTCTCTGTCAAGCCAGGATAATGGAGAAGAGGGAGACAGTGGCTCACCACCAAGAAGCCCTGGGATGGTTTTTCTGAATAAAAATATGCATAACTCAGTGACTAGAGAACTATTCCTGGAAACAGATGATGAACAAATCAGGTGCTTTCTAAGGGCCTGGGTCAATATACTAACAGTTAAGCAAGTTGCACTTCTTGGGAAGGCAGATAATTACCCAAAATTAATACTGTAGTTATTATTGAGTCCTGGTGACTCTTCCAAACGTGGGAAGGACAGTCACTCAGCACTGAGTCTTTATAAAAGATGCTAAAAGTCAGGCATGTCTGGTGTTTCCAAAGAGTTCTAACACATATCTACACTACACGTCACAGTTCTGGTACAGCAGAGTTACTAATGACCTCTGTTAACTAACCTTTGAAAGACAAGGCGTAACTCTTTAGGAACCCTTGAAAAACATTATTCAGTTACAGATCTCATTGGAATTTCAGGAGGCAGCTACTTGGCTCCCATGTCTACCTGGACTAGTATATATTAACCATCCTAGATAAATGTTTGCCTGTTTTATACGGTAAAAGTTAACCTATTTTCAGACTTCAGACATCTTGATGCCAAATAAATAAATAAATAGTATAATGATTGAGAAACTGTTGGCCTTACCTCTGAAATCTTCTGAATATATTCTCTTAGTTTTTTCTTTTCATTAGAAGAATCACAAATGGGGGTGTATCATATGTGTATTTACAAAGAACCTGACCAATTACATCATCTTTACATATTGTGGCTACAGTAACTCATTCAATTCATACAGGGATGTGATTTTTCAAAAAGAAGGAATCACTTAAAATTTATTTCTAAACTACCATTATTGGCATGCTTTTTAGTATCTAGACACATAAATCAATAATCTTCTACCACACTCAGGAATGTCCTTAAAAATTTTAGTCACCCTCTTTGAGGACCCTTTTTAAAGACTTATAACCTAAAATAATTGGAGCCCTTTCTTACACAGAACTTGGCACAAGTCAGCAGGAAATGTCCTGGTTGGGACCACCTCTGAGATGCCCCCATCTCTAATGTCTGACCCAACACAGTTTCTCTTCTTTCCAAGCATACCTGACCCTACAGAGATCTCATCAAATGTCACTGATCTACCAAAAACCTCTGAAAATTCAAAGTACTCCAGTCTTCCAGGGAGAATGATGGCTGTTAAAATACTAAGATGTTAGAAAACACTGACAGCTGCCACCAAGTCCCTGCACGCAGGCCTCTCTGCCTTGTCCAAAGCAGCACAAACTGGCCAGTGGGCTCTGTGGCATGTCTATCAGCAATGTCTGTGCACATCACTACTCTCAAAGACAAGAAATCCCCCATCCTTAATTTTTCATCTTACTTATGGCTTAATTTATTGATTTTAAAGGCATTAAATGTCATATTTATATGCCATGCAACTTCATCACTTTAAGAGTGCTCTCCTGCATCCAGTATGAGTGAAAATACCACATCTAGTTGCCCTGAAATGTTTTCACTCATTTGCTTAGTAGTTCAGGGTCTGAATAAATGGTTACTGGAGGGCTGAAGAAAGGAAAGGCAGAGTGTTGAATAAAAATTTTTACTGATAAAAAAATCAACTTAAAATGAACCAAAGACCTAAATTTAAGACCCAAAACTATAAAACTACTAGAAGAAAACAAAGGGGAAACACTACATGAACTGGGAGTGGGCAGCACTTTTTTGAGTGAGACTACAAAGGCACAGGCAACTAAAGCAAAAATACACAAAAGGGACTACATGAAACTGGAAAGCTTCTGCATAGCAAGGAACACTATCAACAAAGTGAAGAGACAACCTACAGAGTGGGAGAAAGTGTTTGCAAACTACACCCAGACAAAGGGCTAATATCCAGAATATGTAAGGAACTCAAATAATTCAACAGCAAAAAACCCCAAATAACCCAAATAAAAAATGGGCTAAGGTCCTGAACAGACATTTCTGAAAAGAATACATACACGTATCCAACAAACACATGAAAAAATGCTCAAAATCACTAATCATCAAGGAAATGCAAATTAAAACTACAATGAGATATCATCTCACCCTGGTTAGAATGGCTATTACAACAAGACAGAAAGTAACAAATGCTAATGAGGATGCAGAGAAAAAGGAATCCTCCTACATTGTTGATGGGAATGTAAATTGGTATAGTCACCGTGGAAAACAGTATGGAAGTTCCCAGAGAAATAAAAATAGATCTACCTTATGACCCAGCTATCCCACTGGTGGGTATATACTCAGAGGAAATAAAACTGATATATCAAAAAGACACCTGCACTCCCATGTTCATTGCAATGCTACTCACAATAGCCAAGAGATGGAATCAACCTAAATACCCATCAATAGATGAGTGGATAAAAAATTGTGCTGTATATACACAATGGACTACTACTCAGCTATACAAAGAAATTGTAGAGTATTCATAAAGCAAATGTACTTCACAGGGCCTGGTTTTCCAAAGCCTTGCAGTTTCAAATATTGACCTTACAAAAAAGAGGAAAATTTCCCCAGGCTATTTAGTCTCTGTTGTAAGATAAAGAGTTGTAACACAGCAAGGCTGCTGGTTCAAAGACAGACAAGTTACTGATTGATATGTAAAGTTACTGGGAAGCTGCTGGAGGGAGAAGGAATGTTTGCTAGATCAAGCTTTTGTTGGTGGATCACTTAATTGCCTAATAGAATGTCATCTGACTTGTTTTTACTGAAGGTTACCAGCTTCTATTGTTAAACTTGTTAAACTGTATTCAGCAAAAACCCCACCTATGTCTCTTCCTGTAATTTCCTGGTCTGGAAAATAAATGCAGGAAGAGAACCCCAATTTGTGGTTAATTTCCCAAATGGAAGGAAGGCCTCTCTCTTGAGGGTTCAGGGAAATTAACACCTTTTTGAGGCTTCTCACTGCTCAGAAGAGATGACCCAGAGGAAAAAGGGTTGACAAATCCATGGGAGGCAAAGCAACAAGAAATGACATCTTATCATTTGCAGCAACATGAATGGAACTGGAAACCATCATGTTAAGTGAAGTAAGTCAGGCACGGAAAATTGAAAAGTGGGACCTTGAACAGGTGATTAGATTGTGAGGACCATGCCCCAGTGACTGGATTAATCCACTGATGGCTTAATGGTGGTCATGGGCATGGTTCTGATGTCTTTAAAAGGAGATTGAGGAGGTTAGTCTCCCTCTCTCTGCTCAAGTCATCTGCCAAGTGACACCCTGACTTGCTGAATAGAGCCACCACCAACAAGGCCCTCACCAGATGTGTTCCCTGGACTTTGGATGTCCCAGCCTCTGAAACTGTAAGCAATAAACATTGTTTCTTTATAAATTACCCAATTTCAGATATTTCTGTTATATGCAACAAAAACGGTCTAATAATGAGTATTTATGAATGAATGATTATGATGACACATAATGACCAGTACAGATAAAACAAAAGTTACAGAATTTAAGGAAAGAAAAAATGTCTGTGGCCTGGGACCTCTGGGATAACAGAGAATGTGCAGCTCACATTTTAGAGAAGAGCAATTATAACACACAATGAATGCTTTCCTTGAGGGTTATTCAGCATGCTTTGGGATCACAGGAAAGCCCCAGTGTAGGAGGTGCTCTTGAGTGGAGGGTGACTAAGAGTCAGCCAGACGGATACGCTGGGGTGCATGGGGGATTCCAGGCAGAAGGGCATTAAGGAGCCCAGGTGGGACTGAGAGATGTAGTCTGGTGTAGTGCTTTAACAGAAAGGAGGGGATTTAGATGTCTGAGTGGAGTAGAAGGAGCATTATAGAACTTGGGAAGACAGGAGAGAAAACCTGATGCAGGAACGTACACATTGTATCTACTGAGCATGAGGAAACTTGTTTGGATGGATCAGAATGCTGTTTCTTTTAATAAGTCATCAAACAGAATTGCAACTCAAAAGCATCTCAAATTAGAATGTCTAATCTGATATATTCTGAAATTTATTACTGCATAGATACTCTTTTTATAAGCCCCACTAGGGCTTTTATCTACTAGGGAATTAGAAGCAATGAAGTCCATGGTGATACCATCTGTGGTTTTTTATTTTACGAGCCCTACATCACTAACTTAAGAGAATTACATGTATCTTTAAATCTAATAAATATCTATACAATATATAAGTGAATAAGTGAATAATTTCTGAATATGATACTTTATATTATAAATATGACTCTGTTCTTTATGTACTTTTACAGGTTCTCAAACCTGAGTACTAGTAACCAGATTGTTACTTTGAAAAAATTTTACAATTGTTCATATGATGTACAGTATTTTTAAATTGTGCATACCTTAAAAACTCATTAGGTGTTTCATGGAAGATGTTGAACGTCATTTAAATTGGATGAAATGGTGAAATGATGTTTAGAAAAGTAATGTAAAAATGTTTAAGTAAAAATAATTGCAGTAAAAATATGACTATAAAAAGTAAAAATCTATTGCAAGAGACAAAGAAGAACATTATATATCAATAAAAGGGTTATGTATTAGTCTGTTTCTGTTGCTTATAACAAAATACCTGGAACTGGGTATTTTGTAAGAAAACAAAATTTATTGCTTACAGTTTTGGAGGCTGGGAAGTCCAAAGTGCAGGGAACACATCTGGTGAGGGTCTTGGTGGTGGCAACCCAGGGGTCTCACATGGCAGAAAATGGTGGAGCAGAGAGAGATAACTTCTCATGTGTTCTTCTTTTAAAGCCCTCAGAACCATGCCCTTGATCAACATTATTAATCCATTCACAATGGCATGGTCCTTACAATCTAATCAACTCTTTGAGGCTACTTTTCAACTACCATAGTAGGATTTCCTACCCTCAACAGTTACAGTGGAGATTTAAGCTTCAATGAGGTTGGGAGGGGCATCCAATCTATAGGAGGTTAATTCACCAAGAAGATATGACAATTATAAACACACATGCACCAAACATCAGAGCTCCAAAATATATGAACCAAACATTGACAGAAATGAAGGGAGAAATGGCTCAACAATAATAGTAGAAGACTTCAATACCCCACTTTCAACAATGAACAACCAAGCAGAAGATCAATAAGGAAAGAGAGGACCTGAACAACACTATAGACCAATTGGACCTAACAGGTATATACAGAACACTCCATCCAACAATAGCAGAACACAAATTTTTCTCCAGTTAACATAGACCATTCTACAGGATAGACCATATGTTAGGCCACAAAATAAGTGTTAATAAATTTTAAAAGATTGAATTCATACAAAGTGTCTTTTCTGATCACAATGAAAGGAAAGTAGAAATCAACAGCAAAAGAAAATTTAAAAATTCACAAATACACAGAATTAAACAACACATTCTTAATAACCAATGAGTCAAAAGAAGAAATAGAAATATCTTGAGGCAGGGCCGAGCCCGTGGAGCACTCGGGAGAGTGTGGCGCTGGGAGCACGGCGACGCTCCCTCCGCAGGTTCGGATCCTATATAGGAATGGCTGGTGCACTCACTGGCTGAGTGCCGGTCACGAAAAAGACAAAAAATAAATAAATAAATAAATAAAGGATTAATTTAAAACAACAAAAAAAGAAATATCTTGAGGCAAATGAGAATGAAAACACAACATACCAAAATTTATGGGCTGCAATGAAAGCAACACTAAGAGAAAAATGTATAGCTGTACATGCTTATGTTAGAAAAGAAGATTTAAAAAAAAACATGATTGTATATTGGCAATTTCATATATTTGAACCTAGCTTTGTTCATGATTATATTAGACCTTGGTTATTCTTTTGTTTTTTTTTTTACATTCTTAACTCTCTAAACCCTTTATATCTCAGTAGGTTCTCCAATGGCAGAAAATAAATAACAGAGCATATGCAATAATTAGCCTGGAGGATGACAAAAAAGCATCAGCAGCAGCCAGAAGTATTGTTTGCCTCTCCTGGCGCCTCCAGCTATATCGCCTACCAAGATGTCACACAGCTCCCCCATCCCAGCCAGACTGAGCTCCCACAGGACAAAACCCCTCATAGATCAAATTACTCACTGACCAAACCCCCACAGACTGAGCCCCTCATAGACTGAGCCCCTTGAGGACTGAGCCCCCACAGACTGAGCCCCACACAGACTGAGCCCCTCACAGACTGGACTCTTGGTCCCACGTAGGCTTCTTAATGCCTCTTTTCATACCAGCACTTCTGCCTGGAGCACAGCCCCCTACCTCACTGCAGCATATCCATTTGTTTAACTCTTTTGACTCTTAATCACCCTTGTTTAAGAATGTCTCCTTCCACAGCACCCTGCATAATTCTCAAAGAAAGCAGTCAATCATGGGTTATCTGTTTTCTACAAAGAGAGCTACTGCAGAGCATTTTCTGTGTCTTGTTTGTGTCCCACAACCCCCTCCCATCCATCCAATTCTGGCCAACTAGGCTTTCAATTAGTGTCTGTCTTGAACAAAGATAAGATCTGGGTAATTTATATGTAAATATATGAAGGTGTCATATTCAAAAACACCTTTTTCTTCATTATTATGCTAGGCTACTTACAGAAGGCTTTCTATGAGTGGTAATAATTTGTGTTCTAATTAAAACGGTTTCTGGGAACACACTGTATGAATTACGAATACAATATCCACATGAAAGCTAACACTGGCAACCCCCACAAACAGGGAACTGTTCAAACAGCTTCATGCACAAGCCAATAGAATAGATAAACCATATTTTCTCTTGGAAGCTGAATATATTTTCATGTCTTGGGCTACTC
Organism: Cynocephalus volans; assembly: GCF_027409185.1. Taxonomy (NCBI): domain Eukaryota; kingdom Metazoa; phylum Chordata; class Mammalia; order Dermoptera; family Cynocephalidae; genus Cynocephalus; species Cynocephalus volans. The sequence continues at coordinate 133,002,118 of NC_084465.1, read as the reverse complement.
AGGAACCAAATTAATATTCTTTAAAGAATGTGTGTTTATTCCTTATTTTTTCAAGCTCAGCAGGTAACTGGTTGTACATATCATAATACTATCATGAAATAAAAGAAATACTAGAAATATTTGTATCTCACATGGAATAAGTGCAATGTAACAAGTCACAACATTGGTAAAATGCACTCATCCATTCATTCAGTAATTGACAAATTATTTAAGAAAGGAACATGATAATTGCTGTGAATGGAACGAGGTTATTTTAATGAATTCCTGTGATATTACTGAGTAAACTTATTTTTCCCTCACAAACCACTACAAAATACAGGGTATCTCCTAGTTAGCTCTGCTTTAAAAATCCTTATTGAATCATAACTAATAAAGTTTTCCAGGTAAACTGAACTATTCACATTAACAGTACCTACAAGATTTTTTTCCTATAAAACATTATCAATAGTATATTATATTACACTGGTCAAGAGTATACACTGGGTTGCTTGCTGGCTTGGGTAAATGATCCAATCTCTCTGCTCAGGTTCTTTTTGCAAAATTGGGATAATAGTAGCTCCGAAGTTTGTTGTAAGGATTAAATGAGTAAGTAAATATGTGTTAATCATTATTCCTTTTTGATGTGATCATATTAATTGAACAAATATTAAGAGCCTACCATCATGCGCAAGCATGGTTCTAGCAGGTAACAAAGCAGAGATAACTTTTTTGATGGTGACAAGTGATATGGAGAGAAATGAAGTTGGTGAGGGGGAGAGGAAGTTAATATTTGTGTGGTGGAAGGCAGGGGAAGGAGAGTTACCATTTTATAAAGGGGAGATGGGGGAAGATCCCAAAGAAAGGGGGACATTTGGCAGAAATTTGAGTACTTCCTTCATTCCATGATAGCATCAAGATATCTAAGGGAAAGTGTTCTAGGCAGAGAGAATAGCAGAAACAAAGGTCCTATGGTGGTGAAGGCTTGGCATGTTGGAGGAATAGCAAAGAGACTGGAAGGCCAATCTGGCTGCAGTTGAATTTGGTCAGGAGGTCAGAGAGGCCACCAGAACATATGGGGCCCTGGAGGCCACTATATGGATTTTGTCTTTGGCTCTGAGATGGGAAGCCAATTGTAGTTTTTCAACAAAGTCATGACAAGGCCTGGCTAACACTCTAAGAAAGAACAGTGCAGTGTGGTAGGATTGGGGGAGGAAAGTTTTATATATGATGGTGGCTTGGACCAGAGTGGCAGCTGTGGAGATAAGAAGTGGTTGGATTCGCTATATTTTCTGAAGTTGGTGACCACTGGATTTTCCAATGATTGGAATTGTTTAGTGTAAGAGAAAAGGATGAGTAAGGGATGATTCCAGGTGTCTGGCCAAGCAATTGGAAGAATGAAGTTGCCATTTGCTAAGATGAGTTAGACAGCAGGGGAAAGCAGATTTTGTGGAAAATTTTAAGAATTGTTTTTAGATCTGATAAGTGAGCGATGCTTATTACATAGCCAAGTGGAACGGCTGAGCAGACAGTTGGACATGCAAGCCTGGAGTTCTGGAGGGGTCCAGGCTGGGAATATAAATTCAGGAGTTACCCACATATGGAAAATTAAGTCTTATTGAATATATGATATAATTCAAAAGGGATATATTTATTTTTAAGAGTATTTCTGGTATACCCTTTGAATTGTATCAACCTGAAGTTTATTTTACTCTCTAAGTTATTATGGAAATGAAAGGGGAGGGCTTGCGGGGTATCCTTTATCATCTCCAAATACGTGGACTGATGTTCCACAAGCAAAGTCAGATGAGAAACAAACTCTAAACAAACTGACTTTTCATCAAAAACTTATCTCAATGTCTTTAGATAGTCTCCTACTATCTAAAGAAGAATATTCCAAAAAATAGCATTCTGAAAAAAAGACATCTGTCCAAAACCCCAAATTACATATAAACATAGATCTCTACAAATAATTGAGTCTCTCTTGCTGCAGCAGCGCAGGAAGAAATCTGCTGCAATACTCCAAATGGAAATAGCAATTAGATAAGAAATAAAATTTGGGTGCTGAGCACCCCCTGTTATATCTAAGTGCCCAACATGATGTTTCCCAGGAAACCAAAAATCTCCCCAGCACAAATATTATGAAATACAGTTCTATAAAAACGAATGAAATACTGCCATTTGCAACAACATGGATGGACCTTGAGAGAATTATATTAAGTGAAACAAGTCAGGCACAGAAAGAGAAATACCACATGTTCTCACTTATTGGTGGGAGCTAAAAATTAATATATAAATTCACACACACACACACACACACACACACACAAACTGGGGGGGGGGGAGAAGATATAACAACCACAATTATTTGAAGTTGATACACAAGCCAACAGAAAGGACATTGTTGGGGGGGAGGGGGGGAGGGAGAAGGGAGGGAGGTTTTGGTGATGGGGAGCAATAATCAGCCACAATGTATATCGACAAAATAAAATTAAAAAAAAAAATTAAAAAAAAAAAAAAAAGAAATACAGTTCCCCAAAATGTTGTATTCTAGATCCTCCCCAAGTATTTAGAAATCAAGGACTTTCTAAGCATTTTAAAACAAAACAAAACAAAAACCTACTTTCCACCCTTCCACTGACCCACACAGAAAAGATATGGGGTCTCAGGAACAAAAAGTATTAACTATCAAGCCTTGCCAAACAAAAACAAAAATACAACAAAAAATAACAATAAAGCCCACAAAATCCTCAAACCATATCAAAGACTCCCAGTAGTATTATATTCTGATACATCAAGCGTTTTCTGTCATTGCCTTTTTCTTTTTCTTTTCTTTTTCTTTTTTTGGCCATTGCTTTTTAAAAATCTCACTAATTTAGATAACCAATGGAGGTGAGGATGAAGTAGAGAGGCCAATACGAATTTTCAAAATATCTGATAAAATATTTTAAATATGTATAATTACGACATTAAAATACACTTAATGTTGAGAACTAAACTATCAAAGTGTTACCAAATAAAATTCCTTTGGGAACCAAATAGAATTAATGTAAATTGCAGACGACATTGTCTAGATAGAAAATGCTAAGAAATCCACAGAATATCTACTGGAACTGCGGTAACAAATGAATTTAGCAAGGTCACAGGTTAATGCACAAAAATCAATTGTATTTTCATACACTAGAGGCAAGCAACTGGAAAATGAAATAAAAATCCATTTACGATAGGAACAAAAAAAAGGTCAAAATAAATTGAACAAAGATATGAAAGATCTACATGATGAAAACTATAAAACATTACTGAGAGTAATGAAAGACCTAAATAAATGGAGAGATTGATGTTTATGAACTGAAAGGCTCAATTTTTTTAACTTGTCAATTGTTCTCAAATTGATATACAGACTCAATGAAATCCCAAACAAAATTCCCACAAACATTTTTTAAAGATAAATTGGTTTTTAAATTTATATGAAAATGCAAACAATCTAGAATAGCCAAAGCAATTTTAAGACAAGAACAACAAAGTTAGAGAAATTATACTACCTGATGTCAAGACTTACTATAAAGCTACAGTAAACAAGACAATGTGCTGTTAACCAAAGCTTAGACACAGTAATGGACCAGAATAATAAGTCCAGAAATTAACCCAGTCATATGTGGTCATTTGGTTTTTGACAAAGGTACCAAGGCAATTAATTGGGAAAATAAAAGTCTTTTCAATAAATGGTGCTGAAAATTGGATATTCCTGTGGCGAAAAAAATATACTGTCCTTACCTCACATCATTCATAAAAATGAACTTGAAATTGACCTTGAAATATAGCTAAATGAAAATGCTAAAACTATAAAACTTGTAAAAGAAAAATATATTTGCAAACGTGGGGTAGGCAAAGACTTCTCCTACAGGATTCAAAGAAGCACAAACCATTAAAAAAAATTAAACTTTATCGCCACTAAAGCTTTCCCTATTCAAAAGGTGTCATTAAGAATTAGGTGACAATTCTTAGATATGACACCAAAAGCATCAGCAACAAAAGGAAAAATAAATTAGACTACATCAAAGACAAAAACTGCTACAAATGGTACTATCAAGAAAATAAAAAGACAACCCACAGAATAGGAGAAACTATTTGCAAACCTATGCCTGATAAAGGACTTGTATATATTATATAAAGATGTCTTACAACACAACAGTAAAAGACAAATTATTTAATTTTTAAATTAATAAGGAATTTAAATAGATATTTCTCCAAAGAAGGTATACAAGTGGCCAATAAGCACAGGCTAAGATGAACAACATCATTAGTCATCAGGGAAATATAAATCAAAACCATGAGATAGCACTTCATACCCACAGGATGACCATTATCAAAGAGACAGACAACAACAAGCGTTGGTAAGGATGTGGAGAAGTTGGAATCTTCATACACTGCTCATGGGATTGTAAAATGGTGCAGTCATTTTGGAAAACAATTTGGCAGTTCCTTAAAATGTTAAATATAGTTACCATTTGACCCAGCAATTCCAGTTCCAGGTATGTACCCAAGGGAAATGAAAATATGTCCTCACAAAAATTTGTAAATGAATATGCCTAGGATCTTTGTTCATAATAGCCCCAAAGTGGAAACAACCTAAATGTACATCAACTTATTAATGGATAAATAAAATGTGGTATATTCATATAATGGAATATTATTTGGCAATAACAAAAGAATGAAGCACTGACACATGCCACAACATAGGTAAACCTTGAAAACATTAAGCTAAGCAAAAGAAGTCAGTCACAAAAGACTACATATTATATGATTCCATTTATATGAAATACCTAAAACAGGAAAATCCATAGAGACCAAAAGTAAGTGGTTGCCAGAGACTGGGGAAGGGAGAAATTCAGAGTAACTGCTAAAGAGTACAGGGTTTCTTTTAGAGGGACCAAAATGTCCTATAATTAGATTGTGGCGATGATTGCATAACCTTGTGACTATAATAACAAAAACATTTAATTGTATACTTTAAATGGGTGAATTGTACAGTATGTGAATTATGTCTAAACAAATGTGTTTTTTAAAAGGCACCATTATAAAAACAACAATGTAAGTTACAAAATGGGAGAAAATATTAATATTACATATAGCTGACAAAGGATAGAATATATAAAGAGCACTTAACCCAATAATATGATGATAATCCAATAAAGACTGAGCAAACAATTTGAACAAACACTTTATAAAAGAAGACATACAAATGGCCAACCAGGCCATAAAAAGATGATCAACATCATTCATCATCAGGGAAACGCAAATTAAAACCACTCTGAGATACCACTACACACCATTAGAATGGCTAAAATGAAAACCTCAAGAGTTAGTAAGAATATAGAGCAACAGAATTTACATACGCTGCTGGTAAAAAATATAAAATGATACAACAACTTTGAAAAACTGCCTGGCAATTTCTTAAAAAGTTAAACATAGCACCTACCATATGGCCCACTCACCCTACACTGACACCTTTACCTAAACATACATCCATACAAGGGCTTGTACGTGAATGTTCATAGCAGATTTGTTCATAATAGCCCCCAAACTGGAAACAACCCAAATGTCTGTGTATTAGTCTGTTTTGTGTTCCTTTTACAGAATACCTGAGACTGGGTAATTTATAAAGAAAAGAGGTTTATTTGGCTTACGATTCTGGGACAGCTGCATCTGGCACGGGCCTCAGGCTGCTTCTACTCATGACAGAAAGTGGCAGCACCCAGTGGGTACAAGCAGATCACATGGCGAAGGGAAGCAAGAGAGAGAGAGAAGGTGCCAGGGTCCTTTAAACAATCAGGAACTAATAGAGCGAGAACTCACTCACTATCCCCCTCCCCCAGGGAGAGCATTAATCCATTCATGAGGGACCCGCCCCCATGACTCCATCAGTTTCCAACACTGCCACATTGGAGATCAAATTTCCACATGAGTTTTGGAAGGGACAACACATCCAAACTCCATCAGTCTGTCAATAGGTAAGTAGATAAAATGTGGAATATCTATAACAATGGAATACTACTTAGCAATAAAAAGGAACAAATTACTGAGACATATCATGACATGAATGGATGTTAAAAAAATAACTGTGTGAAAAAACCCAGACACAAAAGGATACATGCTATATGAGTCCATTTATATCCTATTTTAGAAAATGCAACATAATCTCTAGTGAGTGAAAGCAGATCACTGGTAGACTGGGGTTATAGATGAGGCAGAAAGGACTTCAATGGGGCACAAAGAATCTTTTGAGGGTGAGAGAAATTTCCTATATCTTGATTGTGGTGGTGATTTCATGAGCATGATTCTCTCTCATTCATCACTCAATGGTCCAGTTTAAATGGATGCATAAATTGTATGTAAATTATACCTCAATAAAGTTGATTTTTAAAAGTAATGAAAAAAGAATCTATACAAGTTAACATTTTGAATTAGCATATCCAATGTTTGGGTAAATAGTGCTTCTAAACTGCTTAATAGTTCACCTACATAGTTTTTTCCTCAGGTAGTATCAACATGCATCACCTCTAGATCTGGATTTTGTGATTAATTTGCCTGACAAACCTCATACAGTGCTCCCAAAGGGTAATTCCAGCCTAATTCCTCTCTGAATTTCTACAAGTTCTCAATGAGTGTGGTCCATATCAATGAGGTTTTATATAACTGCAAAAGGAGGAGGAAGTCCTTGGCAGAAAAGCTCAGGGAGGGGATGGGAACGGCTATGCTGCCCATATGACTTCCAACCTTTGTTCTAAGTTTGGTTCTTTTCCAGACTTTTATGCTGTCATGCCAGCCTGTCTTTACATAAACTTCTGCTGGTAAGTACCGTTGGCCATCTGTATCTGCAGGTTCCACATCCGTGGATTCAATCAACCCAGGATTGAAAATATTTGAAGGAAAAAAAAAAAAAAACCCCAAAAATAACAGTACAATAATAAAAGATAATATGTTTTAAAATGTATAACAACTATTTACATAGCATTTACATTCTATTCAGTATTATAAGTAATCTAGAGATGATTTTAAGTGTACCAGAGGATATGTCTAGGTTTCATGCAAATGCTACACCATTTTATATCAGGGACTTGACCATTCCTGGAGTTTGGTATCCACAGAAAAGTCCTGGAACCGATCCCCTGCTGAAAGTAAGGGTCAACTATATGCAACCAAGTTGCTTAGAAAGACAAAATTCAAATATACTTGAATTTGATCTCATAAAATTAAAGACCACCTAGAGAGACATACTGATAAAATCATGTAGATGTCCATAAAGAAACCAGTATGTATTGAAGACTGACTATTTGTGACAGACTATTTCTCAGCCATTTTCTTTCCATTCACTACTCACTACAGTCCTCTAATGTAAATATTATTATTACCTCTATTTTTTTCCATTATGGAAACTGATAATCAGAGAGGCCCAGTTATTTGCCCAAAGTCATTTGCTAGTAAGATGCAAGGATGAGATATTTTGGGCACTTTTAACTGATGTTTAGTTACAGACCCATAAACACAAAACTTAAGCAAGTAAATACATATAGCTTTGGATTCATATATTAGTACTTTTCACATTACCAATAAAAAATGCACACATTTAAATACACGGCTAACATTTTGTGGGGCTTTTGCTTGTCACCAAAATGTCATATTCTTCCTATTAGGCAATCAATTTTTGAAGGGAAAATGATTCACCTGCATCTTTAGAGAGGAGACTTTATATAAAACAAAGTCACATAAGCTCCCAGGGAATGTCCCTAAATATGGGGAGAACTACTGCTCTATAGGAAAAACCAGAAATGTATCAAATTGTAAAACAAACAGAAGAGCAAGGAACAGGAAAGATTTAACTTAGGTAACTGGAGAGTTAATATGGAACCAAGGAGTCAGTTAAACTGCTTAAACTTACTCATGGTCAGTCTCATGGCTGACTATACCACAAAAATCTGTTAAACTGTTAGTCACCACCTAGGGCTTCCATTTGACAGAGGAAAATCGTACATAGGTTTGCAGTTTGGACACTTTTAAAATATTCATACAAAAATGTCATAACCTTCTAATGTTTTTAATATAATGGAAGATTAAATAAATGCATTGATGAATACTTATTTGCATCCTAACACGATCCCAAGTTAATGTGTTGGTTAAAGATTCATAAGTAAAAGAAGACTGCATGGAAAAGAAATTGCTAGCTTAACCATCAATTCTTCTACATACCTTTGGTAATTCAAAGTCTGAAATCATTCATCAGTAATGAAACTAAGTACCTGATCTTCAACAAAAATCTTCTTCAGTCATTAAGCCAAATAATATGGAGTTCCAGAATTTATGCACTCAGGTCATGGTTAAAGCATAACATTCTGAAGTAGTTTCCATCACTCAATTCTAATAAATGTAGTCTTGGGATACTCCTAGGAATTATATCACTTAGCATAAAGCATTTATTTGAGTAGGGAGGCTGATATCATCACAAATGTAAAAAAAACACATGTTCAAGTAAAGTCTTTACCTGAATATGCAGCTTTCTCATTTGAGACCCACCCCACTTCTTTCTTTTCCTAACCAGTCTTTCCGCTTTCCCCTTTTTCCCTGCACAATGCTGATGGGAAGAGAAAGTGACTTCACAATAACCTCCTGCTGCACAACCATAAACTCCAAATCCATTCTGCGGACTGGGACTGGTCCTGGCTCTGCCCGTAACTTCCCCTTCTGACGACACAAGGCCAACCCCCCTTCACTTAAATGTTTAAATCTCTACCCCCATGAGAACATGGGTTGCATGTAACATACATGACACTGCACTGCATGTGTGCGCTCATTCCCACTTAAATATGCCTAGAAATAACCCAGCCCTTGTTAAAAATATGTATGTTTCTATAGCCAGACCCTTAAAAGCTGTAACCAACCCCTACTTACTCCAGGAGCTTGGTTTTTGGTCATGAGACCACCTCACTCCTGGCTTGCACAGCCCAATAAACTCCCTTCAGTTAGAGGCTCAAATTTCTCTTTGCGTTTCCTTGGCATACACAATAGACAAGGACCCTGCAGGTGCTTACCTGCAAGAACATTTCCTTCCTCTCTGGCAATCTCCAGTGTTACCGGAATGCAGAGATAACCTAACGGGGGTGATAATGTCATGGTCTGATTCCAATGACACTTTTCTATGTTTGGCATGAATTCCAATTTCAATCACACTGCACTGATCTGCCAGAGGGAGTGCAGAAGGGATGGGACAGAGCACACAGCTACCATCTGCTTCCCTCCCCTGCATCCCTAGAAATGAAGACAAGAGTGGGAGTCTCTGCTAGAGACAGAAGCAAAGTGTACTTCACAGTGGGCCCACTGAAGTGTCTTCAGACAGCAGTGTTTGGACCCGGCACATTGGAAAGCGACAGAGACACCCTGCAATAGTCATGTTGGATCTCACTGTCAGGATTTGCAGTGCATCCCAGCAGCTGCAAGACTAGACCAAGTGAGGCCTGCTGACGCCTGTCTACAGCCTACTGTCTTTACATGCATACAGGCTTCTCCAGTGTCCCAAGGGTCTCACCACTCCTTATTGTCTTAGCCGGCTACTACATTCATGTATTTTACCACCTGCTCCCTTTAGGCATTACAGCTTGCAACCGTGGTCTGTACTGATCAATTAAACAAAATACTTACAGCTGCATGACCAAGTACAAGTGATTCGGGCTTTCATAAATGTCTTCAAGGGCAACAATGTTTTCATGCTTAATCCTAAAAGAAAGAAAAAGGCACACACACAATAGTAAGTACAATTAGACATGAAAAATTTTAAGAATAGATGTCATAGCAAAAGTTACAAGACAGAATCCAAACTCCATAGCAAAATATTTAAGACTTTACGATCTTGTCCCCAAACTTTTTCCAGACCCATTTCTCAATATTTCTCCCCTAATCTCTGCTCCTCTTCATTCCTAAGGCTCAATACCCTACAATTTAGCAATAGTGGATTAACTACTGTTGCAGCATATGCTTCCTAGTCTGAATCCCAGAAGTGGGCCAACAACATCCTATTATCTTGCAGGGCCCAACTCAAATAGCTGAGCCCCTGGGCAGAATTCAATTCAACTCACTGTCTGAAATCCCTCCTCTCACATCTCACAATGGCCATCCCAGACTGGCCTGAACAGTTCATTGTATGCATATCTATCTCCCCTAACAGGCTATATCATCCAGGGAACAGTTTCACCGCCATTCTTGAATCCAGTGTAAGCAAAGGAAAATCAACCTGATTCCTCACTGGGGTTCATGTCCCCACCGCCGCCAAATGTCAATTCAGTTTCCCAAGAGAACTAGGCCAGTGCTACTCCACGTGTGTTCTCAAACAGGTAGCACCAGCATCTCTAGGAAGCTTGGTAGAAATGAACATTCTCAGACTCCACTGAAGTCGTAGAGAAACAGAACCTCTGAGGGTGGAGCCCTGGAATCAGTACTTTAACAAGATCCTCAGATGATCTGTGTGCACAAAGTAGAGCTTGAAAAATACTGTTAGAACAGTGCTTACAGTTTTGATCTCATCATCACATCTTACCTCGTGAATATGTATAATCAATTTAAAAAACAAACAAACAAAAAACCCTTCAATGTGCAAACGAATTGACTGGGGATCTGGTTACAATGAATGTTCTGATTCAGTGAGTCTGGGGTGGGGCCTGAGAGTCCACATTTCTAACCAGCTCCCCGAGAGATTCTGATGTTACTGATCTGGATAGCAAAGTACTAACTAAAGAACCAAGGGAGAAGAAAACAGCCTAATTCTAGCCCCTAGATGCATTAAGAGCAATTTCTGCTTGGAATGTAAGGCCTGATACTTATTTAAAGCATTTGAGAGAAGAATCATTTCATTACTCGATGAGTTAATTAGCTCTTACCACAAGCCTTTCACTGAAATGACTGCTGAATCATTTAAAAACAAGCATGTAACATGCAGATTCTTGTGAACCCCTTGAAAGCAGGGACTATATTATTCATTCTGTTTCCCTCTTGTGCCGAGCATAGATTTGCTTAATAAGTATTTGCTGAGTAAATAAATGACATTTAAAGGTTGTTGCCACTAAACAGCAAAAAACAACATTATTTAGTTAGAGAAAATAGAGGCAATCTTCCTAAGTGCGAGATGTCGTCCCCACCCCACAAACAGAAATTTATAGGTAGAACAATCAAGAATATTATCTTTGCTTTGAGTTGAAAGAAGAGAACAAGATAATTAACTAAGAGAGGCAATGCTTTGCTTTGATTTCTACAGCTCTTATTAGTTAACGCAGTTGTTTTGTAGGAGCTGAAATGAGAGATTATATCGAATTCACATTTCACCCAATTCCAATGCATAGAGCTTAATTATTTATTTGTCAGCAGTAATTACTGCACAACCTAAGCAAAATAATATCTGCAATATATTATAAGAAGCAAATGAACTATGCTACCATGGAAACCAAGAGAGCTTAATTTGGGACTAAGATCCTAGACTCTTGTGGCATTATCATTATTGGATATAACTAAGAGAATATGACCACAAAAAGAATACACCATGTGGATTTTCCTTTTTCTGGAAAAAAAAAAATTTAATTGCCATTGAAATCAATCACATGGGCACAATATTTTCTTTCAGTCTAGTTAATTTGGGAGTTAAGAGCCTAGATTTATGGGAATATGAGAGGAATGGGATTACAGGAGGGCTGCCAGATAAAATGCAGGGCACACAGTTACATTCAAATTGTAGATAAGCAATGAATACTTTTTAGTATAATTGTGCTCCAAATATTGCTTGGTTGTTTATCTGAAATTCAAGTGTAACTGGACACCCTGTACTTTCATACACTAAATGTGATCACCCTAGTTACATGAATCACTCAATCAGCCTCTAAACTGGGTTTAGAGATTGGCATCTGCAGTCCTAGCTCCCCTTGGAGGTCAAGCCAAGAAGGCTGCTTGAGCCCTGGAGTTCAGTCCTTAATACAGATTCAACTACCAAATATACAAAAAATCAATTAAGTGCAAAGCACCTGTCTAGCCAAAGTGGCACACTTAATTAAGACTACAATTCCCTCCTTGGATGCATGGGAGAGAGAAATTAAAGCTTATGTAACTTGCCATCATGTCTCACATGAGTACTAACTAGAAATTAAATTTAATCCATTGGAGCATTCCAGAGAGGTACCGCAGACAGCGGGAACAATCCCAAATAGCATTGTCACAGTAGCTGGAAAGAAATTTTTACTAATTATCCCTCTTAACTAATGTATCAATGAATCAAGCAATCAAGCAATTGTTATTTACTGAGTTTCTGCTATGTGTCAGGAGAATACAAGAAAAATATAAAATAAGGCTTTGCCCTCAAAAAGCTCATCACCTAGATGGAGAGACCCATGAAGCAATTAGAAAGAATTAAATTATAAACTCTGTAGAATTGCCTTTAAGGTCAGAGAAAGGGGGCCCTGTATGGGTTGGAATTACAGGGAAGGGCTCAAAAAAAAAAAAAAAAAAAAAAAAACGATGAGGGATGAGCTGCGATGGGTAATATTTGAATAAGCATACTTGAGAAATTTCAAATAAATCCTAAAATGGCCTCTTAACTGTCTCTTCAGAAAAGTGGTTTAATTAACTTGCACTTGGTAGAACATGGTAAAAGAAAACATTCTGGCCGCCCACATCTGTTCTCGGGTACTTTATTCCACCCTCAGACTTCTTGCAATATACAAAAACTGAACTTAAAAGTCTTAACATTATTTTAGTACATAGGTTGTTTCCACAAAATGCCATATGAATATGCACACATTTCTAGGACGAGGGCTCAAACATGAGCTGAGCATCTATTCTATGCAAATGTTTACCACATGCTGAATTCTGTCTTTTCATTCTTCACTCAACAAATATTTGATATGCCCACCACGTACCAGGTGCAGTCCTAGGTACTGTGAATTTAGTGGAGGACAAGACACAAGAGAGACAGTCTCGGCCCTTATGGAGTTCACACAAACTACAGCTAGAACACTTCTCAGGCAGTCTGTCTTATATTTACCAGAAATCAGCCTCCTGGTAATTAATAGTGAGTCCTGGGAGAAACAGAGAATGAGCTTAAGACCTCTTCTCATATCTCCTGCAAATACTTGAGGGCTGTAACGCCTCTTCTTAGACTTCTCATCGTTGACCAGTCCCCTACAACATGGTTTCTGTTCTTCTCATCACTCTATTGTCACTCTTATTTGTCCATACTGTGGTATCCAGACCTGAAAGTAATGATCCCAATGTAAAACACAGCATCAAGAATAGAGTATTAAATAATAGAGCAGCACTATTAATCACCATGAGCTGGATATTACACTTCTGTAAGTAAAGCCTAACATTAGGTTCTTCTTTTTCTTTTTTTTTTTTAAGCACCATGGAATATAAGTTCCATGTAGGTAGGGATTTTTGATTGTTTTGTTCACTACTGTCTCTCCAATGCCAAGAAAAGTGAATGACATTCTGATACATATTTGTTGCACGCATGAATGAGTGAGTGAATGAATGAATGAATATTAAGCTTAGGGTCAATTTTCACTTGAACTCTAACAAACACAATCTCCTTTCTTACTCAGGCTTGATCTTTTGAGCTCGTCTTCACCCTTAGTTTCATTAAATTCAATCTTTCTGGGTTCTATGCTGTACTTTAGATGATCAGTAGTATTCTGAATCTTGATTCACTTATCTATTGTATTTATTATCCCTCCCAACTTTGTGCCATCTGCATATTTGGTACACATCCATCCCATAAGTCTTCATCCAAATTCCTAATTAAAATTTTAAATGGGAAGGGTATATGTCAGAGTTCCATGGTATTCCACCAGAGACCCCCATCAAGAGAACCATGCATTAATCAACTGGCTTCAATTGCTGTCTAGCTGCAAACCCAGCAGTACAATCACCTAGCCCATATTTTACCACCCTATCTATAATGAGACAGTTAAATGCTTTGCTGAAATGGCATTCCTCAGCTCCACACACCATATAACACTATTTAAAAGGGAAATGGGATGTTTGGGAGGATTTGGTCTTAGTAAACCCATGTTAGCTCCTAGCAACCACTACAGTCTTTACTAAACGATCACAAACCATCTGCTTAATTTTCTGTTCCAGAATTTTGCTCTGCATTGAAGTCAAGCTTTCTAGTTTATAGAGCTCATATTCTACCTTTTTCATGTTTGGAAAATTGGACGACATCCCTTACATTGTTTTCTTAAACATTTCAACTGTGACTCTTTTGTAACAAGTGCAATTTCCTCAGTCCTCTGGTATGTACAAATTTAAACCTAGTGATGAACTAATTTTATAACTTTCTTTAGGACCTACTTACATAGCTGTTTTATATATACCATTTATTGAGTGTTAACTACGTGTCAAGACTGTAGTAAGTATTTTTAATTATTTCATTTAATATTAACAACAACCCTACCAAGTAGGCTTTATTTTCCCCATTTTTAGAAGAGGGGGATAAGAGGGAGGGCCTAAGATCTCAAGAGGTTAAGTAATATTCCAAGGTCATATAACTCGCAACTGGCATTGCTGAGATTCAATCTAAGTCTATTCTCACCCCCAAGTCCATGTTAAAACAATTACACTCACTTCATTTTAACTAAGTTATAGTGAGAATATTCTGGAGCTCATATAAATTCAGAGTTATTTGTGTAAAATTATAACATCTAAAGTCAAAGTATTCATTTCATCACTCACAATATAGTGTCCACTTCTGGGGGTGTAGAGATATGTTGAAGTATCCTGAATCTAGTGAATACTCTCAAGATACTTGGTTGTAAACATCCTGATCCACGAAATGCCAGCAGGTCACAGTGATTCAGAGAAAGAGATGTTCAGAAATAGAGAAATAGTCAGGAGACCAGAAATAATAACTCAAAAGAGTATCTCATCAGTCCATATCTGCTAGTGTCATCAAAAGGGAGAATAAGTGGACAGAGGCAGAGATGTCTGTTACAGGAAAATGGAAGATTGAGGTTGTGTCAAATTGCTAGCACCCCGGTAGGTCAACATTGTGTTCTTCCAATGCACAGCCAAGAAAACGTTCATACATGAGGAATGTTCGCCCCCAAACACCAAACCCTCTAAAATGTGCATAATTCAATGCAGTAATAATGTCACTGAAAGCAACTTCAGACGATAAAAAGAACCTTCACTTAATTTTCATCATTTTTCATCCACTAGGTCCAAAGTAAACATTAGCTGACACATTTACATATAGAGTGTAAATGGTTTATATGGCAATATACACTAATGTCTCTATAATCCCCAATCATAGACATGCATAGAAGGAAGTGGGCCCAGGCAGAAACAGAAAAGTTGAATGGGAAAACAGCACATGGGCATTGATGCAGACTCCTGACTATACAGTAACTGACAGCCAAGCAAGAAAACCCCCAAAGAGCCAGGAAAATATTTTTAAATTAATTCATGCGGGGGAAAAAAAAAAAATCAGTGCCAAGTGAACAATTAGGCTCCATTCCAAAGCCCCCAAGCTGGAGGGGAACATCAGGACCGAAAGGATGGGCGTATGGGCGTGCTATTGAATACATATGCTGCTATGAACTGATATTCATACATTATCTCCCCCTCCAGGCTAATTGTTCACAGTTCAAGGATTCACAAATTTTGAACTCCATGTCAAATGAGGAAAATTTCTTTAAAAACACAAAAGAGAAGGGTAGGGGAAAAAATGTTCGGCACTTCCTGCTTTTCTCATCCTATCGTGGCTCACTGATTTGAAGAGAGAAACATTGTGGCGGCAATTACGAGGTAGTCAGAGGAAGGAAAAAGCAACAAAATGTCTTTGCTTGGTTATCTCCATTCTCTGGCAATGGGCACTTACCTATTCAGGTTAAAGAGGCCACAGGAGGACAAGAGATGAAAGGACATAGAATCAGAGAGGACAGATTGATTATCAGGGTGTCCGAGAAGGGTTGGAGAGGAACAGACCTCCCGACAGGGGTGCGAGGCGGAAGTTACGTCACTAAGTCTCGCCCGGCTTCCGGCCTCCTCTCAGGGGCTTCTGGGTTCGAGGTTTAGTCCAGGAAAGGCCTCTCTCAAGGGAAAAGCAAGCTCTCCTCGGGCAGAGACCATAAAGGATTAGGTTTTTCTTCATCCATCACTCTCGCCTTTTCTAAGCAGTCCAGAAAGTTTAAATTTTATTCACAAATAAAAGAGTCTATGGTTCCCTGGCATGGAATTGCCTCAAAAATATTTGAAGAATATTCTGATGTCTTGGCAAACACTCGTGTTTGTCTAAGTAAACACTTTTATTTTTTCTAAATTTAAAAAACAAAACAAAACCTTTCTTCCTTTCTTGGGTCAGATTATTTCCCCCTTGCATTATAAGCAGCATTGGGAAATAATGCCAAGAAAATTGGGATACTGTCACCAAAAAAAAAAAAAAGTGATAACACTGAAATATTTGCCAGACGGTATTTTTAAATGCTTTTCATTTTTATAACTTAACAGGCACATTTGCAGATGTATCTCATTTCATTCTCACAACAACCCTATGAAGCAGGCGTTATTATTCCTGTCTCCTAGATGATTGCTCCCAGTTGATAACCACCTATGTGTTCTCCCTACATCCTCTGGCCTTACTCTCTTCCTAATCATTCTCCATGAGCAATCACTCCAGAATATAGAATTGATCAAACTTCTTAGCTTAAAATCCAGCACTGATCCCCAGTAGTCCAGAACAAAGTTCAAAGCATGGCAAGACTTACAAATCACTTGTACCTTGGTCTTCACCTGCCCATCTCATCTTCCACCCTGTCCCACAACAAAACTCTACCGGACCCTCTCATATATCCTGCCCTCCCCAGCTGTGCACTTCTTCTCTGGCCACATAGCTGTGTTTGTCCCTCTCGTATCTTCTTACTAAACTACTCATCCTTTACTACTCAGTTCTACTTCACCTCCACTAAGAATTCTGTTATTTCTTACAGCTCACAGGACCTATCACCTCTTCTCTGGGCCAATCCAATTCTTTTATCACCTGTAGTTGTACATCCTGCATCATAACCCAGGAAGTATCTGTATGCACATGTGTGTACATATTTAAATGATTTTTATATACAGAGAAAGAAGTCCAGAGGGAAACATATCAAACCAGTAACCAGTTACCTTGGAAAAGTGCTAGATCAAGAGGGGATTTACACTTTCCAGGTTTTCCTCGATTGGGGTTCTTCATCTGAACCACAGAACACAGAAAATTATTCAAGTGACTATTTCTAATGCTCCCCCAAACAGCACTATTCTAGCTGTACAGTGAAGAAGTTAATTCTGTATATGCAATGAATGCCGTAGGCATTATGGCTTCATTCTCTTGCTGAACCCAAGGAGAGAAAGGGTACTAATCTGTCGGATTGCCCAACTTTTACAAAGAGATGATTTTAAAAGTTCTTGATCAAAATCATTAACATCCCATTCACCAAAATACACCCATAATGCTGTACATAAAGAAACACATACTGACTAATTGAACAGCACAAGAAATCAGGAAATTAGGTTGGGTCACAGCTGACACCCCTAACAGCAAGATTTTGGACAAGTCATTAAATACTTTCTGATTTGATGTCCTCGTTTGTTAAATGAACATTAAAACACATGGTCTCATTATCTATCTATGCACACACACACATACGTACGTACACCTGTTTATGTAAAATATATTATACAAGGTACTTCAGAAAGTTTGTGGACAGATTTGTATTATCTTTTAATTCTATTTTTCCACAAACTTTTTAAGGTACCCTAGTATGTAAACATATATATGTACCATATTATATATAGAAAGAGAGCTTGTCTGTTAAGAACATAGGCCACTCCAGGAATAACCAGAATTCAAAATCCAAAGCTCTCTTTGCTGCCAGCAGATGGAGCTATAATCAATGCGAGGCTGTGGAACAAATACCATGGAACCAAAATCACCTACACCTTAAGTCTGCACGTCAATCTTGTGCTTTTTAAGGATTAAGTACCACATGTTGATACTCCCTCACTGTGAAAAGAATTTTGCTTTGAGTACTTAAAAACAAACAAACAAAACCAATAAAAACCTTAGTGCACAGTTGACCATATTTTCTTAAGAGAATCCCAGGCAACCTCAGGACAACATAGGGCACCTCAGATAAGGCCACAGCCACCATCCATATGTAAGGAGGCAGTGCCAGAGCCTGTAAGCATGCCAAGGGAGGAGCATCGACCTGCTGGTTCCGTCTCTGTCTATGTAATCATGTTCTGGCCACATCACTTTGCACAGTCTCAGATTCCTCATCTAAAAATTAACCACAGCTGGCCGATTACCTTAGCTGGATAGAGCTGGTGCTAATAACACCAAGGTCCAGGGTTCAATCCCTGTACCAGCCAGCTGCCAAAATAAGTAAATAAATAAATACAATAAAAAATAAAAATTAACAAGCCAGACAGATCCTTTCCAATTCTAATTATCAATTAATCTAAAATTATAATGAGGCAAAGTGCATTAAGGTATATATAAGACCCACAAATCTGATTTCAAGCCAATATTTGGTGTTCTCTGAAATGGGCCTTGCTGCACAGAAGCCTAGTTACAGCTCATGCTTCAGTAGGCTCTTCTTCATTAGGTAAGTTTGTCAGTTAGACATGGAATAGAATTTCTTGAGATACGATGCTATTTACACAGAAAAGATCTGGTTTTCCTCTCCCGTACTCAACTTACACAATGCCCCAGACCAACAGAGAAATGCCCAAGTGATTTGCTCATGTCTAGAACAGCTCCAGAAGATCCAGGGCCTGGTTGTCTTTGGTCCAAAGGAAAAATAAGTTAGATCCAATTCAATATGAAAAATCCAGTACTTGACACATAACCAGTGAATGTTTGTGGAAAAATGAATGAATAAGAGAATGAACAATTAATTCTGGCCTTCCTAAAGCTTTACAGACTACAGACACTCAAAAGCTGCATACTGAATCAAAAAGGTTAGACAATTTGACTGCATATTTCTTTCCTACCCATTACCACCCACGGTAAGTCACCAGTGGTTCTCAAGACTGGCTGCATGGTAGAATTACTTGAGGAGTTTTAAAATATACTGATACTTGGGTCCACTCCTGTAGATTATTATTTAATTAGCCTAGGGTGTGGGAGAAAAGATTCACATTTAGACACTTGGGAGTTGGTAATTCTACAGTTTTAGTGTGCATTTTAAATTTATGTTAGCTGAATACATTTATTTGATAATAGGTTTGATTTTAAACTTAAGATGTAGATGTCCTGAGGATAAAGGTTCAAGGTTATATGGCCAATGCTCTTCTCAGGAAAAGAGTATGAAAAATGAACACATTTCAACTGGTTACCTGTAACATTAGCTTCTAATATTTATTAGTAAGGCTTTGAAACACTAACACATTTTGGAGAATGTTGTTACTTTCTTCTTTGGAACTTTTGGCTAACTTTTTGTTGAAGGGCAATATGTATTTCTCCGGATGTCTTTAACATGAGAATAGACACCTGAAGACTTAGGGCATTAAGGTGCTTACCTGCCTCAGAATAGAGATAAACTCTTGTAACTTTTACTAGTCTCAGTGATGTGAAACTACAGCTTTCAAAGGCACCATAGACAAGGAAAACTCAGAAAGTTTGTTCCAGGTCACTATGGATGCTTATGACGTGAATTTAGAAAAGCTATTCCTGTATGAAATACGATGATGACATGGAGTCAGGAGCTATCTGCCCGGGCTTCATCCTGTGGCTTCATCATGTACATGCTGTGCCCCAGACTGAAGACACTGGGCTGGCATTCAGGAAACATTTTGAGGCTTCTAACTCTGAACACTTGCATCAATATGAGCATAAGTGGAAGGGGACAAAAATAATGCATTAGAATCTTGGGAAAAGGTGTCATTTCCCTTTTCTTTCCTACCACAACTCTGTCCTAATATGCACATTGAGGGTCCTAGATGTCACCACTTGAACCCAGGGCTATGCCAATCCAACAGGTGCCCTGAATGGCAGGCTCAGGTGTGCAGCCTGGGTTTCACATCAACACTGGGACCCAGGCTGACCGGGACGGAAAGATGAGGGCTCAGAGCTGCTGCCTTTTCTCGTACTAGATAATGAAGTATCTGGGACAATGGGTGAATACGATCTTGGACATCTCACTAAGCTGCTGGAATATAGTGACATTTATTTAGAAACAGGATGTAAATTGTAAAAGAAAAAGATGGGGTGAAAATAGTAAGAAGAAAAACAGAGAAAGAGAGAAGTCTGTTTTGAACAACTGTCTCATATCAGTTCATTTTCAGACTTAGGGGAATTATGCTGTAAAATGTTCCTCAGTGTTTCAGGAAAGTGCTCACATTAAGAGATAATGGCACACAGTTGAGTGTTCTTTAATTTTTGCACATCAGTAATTAATGCTGTCACACAGTCTGTTCAGATCAAAACCAAACGTCGGGAAATCAGGCACATTCCAATGGAAGAAAATGTCTTTCAAGCACTTACATGTTGGGAATTCACAAGGGTGTTTGTGCTTAGCTGTATGTGTGTTTTTTAATATAATATCTTACTATATGATAATCTCTATCAGTGTGTATAATAAGGGCAACTCTGTATTCTTGAGAAAGTAAGAGTGAGTTTCTTTATAAGTGAGATTAGAGTCATGATTACAAAGAACAGAATGTTTTGCTTCGTAAGTTAAAAGGATGGGTGTGTTATTTATACACACCACCTTTCCAGATCGCAGTTTTATGGTAGATGGGTATTAAATGCTGAAGCAGTTCTGAGTTTATAGTTTTATTGTGTCCAGCTACTAAGAGATGATGATAACCCAAAGGGTGTCATCTCTTAAGAAATTTGCCAGGGTGAGATTCCAGGGCTATTTGCAAATTCTCAAGAATGATACTACCCATAGGTTGTGGCGAATAAACGAGTTGCTATTCACCTGTTTTCTATTCCAGAGTTTAAAAGGGAATTAGGAAAGCAAATGTGCCATGAGGGAGGAAGGATAGGAGAAATCCAGCTCTATGGAATGTGCCTGACAATGACACAAGGGTGTCCAGGGCAGGGGAGCGCAGCAGTCGCTGCTCTCCTGTATTCAAGTGGAGCAGCTGATGTGCCCAGCTGGTGGCCACTGCCTGCAAGCCAAAGATCAGGGAGCCAGGAGAGACTGAGGTCACACAGTCTGCTGAATACATTTTTGACAATGCTGCCTTTTCAGAGCCAGGAAGAAGGATGTTTTCCCCCAAACATCAGAGTGTATTAGTCCCATGGCTAGACTCCACTAGGGTCACTTCTGATCAGTGCTTTTCCATCTCGTTCCCCCCAAATACAACCTGCACAGGCCACTGAAATAGATACCAAATGTTAACACAGTGAGGACCACTAACGTGCATTTGTGTTTTCATTGCTAGAATTTGTAATCGATAAATGTTATGAAATGAAATAAGTTCATACTGATAAAACACAACATTTCTTACCTATTGACGTATTGAGGTTCTCCATAAGAACTTGTTCTTTTTTTTTTTTAATTTTATTTTGTCGATATACAATGTGGTTGATTATTGCAATGGGCCATAAGAACTTATTCTTTAAAAGAATTCTGCTACTAAAAAATGAGGAAAAGTAAACAAACTAAAAACAGAAAGGAGAGCAATAAACAATTCAATAGTGGAATAAAAAGATTTCTTCCCTATTCCTCCTAGTGAAGACTCTGATTATTAACACATTCTCAATTACAAAGGGAAGACCTGCCCTCAAAAAGTTATTTCCAAAGACGGTAGGGTGCCTCCTCTTCCTAAAGCTTTGCTCTCTTTAGAGTTTCTTTAAAAAAAAAAAAAAAAAGTTGGGTTAAAATCAGGAAGAAGCCAACAATACAACAGCTGAAACAGGTAGGGGTGGGGAGCTGCATACATACACACATATGTACATATGTACATATATATATATATTTCTGGCCACTCTCCTTAAGCCCAGTTTAAAGTCACACAGTTGCTGGACCCGCAGCATTGGAGTTGCTGTTTGCCTGAGCCGGGGGGGCCACCAGCTCTGCTTAACACACTCCGCAGGCAGAGAACCTGGCAGAAAGATTTATCTCAGGGAAAGGATGCCAAGAACATTTGAGGGGTAAAGAAACAGAAAGAATAAAGTGGAGGAAGAAGCAAAGGGTGGTATCTCCTGAAGGGCATGCAAAAGTCTGAGTCAGGATTATTTCCCAGTCTCATTATGCAAAATCAGAGAGAGGAGAAGCCCTGCACAGATGTGTGATGGTTGCTGCTTTAGGGAGCCTTGCAGGGATGGGGGGCAAACTCTAATCTGGGGGATGAGGACTGGCAGTTGTAGGATCCTGCAGGAAGGGTGTGGAGTTAGATGAACCATCTGGTGTAGGTCTTTTTCCCCCATTTATGGTTTTTCTCTTCTCTTTTTATCCTTGGGGGGGGGTGAGGGATGGTGGTGCAGGTAGATGTAGCATCTGGACATCTAAGGGTTACTGACAATGAATAAACTCATAGAAGCGCTGATTGAGACAGCCACTCAGAAGTCACTAAAATGTCACAAGGAAGGCCCCATATGCACTACTCCAGTCAGAGCAGGTGAAGCAGGGGAAGATCAGGGAAAGCACCACCTCCTACTGTCCCCGCATCACCCTTTCTCAAAGTTCACTGCATTATTTGCAGAGAGCTTACATAAAACCCACGGACCTAGACTTACAAAACATCGAGACAGTCCCTAAGAGTGCCAGACGCAAGGCTAAGCACAGGGGATCTGAAGATAAATAAAACCCCGTGCCTGAAACTAGCCGGCTCCCAGGTCAGTGCAGGGAGAGGGACGTGTGTGTGAACATCGTGACAGGACCCAACCCACAGATGTCCTACCAGAGAGCCAGACGTGGGCCACAGAGGCACAGCCTGCTCCAATGTCTTGTTCTGCCAGGGCGCTCTGGTGGGGCTGCACTGTGGAGTGACCTATGCTCTGGGTATCAGCAAGTGTGCCAGGCACAGAAAGGCAAGGGAAAAGAGCCTGTCAGAGACAGGGAACAGCATCTGCAAAGACACAGTGCCAGCTGGTTTCAGGCACTGGGTTTTATTTATCTTCAGATCCCCACTGCTTGGCCTCATGTCCGGCATGAGGTGTGCTGTGGCTGGGACAGAAGACAACTTGGGGATGGCAGCCCACTAGAAGGGTAGATTGGGGAATATTGTGAAAAGATTTGTGGCCAATTTCACCTATGGGTTTTATGCTAGAGAAACTAAGAAGCAATACACAAATGTGAAAATCCAGCTCTCAACAAAGTAAAAGCAGTGTTTTCTTTTGCAGGGATATTTCAATTGAACAGTGTGAAGTCGTTCCTTGTAAATCATGGTTGAAGTCTTAACCCTCTCTCTCCTGTTAATGGTGTAACTTTAAACAAGGAATTTCACTTTACTCTGCTTTGAATTTCCCAAGTGGAAAGTTCATATTCACTTTTCTCTTTCATTATGAACAAGTGGAGAAAGTTCACTTGACCACAGCGTACACATCTAGATTTTTCCGGAGAGTGAAACTGACTCAGGAGCTCTTAATAATAGCCAGTGATAGAAAAACTGGAGTCCTGCAAAATGTCAAGTCCATGACTCTTTTCACCAATGCTTTTATCTTTATTTAGAGAGATCACATTTCTCTAAAGGAAAGGGGGATCGTGAGAAGAAAAACAGTATCTGTCGTTATCTGGGGTTTCTTTCTTCAGCGTTTTCTCACATCTCCAGAGTTACAGTACCATTGACTGAATATCTGTTGTTTTCAGAAAATACACTGAACATACTGGAAGGACTTCTTCACCTTCACCTGCAACAGACACTTTGGAGAAAGTGCAAGTGACTTGACAGAATTTCTGATCATGCAAACAGGTAGGGCCTTAACTCACCAGAGGTTTCCACAGGCTCCCCTAGCACACAGCTCCCAGCCATTCACCAGCTTGGCCTCTCCTTCCTTTCAGGGACTATCTATCTGCTCTCTTCTTCTGCACTCAAACTTGGAACCTAACCATACCACAGCATCCAAGTCAAGGCCAGGGACCCCACGCTTGCCTGTCTACATTAGTGTGCCCTCAAACTTGTCAAAGCACCAATCTTAAAAGATACCCAATAGACAAAATGTTTCCCGATGAACACTAGCCTCTCATCTCCAGATATACTGGGAAAAAATCTCTAAAGAAGAGATTAAACAAAGTGAGCAGTGATTCTAAAGTCTGTCAGGTGGAATGGTCACCAAAGCCAGCCGAGCCTCAAGATCCCTGTGTAACAGCATTTCCAGCTCTTACCCAGTCCTGCAAAAACACCATCCCTAGGCAGGCAGAACCTGGGAATCGTGTATATTTTTTAAAGTCTCTGTCAACTCTAATGATTAGGCAAATTCGGGAACCAATGTTCTAGCCAGCCCTCTGTTTACAGATGGGAAAATTAAGTGACTGTTCTGTAGACTCTTAGCTGGTCACAACAGTGTATCGCAGAATACTCTATGAAGAAACAACTTTTATATAAAAAGTTATCCATCAAAAATGTTCCCGCCTCTTACCAGGTTTGAATTTTGAGTTCTCAGATTCCTCACAGATGGCGGCATGGGGACAGTGAGTCCCCCACGCTTTGTGTCCTGTCTTAGCCTGCACATCCAAGCTCCATCTCACGGCTGTCCAGAACCTTAGCCCGCACCTCTAATCTCTACTGCACGGCTGCACACAGACCTGCCTCAAGCCTGGAGACATTCCACCAGCAGTGCCCGCTCTCAGGAGGAGCCCATATGGGCCCAGGAAGTGCATTTGAAGTCAAGTAAGAGGAATTTCTGGGATCAAATGGGAAGGCCTGAGCCCTGGGAAGGAAGGCCTCCTTGGTCCTGTGTCCTTGACCTTACACACACCTCACTCCATGGGAAGGGCAAGGCCAGCCCAGGGCCAGGACAGGATCCCTTAAAGCAGGGGCTCCTCTTGCCCAGGTCTAAGAATGGAACATTCTTCTGGAGCACAGAACAGCTCCTGCCCAACTGCTCCTCCCTCTCCAAATATATTCATGTATGTAAATATGTACACACATTTTTACAGTGACTGCTTTTCTACAAAGCACTGATGTACAGAAAATTTTAAAGGAAACTGTTATGTGTTCCTAAAAGAATCCAACACAGCAATTAAATGATAGAGAGTTTTTAAGTAATGGAGTAACATCCTACAATTCAGTTGGATTTTGATATTTCTTTTCTTGTTCAGTCTCATATTATTTGTAATAACTACGATTTACTTAGGGCTTAGTATGTGCACGACACTAGGCTAATCACATGTCATTTTGATATTTGAACAACTGAAAACCCCAGGGGAGAGGCCTATTATCATTATTTTATAAGGAAGAAAACTGAGATTCAAAGTATTTTGCCCTAAGAATGACTTAGTTCCACGACACATCTTGGATTCAAACCTGGGACTGCCTCATTCCTAAGCTCGCTTCTTCCTACTATATAAACTACCTCTAAAATCTAAGTATAAGTATACTTCCCCTTATTTCTTTAAGGGGAGAAGAGAAAGAGAAGTCTTACTATTTCTGTATTATAACAATATAAATTACATACAAAGTTTTCTTCAAACATCTACTTTATTTGTACCTGTGGTCAGAGAGGGCTCTTTGGAGCTACACAAGTCAGACAGAGAAGCTATGAACTATGAAAATGAAAGAATATTAAAAATACTCACTGGCATTTTCAGGTCAGGAAATTACTCTCCTAATATAATTTTCAGAGGGAAAAATCTTTTTAAATCAATTACAAGAATGTTTTACTTCAGAAATCACTTCCCACACTAAGACTGGAGTTTTTATCCAGTTTCTGCATTAAAAGGATTAACAGAATTTTTAAAAGTAAGTAATCCTTTCCATGGAAATTTATTTTCTGTTTAGTGGAAGATACTAAACAGAGGTTACTATTTACAATGTTTCAATTACTTTAAAAACAAAACAAAACAAAAACTAGGCATGTGTAAGAAGTATAGAAATTCTTCAAATAGTATAAAAATGTAAATAAAGTTAGCCTCCTGGTGAAAATCGACAAAGTAGAATATCTACTTAGGAATTTACTTCATAGGCAGCATTTTTAGATGAACTGCTTGTAAGTTAATTTTTTTTTTAAACTCAGATGGTATGGCGGTGTTGGGAAAATATAGGTAAATAGTCAGGGCCCCTCAGATGCTCAGAAACTTGCCGAGTATTTGCTGTGAATGGGTTGTGTGGGTGGAGTTAGTGCGCCTGCGCGGAGCCACCACCTTGGCTGGAGTTTTACTGCCTCGGGCGGGCGCTGCGTGCACGGCCATGCTCTCCAACCTACGGCTTCCAAGGACCTGTTTGCTGGTTGCCTAGCTCATAGACCTGTGTGCAGGGGTCTGGTGACCCAGCCTGGCAATGTGAAGGGTTTGTGACCCAGTCTGTGAATGGGCTTGAGGGGTCTGGGAGCTCCAGACCCAGCCCTAGCTCGACAACTGGCCCAGTCGGTGCAGGATTACCAGCAGGTAAAGGAGCCCGACAACTGGCTTGGTCGTGTAGTTTGACAATTGGCGTCACCAACAGGATTAGCAGAGCACTACAGGCGGACAAAATGCGGCCCTCCATCAGTCACACACACCCGCTTTCCATTGGTAAGTTCTTGATTTTCACTTGGTGGTCCACATCACCCACACACAGCTTTGGGGAGAGCTAACTCCACCCCAGGAGTAAGACTAGGGCATTTGGCCCAGGTCTTGAGCAAGGAAGCAACTGTTCTGGAAGCACCTGGCAGCTATCTTGTAACCACAAGAAGGAACTAACTATGAGAACAAAGCTGTGAAGCATGGTGTGAAGAGCAGAAATCGGGGTCTTGCTCTCACTGTTGTTTTACTGAATCAATCTACTGAATCAATCCAAGCGTAAGCCCACTCTGTCTCTGGGCAACCAGACACATCAACCAGTGAATCCTGTCTATTGTTTAAGCCATTTGATTGTTTTCTTCTGTTGCCTACAATCAAATGCCTCCTAATTGATACAGATGGTTCAAGTGCAGAAGTTCATATACTTCTCGGTTGTTCCATAATATTTCATGTCTGGGCTTAGAAAAAAATTTGAAAATGATAGCTCAGTTATAAATGTCATTATTATTAATTCTGACTAAAAATAGTAGGGGATAAGTGGTTTCTCCTGTCAAACAGAAAGTGTGGAGAAATGTGAACTGCACCTCATGAACTTTATGAAAACATTCAACCACTTAACAATATGAACAGAACAAGAAAGGCAGAGGAGGATACGAACTCTGGAGTGATTCCAGGAGATCTGAGGCAAACGGTAAAGATCAGATGCTAAGAAAATGACAGCTTTGCTGAAAAAAAAAGAACTGGATTTAAACCATTTGTGAAGGTTATCTACCTTTCAAATGATCCCTCTTGGATTTCTGCATATTAGAAACCTATTCCTCACATGTGAAATTTCTTGTTAGCAATTTGACACATACTTCCATTTTCCTCAGAGATAAAGAAGAGATCGTTTTAATGCAGCCTTATAGGCATATTAACATGAAATTAATATTAACTTGTAATGGCTTATGAAAAAATAATGTCAAAAGTCATTTTCTCTGTGGAGTTACACAAGATATGAATCAGAGCTCGCACTGCCAGTAAGGAAAATATATAATTTAGTACTTATGGCCAGGAGCCCCCTTCAGAAACAGAGGGAAGCCTCCCATTTAAGGTTCCTAAGGTTCTAGGGGATGCTCCAAAGCCCAGGGTGACAGAGCCAGGGACCCTGCAGCTCAGCAGGAACCTTCCCGAGGGAAAGGTGAAATGAGCCGAGCACTGAGGTGGTTACAACACCCGGGGAGGAAAAACTAGGAAAAGCCGCCTTTGTGAGGGGAAAATTAATGGAGGGTTGCAGTGTATGGGTCACATGCTTTGGGTAAGGAAAGATGAATTGTGATGGCACTTCAAGGTGCTGAGTTATTTGATTTGTCATAAAAATGAAAGGAATTAAATTTTGGTGTCAAAGGCTTAGTCAGTTGGCATGGGTTTGGCTTGTGTTTATTTATTTTTTTTATTCACACTAATGGAAAAAGAGACATTTCTTTTTGTGGGGAAAAAAAGTTTAGAAATTCTAAGAGGTAACTCTGCCCAGTTTGCTTAACTCAGGCAGCGCCAATAGGAAGGACAACAGGACAGGGGGCCATGCAGGGACTCCCACAACCCACAGAAGCTGCTCACACAGACTGCATAAGAAGAATTTGTAGGTTGGTCAAGAGAATGAAGAAGTGATCACTAGTTCTACAGTCACGTAAGAAAAAAAATAGTTATATAACTCACTCTCCCAAGACTACTTTTGACTCATCATTTTTAGATTTATTTTACCTCAAATATACTGGGAAAAACCCAGTTTTCCTAATAGACTATTCCCCTACACTCCTGGAAGTGACTTTAGAACATTCTTCTATATTGTCAAGATCCAATCAGAACTAGAAACTCTAAAATAAAGAGTGAAAATTAAATTAAAAGCATAAAAATGTTTTAAAAAAATAGCATTAGGGTAAATTTAATTTATTGTGTCATTTATTGTTGATAGAATTATTTTTAGATCTAGCTTATGGCCACATGTAAGTTTAATAAATAAGCAGGTCTTTCATGTCTTCTCTAAGCTATTTTCTTTTAATATTGGAAAGAATATGTTCTGAGCCAGTGCTGGAGAAGATTCCCTAGAAATTTCCTTTCAGGTTGATACTGATCCACCGATCAGCAGCCTTTGGGAGTGGCCACTCAGCCAATCACCTATCCATTTAGTTGTGATTTTATTTAGTTCATATTTTTCCATCTCATCTACAAGGATATTCGTTAATTCATCCAACAATCATTTATGAAACACTTCTTATGTGCCAGGCCCTGCAAGGGCTGGAATAAATGACATTTGGCCCTGGCTTCAAGGAAATTACAGTCTAAACCATCCATGAGCTAGGAAACAGTTACAAGACAACATAACAGGTACAGCATCTCAAAACCCATGAGATTTCTTCTGGGTCAAAATTTTGCTGAAAATTCAATATAATTATATGCCTATTATTTTTCTGCAATTAACAGTCTAATTACCATGTTAAAAAAAACAGCAAAAGCGTGGCTTGTTCACACTGAACCCATGTGACACCAAGGGACCCCCGCTTCCTTTTCTTAAGGTGCTCACACCCACCTCTTCAGTGATGTGTTTTAGTACTTGTCTGGGATCAACTTATTTCTCATAATCATAGATTTAATTGTTTCTATTATTTAAACATTCACTTTTTTTTTTTTTAAGTTAAAATAGTTTATCAAACTATTTTAAGTCAAAGGATATCTGTGACTACCGATAAATTATTCTTCAATTTGAAAGGAAGAATTTATCTAGAATATGCAGTTGGAGCAGAGGTTGCCAACCTTTTTCTCGCTACCACACACTTAAAAACATCACCATGTCTGGAGAGCACACTGGAGAAAAGCCTGAGGTAGGCCACCCACGGCAAACTCAGCTGCAACCCGATATGTGGCCTGACGCAGACAAGGCTTCAGTCAGGAACATTCTCTGAGGGTGTGTAAAATATTCTTCTTACCAATTATAGGGAGATGCAAATAGTCTGATTACAGCTCACAAAAGAAAAAAAAATTATCTGTCCATTTTCCTCAAGGTGTCCACAGAGAAAATAAAGTACCACTTGCTTCTGAAATTTTGTAGCTGTTATGTGCTCAACAGGCTTGCAAATAAGATCCCCAAATGAGGCTCAATTTCATCCATACAACATACACTGAACACCTAAAGTGTTGAAAGCACCATGCAAGCACCATGCAAGCTTATCAGAGGCTTACCTGTGAGAGGAATAATACAACTCCCACCTTTACAGCGAAAGGACCTGGGAACAGAGAGAGGCTCCTGAGCCTGCTGCTACAGAGCCACATTTCTCTGATTCTAAAGTCCTTTCCCTTTCCACCATCCCTGCTGGCCAAACCTGTAACCTAGACAAAGGTCTGCCTCACTGGAACGGAAGGAGATAAGGAGACTGCAAACAAAATCAGAAATTTGGAGAAACATTTTCACCAGCAAAGCAAATGAAAGGAGTTTTCTAGGAGTAGAAATTGCTGGCGCTAGGAATACAGATTATTACCAGTGAGAGAAAGGAGCCCTTTGGCAGAACAAAAATAAGGACATCTGTCGGTTTCTATCATCCAAAAGGGAAGTTTTGCAGAACCTGACATTACAGGGTTTTTCCCTCTCATTAAAGTTACAGAGTTGCAGGTAGCAGTGCTATCAGAAACAACCAATTGTGCGAGGAGATCTACAGGTGAGTTTCATGTAGGATTTCAGGTGCACAGAAGTCTCCACCTGAACTCCAGGAGACACAAAGAGAATCTCCAAATACAGAATACATATCCACTAGTTATCTGACCATTAAATAATAAACCTTTTCCAGGAGCATCATGATGAGAAATGCCAAATGGCTTAAAATTATCTGGCAATTAATGCAATTGTGTGCAAATTGCTATAACTAAACAAATAATAAACAGATGGACATTGAAAAACAAAACAAAACATTGATTATAAAGTAAATAAACATTAGATCTCCTTTAAAACAAGGTTTCACATGATTGTGTCCTAGAGAAAATGAAGAAGAAAAAGAGGACTTCCTTTTCCTGATGTAAAAAGTCCTGTGTATTGCTGCTGGCTGAATTAATCCATTGAACACTCTACTTTCTACGTCCTAGGAATGAGTGAGGTCCCTGTTCTCGTAAAGGTGACATTCCAGAGGGGGAAGAGAGAGCAGCTGAGCCAGGTAGCTTCTGCTTGTAATGCTGCAGGAGGGAAGGGCTGGGTGCTTTTCTAACCCTCGGAGGGAGGGCAGGGAGCTCACCCCTCTTCTCCCACAATTCTTGATTTGATGACACAAAACAAGGGGCAGGCAGTAGGAATGCACAGCAAACGTGGGATGGAGTCACCCCTCCTTCGGCAAACATTTATTGAACTCTGAGCATCTGGCTCCGACTAAATCCCTCCAGCTGTCTGAGGACACTCCAGCTGCCACGCCATTCTGTGGCTGTGACAAATGTTAAATTGGGGTGTTATAGGAGGGGTGTCCCACCAGGGTTAGGAGCTCAGAGAAGACTTCCTGACAAAGAGGAAGGACAAGCAGGATTCATCCAAGCAAAGGGGGCGTGGGTGGGAGGTAAAGAGGGCACAGTCCTCTTTGGACTCCAGAGGGAACAGCCTTTGCGAAGAGCCCAAGGTCGCAGAGAAGTTGGATTATTAAAGGATGGGGGAGAGAAAGAGGCTGGTGGACATGAAGGGATCAAGCCAAGAACAAGGACTACATCATGAAGAGCAACCAGGCCAGGAGTTTAGACTTTATCCAGACAGCACTGCAGAGCCATTAAAAGCACCAGAGGAAACTGTGGAAAACAGTATGGAGGTTCCTCAGAGAACTAAAAACAGATCTACCTTACAACCCATTTATCCCAAAGGAAATGAAATCAATATATCAAAAAGACACCTGCACTCCCATATTCATTGCAGCACTACTCACTAAATGCCCATTAATGGATAAGTGGATAAAAAACTCAGATATATATACACAGTGGAATACTATTCAGCTATAAAAAGGAATGATACCTTATAATTTGCAGCACCATGGATGGAACTGGAAACCACCATGTTAAGTGAAGTCAGACACAGAAAGACAAATACCACATGATCTCATGCATATGCAGAATCTTTAAAAAAAAAAAAAAAGTGGTTCTCATAGGAGTAGAGAATAGAATAATGGTTACCAGAGGCCAGGAGGAGAGGGGGAGGGGAATCAGAAGGGGTGGACTAACGGGTACAAAACTGTGCTGCGTACCCTAAGTGACTCATTGTGCAGTACATGCATGTATTGAAACAACACCCTGTATCCCACAAATATGTACAAGTAAATGTTGAAAAAAAAAAAATATATATATATATATTTGTTTTAAATGTACCAGTGAGGGCCAGGTGATGAAAGCTCTGGATCCTCACATGAGAACAATCTGCTAGGAGCTTGGCCTTTCCCCAGTTCCCTGCCCCTTTGTTGTGCTTCAAGTCAATGAGCTGTTGAGGGGGAGGGGTGTTGGGATTCCAGCAAACCCAGCAGGACCCCTTTCCCTTCCCTAGGCCTCTCTTAACACAAGGGTCTCTGGACACACACACACGCCTCTCCCCTCCATTCTGCTGCCCACAGTCACTGGAGGCACAGATTGGGGAAGGGGAGATATGATGAGCCTACTGGGTGGGGGTTTGGGGGTGGCCTCAGTCTACGCTATATTACAAGCCAGCTCATGCCTTTGCAGTGTCTTCCTTCTTATTTGCATGTCAAACTAGAGAAAGAACGTGTTTGCTTCTCTCTTCTACCATATGGCTGGCGTTCCCATCTGAGTGATAGGCCTTGATATAGCACCGCATCCTCACAGAGGGTAAAGGAGCTGCGGATGCTTTACTGCTAGTTCCTCACCATGTTCTTCAACAGACTGCATCTTTCAAGAAGATTTTCAGTTAGAAATTTTGATTCTGGCATCTTGTCTTCTGTCAGTAACTGTTCAGCACAGATCAGAATACTATTCACATTTTCTGAGAATACTGGGCCTTTGTATTTAAATATCCTTGCTCAGTAAATAGGAGGAAACACTGAGCACCCACAGGATAGGCATCTGCAAAAGCAGCTAAAAATGAAAAAATGAAAAATCTTTCAAAACCGATTACTAGTATTTGCACTATTTTATGCAGTTGACTGATCCACCCCCAAATAAGGGCATCTTTGCATTAGCAAGTCCTCTAGCACCAACATCAGGAACGCTTGCTTGGACCTTTTACAGCATTGGCATTTCCACACCTGTCTCCACACACCCAGCCTGGCCGAAGGTGAGATTAAGAAGGAAACGTATGTCATCTGTCCATGCGTTTGCAAAAAGGAAGACACGGATGCCATTTTCAATGGACAGGAAAACAAACGTAACAATGAAAATACTCACTCCCTTTTATTAGAATTGAGAACCAACACATGACTTTCTAGAGGGGAGAGTACTCTAGAGGTATATGCACAATCATCGCATTTTAGGGATACACGTTTCCAAATCCTCTTCAAAAAAGAATGTTTTGTTTTCATTTTCAAGTCCCATTTCAACATCTGTTGGCTGGATAACTCGAAAGAAGTTACTCAACCCCTCTCAACCTGTTTTCTCATCAGTAAAACTGTGTATATAATATGCCCCTGATAGAGTTCAATCAGATAACATATATAAAATACCTAGTATAGTGCCTTAGCTAAATAAAATATACCTACCACAGCAACAGAAGC
The DNA here is from genome assembly GCF_027409185.1 of Cynocephalus volans. Classification (NCBI taxonomy): domain Eukaryota; kingdom Metazoa; phylum Chordata; class Mammalia; order Dermoptera; family Cynocephalidae; genus Cynocephalus; species Cynocephalus volans. The sequence continues at coordinate 132,968,742 of NC_084465.1, read as the reverse complement.
TGTAAAACTACAAGGACTTTTGCAAGATGCAAATCGTGGATGGACAGTGGTGATAACCACCCAACAATGTGAATGTACTTAATGCCACTGAATCAGATGCTTAAAAATGGTTAAAATAGGAAATTTTATGTTATATGTAGTTTACCACAATTAAAAAAAAATTCTAAGGGCTATTTGAAAGTGTTTAAAATGTCTGATTTCACAGTAATCTAAAGAGAGATTTCTACTTTAAATAGGATAGTTTTCCTTCAAGCTTAGTGAATTGTTTCTCATTACTGAAATACGCATTTTAAATAGTGAATCGTCACTGATAAAATGTCCAATGGAGTGTCATTTAAATATAAAATGAAACATTGGGTTTTTTCAGGAATCTCATATTTTGGAAAGGTAGGAGGAAAAGAATGAGTTGTTACGAGACAAAAGCCCCCTTTAGTTCTGTAGGTTATTGCTCCTGTTCTCAACTCAGGTTTACCATTTATAAATAAAATCACTTGCAGGACCGTGTGCCAACAGATCTGAGAGGCAGACGTTCCTCTTCCTTCTCTGGGAAGCTGGCTGGGAGCTCTTTCCTCTTTCACCGGCGCATTCATCCCTCCATCGCCCCAATGGAGTTCTCTGAAGACCGGATCTCCTGCTCTGTGCCACGGGCTTAGAGGACACTCAACAAGTAATTGTTGAATGCATAAAATTTTATATCTCATCTATTCCCAGTGGTGAAGTCTGAGCAGTTTCTCTCTAACTCAGATGCTTCCTTGATTACACTTATTAAAACAAACAACTTGAAGGGGCAATGAATGTCCTGAGAATGGGGGAAAGTCAGTGCTTCAGCTGGGTTGCAGGACGGCTCTCTGGGGCACTGTTCACCACAACCCGATCTCAGGCCATACCTGAGCAGTCATGAGCTGGTATGTCCAGGGTCTTGGTATACAATCCACAGACAGGCCTTCCCAGTCCCCATCACGCACCCCCACATCATCCAGTCTTACGTCCTTCACGGCTCCCAGCAGCTTCTATAATTATCTTGCTTATTGTCCACTTCCCCCACCTTCCACCCCCTCATGTAAATGCATCAAAACAGAGACTTTGTCTTTGTCCCTACTCTATCCTATCTTCTAGCACAGTAGTGGCACCTGCCAAATGAATGAATGAATGAACAATTCAAAGAACAAAGGATTGAACAAAACAAATCCTAATCTCCTTAGGCTGTCACCCAAGTCCCACTGAACACAGCCAGAATCCCGGCCACTGTCATGATCTCAAGATGCCTGGCTCATGCCATGGAAGGTCCTCCCCTTGGAGAACCATGAGACATTGCCCCTCCATGGCATAGAAAAGCAGAAGCTGACAGCCGGGAGAAGAGCTGCAACAGACTAGTGTAAGGGCAGGAAACACCAACATCATGAGAAGGTCAAGAATCACGGTGACACTCAGCCTGTGCGTGGGACAGGTCGTCAGACCACTCTGGAGGGCTGGGCCGAGTGCCTCCTGAGCAGATGGAATCTGACAGCAGAAAAGGGATGTACAGCTCCAGCAGGGCAGGGGACAGGAGTTCCTAGGTCTCCACACCACTGAGCTATGTAACAAGCCAAGCACCCCATGTCCTGCTCTGCCCCTGTGGAACCACTGCTTCAAGGACAGTCAGTGGGACAGTGGGATGGTAACTTGGGGACTGTCGTCTGGCTGAAAACAGAGAACAAAAGGGTACGTGGGGGTACTGGTCTGTTTGGAGGTGGCTCCCGACAGGACAGATGGGATTTTTTGGTTTGGTTTTGTTTTTTCTCTCTCTCCCAAATGAATCACTGCACATTCCATGCCATGTGGCTTGAGAAAGGACAGGTGCAGGTGAGAACGGCGATACTGGACTGAGGACATGAAAAGGATGCTCAGCAGCACGGACAACACAGTTTTTATCAAGGGTGGGCTGAAAGTCATTCTCCAAGAAACAAACAAAAAAACTCCTGTGAGTACCAGTGCACCCCCAAACCTCTCCAGTGCCTCAGCCTCCCTCCCAATTCCCCACGGCACTGTTGAGAGCCCCAGAGCTGCCCCGAGGGACTCCTCCAACCAAGAGCAGGCTGTGCCAAACCCGAGAAATGTTCTCTCTGTGCAAGCTTCAAACCACCTGGACCACAGCCTTGCAGAGACAAGGGATTGAAAAAGGCATCCCCCACGAAAGCCTGCACCTAACCTTTTGTATTAGTCCATTTCTATTGCTTATTACAGAGTACCTGAAACGGGGTAATTCATAAAGAAATAAAATATATTTCTTACAGTTCAGAAGTCCACAATCCAAGGGGTGCATCTGGTGAGGGCCTTTGTTCTTGATGGTCACTCTCTACCACAATGCAGGGTGTCACGTGGCCAATGGGATGAGCAAGAGAGAGCTAACCTGCTCACTCACTCTCCTTTTAAAGCCAAGACAGCCATGCCTATTACTCACGAATGGATCAATCTATTCATGAGGGCACAGTCTTCACAATCTAATCACCTCTTTAAGTCCTGCTGTAGATTGGATGCCCCCACCCCCAACCTGAGGCTTAATCCTGCTGTAACTGTTGAGGGTGGGAAGTCCTATTATGGTAATTGAAAAGTGGGGCCTTGAAGAGGTGATTAGATTGTAGGACCATGCCATAGTGAATGGATTAATAATGGTGGTCGTTGGTGTGGTTCTGAAAGCTTTAAAAGAACACATGAGAAGTTCGCTCTCTCTGTTCTGCCATTTTGCAATGTGAGACCCCTGCATCACTACTGCTACCACCAAGACCTTCACCAGATGTGTTCCCTGAACTTTGGACTTCCCAGACTCTGAACCGTAAGCAATAAATTTCATTTTCTTTATAAAATACCCAATTCCATGTATTTTGTTAGAAGCAACAGAAAGGGACCAATACAAGGCCCCATCTTTCAATTACCATAATTGAATTTCCCTCCCTCTTACTACTGTTACAGTGGGGTCACATTTCCAATACATGTACCTTATGGGGATACATTCAACCCATAGCACCTTTTAAGAATAACTTTGCTTTTCACACGGCCCTCAGGACCAAGTTTCTACAAGCACCCTGAGGGGTCTGCTGAGGGATCTAACAGTGCTTACTGTTAACAAGCTCATTATGCCGGATTGCAGTGACCTCCTCCAGTTCAACCTTCCATGCAGACGGCGAGGAACCAACCAGAAACCCCATTAGTTGAGGATCACTGCTGCCACGCCACTCACTAACAACTGGGTATCAGGGAGAGAGAAATACAACCCTCCATCCCATTAACCTTCTCCCACAGCACCACTACTGCAGCCCTCACCCATTTTCCTGCTCCTCCCCGGTATCTCTCCAATTTCTCCACATTCTCCCAAAGCGTGGTGGCCAAAACTAACCATGCCACTCCAGGGATGGGGCCAGTACCAAAAGTGGGATGGCGTCTTAGCTGACGTTCAGCTCCTTTACACCTATCAGCGTCAGGACGACAGACCCCCTGCAGGTGAGGCCTCCTGGGGCCTCTCAAAGGGAGACTCACAAATCGGGAAACCCCCCACCTTTTAGGCCAAGCACAAGGTGTCACAAAGGACACCCAACGGGCTGTCCGAAGGTCTGGTTCCAGCCATCCAACCTCTCGTAATTTGATTGTCTTCATCTCTAAAATGAGAATAAGTTCATCTGACTTATCTACTCCAGGCTGCTGTGAGTTCAGATATATGGGAAACACTGAAATCAGTGGCTTCCCCCTGCAATCAGAATACCATGCAGCATAAGGCCCGGCATGGTCTGGCCTTTATGGGGCTTTCTGCCCACTCCCCTCCTCTCTGCTCCAGCCCGACTGGCTTCCTCACTCCTCTCCAGCCCCCAGTTCGACCTTGATCAAATCAACCAGAAGAGCAGGGCATCGCCCAGCATAGGAAGGATCAGTTTCACTAGACTGGCAGCTGCCAACCCTTGCGTGGGGCTTTAGAGCCTTAGTCATTCACTCTCATTCAACAAATATTCGCCAAGCATCTGCTGTTTGCCAGGATTGGGGATAGAGACAGAAACAGCTTCTGCTCTCCTGGTGTTCGCATCCTACCGGGTAGAGCAGTAAGTGCGTATCCATGAGCCTATCCCTGAATCACTTCCTTTCCTTCACAGCACCTACACGACCTGAATAGTTCCCTGTTCTGAATGATGCCCCCTGTGCAAGGGTGAACAAGGTCTCTACTGTCCAAAGCTGCACTCAACCATTTGAAACCTTTTTTACTAAAATTCACCATCCTCCTTAAAGTATCTACTCCCAAACCCACTGTCCAGTTTATTGACAAATATTTTATGTGCACAAAAATTGCTGTGAGAACAGCTGTGCATAGATTCAAAGGGTCTGCACTGATCTCAGAACAATTAGATCAGTACACACCACCTAAAATAAAGTCCTTATTGCACCCCCAGAGCAGTTCTCTTACCCTATTTTTGTTTGTTTGTTATGTTATAAGATAATGAATCACCAAGCACTGAGAAGGAATCCCGAGGATTATAAGGCTCGGTTTCTTCTTTAAAGGAATTTTCACTCTGTTGGGGGGTTGGGGGACTGCTTCTTCTTTGCCCAGCTTATATCTTCCTGGTCCTCCCTGACCACCCCACCGTGATTCTTAGGTTTACCCTCAGAAGAGTCCCCTGCCTCCTACCCTAAAAACAACATTGTACAAAGTGCTCTACTGTGTAGTGCAGGAAGTGTGTGGGTTGTATTAATCCATTTTCCGTCCCTTATAACAGAATAGCTGAAACTGGGTAATTTATAAAGAAACAAAAACTATTTCTTTCAGTTTTGGACGGTACAAAGTCCAAGGTAGAGGGGCACAGCTGCTGAGGGCCTTCTACTTGGTGGGGACTCTCCGCAGAGTCCCAAGGCAGCACAAAATATCACATGACAAAAGGTCTGAGAGCATACTAAAGGGTTCACTTGCTCTCCTTATAAAACCACTAGTGCCACTCCCATGATAACCCATTCATCCATTAACCCATTAATTCACAAATAGATTAATCCATTCATAAGAGCAGAGCCCTCATGACCATTCACCTCCCAAAGGCCCCACCTTTCAACACTTATTGGGAATCAAAGCTCCTCCATGAGCTTTGGAGGAGACAAACATTCAGACCATAGCACAGATCCAACAGTAACTTAAGGGAGATACAGAGGGACATGAGGTCATCGAGAAAGCTTCACTGGTAAGATAAAGACAGTAGATCTTACTGGGTGGAATTTGGATAAGAAAAGCAGTCACAGTGTATATGGGGTGGGGGTGGGGGGCTGGAGGATTCAAGGAGAAATGCAAGAGAGAAGGTCTACAGGCAAAAACGAGCTCACTAGAGAGGAGAAGATGTTGTAAGAAGAAAGGGCAGAAGTAACCAGGTCACAAATGGCTTCGAATATCAAGGTGAAGAATTTGGCCTGAATTTTTAGCATCCTGTATCCTCAGGGTTGGATAGAACTACAGAGGTCATCTAGTTAAACTATATCCAAAAGCAAGATAAAAAGCCATCTTTGGGAGCTTGCTGACCTCCTGCCCTGCAGTCCCTCTGACCTCATGGTCTCAGGGGCAGACCACCACTTGGAGCAACGCACCTGCCTCTGTCTGCCCACGTTCTACTCTACATGTCATTGGCCTCTGAACTCATAACCATCCCCTCTTGCTGTTCATTCACTGCACTGGGAGACATCAAAAAGCACAATCAAAGACAACCGCATGTGCAGGACCAACTCGAAAATCTCAGGAGGTTCACCTCCTTCTGTACCCGGAGTCTCTCACTTTTGATGGCACTACCAATGGGCACTGGCTTGAGCCCCAAGAAGTGAAACATTATGATGAAATCAGAAAATCTATTACTAAAAAACTACAGCTTGGATGCTGTGAGAGTTACCACTTGATACGTTTCTACAAGATATTGTAGAGGTTGAAACAAAACCAGAGGTAGAGAACACGTCCCTGTCTGTAATGACTATAATCGGGACCTTCCCACACAGTCAGATCTTCACTTAACAGCCACACTGAGGCATCTTACTTTGCTCTGTGTGATGTTCTGAGAACCTCAGTGTGGGAACAACACACGAGTCTCGAAGAAAGGACAAACTTTTAGCTCTGTTTCTTTACTGGTTTTACTTTGTATTTATATGTAAATGTGTCTATTGTCATTTGGGTTTTCAACACATCGAAACAAGATGTGTTCACTACATCAAGTGCAAAATTTATTGCATAAAGTTATAGTTTTAGAAATCACAATAAAATTAATTCCCTGGTAAATTAAACACAAGGGTAATATTTGGTTTGTTTTGTTGTCGTTGTTTGTTTTTAATTAACAAACAAAAACTCAGCATCTAATAGAAATATCCCCTGTAAGTGCAGAGTTGTTATTTCTCTCTTTGCTCCGCAGATCCATAACACTTTACAGAACAAACTGAATGTAAGGTATTATGAGACCAGGAAATTTCGCTGCACCCTTGAATATAATACTTAACATTTTACCTCTCCCAAGGTGACCTGCATTTCAACAAGCAATATCCTAACAGTGGTGCTCAACTAGGCAAATTCACCAGAATCAAGTAAAGAGCTCCTACAAATACAAATTCCAGGACCCCACCCAGTCTTCATGAGTCACGCTGTCCTAAAGAAAGCCCACAGGTTTTCCTCAGTAACATCCATGGTCACAAAGGATAACTGAAGACAAAGAAATTATTTTCGAACTGAATTTTAACCTTCAATAAGCTCTACAGAGAAAGCGCAAGATATGAAAAAATTCTTTCTAGTATTTCTGGAAAGAAACTAGCATAGATTTTTGTATATGAAGCTCTCCTTTCAAAACAGAAAAGCTACATCAACTCACTCCAAAGCGGAAGAAAGGACACAGACTCTCAGGATGCAGCGGGGATACTGGTACGTACAAGACCTGTCCACAAATGTGCAGGTGGGTCCGCGCTGTAGCTAAACTGTGTTCATTTCATTCCTCTAACAAAAGGTGCTTAGGGCATGTACCTCAGTGCAGTCCTTTAACAACGGGTGGCGAGAACATTCTCATTACAACCTAAACAATCAACTGTGCATGCCCTAAAATCAAACACACACGAGGAACACTGAGCTGCCAGACTCCATACATAGTCATCAGTATTAGAGGGATAGAAAAGGCACTAAAAGGGCATAATTAAGGATTAAATCATCCCTGATGGTTCGTTCCTGGAGATGAGGAAGGATAAAATGAATAGGGGATCAATTCTGAGGGGCTCTGAAGGCCAGGGCAAAGGACTGGAAATTCTTGCAATTAACAAGTGTGTAGCTGTCCAACATTTTTGACTGTACAGGGGCTGATCTCAAGCAGCAAAGCACAGTAATTAAGAGCATGGATTCTGCAGCCAGACTGACTGGATTTGAATCTCGGCTCTACCTATTCTAATTGTGTGACCTTGGGAAGTGACTTACCCCCTCTGGGCCTCAGTTTTGTCATCTATAAGGTGGGGATAATAGTCTCTACTCCACTGCGTTGTTCTAAGGACCAAATGAGTTTGTTTACATGAAGAACTTCAAACACAGTAGTATGTGTTTGTCAATTTAATAAGTAATTCTGGGTGGTGAATTTAAAGGAGAAAACACTTGGTGGACAGAAAAACCACAGGCAGCACACCACAGAGTCTGGATCTGTTTAGGTGCATTTGGTTTTTTCAAGGGACTGAAGTACCAACTGGCATAACACTAATATACTATATTAAGGAGAAGTTTCTTGGAGGTACTGCAGTGATCTTGTGGGATGGGACACTGAGGGAAAGGATGAGGACAGAGTTGGCCAAGAGAACGAAAGAGGCAATTAGGCATGAAGGAGAAGAGCCTGGGCTACCAGTCCAGAGATGTGGGTTCAAATCCCAGCTGAAAGTCACTAGGCAGATGACTTAACCTTGCCAAGTCTTGCTTTCCTCTACTGTGAAATGAGAGGACTGTTGCGTCCCACCTCACGGAGCTGCTGGTGAGGACTAAATAAACTCATATAAAGTGATGTGATATAATCATAATTCTATACTAACATAATATGTTACATACTATAAATGTAATAGCAATAACATAAAGTGCTTAGCAGGGTTTCTGGCACAGAGTAAATAGTTCCAGCACTGAGGTCGTTGTTATTACTACGAAAGTTAAATGTTCCCATGACTTGTAAAGAGTCACAAGAAGTGAGAGGAAGCTAGTCACTTGTATTTGGATGTGCTGGTTTGCAAGGAGACCAGGTCTTTGCTCCACGAGTTGCACCCAGGAGATGTATAATTGAACTGGGAAGGATCTGGGAAAGAAAGTTGCAGGGAGAATGTATAATAGGCCCTCATGTGGCATACGGGTTTACTGTTACAAATATTATCTGGCTCCATCCCTTTGTCAGACAAGATGTCATGACCCTGCTCTACAGACGGGGCATCTACACGTGAGAAGCGGGGCTATCAGTGGCCACGAGCCTAGAAAGCTCAGAGCTGGGCCTCAAACCCAGGCCTTCCAGCTGGAGCACCTGCTCTTTCCTCCCTGCTCCTGTGCTGATGAGGTCGCCTGCTCCACTCCACCTTCCCCTGGGTACTCTACCTCTGGGGACCACATTCTCCCTGGGAGCAGTCACCACACACACCCCATGCTAGAGTTTGAAACTATATGGCAACTGCTCCACGCAAAGGCAGGGGTTCCACTGCTACAGAGACGTGGTCGTCCATGCAGTGGGACGTAATAATCACAACTGTGAAGAAGCAAGAGGAGATGGATCACGATATGTAATAAGACCAGTCTGGCACTGTTCTCTGCAGGCCAGAGAGGAAACATGTTACCACAGGAACAGAACGTTTTGTTCCTGTAAGAAAAAAAAATAGATCAATCAGACGCACAACCCCTGAAGTCCTTCTCTGCAGTAGAAATGAGCAGCTACCCTGTCGTAGACCCCACAGGTCACGTGTGGATATTGACGACCTTTTGTGGAGGAAATAATTGCCACTGTGTCAAGGAGAAGGAATTCAGAGATCTGTCCATACAAACTCCAGTCAAAGCTGTTGCCACGTGGAAGAGCAGACAGGAAATGTTCCTTTGCCAATCTGAATAGTCTTTGGTTGTATTCCTATTTCCCACCTTACTTTAAAATAATCCAGCATCATTTATCAAAATTTAGTATTGAAAAAATAATCATCTAATAGCAAATACACTGCTTAAAATAAAGCAACATGCTCAGCCAGACTCTTGGGATCCTAATTTTCTCATGTGGAAAATGAAAGGGATTTCAGTGCTGGTCAGAATGTAATCTGCAACAAACTTTCAGAAAATTAATCTGACAATACCTATTAAAATGTAAAACATACACACCTTTGATCCTATAATCTCACTTGTGGGAATCTTTCTACAGAAATAAAAGAACCCAGGAAGAAAGGATACATGAAGGAGGATGTTTATCCAAGGATTACGTGTATAGGCAAAAAAAAAAAAAAAAAACCACAAATGCACAGAAACAACCTGAAAGTCCATACAGGGAAATGGTTGAATAAATTATAATGTATTCATATTATAGTGTACTATGAACATATCATTAAAAAGAATGAGTTGGGGGTCTTTCATTAAATATAACAGAAAAGAAAAAGAGAACAGGAGAAGAAATGGCTAAGATAGGTCTATAAAACTGTGGAAGCAGAAAAGTTGATCGACAAGATACTGATTTGGCAGTCCAGAAAATCTAAAACCCCACCCAAGAGAGGGATGGTGGAAAGCAAACAAAAGCAAGGCTACTTTGCATCACTGAGCCCGGAAAGGCTGAGGAATTGAAGGTACTAGATACCTCTAAAGATTCGGCTAAAACCAAAACCAGGAGGACTGGATCAGTCTTTAAAAGGACCATTTTGATCCCCAGATTCTCCTCCTATCCTGAAGCGAACCCAAGGGAAAAGCCAGAGGTTTGCTCTCTAGAGAGACTGAATTAGCAGGCTACGACAGAGCTGAGAGGAGACTGAAGCACTTTAGAGAAAACAGGTGACTGAACGAAAGAAAAGTCCCTCCCTAGGTCTGCTCCCAGAATGCGGGCAGCCACCAAATACGCAAGAGGTTCACAGCAGCTTTAATCGTAATTGCCAAAACCTGGAAGTAACCAAGATGTCTTTCAACAGGGGAGTGGATAAACACACGGTGGGACATGCAGGCAACAGAACATTATTCAGAGCTAAAAAGAAATGAGCTATCAAGCCAAGAAAAGACATGAAGAAATGCTAAGTGAAAGAAGCCAGTCTGGAAAGGGTATGCACTGCGCGGTTCCAACTGCATGGCATTGTGGGAAGAGCAAAACTATGCAGACAGGAAAAGAGATCAGTGTTTGCCAGGTGTTGGGGGATAGGGGGACGAGAGGAGCAATAAATGGAGCACAGAGGACTTTTAGGGCAGTGAAACTACTCTGTGTGATAACGTGACAGTGCATACACGCCATTATACATTTGCCAAAACCCACAGAGTGAACACCACCCACAGTGAACCCTCATGTAAGTGATGGACTTCTGTTAATAACAACATCACTATTGACCCATTGATTGTAACAAAAGTACCACCCTAATGTAAGACCTTAATAATAGGGGAAACGGAAGGTGGGAGTTATGGGAACTCTCTGTACTCTTTAATTTTTCTGAAAACCTAACACTGCTGTTTAAAAAGTCTGTTAATTTAAACACAACAATGAGCCATGACTACATATGCACTACAGTGGCTAAAATTTAAAAGGCTGCAACATCAAATGTTGATGAGTGAATAGAATTCTTTCACACAACTGGGGGGATGAAAATGGTAAGTCCACTTTGGAAAACAGTTAAACACACACCTCCCAGATTACCCAGCATTTCCACTTTTAGAAATTTACCCAAGAGAAAGGAAAACACAGGTCTATGCAAAGACTGGAGTACAAATGTTTATAACAGTTTTCACATCATAGCCTAAGACTGGAAAGAATCCGAACGTCCATCAACAGGTAACTGATAAACACTTTGTGGTACATTTACACAATGGAATACTGGTCAGCAGTGAAAAAGAACAGAGACAGCGGAATGAATGAAGCTCGAAAACATTATGCTGACGAAAGACGCCAAACAAAAAGAGTATATGCTGTAGGATTCCATTTGTATGAAGTTCTAGAACAGGCAAAACTAATTTATGGGGTGGTGATTATCTGTATTATACACTAGTCCAAAAATTCATAGAATTGTACAATTCAAATGAATGCATTTTATTATACACAATATATGCCCCAATAAAGATCATTTAAAAAATTTTAAAGTTAATTTTCAACTCTAAGGAAAACAAAAATGATGCAAGGAAAACAATGTAATTAATCATAATATACCTTATGATTTTTCCATGAATATTATTTCCATAGTCACAATAACATTCTTTGATTTAATCAGTTAGGATGAGAGAGACAGAGAGAGAACGTACCTATGTTTGTGGGATTAGATAAAAGAGCTACATACTCTAGTTTCTGAGACATCAATAAATTATGTTCTAAAACAGATGAATCAAGGAATAATAGTAGAAATATGTTGTTTAGAAATCTGGTGGTAAATACCAAAAGAAACAGTTTAAATAGTTCGAAGTATATCTCTTTGGGGAAAGAAAAATCAAAGAGTGGGGGAGGAATGGGGCAAATGACCTATTTTTCATTATAAGTCTTGTTGTACTATTTGATTTTTAAAACTGTGTACAAGTATATTGATTTGATGAAATAATGTTAAATTTTAAATTAACATAAAGATTCACAAGAATGTTCATGGTATACCATTAAGTGCAAAAAGCTAGTTTTGATGTAACATGAGTATGACTGGCTTGCACTTAAAAGAAAGTAAAAAAGAAAACCATATATGTATATGAATTATGAGTATAAAGAAAAGTGAAGACTGGTAAAAAAAAATTTAACATTTGATACCTAGAGGGCAGGAATTAAAGATTATAAAAGTGGTACAGTAGATTATTAACTTTTTAATATATATTTCTGTCATCTGACTTGTTATTATGAAATATATATTAATTTTCCTATAACAAATAAATCAAGTAACAAGAATTGAATACAAGGGATTAAACTGGATGATCTCTACTTTTCCTACAGATCTAATATTATACAAGTGCATGACTTTTGCCTTGGAAGTCCAGACTTCCATGATTTACTGTAATGTGACATTTATCCCAGATATGTTCAAATTTAATCTTTGCAAATCTTTTAAAACCTCAAGTGAAGACTGTAATTTAACTGACTGCATACAAGCATTAAAAAAGCAAGCCCTTCACAGATTTCCAAGAGGGTAGCTAGAACCAGAGAGTTGAGGCCAACCTTAAACCCTTACACTGTGAGAAAGGATATTATTTTATTCATTTATTTTTTGAAAGCATTTTATTTATGTATCCTGGCAAAGGAATGGAAGAGTGTGCCATCCAGAGGACCTGGGCACCTGTCATGTGTAGGCATGGTCCTGGACACTTTACATGGCGTACCATTTTATTTTCCCAACAACTATAAAAGGAGTACGATGATGAAATTAAGGCTAACATTCAAGATAAATGAGACAAACCATCTGTCACTCTCTCCTCTAAGCAGTTCACAACGGCTGAATTGGCCCTGCCTGGATCGAGAAGAGATGCATTTCTCTAAGCCGCATAGGCTCCCCAGTACAGAAGAAAAAAAAGAAGTTCACAGCAGCCAAGAGGTGTTAACTATCTAGATTTCCACAGACAGATGAGTGGATAAGGAATTCTGCAATATGGGACAACACAGATGAACCTTATATGAAGTCCATAATGAGAACATTATGCTAACTGAAATAAGCCAGCGCCAGAAAGATATGCGTGACTCCACTTACATGCAGTATCTGAATTAGTCAGATTCATAGAATCAAAGAGTGGAATGGTGGTTGTCAGGGGCTGGCGGGGAGGGGAAATAGGGAGATACAATCGAGGGACATAAAGTTTCGGTTAAGAAAGATGAATCATTTCTAGAGATCTGCAGTACAGCATTGTCCCTACAGTCAACAATAATGTATTGTACACTTTAAAATGTGTTAAGAGGGTAGATCTCAAGGATTCTTAGAATCCTAAGAGGTTGGATTCTAGTGATTTTCAGTTTTTCCTTCATTGTAATTTTTTAAAGTTTTTGAATAACATTTATTACTTTTGCAGAATAAAATAAAATGCTATTTTGGAAAAAAAAATTTTTAAAAGAGCATGTAAAATGCATCACTCATCCCAAGCTACCAGAAAAGTCCCAAATTCTCAATGGTGTAGTCCACCTCCAACTATTTTTTGTTTTATGACGCAGTTTCCCCACGTTTGTTCCTCAGAATGCTATTTACTATTCCATGATAAAAGTTTTTGTGGTCTAAAAAATTTGGAAAATGTAGGGTTTAAAAAAAAAAGGAAAGGAAGAAAGAGAGGGAGGGAAGAAGGCAGGGGGGAGGAAGAGGGGGAAGGGCAGGTCCTCTGTGGCTACTCCCCTTGGGCTCGGCTCCTCATCTCTAAAGCAAGGTGCACTATCACCTGATGGAGACGTGGTCCTCGTTCCCCACAAAAGCCCTCTTTGATGTGGGCTGGGTTCTTCCCTGCTCTTTCAAACACACCCTACTCACTCCTACCTCTCCCCTACTCAGGCTATTTTAGGAGGATAAATTCCTTTCGTTACATTTTCTGACCAATTCGAGTTCAACTCACTTCAGAAACGCCTCCCTGGCTGCTGCAAGCCAGCTGCTCTCTCCTTTCGTGGGGGGCCCAGAGCAGCCGGCTTAAGTACAATGGCCCACCGGGTGCTGAACCATTGGGGTTCAAAATCCAGCTCTCTACCTCCACTTCCAAAAAGGAGCAGACCACTCTTCCTTCTTCCCCCTGCCAAGTACAGCTAAAAAACCCTGGACACTATACACAGCACAAACATAGATGCTGCAAGGTAGAGAGAAGGGACCAGGGACCTTGGCATCCAAGGAACAACCTGCTGGTGAGTCCTTGGGTTTTCTCCTGCCTGACGATCCCAGATTTGGAGCTGAAAAGGTGGCAATCCAGAATTGCCAATGGACACAGACAAAAAAGGCACCCACAGAAGCCTGCTTTCTCTCTGGACAAAGGACCAGGGAAAGGTAGCCTAGCAGAACTTTCAGACAGTAACCTCTCGATGCCAGCCAAACATCACAAGAAAAATTGTGACCTACAGATACCCACACCAGCAAAGACCAAATGGGGAGCACAGACTTCCACCGTGTGAGGCTGTACCTTGGTGCCCCAACACCTGCACCACGGTGGTGTCAACAAAGGCCAAATAGGGACCTGACACTTTTGTCCCGAAAGGCCAATAACAAGGCCTATGCCATCCACCACAGTGTCAATGGAGACCACTCGGGAGGCCAGACTTCTACTCCCGCTTGGCAGTAACAGAAGCCTAGTGGAAAGCCTGGACTTTACGTCCACCTGGCAGTAATCCACTCACTTCTCCTGGAGCAGTGCCAGCAAAAAGTATCTGAAATAAAAGGTTTAAATAAGATCCAGAGCCACATAAGTAATCTACTACACACACACACACATACACCTTCTGGAACTAATAAGTTCAGCAAGTAAACAGGATACAAGGAAACTTTGCAAGAATCAATTAACGTCCTCTATATTAGCAATTAACACGTGGACACTGATATTTAAAATACAATACCATTTACAATTATTCAAAAAAATTAAGTGCTAGGTGGGTTGGTTAGCTCAATTGGTTACAGTGCAGCCTTATAACACCAAGATCATGGGTTCAGATCCCTGTACCGGCCAGCTGCCAAAAAAAAGAAAAAAAGAAAAGAAAAAAGAAAAAAACCTAAGTGCTTAGGTATAAATCTAACCAGACAAGTACAGGACTTGCATAATGAGATCCACACAATACTGACGAAAGAAACCAAAGAAGATCTTTTAAAATGGAGAGAAATACTGTGTTCATTGAAAGACTCACCACAGTAAAGATGCCAGTTCTCCCAAAATTGATATACAGGTTTAACACAATGCCTATCAAAATTATAGCAAGATTTTCTGTAGATATAAACAAGATTATTCTAAAATGTATATGAAAGGCAAAGGAAGTAGAATATAGCTAAAACAATTTTTTTAAAAAGAATACAGTGAGAGGAAGAACACTACTTGATTTTAAGACGTATTGTACAGCTGCAGAAATCAGTACAGTGTGGTACTTGTAAGGGGGATGGATCAATGGAAGAGAATAGGGAATGAAGAAGTAAATGCACGTATCTATGCCCAACTGATTTTTGGCAAAGATGCAAAAGCAATCCAGTGGGAAAATATGGCCTTTTATACACATGGTGCTGGAGCAATTCAAACATCAAGCAAAAAAACTGGAGAAATAGGCAAGAAAAGTAAACCTCGACCTAAAGTCTCACACCTTACACAAATATTAACTCAAAATGGATCATGGAGTTAAATGTAAATGTTTAAATTATAAAACTTTCAGGAAAAAATGGAGAAAATCTTCAGGATCTAAGGCTAGGCAGAGTTTTTAGACTTGACACCAAAGCATGATGCATTATAAAAATAAAAGATAAATTGGACTTTATCAAAATTGAAAACCTCTGCTCTGTGAAAGACCCTGTTAAGAGGATGAAAAGATAAGCTACAGAGTGAGAGAAAATAGTTGCAAGTGACATATCCAACAAAGGACATATATTTGGACTATCTAAAGGACTTTCAAACATCGGTAGGAAAAAACAGCCCAAATAGAACATAAGCAAAAGCCATGAAGAAACAGTTCACCAAAGAAGATAAACAGATGGCAAATAAGCAATGAAAAGATGTTCAACATTAATGGTCAGCAGAAACATGCAAATTAAAGCTATAAAGAGATCCCACCACAGACCCATCAGAATGGCTGAAATAGCTAAATAGTGGCAACGTCAAATGCTGGAAAGGATGAGGAGAAATGGTCGCTTGCACATTGCTGGTGGGATGTAAAATGGTACAGCCACTCAGCACCAAGCAGCTGGGCAGTTTCTTTAAAAACCAAACATGTAAGCACCACAAAGCCCAGCAACTGAACTTCTAGGCATTTATCCCAGAGAAATAAAATTTTATGTTTACTCAAAAACCTGCACACGGATGTTTAGAGCAGCTTTACTTTTAATAGCCCCAAACTGGAAACAATCCAGATGGCCTTCAACCAGTGCACGGTTAAACAATGGTACACCTATACCATGGAACAGGGGTCTGCAATCAAATGGAAGAAACTACTGACACTCACAACAACCCAGATGAATCTCCAGAGAAAGCTGAGAGAAAAAGAAAACCCCGAAAGGTTGCATATTGTATGATTCCATTTATATAACATTCTCGAAGTGATAAAACTATCGAAATGGAGAACAGATCAGGAGGAATCCTGAGACACTCCTGTGGCAATGTCAGTACCCTTGTTGTGATATTGTAAGACTACTGTGTATTGGGGGAACTGGGTAAAGGGTTCAGGGGATCTCTCTGTACTATTTCTTAATAATTGCATGTGCAATCTCCAATTATTTAAAAATAAAATGTTGAATTAGAAAAATTCAGCTCTGTGTGGATTTGATCATGTTATCCCCCCCCGCCCCCCATGCCTTAGTTTCGTCAGGAGCAAAATAGAGAAAATAGTGATAACACTGACCTCATAAGATCATTGCAAGCCTGAACAGTTTCCAAGGCATAAAGTACTTACAGCTTAGCAGATATTACTCAAAAAAATATTAGCCATCATTATTTCAATCAATAATTCAGAAGTATTTATTGAGCACCTGCTATATGCCAAGACTAATGGCTTCTTTAAAAATAAACATCCCATCCTGGGAGGCCGTACTGCAGAGAAGGGACAGAGTAGACTTTAGAGTAAGAGAGACCAGGTTTAAACCCGAGCACTGCCACCCTGCTTACTGTGCATCGTTGGGCAATTTATTTAGCCTCTCCGAGCTGCCTTTCCCTTAACAAAATTAATAATGCACCCTCATAGGGTTATCAGGGTTAAGATGATACATGTAAATGATTTGCACATAACAAATATCAAATGACAACTATGATTACTACTACTCATATATTTTCCCTATTGCCACTTTCTTCTCACATGAATTTTAAACTTCTTGAGAAGAGTCCCATTTTTTCCTCATGAATTCCTCTAGACACCAAGTATAATGTGATGCACACAGAATGTACTCAATAAATACTTACTAAAAAGTAAAATAGTCTGGCAGTATGTAACACAACTAAGTATATATATGCCTTCTGAATATAAAGCTCCCAAGAAACACCCCCACAAGTTCATGACGTTCTGTGCAAGGCAACCCAGACCTCCATCCCTAGGAAGATGGAGAGAAAAATGGAGTGGAAGCAGCAAAAACAATGAACTAGAATTAAGTATAGTAGCATGGCCAGAGGTTAGAAACTGTGAATTGAAAATGGTAGGAAACAGAATGGAATCTACACAAGAACACCATTCATGCACACAGACCACAAAATGAAAAAATTAGGAGGATGCCTATGTATCCAAAGAGATGTTCAAGTCTGTGGTGGGGGATATCTATGCAGTGGAGGAACAGGGGATCAAGGGCTGGCCAGCTGGTTCAATTGGTTAGAACCATGGTGTTATAACACCAAGGTCAAAGGTATGAATCCCTTACCAGCCAGCCACTAAAAAGAAGAAAAAAGTGGGGATCAAGGATGACGGTGATAAAAAAATTTTTTTAAATATAAAGACAGAGAAGAGCTCTGCATCTGCTGTTGATTGTCATTATTATATAATTATAATTATAGCCATAATGGACTGGTGGATATAATTAAGTCACCTCTCGATACCTGGTCCAAAACAAGTAAGAATTAATACAAAATAAGTAAATAATGATGTAAATAGTGACAGCATTCTCCCCTAAACCTTGTTGAAGCAGGAGAAGAGATCATTTTGAATTGACATTTCAAAATAAGTACAGATAAACTGCTCTAATCCAATTACTGATGTTCTATAATAAAATTAATGGTTTGAAAAACAGATCACTCTGTGTTTCATTTTGAAAAGGCACTATCGGGATTTCATTAATGGAAAAAACCATTTCAGTGACAGACATTTTTTTCTTCTTCTCATTTCTGTCATTTGTGACTGTTCAATATTTTTATTGCTGGTGAACCAGAGACATGCTATCTGCAGAAGCAAACAATAACCAGCAGGTATGTCAGCAACTGGAAAAGCCAAAGTCAAGGTGTGATCACCACTCGCAATCCGGACATTGGGTCCCAGGGCGGAAAAGAGATGAAGGTGGGATAGAAAATTACTTCTTTCCTGGTAGATAATAAACAGCTCTCCCAGAAGCAGAAAATACAAACTGCCGTTCTCTGGGCTCCCTCATTTTCTGGCCACCACCTCATTCATATCTGCCTGTCACACGAATGGCTCATTTTCCAATGAAAGGCTGATGCTAACTGATACATTCAGGGGTTCGGGAAAGGGAAAAAGATAAATGGTTAAATGGTAAATGTGTTAAATGGTAATACTTAACACAAATGATGCCAAAGTTAACAGTGGGAATTTCTGGATAGTGCAATTATGAGTGTTCTTCCTCTTTTATGCTTACGTATTTTTTTCTAATTTGTCTTCTATGAGCACACACTGCTTTGATCATTGTGGGAAAAATTCACAACATCTTAAAATAAAATAATGACACCAATTAATCTGTTGAGGGCTTAATAATCATGTTTCTTTTGGTACACTAATAATTTTACTGCAAAGCTTAAATGCATTTTCAACTAATAACTTTATCCGAAATTCTATCCGTTGCATGTGTCCTTGAGGAAAAAAATCTACCACTCACCTTGCTCATGAGATGCTCGCAGTGAAGTGCTTAGTAGATTACAGCATGCGTGAACTCTTGGGACTGGACAGGGACAAATACTGACAAAGCAATCCCTTCCCGCCACCACCTCCATGCCCCACACCCCAAACACATATTCTATTTGCTTAACAAATACCAGTGAATTTAGTGGTTAGTGTGTAGACTCAGGAGGCAGACCACCTGTTTCCACTCCCTACTGTCAAGAAGATATTTGACCACTTTGTCCTTTGGATTTTTCTGTGAAGGGTGAGTAAAAACAGTAGCTACTTGAGAGGATAATGTGAGGATTAAATGAGCTAACTCACGTCCAGGGTTTAGAACAGAGTCTGCAGTAGTACAGCATCGATAAACCGTAGCTACCATAATTACTAACCAAGATAATTCAAGTTTTGTTATTCAAACAATTTTGATACATTATATAAGAAATACAATATTTAAGCTTGCCTATACTTCCCTATACACACTCACACAAATGCATTCAGACTACTTTCCTTAGTTCCATTTCCAAAGAGAGGCAAAGAATTTGAACAATTTCCTTCCAGAAACTATACCTGATGGAATCAGTCACTCACATGTACCTCCATATTTGGATTAAAATGGAATATAAAAGTGGAGAACCTCAATCAAGAGCTGCAAACAGTGAATTCCTTCTGCTTAAAGCTATCAGTGGCTCCCGATCACCTGAGGGGGGGATCGGGGTCTTCATTTCTGACGGTGACTTGGGAGGCCCCCACCACCTTGTCCCACCCATTCTGTCCCCCCTGTCCTGCATGCCGTTCCTTCTCAGGACACCTCTCAGTCCTCCAGCTCAGCAGCAACCCTTTAAACCCATCTCAAATGCTGCCCACTCTGAGAACCCCCAGGCCTAGGCACCTGCTGCATTGATGATGAGTTGGTGATGTGCTTACCTCACTGCCCTGGGTTGTAATTATTTCAGCACATGCCTTTCTTAATCATAAGGGTGGAGACTTTGGGCTGATTCTTCCAGGTCAGTGGTTTTCAAGACGGTAACTGGTATGGTTGGTACTCAAAGAATCAGAAGACATGAGACATATGTGTCTTCTGATATTATAACAGCACTCCCATGCCGGTTTCTTCATGGTTAATGAGCTACGAGGGGTGCAAGCAACTAGTCACCCTGGGGGAGGTGGGGTGCAGGTTCTAGGGGTTTATCACAGACCTCTCAAAATGGACTCAGGATTAACTTTAAAAGACGGTTGGCTATAAAGTCAGAAAGAAAAGCAAAAATTACATATAAGGTAGTCAAAACTTCCCTTGAAAATTCTTTAAATTGTCCATAAAGTAGGAATCCATGTTTTTCTGTATTTAACCCAATGAAATAATACATATTTAGAACTTTATAATATATAAAACTAGGATATTATAAAATAAAAAGCACATGCAAAATATAACTTTACAGTATTTTTAATTACATGACAGAGGTGCATGTGACTGAACTGCTTAAATGTGTATATTATGTCAATCCACAGTTTAATATTTTGTCAGTGATGTGTATTCAATTTGCACATAACAACAGCAACAAAGGTGGGTCATAGCAACAACAACATTTTTTGGATGCTTGCTACATGGCAGGCTGTGTTCTAAATGCTTACAAGTATTCATTAATTCAGTTCTCACAACCCATTGAGGTAAATACTATAATCATGCCCATTTTACAGATGAGGAAACGAAGGCATAGAGAGGTCAAGTACATTGCTCAAGGTGACAAGGCTACAAAGTGGAGAAACTGGCATGAGAACTGAGGCAGTCTGGCTCCTCTTAACCATCCCATATGCTGACTCCCTTAGGTTAAAAAATATTAAGTAGAATAATAGAGTATGTGGCAACTGTAAATTAACAGTGACTATGTGTGGGGCTGGAGGTGAAGGGAAATCCTGTGGATTTTAGCTGGAAAAAAACTCAACTATGGCAAGAAAAATGTGATATGACTGCCAAAAAAAATTAAATGTGACCCTTAGACCACTTTAACACTTTGTCAAGAACTAGGCATGAAAAGATCCCATTGTACGTTTGTTGGAAAGGTCAGTTCATACCTAAAGTATTGGAAGTTAGCTCTGGTAATTTTATAAAGCTGAAAACATTAAAAGAGACAAGCAGAGGTGTTGATTGAGAGGGGGAGGGGGATAAGGGAGCGGGTGTGAAAGTTGGAGCAGGCGAAGGGAGAGGAGGTGGTAGAACCCAGTGTTACAGCCCAGACTCTGGAATCAGATTCCCACACTCAGATTTCTTCTCAGAAAAACCAGGATGTTATTGGTTACCTTAAAAATTCTTACAAAGCTTAAAGGAGGTGACACATTAAGTTCTCAGCACAGTACTTAACTCATAGTGTGCACGCAATAAAATTATCCATCACCATCATTATTACATAACACCACTGGGAGAAGTTTGCAAAGCAAGAGATTCAAACATAAGAATGAATTTCCTAATAGTTAAGTTGTCCCAAAATAGAGTGTGCTGCCTTGTAAGGTAGTGACCAATCCCTTGCTGATAGTCCTGCCTCGGATTCAACAGAGTATTCCTTCATTGAGAAGTTGTCCCCCCAGATAGTCTGGGATCTTTTCATCTGACGTTTTTATGAGACAGTGATTCCATGGCATGGCAAGTAGGGACACACATGCAAAAGGAAAATAGAAATGACAAAAGGATACAATAAGTAAAATTTATGCCTTCGGCTTCAGCTTAATTCAGGCAAAATACCCTTAAATCTTACCATGCCTTTAATGGCCTCTCACTTTATTTACTTTTTATTCTTTTTTTAAAAAAAATAATCAAAACATAGCTAGTCAATTTGGAAGAGTGAGTGTTAACAAAGCTACATGGAAGATATTCAGAGGAAAAAAAAACTCCCTCTATCCCTCAACAACTACATGGTCAAAGTGCCGAAATGGATTCCACAATTTCAAAATAGAAAAAGTTCACAGTCTACAAGGCCATTTCATATATTTCATAAGATGAAAATGCAGTCAGGATTTTCAATAACAGTGCCCTATTTTTTTTAATGGCTTGTCATTGTCTCATGCAGTGGTGAGGGCTGTGATATGACCACTACTGGCTGGTTGTTACGAGCACCAGCTGCCCATTTTAGGGAACCATCTACGACTTTTACATGCCAATTTAGAAAGTAGAAATTCTGGATATGGATTCCTCAAGTTTTGCTTGTGGAAAGAGCTTTTTCTCTTCTTTTAAAGTCTCCTGAAGGCTTGAGGTTGCTACAGGAAGAATTTGAGGATGCTGTAAATTGAGTCCTGAGAGAAGGTTGGGGTTGCGTATCCCTAAACCATAGGGAAACGTGGGTGTTCAGTCTTTGGCTTCACCTACCTCTATTTCTGCCAGTGACCAAGGAACAGAGGCATCCACCCCACACCCCACCTAGTCAGGTCTGGAGACAGAGACGGGGACCCTCATTCTCTACAGGAATCACATCTCTAGAGATACAGCCTCAAAAATGGATCCCTGTCATGTCTTTGCCTAAAGGACCCATGTGCCAAGACTAGACTTCTTTGAGAGCTGTTGTTGTTTTAATGCAACAATACTAACAACAAAACATTGCTGTAAGACTTTTACTCTGTCAACAAAATCATGGAAATTTTAGGTCTAGGGGTGCTTTGGAAACCATGTAGTTCCAGCCTTTCAAGATCCAGGAGATGACACTAATGCTCGAAGAAGGAGACTGACCTACTACGTCAGGAGAGAAAGACGCTATCTCCACGCTCTCAGCAGAGGAACCAACTTGCTCTCTCTGCAAAGGTCATCTGCTTCCTCTGCAAAGAAGCGCAGGGGAAATCTAGCTGTCTCTGGCTCCTGACCCAGTAAATTTCCTGGTACCGCCAGGGCACCATTAAACCTACAGTATTAAAATCCAACATAGGACAACAGACATGTGAACGTTCCAGAGGATATAAACCTCCCCTTGGCCTCGGAAGTTATTTTTGCTCTTCAAGGAGGCCTCTCCATCCCCTGGAGGAGTCTTGCTACCTTTTTTCCAGCCCAGAGTGTTAGAAGTGGGAGCTCCTAACAGCAGTTCACAGTGGCATCCCCTTGAGGTCCCAGGAGGAGGGTACATAGGAGGCAGAAGGCCAATTGCCCTCTCACAATGTGCTGAAGAGCAAGGAGGAGGGTCTTGAGAGGAGAGCTTTTCATTGTAACCACTGCATCCTGCAGGGTTCCCTTGCTATTAGCCCCTTTGTGGCCCAGCCTCAGAAATGAAGCACCCAGTGAAGTGAAGAAAAGGCGTTATCAGGATAACCAGAGGCCAAAAGAAAACTCAAGTGGCACTCTCCTGAAGTATGCAGGGAATTGGGGGTGCAGCGAGGATAGGCTTCACTCACTGGGCAGGTAGGGGTGTTACATACCAAGCTTCTCCCAGCCAGAGACATGTCTCAGGCCTAGGCTGAGCCTTCTCACCAGGAGACAGGTCTGGTGCAGGAAGGGACAAATGAGTCTTCAGAAACCAAAGAAACCATGCGAGGGCCCAGGAGCTGTAGGAGTGGGGATGTTAGACCTTCGGCGCTGGAAGGAGGCTCTTAAAGTCCTTGCAATGGTCTCTTGCATCCCTTCCAGGGATGGGCAGAGAAACTGTGTTTGGGAGTTTAGGTGGAGTCTTCCAGATTTTCTGCACTTTGGGCTGAAGGGCCAACTATCTCATTCTCAGCTCTGGAACTCATCAGTTAGGGGCCAGCCTATAGCAGTGGTTAGGAAACGGACTCCAGAACCCAATGCCTACATTCAAATCATGGTTCTGATACTTGCTTCTTACATGACCTTAGACAAATTACTAAATATCTCCATGCCTCAGTTTCTTCATCAATAAAATGGAGACCTCTTTGAGGTCGGTTGTTTGGATTAATACGAGGGTACTTCAAAAAGTTCATGGAAAGAGTCACATTATTTTTCAATTCTATTTTTCCATGAACTTTTTGAAATACCCTCATATATAAAGTACTTATAAGAGTGCCTTGTGTGTGTATATACATATATATAGAGAGAGAGTGTGTGAGAGAGAGAGAGAGAGCACTGTGTGTTTACCTTTGTTCCTATTTCCCTTAGAGTTTCTCAGATCTTGAATTCTATTGACCAAACTCATAGGAAACTGATGTATTAGCCATAAAGTCAATGCATCACTTTGAATTGAGACTTATAACCAGCAAGTAGATGGGAAAGTCAGGTTAGTTGGATAATGTGTTTTCATTGAAGTAAGAGTTGTCTGCTTTGGAAACCAAATTAAGATCAAAAGATTACTTTTTGAGTCTAAGGTCAGAACAGCCATTTAGGTAGTCAACAGATGAAAGCCTAAGTCACCTTCCACTCCCAACACTGTCCTTATCAAGTGGACCTACACACCTGCATCAGCTGGTCAGGACACTCTCTGCCTTGAACTGTGGGAGAGACAGACTCACCAACTCTTTATGTTCAAACACTTCCTTTCCTTATATTCCATTATCTATTTAGTATTGGGCAAGGTTAGTTTAAGCTTATTCGTATTAAGAGCAGATTTTTCTGAGAGGCAGAAGACAGAAGAAGCATCTGCAGAGGAGGAGGAGGAGAGGACCGTAGAACTAGGGTGTACCTCAACAGAGGAGCTGGGAGCCAATGTCCCCATGGAGATTCAGCTGAGGGCAACTGGGTGGACAGCAGATCCACTGCCACATTGTTTATACTCGTACCAGTCACATGGGAAGCTTGTGAACTTGACTTCAAGCTATCTGCCCATCTCTGCTTTGTTGCCTGGCCACTCTGCCATGACTGCTGAGGTTCAACCTGCCTCAGTCATGTTCTGGAGCCAGCTAGAACTGGCTCCAGAGAGGGGATTGGGAATATCCTTTCCTAATCTGGATTCAGTGACCTCAAATTGGTGGCTTTAAATCAGTCAAGCTGGGAGTATTTACACCATGGAAATGGGTAATTTTGCACATCAGGGCTTCACCCTCCTTCCAACCCCACCCCAAGGGCCAGTTGTTGAACATTCAGCAGCACAACTCTGGGCTGTTTCTCCACCCCTTGACTGAAATGATCCTATGGAAGCACAGATGACTTCCTTGTCACTAAATCCAATGGACACTTTCTAGCCTTTATTTTTTGGACTCTTCAGAGTGTCTGAGAGTGGGTGATTTCCTCCCTTTTGAGCTTCTTCTCATGCCAAGCTCCAAAGACTCTCTGTTGATGTTCTTCTGTTTCTAAGCACATTTTCTCAGGCTCTGCAAGTTCCCCTTCCCCCAGCAGGCCCTGAATTGTTGGCGTTCCCCACAGTTCTCTCCTTGATCTTTGTACTATGTTCTTTAACACGCAGCTGGAGGCTGGGCACTTAGCTCAGTTATAGTACAGCCTTGTAACACCAAGGTTAAGGGTTCAGATCCCTGCACCCCGCCCCCCCCCCAAGAAAAGACTCAGCTGGGTCATCACTTCCTCCAGGAAGACTTCCCTGACCCACCTGATCTGGGTTATGCCCATTTCTGTTACATCCCTGTCCTTATCTCCATCACAGATGAATGTCTACTTACTTGTATGGCCCCTCTGCTAAAGAGCTGGAAGGCAAGAGCTTGGAATTACAGTGACGATAAGAAAAACAATAATGAAAATCAGCTGCTCCTGGGAATGACTGTCTGCCAGGCACCATCCCAAGGGCTCTACAGAGATTATTCCATTTACGCCTTACACCAGCGCTGTAACTTCTCCCATGAGACACCTGACACATGCAGAGCTGAAATAACTTGCCCAAGTTCATAGACCAATATGAACCCCAAAAGGCCAGTGCATGTAACCACCGCCCTACACTGCCTTTTCTAGTTTGTGTGTCCCAAGAATCTGATCCAACAGATGTTTGAGGGAAAAAGAAAAGAGGAGAGATGGCAATTTTATAAAAGTAGATATTCTGCAATCTCAATACTAGTTCTTGTTTATTACATTCATTGAATGAATGAAATAGTTCCTAATTCCTGTTTACTTTTTTATAGCAGTGGTTCATTAGTTGCCATTTTTCAGGCCCGTGGGGCTGGATTTTGCATTGTAAAACACAGCCTGTGGTTCCTTCCTGCCACTGCTTGAGTGACACATATTAGTGTGTCGTGGAAGAAGAAAAACTGCTACTTAAAACTTGACAGTCTTAAATCTCTCCACGCAACAGCAAAACACTTTAAGCCCTGCAAATACGTTATTAGTTCCATTAATATCTGTATGTTTTCTTTAGTTGATCTGTTTTTTGTTATTGAATCTCACTTTCCCAAAAGTATAAAAATAAAAAGTACCCTCTGGGTTTGAGCCCCTGTTAGTTTTAAAAGCACATGTATCTTTGTGTCTGGGCAGGAAAGTTCCATGACACATCTGAACCATCTCCAAAGTTGTTACGTGCTTCAGATCCACAGGGTGATTAAAGGGTGCCAGGTTTATGCCTCTTTGTCTGCAGCCAATGCAGAGTCTGCTCAGGGATGCTGGGCAAGTGTGACTGTGCAGGGAGATGTTCCTGGGAAACTAACACCTCAATAAATGGCCTAGGAGGCTTGCTGAATTCCTCTCATTGCAAAACCCACAACACCTCTCAAGAATGATTTACCCTTCGGAGCTACGCTGTGGGGTAGTTTATTAGAAGGTCCTCATACAGTCAACCCTGGGTCATCCTCGCCAATGGAGCAAATGAGAACTGCAGGTGATACATTTTTAGGCTTTAAAGCCCAGCAGGGAAGGAAGAAAGGGGGGAAGGGGGGAAGGGAAACAAACAAACATAGTTGGAAACACCTGTTCTGCCCAGTCTGAAGACCTTCCCAAAGGAGCCTTTTGTTGGAAGCCCAAGAAGGGGTCCCAGAAATGTCCCCCAAGTAACTCACCAGGATCTGACTCTATTCCCTTGAGAATGACTGCACACACATTTCCTCATTCAATACCACCGTGTCTCCTGGGAGTTGAGCTTTGTCTGTCCCCCATCTAATTTGTAAGACTCAGCCCACAGGGTGGTTCTATTTCCTGCATCAGGCAGATAAGGAATATTGGGGTCTCACATGTCATGTTGGTGTCACGACAAAGGGTGCATCTTGTATGATGGCAGATCTAAGAACCAGATCCTCTGATCCCAAGGTCCATGAAATGCTGCCGCCCATGTGCCATCACTCCTGCCGCTGCCACCATTTGAGGATGACTGCATGCCAGCACCCCCCACATGCTACTGAGTTTAAGGGAATCGATACACAACATTCCTTTCTTCCACTGAGTTTAAAAACAACAGAAAAAATGAGACAGAGAAGACACACATAGAGGACGGAAATGGAAATGTGAAACTTATTCCTCACAAGCCAGTTGGGGAACTTGGCTTTGGACCTGTGGGTTGGCTAATACTGACCCTGAGTTAGGTAGCCCTGCCCACCAAACACTGGCCCCACGGACAACCACAGGTCTCCCTGGGAGCAGATCAGAATGCAGCTGCCCAGGCAGGCAGAGCTTCCTCTGAGGACACAAGAGGCCCACATAGGGCCAAGCTGCTTCTGCTCAGGCCCTTCTCCCATGCTCTGGGCTGCCCAGAAGGATCCTCCTCATGCACGGAAGGGACATGCACGGGAGGGGCACGCGCAGAGAGACCTGTCACCGGCCCCCAGGGAAGTCCGAGGCCCAGGGAAGCAAGTTTTGTTTTGTATGTATTCCTCATTTCATCCTCACAACAACTCTCGGAGGTAGGACTTTCAACATCCCCACTTTACTAGTGCCAGGAAAGGAAGCTGGGGACAACTGTCCTAGGTCACCCAGGCAAGAGGGGAGGTGGGATTAGCACCAACCCTGCCAGACTTCAAGGCCTGTGCTCCAGCCCCTGCCCAGAGTGGCAGAATTGAGGCCACAGTGTCCGAATGATCTGCCCCAAAACCACACATCAGCACTAGATGGAAGAGAAGACTAAGTATGGGATTATTTTCTGATCACTCACAAAGATCTTTTCATTAAACAGCTTCATTTCTCTAACCCAATATCATCCAAGGAGAAAGAGAAATCTTGATAATATTATTGCAGATTTCCTTTATAAAATGGTTCTGCTGACATAGAACACATTCCACAGAGCTAGCTGTGACCTCTATGCACATTCTTTACCCCAGAGGTGAGAGGTGAAAGTGGTCTGCACCTTAAACTGGCCACGGAATAGTGGCGGAACTCCACATGACCAGCCACTACCACAGAACTTTCAACTTCCTCATTTTAAGTGTCTCTTGCCTTCTCTAGTGATTATGAATTCATGAGATCACATACTTGCCCAGGAGGTATGAAACGTTAGCAGAAGAGCTAGTGGCTTTCTATTTGGAGAAGTATTTGAGGGTGGAAATGAAACCCCCCAAAACAAAGAACACACAGAAAACCCCAACTAATACAAACAGGTACATTTATTGAACACGCACTGTGGACCAAGCACCGTTCTTGGGGTTTCATGAGTATTCATTCATTTAATCTCATGCCAGCCTTCAAGATAAGCACTATTCCTAGCCTCTTTGTACAGATGCAGAAACCGAGGCACTCCCCCGTGACCACTACATCACATCACCTGGTAGCAGGATACGAATACTGCAATGCCCTGTAAAGGAGACTGACAACCTCCTCCCTGTCCTCTTCCTCCCCACTCCTGCAAGGGAAGGAGAGGGAGCAAAATACACATTCCTTTCCTCTCGTTGAGCAGTGAATAGAGGCTGGTGCCACATTCCTGCCGAGTTTCACATATTCCTCCCCTTTGCCAGAGGTCAGCTGGATAACCCAGAACTGGCCCATTCAAAGAGTAATGGGCATTCACTGTGCTGGGAGCTGGGGACAGGAGTGGCCCAGAGAGACAGAACTGGGCTCACACCATCACTTTCTTGCTGGGGCTCAGGTTTCTCATCCCCAAGCCGTGTGGGGTAACACCCAGCTCGCAGCCTGCTCAGAGTGAGGGTCAGGGCTCCTACAGTCTGTGCACTCAGCACGGGCCTCCATGCACCATGGGCACCAGAACTGGGAGTCGTGACAGTACCAGTGGCAGGTGTGAAATGGCAGCGGGTGCATCCTCTGGACCAGCTCAGTTTCTGGGAGCAGAACCTTAGGAGGCCGTGCCCTAGGGGGACAGTCCGTGATTCCCACATTACCTGGCAATCTCAGAGCCGCAGCCTCAGCTACTGACCTTTGCTGTCTTAGGAACCTCAGCACAAGCTCAGCCAAACACTAAAGGGGAAAGGGCAGGGTAGGGCAGTGCAGAAAATGAGCTTGCCTGTTCCCTGGGAGCTACCTGGCTTCCTGTCCTCTAACATCCACACTGTCTGCCCCAGACACGCTCGGAGTAGAGGAAATGATACCTGAGTCAGAGGACCTGGGGTCCATCCCCTGTGGGACCCTGGCCAATCACCACCTCTCTGCTCCACTGTAAAATGAGGATCGGAGCACCTGCTTTCACTCAAGGTAAAGAGCTATTCTGGTCACTTTCAACTCCAAGTTACATGTCTGTAACTTAAATGCTCTTCCTCCTGTTTGTCTGTAACCTGAGACAAACAGGAGGAAGAGCATTTAAGTTTTGCCATTTTTCCTCACCTCAATCTGACAGTGTGCCCCTAGAAATCAAGGCTCCAATGACCTTTACAATGTCTCTCTCAATGCCAAACTCTGCCCTGTGGCTCCCTGCATGCCTCAGAGAGCCTGCAGACTATCTGAGCAGCGGCTGGCACCAACTCCTCAGTCACAGGTGACAGCCTCCCCAGGCCCTGGGGAGAGGCTGCTGGGCTGTGCACTTTTAGTTTCCCAATAACTCCTGTTTCCAAGAGCTCCCGGCCAAAGGGAGGAGGGGGAAGCAGCCACCAACGGTCACGTCCAAGGGCAGCCTGGGCTAAGGCAGGACTGTGGGTCACACAGGCACTGAGTTCTGAGGGCTGGCAAGGGTGTATCTGTACCAAGGGCCTCCCTTCCCACCTCCCCCACCTTCACAGGCTCCCTCCTGAGACTGTCCCCTCTGCTGAGTCATTCCTCTGAAGTCAGTGGTCAGGAAATGTACTGTAGAAGTTCCACTTGGGTCACAGAAGAGAGAATGGAGAAGAGCCACTGAGGGTCAGAGTGTCCAGGAATCAGCAGGTGCTGGGAAGAGGTGGGTGGCCAGGGGCCAGATACTGCTGGAAGGTGGGCAGGGGGAGCAGACGTGGATGCAAACAGTACCTACTGCCCAGAGCCAGCTCTGGCCAACAGGGTGTGGTTGTGGGGGGGTGTCTCTCTCTCTTTCATACACACATGCGCACGTGTGCATGCACACACGGCTTCTTTCCACTTTCTCACCCTACACAAGAAGCCATATGGTTCACAGGGAGATACCCTGACGCAGAAGCCAGGAGACCCAGGTTCTAATGTCGGCTCTATCACTTCCTAGTCTCATGGCCTTCATCTCTCTAGGCCTCAGTTGTTTTTCTCTACAAAATAAAAATATTGTGCTGGTTCAGCATTTCCCAAAGTGTGGTTCTGCGGTGCACTGGTCTCCAGGAAAGAGAGTTCTGTGAGGCACTGAATTTGCCTCATACTACCAGTTTAGCCCCTTCCTTCTCCCATCTTTGGAGATTCCTGGCAACTACAAGAATTGTATCCTTCACCTTCTCTGTACCCCTAGACACATAACAGATGATCAATGTACATTCTAAAGTTAACTGGAACCTGAAACATTTAAGGCAATCCCTAGAAATGCTTAAAATATCACTTGCGAGTTATAAATGGTAAATTACTCCTATTCCGGGGAATGATTCAATTGGAGATAATTAAGAATGACCCTCAAGTACCTGAGACTTCCTGAATAGCATCAAATAAGCACTTCTGGAAAGTTCCCCAGAGAAGCTCAGCACACCGATTACATCTTGGGTTCAGAGGTTCGGTTTCCATGAGCGAACGCTGCCAAACACTTTTGCTAACAAGTCAAAGATTCACTGTATTTTCATATGTTTTATCTGATGACTTAATTAATGTTTGTCATCGCCAAAGATGCTGGCCCTTGTCCTGCTTCCTGTGCCCAGTTTCCACCTCCTTGGGATCTTCACCCAACTGTTTGTGCAACAGCCATCTCGTTGTGTCACCTGTGTTGCGACATTCATTCACACTGAGAAACCATTCTACACCAGACACCTGCTGGGTTGGGTGCTAAGAATTCACAGCTGCATAAGAAACGGTCTCAGGCCTCAGGAAGCTGACCCTCTACCGGAGACAGCAGGTAGGTGAATCAGTCTTTGTGACAGAAAGTGATAAGCTGCCATAGAGGCACTTAACAAACACATGGGAGTCCAGGGAAGGACAGGGCCTGCCCTGCCTAGAGATTTGGAGCTAAGTGCACCAAATGGCCATGTACAGTTGTGAAGCAGGAGCAGATGTTTCAGGCAGATAAGAGCATCCCAGGCACAGGAAGGTACTGCAAAATCCAGAGACCTCCAGTGGACAGTGTTTCCAGGAAATGGTAGGTCCTGTAAGTCACAGCGAGAAGGTGTGTTTAAGGGCGAGAAAAGGGCAAAAGATGAGACTGGATAATCTTGGGTCACATTTGGATTGGCTTGGGGGCAAAGTTAAGGATTTTGGTCTTTACTCTGGAGACAGAGGGGAGCAAGCAGAGATTTGTATATATGGGAGTGGTGTGATCAGCTCTGTGTCTGAGGAAAGAATCAAGTGGGGAGGTCATGAGAATGATCTCAAACCAGGGCTAACCCAGCCATAGGCTGAGTGACAGCCCCATATGGCTTTCTCGTCACTGTCCTGGAGCTGGGCTCTGACCCAGAAGGTTCTACTTGGGTAAAAAGATGAAGGAGGAATTAGAGGAAGGAGGGCGAGAAGGCCAGGTAAGGGAGCCGTTTCAATAGTCCACATAAAAGCTGATGGTGGCCATGGACTTTGGAGGTAAATGACAGATAAAAGACACATCAGAGGGGCCGAGCCCGTGGCGCACTTGGTAGGGTGCTGCGCTGGGAGCGCGGCGACCCTCCCGCCGCGGGTTCAGATCCTATATAGGACTGACCGGTGCACTCACTGGCTGAGTGCCGGTCACGAAAAAAAAAAAAAAAAAACGACAAAAAAAAAAAAAGACACATCAGAGGCTGAAGTGATATGATCATTGATCAAGTAAACGGTGCCTGGGTGGGGGGTGGGAGGAGAAGGGGTGATTTTTCTTCCTGAAAGGACTCCCGGGTTTCTGGCTTCTGCCACTGCACAACTGATGTCCCCACCACTCGAGACAAGGCACAGCCAGTCTGGGGGAGCTTGAGGAAACTGCAGGAAATGGATTGGGAAATACCAGACAAGCAGTTAGAAAGAAAAGTGTGACATTTACAGAGGCTCCCGGAGCTCAAGACACACCACTGGTCTGTGCTCAGATGTCCTCAACCTTGAATTTCTGCACGGACAGAGGCCAGGGATACAGGTGCAGGAGCCTGCAGAGACACCTGTGATGTCCATTCACAGAGCAGGAAACAACGCAGGCATTCCATGAATAAATGTTTACTATGTTCAAAAAACACCCCTGGCCTTTTATTTTAACTTAGTTTTTTTTTTTTTTTTTTGTGGCTGGCCGGTACACAGATCCAAACCCTTGACCTTGGTGTTATCAGCACCACGTTCTAACAAAGTGACCTAACCGGCCAGCCCCTTAACTTACATATAAATAGAGGGATTTCTGGTGTGCCAGGAAGTCCTAACAGATAAATTATATAAACCTACCAATCTCTGAATTAGGACTGGAAGCTGCCCGATCTCCTCTCCTACTCCAGAATGCTCCCACGCCCCAGTGCTAAGTTACAAATGTCACCCTCTCTTACCTAACAGAGTTCCTGTCCCCCAGGATTCTTTCTTTCACTACACCAGTGTTATTGTTCATACCTTTTCTGGGTTGGAAATGTGATTGGTTTGAGAGATTTCCTGATATCTGCTGACTACCTATGAACATGAAGGAAACAAGCGGTGGTGCTTGCAGATGACTAGTGATTTCATAATGAGCTTGCCTGAATTATTTTATTGTAATCACACTTTGCTTTGGATAGACTAAGAACTGATCTTATGAAATAGGAGTTCCCCAGGGAGTATGGGAAGGCAGACAGAACCACTGGGGGAGATGTTTCAAATCACAAGACAGGCCTTCCCCTGGTTGTGGAAGATTCTGCAGTCCCACTTCCTATGAGTGGCTACAGAATGGGCTCCCTTTCCCCAGGCAGAAAACATAGGGAGGGGCTTCTTCCTGTGTTCTCTTCATTGCTGAGCTGCCCTGTACATACCAGGTGAGCTGAAATAGGTGACAAGGTCAGCATGACTCTGCAGGTGGGAAGAAAGCCCTGCTAATAACTTGACACTGTGTTCGGAACTTGTCTCTCTGAGGGCTGAGCTGCGAGCTTTGCATAAGAAGCTGTGTCATGCCACATGCTCGCCAGGTCACAGATCCTTATGAGATACAGAGTTCAGACCCGTGCTTCCCTGTCACACCTTATATGCTCGGATGAGACACGGCAAAACTGAATGAAACAAAACCTGTCCTCAAACACTCGCTCACATTATTTACTAGACACGGAATGCTTGTGGGCAGAAGTTCACACCAGAAAACACTGGTGAAGGACTTCAAGAGCTCTGAGCGAACAGCGTGTGTGGTTAAGTAAATTAAAGAGAAAATTCTTCCATTATCGGACTTACGGGTTGCTAAAAGGGAAGACTAACATTTCACCAGATCAACATTTGCTAAACAAAGGAGCTTGGAATTTCCTTGGAATCAAAACACATGTTCACTGACCCCTCTATATTTGGTTAAAACAAACAAAATGAGAGTGGGTTATGGAGTGGGGCCTTTCTAGGTCTGGCTTCACAACATACAGCATGAACTTTGAGTTAAAATGTATTGTTTCGGCCCATTGTTGCTGAGGTCACCCTTGAGTTGAGGAGGCCTTCAGGTGAATGATGAATCAGAACTGGGGGAGCCTACCCAGCTTCCCACGTAAGCACGGGGGAACTGGAGTCTAAACTGTTTTAGAGAGTATTTTTTTCCTTCTTTTCTTTTCTAGATTGAGTATTTTTACAAACTTCTATTGTTCTACTATATTTTCTTACAAAATAAGGCCACTCGTCGATAATGGGTATGCATGCAATAACCCTTTAGTGTTGGCACTGTTCTCATGTCCGGAAGCTGGGACTGGGGAAGCCCAAAACCTCTGCTGGAGCCCATCTGGAAACTACATTAATGCTGTGAGCAGAGGTCCTACGTCTCAAATGCCCGGAGCTCACAAGTGCTCACAAAAACACGAGCACGGGCTGGCCCGTTAGCTCAGTTGGTTACAGCGTGGTGCTAACACCAAGGTCTAGGGTGTGATCCCTGTATCACCCAGCCACAAAATCAAAGCAAAACAAAACAAAACACCACTAGCATCTCTTAGCTGAGTAGACAAAGACTACCATGGCAGGACTGCTCCTCCCATCTCTCCTGATCATGGTCATGTTCTTGTTCTTTACCACAAAATAGGTTTGTCATGCAAGAGACAATATGAAGAAACACTAAAGCATTAGAGAGCAAAAAGGTTGAGTCTTTTCTTCTCACTTCTCCTGTGCCTTGGTCAAATTGATTTCCCCTTTGAGACACTGCATACCTACTCTGTGGTGCCGGCTGGGTACAATGAGGTCTGAAACCTCCCAGGATCCAGTAAGCCAAATGCTTCCATCTTCTCTATGTCCCTGTACCAACAGCGCCCCAGACTCCGAGAGACCACTCTGCTAAAGGAGATGTCTACAGGCAGCCTCTTGCCTCTCTGAATTGACAGTCTCTCCCATGAGCTCTCCAAATGGGACATGGAGGAGACACCTGTAGGTTCAACACTCTGACCCAAACCTTGGCAATAATTTTACAACTCAAGATAACAGAGCAACTCATCCAAGTAATCCAAAAAAGATAATAAAAAACCATTCCTGCTCAATAACAATGATAACTATCAGCCATAGGACCACGTAGACCCAGACAATTCCCAGAAACATCTATTGCCTTTCCTAATTTGTGGGAAGATTATATCCCATTTCTCAGTTCTATGAATATCTGAGCATTCTTTTGAATCCTTAAACAGCAATTGTGTATGTTTTTGCTGATTCCAAAGTAGTTGTCTTCTCTATGCTTTCCTTTCTCAACTCCCACCCCAAATGCAGAGATTACATCATATCACACATATTGAGATATTTTGGTCTCTGTAGACCTAGTAAAAATAAATTTGCTATATCCAGGCATTGCACATAAAGCCGATAGCATGTCATTTACAAGCCCTCATTAAAAGGTTAATCTGCCTTGGTTTAATTTTGCTTCCGCCAGGCCTGGGGCAGCCTCCAGACTGTGCAAGCTCAATCAACAATCTCAAAATAAAAGAAGTTTCAAGAACCCACCAGTACAGATCCTCTTCTTCCTCCAGACCTTCTATCTTGTCTTCATCCCTACAGCCCAGAAGGTTTTACAAAGATCTTTGGCTTTCAGAGTCGCTCTAAGATAAGCATTTTGTTAGACTGTGGCAAATTCAAAAAGAGTTGCTCAGAGATTTAGTCTCTCGGTGGGGTGTTCTGAATCTGCAGGCAGGAGAGTGGCCCCAAACATATTCCATTTCCTTTTGAAAACAAGTTTCTTCCTGAGATATGTAAAAAGGTGCCTAGCACATAGTAAGTACTCAATAAATACTACTTTAAACTCCTCTGGCTACAGCACAAACTGATGTGTCTTGAGAGCCCTTTACGGGCAAAATATCTGCATCATTCAAATTTTATCCTACAGAACAGC
Organism: Cynocephalus volans; assembly: GCF_027409185.1. Classification (NCBI taxonomy): domain Eukaryota; kingdom Metazoa; phylum Chordata; class Mammalia; order Dermoptera; family Cynocephalidae; genus Cynocephalus; species Cynocephalus volans. The sequence goes on along the minus strand of NC_084465.1, from coordinate 132,933,140 downwards.
TGTGGGAAAGGCAACCATCCCGGGCTGAAGCGGGAGCCCACACATAATCACATGCTTTGAGCAGATGCTGCACCACGATGTTCTACCACCGATGCGCATGAATAATGGAAAAGCAATTGAATATCCTCAAGTATTTTCATTTTCACAGCAGGGACCCAGGTTCAGCTACTGCTTTCATGTGGCAACACTGAAATCAAGGCATGAATAAGGTCTTTCTGAAGCTAATCAACAATTATCCTTCACCAAAGAAATGAGCCTGCCGTACTTGGATGGGAAGACGTCTGTAACTTACAAACCCACGTGTTTCACAGCCTCATGCATCCTAACATCAGTTCTTAGAGGAGGACTGTGTAAGTGTTTCTCCCTTATGCACTTGGTGCTAACAAATGTCAGCTGTTGTTGTTTAATGATGATGCCAACACTGACACGTTATGTCCAGGTAACTGTCATAATAGACTGCACTTTCCAGAGATCTGGGGTGAGCACAAATAAAGTACCCAACTCACATCAGCAAACACTGAGCTTCCTTCATCTCTGGATAGAGTGAACGGTGGATGGCAGACCGTGAATACAGTCCTAAGGGTGTCCCAGGAGCCCTGACAAGTTGGCACCAAAGAAATGGCCAAGGAGCTAAATGATGTCAGGTTCTAAAGTTGGATGGCTGCAAACCACAGGACAGAACTGGCTCCCCGCAACACACACCCTCAGTTAGGGAACTCCCGGGTCATGGACATGCCTCTCTGTGAGAAGAACGGCACCTGTCTCTGCTTAAGGTTTAGACCCCAGCCATCCCTTTCCACGGCAGGTGTCTCATGGCCACCCCTCATTTACTGAAGCGCCTCCCAGGAAGGGAAATCCTTTTGCCTGCAGATGGTAAACGCATCTGTGGGAGTTGGCGAGGAGACTGTACCCCCTGAAGGCCAATGACCGAGGGTTAGCAGAACCATGAACTAGGGGACAGTGCCTTGAGAATGCCCTGGCCTCAACTACTGGAAGTTCAAAGTGAAGGCTCCTGAACGGGAATGTCCCAGTTGAGTTCAGCTCTCAACGGGGAGACAGACGTTTCCCCAACCACGGAGGGCATTGCAGGTGCAGCTCAAAACCTCGCATTCAGTAAGTCAAAGAGCAGGCACCATAGAGCCCAAGTGTGGTTTTCAAAGCGTTTTTGTTTTTTTCCAAATAAACACTGTTCCTCCACCTTAGGGAGGAAAAAGTACTAAGCTCCCCAGCAAAGCTGCAAATTCCTACAGGGCAGGAGCTGTGCATTTATAATTTACGATCCCCACTGATGGATCCACTGTAGGGGCTCAATAATGTTGAATGATTTAGACCCCCAAATCCACACATAACAGCCTCATCTGAGCATTTACCATTAACACCCTGGGTTTCACTAGAGAACTCACAGGAAAGACAATACTCGGCTTTCAGTCTCTTCACCAATGGGGACGTTAATAAAGACAGATAAAGCAGACACAGAAAAATGCAGAAAAAGAAAAAACATATATTACCAGCTCTGAAACAAATGTGGAGGGAACAGGTGGCCTGGAGGGCAGGGAGGACCGGATTCTAGTGACTGGTCAGAAATGCAGCTAAGTCACTGTCTCCAGAGGGCCTCCTGGTTTAAACTCTGGCTTCATGTGGGATTTCAGCATCAAAAATATTTGAGGGTAAGGACCCATAAATCTTCCTTTTAAACAAGCTCCCCTGTTGCTTCCTAAGTTTGATCAATCATCACTAACCTACGGACTTCAGATGGATGTCGTGCTTAGGAATAGTTACCAAGGAGTTGCTCAAACCAGGAGCTTTGGGATGTTAAAAAAAATTAACTGGGAGGCGACTGGGCTGAGGCTGTTCCAGTGGCTTGGGTTCCTACATAAGTCAACGGAAGCCCTAAGGAAACAATAAAACAAAACTCAAGTTTAACCAGTCAAAACCACTAACTAACCTCTAACTAGGAACTTAGCATCAGGTCACACCCAAACGAGGCCCAGCTGTAGACAGCGTTCAGTCTATAAAAACCTGCTCACACTATTAAAGTGGAGCTCTCTGAACCTGTCCCAGAGGTTAGTGCTGTCCAATTCATGAGTCCTTTAATGCTCACATAAACTCAAATTTATTTTGTCTAAAGATTTTCTTTTAATGGGGATAAATGCAATCCCTCCCCCAATTCTCCCCATGCTCTCCTCACCCCTGCTTCCTTTTCCCCAGGTCTTCCTGGGTTATCTCCTCCCTTTTCAGTGTGTCTTACTGCCTGCCAGAGGATGAAACCCTAGAGTCTGCACTCCCAGTCTCCCCCACAGCTGGGTTCCACATGTGGCCTGAGCACCCCCAAGCAAAGACTTCACCCTTGCAGAGCAGGGAAGACCTTGAATTCACATATCTGGAGCTGTGTGATTTATATGGGGCCGGCTACAGAACTTGCACAGCCCAGTACAAAGCAAAAACACAGGGCACCCTGTTCAAACAGCAGAGAAAAGTCTTTCCCCTTTCTTCTGCAATCTCTTTCTCAACCTGTCATGGCATGTTTCTATTTGCTGTTTAATGTCACGCTCCCGCAGGTGGCAGTGGTTGCTGGGTGGGGGCAGGGGAGTGGGCAGTGAGAATTTACCCTGGAGAGGCAGTCAGGTGGTAGGGGACGGAACCTCCCTTGAGCAGAGCACATTCATCAGACTTGACTTATAAAACACAAATGCAAATATAAAATCGGGAATGTCAAGACAGCCCTGGATGGGTGGCCCACCATGGTTGCAAATGTCCCAGGCAGCAGGCCCTAGTCCATGAGTCTAGAATCCGGGGGAGGGTTTATTCCACATGCCTGCAGCACCTTAGTGACTGCCCAGGTTCTGATGACTCCCCATGGTCCTGACCCTTCCTGCACCTCCTGACCTTGCCAAATGGGAAGTCTACCTGCAACCATTTTGAGAATCATTCCCAAAAGCTCAGCACAGAGCCTGTTTCCCCAGCCTTCCGCCGTCTGTGTCAGCACCTGACATACCAATCAACCTGCGCTTCCACCAGCTGGAGCCATTTCTGCTTTCTGCAACCATACCCTGACCAATACACTCCACTACTCCCACGGCCCTGACAGCCGGGCCCTGGGCATGACAGCAGTGCAGCTGTGCCGCCTAAGTCAGCCACTTCCTTTAACACTGAGCAGGCCTGCACAGATGAGAACCACAGGTTCAACCTCCTGGAAATAGTTTTATTTTTAACCAGGAAAGAAAGTGTCTGCAAAGTACATATTTCCCAAGCAGACAAACTGCTTGTAACCTAAACTAACCTTTAACTTCCCGGTCATAGGAGACATTTTTACATCTGACAGAAACGCCTGAGTTCATTGACTCCCAGCAAGTTTAGAGCAGGAAATGAAAAGGGACATAGAAGCGGAGGCCATGCTCATTGGCTCGGTGGCTGGGTGGTTCCACGTTCTGTCTGACTCTTGGCTCTGTGGAGGCTGAGGAGTGTTGACAGTCTCAACTGCAAGGCATTCATAAGGCAAGAAAAATACAGCTGGGATCAGCATGTCCTGAAATGTCACTTCAAAACTAGCTGCCTATAAAAATAAGGATCACACCTATAGATTTAAGCATGGATGAGCAAAACAAACTTGTTTGGTTATAGAAGAAGTGATTGCATCTTGAAATGTTTAGGGTAGGGTTGCTAGGTGGTGGCTGTTTTTTTTCTTCCCCAAATCACATCAGTGCCAATCTGACATGTCCCAGTGTTCCTCCCTGTAATATGAATGCCATTGCACTCTCAAGGTGAACTCATCTCTTATAATGACACACACAGAATTTCACTCCCATGTTTTAATTAGAGAAGAGGGCAACACGAATTACCATCCAGCAAAAAACTGCCTGACCAATTGAGCGTCCCAAGCTTGGCAGGACAGATAATTCCAGAAGGAGCTAGATCTGGGGAAGGGTGGAGAGGGAATAAAGCAAAAGACCACTGAGGATTTTATTTTAAAGAAATATCCAGAGCTAGAAAATAAAGAAAATGTTTGGCAAACAGACTGAGGACAGTGGTATATTGTTAACAGAGAGGAAACATATCTCAGTGCCTGCTGCATTTCTACCTCATTCATTCATTCATTCAATAAATAATAAGTGCCTGTTATGTACCTAGCACTATGCTTGTCCTGTAGATGCAGAAATGGACACAGCAGAGTCGATCCTTGTCTTTACCAAGCCTCAGTCCAGAGGTAAAAAGATAATAAACAAATCATCACATAATCATACTGTGCAGACAAAGTACAGAGTGCTCTAAAACTACATCCAGTGGCCCACCACCTGTTTTTGTAAATAAAGTTTTATTGGAACTTAGACCACACATTCATTTGGATATTTTCTGTGGCTGCTTTCGTACTACAACATCCGAGTCTGAGTTGAGTAGTTGCCTGTATGGCCTGCAAAGTCTAAAATATTTACTATTGGACCCTTTAAAGAAAATGTTTACTGACCCTTGGTCTCAAATAATAAAACAGGGGCCCTAATTTAGACTGGTGTTTAGGAATGCTTCCCTGAGGAAGTGACATTTGAGAGGCATCTGAAAGATGAGGGGCAATGAGCCAGGCAGAAAGGAGAGAGAGGTTTTAAGCAGAGAGAACTGAGAGTGGGAAGGTCAGAGTGTGAAAAGAGCTGGGCATGTAAAGGGATTATAAGGAGTAAGGCAAATGTGACATGAGACAGAAGCAACTCCAGAATTTCTATCTACTAATAGCAGTAGCGCGGGTGTGAGCAGGTGCAGGAGTAACAGTAGCTAAGACAGCCACTGAGCTATTACTATGAACCAGGCTGTGTTCTGAGCACTCTACATACATTAACCCTTTTATTCCATAAAGGGGCTTATGGTTTCAACATATTTGGAAATGAGGAGTGTGGAAACTGCCTTTGCCCACACTTTACATGATACTGAGAAAATGTCCATTCACCCCAGAAGAGAATTGGAGAGTTGGGTGGGTCCACAGACACTTGGAAGGTCTATATCTCTGTCCCCCACCCCTTTAAGTACCACCGTGACAATGTCACTGTTCAGAGGGACTGACACACAAGACGGTCTCTAAAACAGGATATTGTCCTCACTTTAATTAAAGTTAATTATTAACATTCAAAAGAAAAATATCCTTGACTTAATTTTAAGAAGAACCTTATTTGTGTTTTCAGACCTAAAATCTATATTGAGAAATACTGGCAAATATGAAAAATCTTTGTTTTTAAAATAAGAGGAAAGGATGGATTCCAGGAAGGAAAAAGATGATGTCTGACATCCTCCTGCTCAGGAACTTCCAGAGGGATGATTAAACGGAAGGTTCACGAGCATTCAGAAAATACTAAGGTGCGGACCCTGAGCAGCACCGACCTCTTTCTCTGTCTTGGCAGAGCGGCCAGTTGCCAGGTCAGGAGAACGCTACAGACAGAGCAAGCACTAGACCAAGGCGTTTTCATATTATTTTGCAAAAGAAGAGACAAATGGGCTTTATAAAAACCCTACTGTGCAGACGCAGAGCTGGCTGCATAACCATAACCAGAGAGAACACCAAAGTGGGCAGGGCTGGCCTTCTTCCTGGGTCTTCCCCCGTGTGAAAATTGAAGCAAAGTGACTAGCCCACCCCAATGAGAAAAGCAAAAGCTATTTATTCAGAGATTGCTAGAACGAGGGAGTCAGGCACTGTCACTTGCGTTTGGCAGAGACTCAAAGGCACACAGAGGAGTGGAAAGCTTTACAGCGGAAAAGGGAAGGCTCATCCATGCCCAACCTACTGGAGGCCGTTGGCACAGGGAAGCTGTAGGTGGGCTAAGAGAACAGGGCATCCCACCTGATTGGCTAGGGGAGTTGATTTGGCTCTCTCAGCTTAATTTTAAGTTGCAGGTGAGGACAAAAATTAGGGCAGCTGCCAGTTATTGATCAAGTCCTGGCCATTTGGAGCCAACTGCTACAGGAGTTATTGTTTGGCTTCCTGGACTGGCTGCTACAGATTGGAGCTCAGAATTGCACTTTTATATATAGTCTAGCATTGTCTGTTTCTACAATCAGTCTCCCCTCCAACCACAGCTCTGTGTCTAGATAAGGAAGAACAAACTGCTGACGTGAGTTTTCTTGAAAGGGGCATGAAGAAATTTTAGAAAGTAGACAGAGAAAACAAAAAAATTAATTAGCCCTGTAACAGCCTGAACAGAAGTGACTCCATTTTGTTAAACTTCTAAATTAAGAAGTTTTTTTTTCTTACCCTTGTAACCCAAACCTCATAGCTTGCAGCTAGACATGAGAATACAATGATTCTTGTTCACATGATTGCTAGAACATAATGACTCTTGCTCACACTGTACACAGAATAATCATAGAAGAAATTATTAACCCAGATGGCAATTCTTTACTAGCTCACTAACTAGATCTTTTTGAGGTTAACAGGAACTGAATCTGTGACTTGACCTTATAGAGGATGGTCGGCTTGGATCAGCTCCCACCCGAGAAGTTCTTTGATGTTCATCTGCAATTTTATGATTATGTCTGCACGTCCCTGCTTAGGTCACCATGAGTCAGCCCCCCACTACCTGTCCCTATAAAACCCTTTGGGAAGTCTGGGGAAAGTGGAGATGGTCTTTGAGACATGAGTCCACCATCTCCCCAGGCTGCCTGCTTCCTGATTAAAGTCTACCTTTCGTTACACCAACACTTGCCTCTCAATTATTGGCTATTCAGCAGCAAGCAAATGGACCTTTGGAGGTGTCAGTAACAGTCCCAAATTTAGAGAAGATAAAATTAAAAATCCATTAAATGTCTTCCCCCACGGACAATCTGGGACATAAAGAATGACGGAATTTAAATGTATACACGGGTAGCTAACACAATGGTCAGCAATGTCAGTTTTTATGCAGTTAATCAGTGCATCTGGTACAGTAGATTGCTGATTCATTTGCCACTGGCTGTTCGACCTTGGGCAAGTCACTTCAACTCTATGAGCCATAATTGCTCATCTCCATAATAAACAGCTTGAACTAAAATCTCTCAGGTTCTTTATGGTTCTAACATTTTGATTCTGATCACTTGGATGGCTCTTTTATTCTACATGCAGCAACTTTATGTCTGACTAGCTAGATACATATAATTCATTAGCAGCTGAATTTGAAAAACAAACCAAATCACACCCATGGGCTGTTAATTGCACTCATTCAACAATAATTATGGGACAGTTACTATGAAAAATTTTGCTTAGGTGCCATGGGCAAAACAAGAAGACCTGACCCAGCACTAAAGGACTAGAGAAGTAAAGAGATGCTCATAATTAACTCTAAAGCAAGAAAGACGGTTCTAAAGATTCTATAGAAAACGATCAGCTTGCTATTGCTTTTTAGTGTGTTATAATTTGCCAAGAATTTTAGTTTGCTTTAATTTGCTTCTATGCCTTTTCCCCTCAGCTTTGATACTGGCAGGTCTCTACCGCAAAGGGCATTTAAAAGGAGGGCTTAGGCCAGAATATTGGCAACTCTACATTTTACAGGATGTTCTGGCTAGAGAAATCCCGGGCTCAGAAATTACTAAATAACTGCAAGGAAGGGGGACAAATGTCCCCATGAAGCTGATTTTCTTTAAAGTCTCTGTTCCTAGGAAGTGGTAAATGCCAAAAATTGCAATTTCCTGCCATCCACCCTCCTTCCCCATCTAAAGCTACTCTCTGTGTTGGAGGGGTGTGGAATATACCAATTTTATAAAGCAAATGTATTTCACAGGGCCTCCAAAGCCCTGCAGCTTCAGGTTTAGACTAACTTCTTAAAAGTACATATAGAAATGTTAACCTTACAAAAGACAGGAAATTTTCTCCAGGCTAAAGTCTCTGTTGTAAGATAAAGAATTGTAGCACAGCAAGGTTGCTGGCTCAAAGACAGATAAGTTACTTCATTGATATGTAAAAATGCTGGGGAAGCTGCTATAGGGAAAGAGAGTGTTTGCTAAGATCAAGCTTTTGTTGGTGGATCAACTTAACCTTTTGCAAATTGCATTATGGAATGTCACGTTGTTTGTTACCAGCCTCTATTGTTAAACTATAATTGGTCATAACCCCACCTATATTCTTTTCCTTTAACTTCCTGGTCTGGAGAATAAATGCAAGAACCCCAGTTGGTGGTTAATTTCCCAAAAGGAAGGAATGCCTCTCTCTTGAGGTGAGGGTTCTGGGAAATTAACCCCTTCGGGGTCTCTCACTGCTCGGAAGAGATGGGCTTTGAGTTACCCTTTTTGCGACTCCATCACCCAGGGGAAGAGAGGTGACAAATCCGTGGGAGGCAAAGCAACAGAGAGGCTGATTTTTAAAAGATGCAGTTTCTGAACACAAGAATACCTTACATTGCCACTAGCAAGATAAGGGACAGGGAAGATTTTTCACTTGCCCCTTTCTGTCCAGGACACCTCTTCTTTCCTGTTTGCCACTCTGCAGCTATCATCCAAAAACGCTTCCAGTTTCCCCAATTGAAAAGAATTGAAGAGAGACACATGCAAATCACAAAAAGCAACAGCTGCTGTCCCCCTCCCTCCAGCCCGCACCACCCACCAGCGAAGCCCAGTCACTACCTCCAGACTTGCTTTCAAAACGTCTATGGCCACAGTGAGCAGGTCAGCTGTTCTTATACACCAAATGATTCTGGATTACATTTTTGTACATTGCACACACTCTATTCACTGTAAAAATATATCAACATTACTCTCTCAAGTTTGGTACAGAGCATAGTTACTTTTTTTTTTTTTTTTTTTTGTCTTTTTCCTGACCGGCACTCAGCCAGTGAGTGCACCGGCCGTTCCTATATAGGATCCGAACCCGCAGCGGGAGCGTTGCTGCGCTCCCAGTGCCGCACCCTCCCGAGTGCGCCACGGGCTCGGCCCAGAGCATAGTTACTTCTTAAACAGCAGTTGAGACTGGCAAATTGGTTGTGGGTTATTGGGTTTTGGTTTTTTTTTTGGATGTCGGGTTCATTGGAAAGACTTTCTTCCTGTATTACTTCCTCTCCAGGGTGAGAGAAAGAGAGTTGAGCAGGTGCATTCAGTGGGGAGAGCAACGTGCTGCAGGAAATGGAAAGTTCTAGAAGACCAATGACCCCTTGGTTTGTCATTAGCAAAAAAAAAAACTACCCAAATACTGACTTGATATTTACTAAATCTGATGATGGAAATCCCAAAACAAATTAGCAAATGCTTTTTGAGAGTAAGGTTTCTCTTTGTTTGCCTGCAAACTCTCCTGGGTGTGCCTCCTATTTAAATTCGGTGACTAAAAGCCCTCAGGGATGAAGCTACTTTTCAGACTCGGCTAAGTACGCAGTCAGCGAACACAGGGCACCTAATCATTATTCTCCACAAGTTCACCATCTTCATGTAGCCAAACCAGCTACGAGTTCTCTCCACCCAGTCACTCTCCCACACATCTGGCAGGGCTCTGTGCCTTGCAAGCTGTCACCCATATATGGAATATAAAGGGACAAAGAGCAGCTGCCGTCCCCAAGTGCCCTGTCAATTTCCATAAGTACTGAACCATCTGCAGGGGCCAAGGGAAGACTTCCCCTTCAACCCCCGACGCTTCTCTAAAACATCAACTGATAAACACAGATTAACCAGAAGAAAAGGCATAACCAATTTTAACATGCTGGAGAGGGGCAAGGCACAGGGGAATCACAAGACAGCCACTTCCCAGTTTCCCAGCAGGGTATGGAAGCTTAAATACCAATTTTCATAGGGCAGAGAGAAGGAAGGGAATGTAGACAATTCTTCTGAGGGACAGTAAATGATTATTAGGAAATGAGCCCCAGAGGCAGATGTCATCTGTGGAAGTGTGCCCAGCTGTGTGGACCTCCCAGTCTTTTTCCAAGTTATCCAATGAGATTCCTAAGGAAGGGGATCTTAAGAGAATTGTATTTCTTTTAAGAAGCTTTCTTAGTCAGATAAGAAAATTCCAGAAAGTCCCTCCCTGCGCTTGGGGTGAGGGGAACACGACAAGGTGAGAGGTACCTTGATTCTGAGGCTTTATTTCTGAGGCCTTTCAATTTTCAAAACACCCAGCATGCCAAAGCACCATATTTTGGGGAACAGTTTTCTGCACCACCTACATATCCAAGTTTTTTCCATCCCCTTTGGGATATTCACTTATTTTATATTGATTTGCTATATAGTAACACATTTCGACACAACATAGATGGGAACTACTTTACTTAATACATGCATGTAAAAATATCCTTAAAATTTTAAACCCAAATCACCAAAAAGACAGTGTTTAAAAGAGCTTGACTGCAAAATCTTTAATAAATCAATAAATCCTTTCTATAGCAGAGCCACCCTCTAATTTATCTCTTTGGGTTTACTGGTGACAGGTCATACATCTAAAAAAGACTACAGAAATACTAAGGGAAATCCAAATATCCTCTCTTGAGCACTGAATAACAGAAGCGTGAAAATTTTTTACTAAAATTATATGTAAATATGAATTCGAGACAGAATAAGGATGGGACTCGGCCCATTGACTCAGCCCCTCACTCCTATTTTCAAAGAATCCAGTATACCCAGCTAAGCTATTTTTCACAAACTAAGATAAGCAACTTTTTTAAACCACAGACCTCCCCCAAGCACTTAGCCTGAGTCCTGCATGTGCACAAAGCTCCAAGGTGACCGCTACAACAACCCTTCTGGGGTAGTGGTAATGAGCAACCCACCATCTTGGAGCAACTGAGCAGGCACAAAGACCAAAGCCCTAACTGGGCATGCACCTATGCCACAATCAGGGAGAACAGAATGGACCACCTCCAGAGGCGCAGCATGATGGCACTGGCCTGCACTCTTTGCCCTATAAAAGGACCCCAAACATCTCCCCTCAAAGAGACAGGTTCTCTATTGCTGCCTCCTTTACGCATAAGTCTATCTCCTTTTAATAAAGTGTTGCTTGCTTTACTGCTGGGCACATCGTTCATTTCGATGCCTTTGAGACCCAAGAACCTGGTCTGGTAACAAATTTTTTATTACAAGAAAAAGAGTTCCACTGCAGCCCACACACACCATTCTACCTGTACACTCTGATGAAGCCTTCCTGCCCTGTTCTTCCAGTTGTGTTTGGTTTTGTCTGTCTGTCTGTTTGTTTGGCGGCTGGCCAGTACGAGGATCTGAACCCTTGACCTTTGGTGTTATCAGCACGATGCTTTCCCAAGTGAGCTAACCAGCCAGCCTTTCTTCCAGCTGTTTTTGTCAGTCTGGTCCAGTGGTCCTCAACTCTGGCTGCACGTTAGAGGCACCTTGGAAGATTTTTTTTTTTTTTAAATATTCATGTCCAGACACCAGTCTCAGAAATTCTGATTTAATCGATCTAGAAAAGGCCCAGGTGGTTTTAATACACAGACAGTATCCAGAACCGCAGGCTGTAAGCACAGTCGATAAGTCGCTGCGCATCCATCACCTAACCCTGGATCAACACAGACAGCTAGAAAGTCAATGTGGTTTTAGCTCCAAATCTCCTCAAGGTTTGTACACATGATGCTATTAGAGGGGCTTCAAACCTTCAAACATTATTTGTGCCTGTTTATTTGGGGCATCAAACTGTTTATTTGGGGCATGGAAGGTGATTATGGGCTGGCTACTCCTCAGTCTTGCTTATTAATTTTAGGTTATTTACCATCACAATCGCTCTCAATGTTGCAGAGAAGTTTCTTTTCCCTTAAAAGGAAAGGAAATCATAAAATCAGCACAGGGGACTCAGAGATCATTTCCAACTACACCATTTTCAGAGGAGGAACTTGAAGTCCAGAGTGAACAGTCAAAACTGCTCATCGAAAGATGCCCAGAGTGAAAGGTAACCAAGGAAACTAAACCATGGCCAAATTCCCCTACAGGAGATGGGCTTTAAGACCAATCTCTGCGAGTCCTGAAGAGCTAGAAGGTAACTAGCTAGCAGCCTTCCTGTGACTCATGTTCCTTATCAGTAACATGAGAGAACTGATCTAGCACAGCAGATCTCAAAAGCTGCTCTAGGGACCAGTGACAGGCAAGTTCTCACCTGTCAAGGATAAAATCAGAAAAATAACTTTAGGAAAGTGAGCAGTTTGGGGTTTTGCTTTCATTTTTTTTTTTTTGCTTACTTTCTTTCTTTTTTTTGGCAGCTAGCTGGTCCGGGGATCCAAACCCTTGACCTTAGTATTATAACACCGCACTGTAACCAATTCATTTTTTTTTACTTAAAACATTTTCTTTAAAATAAAATGTTATTGATTCTGAAATTACATCTGTCCTGTATTTTTTACAATGTTTAGTTTTTTTCTTTTGTGAAATGATTTTAGCAATGGATTTTAACAACAGATCAAAGGAAGTTGGTTTGCCTGGGTCTGGTGAGGGAACAGCAGAGAGTGGCTGTGCTCCTCAGCATGTGACTGAGGAGGTGATTCTTGGGCTGCGGGTGAAGTAGTGGAGTTAGGCTCCCTCTCTCTGTACTAGCTTTGGACTGCCCCTCAGTGCACGCATCTCACTTGTTTAGTAAACTTCACTTATGCTGTCCTACATAAACATCCTAACCTTTAAAATATATGATTGGTCCTATTTTGACTGTCTTGGGCTCTTTCCACCATCACTTGGAGTCCCACTTGCAGATGGCACCCATGAGGGACATTCCCAGCTTCCCCAGGTCCTGTCTTGCCATTTCCCTCCCAGGAACATAAGGACTGGGATGACAGTCTCACATCAGAGACCGGCCTCTAACATAGAGGAGGCCACTAGCTCTGAGACTAGCTGTAGAGGAGTCAGGAGCCAGGTGGAAAGTGAGCACTCTATGAGAGGAGACAGAAAGGGAGTCACCTGGAGCCCTGTGTCCTTGCATCGGCCCCTTCAAAGCACAGCACCAGAGAGGTATGGAGGACCAGGAAATGGCATTGCGTAAGGGGTGCAGGCCAAGTGACTGTCACGTGTTTACATGCATATTTCATTCCATTGGATTCGAAACTGTCTGAGCATTTGCACAAAGGGTTAAAGCAGGACCAGCATCACTGGGTACTGGAAATGATGAATCTCAGGCCCCAGAACCTGGGGGTGAGGCCCAGCAATCTGTGTTTTCACAAGCCCTCCAGGTGACTTTGAGGCCCCTAAAACTTTGGGAACCTCTGGCTTAAATCTCTAATTAGTTCCAAGGAAGACTGGCCAAGCTGTGAAGACTTTCTCAGCAAGGGCTTATCCTCAGTTGACCTCTTTGCAGGGGAGACAACACATTTGGTCTGAATATCAAATATTCAGATATCAAATATCTCCCAGCCTCATGACTAATACGACCAGGACAAAACCTAGCTGCCCAATAGTCTGAAAACATCAGTTCGTTAGCTTTTTTTAATCCAGGAGTTGTAATACATGTTTGTATTAGGAGGCAATATAATACACAAAAAAGGGCTTACATTCTAGGGAGACCTTGATTTTAATCTCAGTTTTGGCAAGCTACTGGACCTTTCTGAATCTCAGCTTCCTCATTGGTAAAATGGAGATTTGATAACCCACCTTTTGGTGATATTACAAAGTGTGGAGTAGATACAGATAGCAATAGGAATTCGAGTACTCCATAAATAGTATATGCGGCTACCATCATCATCTTTATCAATGCTGTTGTCACCTCTCCTCCAAGTCATTACACATTTATGGTCTACTGCTTGGACAATGGCCTTTATGGCTTTGGTGAGGAAGTCCAACTTTTTCTTCCTGGAGAATCACATTTCACTCATCCTTAATTATCACTTAAAATTTATGGCTCCTATTCCAAATAAAATCAAGATATCCTTGTTAGCTTTTTAGTTACTTATATAAATCTCAGGGTTCAGGCATTGTTTTAAGAATCTACGCTCACAAGACAATCACAAGAACCCGAGATAGTCAAGTCCAGCCTCCTGCTCTCCGAGCACACAAAGACAAAAGAAAAATGGATGTTCCCAGAGGGAAGAAATTACTTACACTGAAAACACATAAAAATGGTGCCCGAGTGGGGACAGCCACTTGGCCATCATAATTTTCTGATGATCCTAAATCTGGTTAGTACAATAACACTCATGCAGTGCTCAAAAAAGATTTAAAAACACTCAAAATGGAAATCAAATGAGAACGGCCAACGCATGGAGTGTATGAGGAACACAGAGAGACTCAGACCCATTCACTTGTGGACGACATCAGATGAAATCTAAGAGATGGTTCCCATCAGGAAAACAGCTGTTCATGTCTTACTGGAAATGGGATAAGCTATTTGAACAATGGCAAGTATCAAACTATATGTTTGCCTGAACAATGTCTCTGATATTACACACCAAAGAAAGAGCAACTTGGATAATTGGAGCCATCACAAGAGAAGAGCCATGGAGAAATCAGCTCACCTGTTCCTCTCTCTAGATTGAGCTAACCAGCCAGCCCTGTTTTCTTTTGTTTTTTGGCGGCTGGCTGGTATGGGATCCAAACCCTTGACTTTGGTTTTCTAACACTGTGCTCTAACCAACTGAGCTAACGGGCCAACCTAGACTGTATTTTCTAAGTTTTCCACATGAGATACTATAGTTTCTCATTCCAATATTAGATAATGTTCCCCAATAAGAATTTGTTTTTATCCAACTTAAATTTCATCAGTGACTTCTGTGTTCTTGAGTCCCATGTTCTATCCTAGATTGGCCAACAACTAGTGGTGAACTATGATTGTTTAATCTTTGTGGGACTCTATCTTCACTGTAAAACAAAGGAGACAGATTATGATTCTAATTCTCATGAACTTAAAACAAAAAAGCACAGTGCCCCCATAGAATGCTGGTCACTCAAACACAATAATAAATATATGTTAACTAATGACAGTTGTCCAATTTTTCCAGGTCAAATAATACCAGTTACTTCTGTCTGTCCTACCAGAGCCTAACTTCCAACCTCTGGCCATTCCTGGAGTTCCCCATGGAACCCTCGCCAAGCACCCCCACATTCTTCTTAGGCTGGTGCCCGAATCAACAGGACACCATACTCCATGACTTTCTCTTTTTTCTCTCTTTTTCATGGGGCTTAAATGATACAGTCCTTGACAATGTACATTCCCTTTTTCAAGGACAAAGTGAAACCTGTTCTGGTTAACAAGCCCTGTTTGAACAGCAAGGCTTCTGCATACAAAGTACACTTTCTACCGTCATCAGAAACAAAGTACTCAGAGGAGTTAATCTGAAGCTAATTCAACCCTTGCGGAGTCACTGGCTTTGCGCACCAAATTCTGTGAGCACTGGCTGACTACGGTCTTCCATTGAAGTTATATTTTTAAAAGAAGAAAAATGCATATTTTAGTCCAAGTGAATTAGTACAGCCTGGATGTCCAATACAGGAACATCTATTAGTTAAGCTACTTATAGATCATGTTGAGGAGCCAACTGTAACCTTAAGAATGATCTAGACAAAGAAGAAGACTGGCTCATGCAGCCAGGTTTGAATGATTAAACCTTCAGGAAACCCCTCATGGGCAATTCTGGCTCTGCCCAATGGACCTGTGAGGTTTCACACAGCCATCTTTCCCTCCACAGAGGAGATGGGGTCACTGGTCATGGGTATGGTTCTGAGGGCTTTAAAAGAAGGTCATATGAGAGGTTAGTCTCCTTCTTCTCTGCTATTTTCTGCCATATGAGACCCCTGGGTCACTGTCACCACCACCAAGGCCTTCACCAAATGTATTCTCTGGACTTTGGACTTCCCAGCATCCAAAACTGTAAGCAATAAATTTTGCTTTCTTTTAAATCACCAGGTTTCAGGAATTTGTTATAAGCAACAGAAAAAGACCAATACAAGAGTGTTAGTCAAGTGTTGGACAACAGCGCTTAATGTTTCAGAAAAGTCCAGTGACTCTATGAAAAGCCTAGCATGTTTGGCAAGTCAAAATTCTTGGTGATCTTTAAGGAAACATGGCTGGGCAGAAGCCACGTTGTTTAGGGGTTGGTCAATGAGTTGTTGGTCAGTGAGGAAGTACAACCGTAGATGCAGAATCTCGATTTAAAGAAGCTTAGGAGTGCAAGAAGTCAAGAGGAAGGAAACGAGCGAAGAAAAAAGGAGAAAACTAGGGGCATTCTGAAATCATCACATCTACAGGGTGAAAACCACTGTTCTAGAGGTCAGACTTTCAGAGGATGAATCCCCCACTATTCACCACTGATAACAGTAAGTGTTGGCTTCATTTGCTCCATCTTCAAAATCCAGGCTACAGTGATGACTTACCTTATAGGCCTGGGTTTTTGTCCAGTGACTGTAATGCATCTTGGCAGTGCCATCACCATAGCATGCAGTCGCTCATCTGTCTGTGTAAAGTAGCCCTGCACGACAATCAAAACAACCATTTCCATCACACCCCCTCTCCCACCTACCAATGCCGCCCACCACCAGCACGTCTGACACCCACAGGTGTCACTGACTGAAACAAGCCCAGCATCCAGGCTGTAGGCCTGTGGCTGGATGACTGTCAGGCCTGGTCTCATTTCTCTCCGGCCTATGGGGGCATATTAATTAATTCTGTCATTAGACATCCTGTTGGAAGGAAAGAAGAAGATCTGAATGAACAGCCCCAGATCCCACCTTTTTCTTTACTTCTCTATTTCTGTTAATGGTCCCAGCATTCTCCCAACCACTGAGACTTAAAAACTCACGTCCCTCATTCCTGACCTCCCATTACTTGAAGGGTTCCATTGGCCTCAATGCCTCCAGCAAGGTCAACATGCTCTTTTAGTGCCACTCCCCTCTAGCCAGGACTTTCACAGTCAGATCCCAGGTGGTCAATGGATCTCTATTCTGACAACACCCTAATCTACCCCCAACCCACACACCACCTCAGGAACCATCCTTAATCTTCCCAACGTTAGTTCCCAGTCCTCTATGCCAAAAGCTTCCATGGTTACCATTGCCTAGCAAATGACATGCAAACCCTTCAGTCTCAGAGTGAGCCCCTTCCCAGTCTTCTCACTCGCATCTTCTCAAACACTTCAGCCAGTCTTCCAAAAACAGCCCAGACTTATCTCTTTCCGTCAGTACCTGTTCTGGCTGCTCCATTCACTGAGCTGCTTCCCTGTGCCTCCATCCAGGAAAAGCCTACCCATCCTGCAGGGTCCCCCCATTGCCACCTTCTTCTGTTTCACCAGTGGCTATGACTGGTCCCTTTGCTGAACGGCTCTGCAATGTGCCTGTGCCTCTCCCCCAATGTCCTTGGGCTGCTTCTGTGGGCAATTGTTGGGTGTTTTTAGAACCCTCCCTGTCTCAGCTCTTGGCTCCGTGAGGTGAGGATGAGGTTTGATTCGTTTTTGAAAATGTATGTCAGTCATCAATAAGGTTCAAGAAATGAAATCTGTTCATTCATCTCAAAACAGTGCCAGTTTCTTTCCAGAAGGCAGTTTACTCATTGAAATTTTGGAGCCTTAATAAAGTCTTTTCATATTTAAAGTTCTGGAGCAGCTGGAAACAAGACACTAATCTCAACCAGAGTATTTTCAACAATAGGGGTATGTCTGTGGTTGCCATTCACACAAGTCCCTATGCTTCGGTCTACATTTTAAAAGAGAATATTCCATGTCCCATCTGAGAAGAACTGAACAAAACTGGAAATTCTGTGCCACTTCTGCTAGGGATTTAATGTATTATATCAAAACCTGTTTGGTTTTTTTTTTCATTTTTAGTTTTTTGGCGCCTATTTCCATCTTTGACATAAATACAAATTTACCACTCTCAAAAATTTTTTGTTAGGACACATGTGCTATGTTTTTGAAATACTTGACAATTCTATAAAGTAAAGCATTTTGATTTTTCAGAGGGAAGGGAATACATGTTGTCTTCCTCAATCGTCCCTCTTGTGAAATTGGTACAATTTGATTCGCCAAAAACATACCAATCACCTACTGTGTAGCAAAGACTTTGCCAGGCACTAGAAATACATTTGGATCTCAGATATCAACCTGATCCTCAAGGGGCTTTCAATCTGGAGGGAAAGAAAGACAAGTAAACGGCCATTACTGTATACTGTGGTTAGTGTTACAACAGAGGGAAATACCGGATGCTCCTGGAGCGCACAGAAGGCAGCTAAATCACCCTGGGTTTCCTAGATCAGTGCTTCTCACAGGTAAATATGCAAATGAGTCACCTGGGGATCTGGTCACCATGCATGTTCTGATGCAGTGGGGTGGGGCCAGCGGGTCCGCATTTCTAACCAGCTCAGGGAGACACTGATGCTGCTGGTCTGAGGACCACACTCCGAGCAGCAAAGAACCCAGAGGACTAGACCCCCACACCGAGGCCAGAGGAAATGACATGAAACAGCCAGAGGGGAGACCACAACACTAATCACTCCTGTCTTCATGAATCTTAAAGAGGTGAATGAAGAGGAAGGGGGGAAAAAAAGAATTAAAGGCATCCACGTAAATATCAACAATCTTGGAAGTGTGATGTGGCTTTCTTAAATAGAGGTAAGAGTCTCCAATTCACAGTAAGTAGAATAAGACAAAGCTAAATTACTTAAAAGTTTGAGCTATAAAATATTTTTAAAGGTAGTTATTTCACTTACTTGTTGACTCTTGAACCTACTGCTCCCAGGGTCATTGCTACACCTACTTAGGTGAAAAGTTAATTACCAACATTTAACATGCTGATTTCAAGAACTTAAAAATATTCCTTTTCCTAAGTACGTTTTATAATACCTTCATAAGTATTTTTTATTCTATCATATGCTCACTGCACAATTTTTTTTTAGGTGGCTGGCCGGTACAGGGATCGAACCCTGGACCTAGGTGTCAGCACCACGCTCTAACCTCACCATCCAATTTTTAAGAGGAGTAGAAAAGATGAACTTCAATTGGATCTACATCCTGAGTAAAGAGAGCTCAAAATAACAGGATTTTCTATAACAATGTACATGATACCATTCCAAAAAAGATACTATGAAAAATTCTAAATGACATGTTGATATTATAGGTTATTTTATCTAAAATAATTACAGTTTAGGCAAGTAAATGAATACAGTTCACTACTGAAAAAGGAAATTAAACATACACACTAATTGAGCTCTTGAGTATAGAGAACACAGGAGTCTATAATATATACTCTGAGAAGTCTCATTGCCACGCAGACCATCTGTTCATCTGACTCCGCAGCAATATTGTGAAAATATGAAGGCATATTTCTTGAGTACGTAGTTTCTTCAGAACACAGTCTCCATGCAGAAATTTATATAATACTGCTTGACACTGTGGTCTTTATAAAGAAAAAAACAGTCTAAATTACTTTTTAAAGAGGCATATTATCTTTTTGAAAAAGTGATATTGACCAAATAATAATAATAGTAATAAATTGGACTTATTAATAACTTAACAATGATTGTTCCCAAAACGAATTGCCTAAATGAGCAAAAGTACCCAAGTCTGCATAACCAAACACTGGATCAGTTCAATTAAATGACTATTTTGGAAAGTAAAATCTACTGACCATATTCCGCCAGGAAATTAATTCAATAAGCAACTTACTCGTGGATACTTCTGACAGGTCAAACTTAGCTTACCAACCTGTTCCTACAACCTTTTACAAGGTTTTAAGAAATGAAGCACTCCAAAAAAAAAAAAAAGACAAATACTTAAAAATGAAAAAGAAAGAAAGCAAAGAACTCATACTGGTTCCTGGAACAAGACAATTAAAAGTTTCAACCATTCTGTTGGCATCTCAGTAAAAGTGGCACCCACCCACAACATGCCATGTTCTGAACCCAACAGCTCATGGGACCCATCCAAAACGGGTACCTTTATGCTGCAGTTAACAGAAAAGAGGAGCCCACAAACAGATTTGCCTCCCAAGTGTTAACATAAGATACACTAACATTCTAATTTAATACCATGATTGGAGACACTGCATTAAATCTGGACTCTGCCGTCCTTTAGGTCCACCCTCCCAGTTACTATATCAAGTGGCATTGTTCTGGCAGAGATCCTACCAGGATTCAACAAACAACAGCAACAACAAACCAGACATTCCCAGCAGGGAATCAGATCTGGATTTGTGGAAACACAGTTGAAACTAACTTAACTCGACCCAGGGAAGCATTCACATTCATTTTAAAGAAACATCTACATTACCCCTTTGCTCTAAAACCCAAAAAGGAGACTCATTAGAAAGAGTTTCTAATGCTTGAATAAAAACTTCTTTCTCTAAGTTTACTTTGATACTTAGAAAAATTTACATATTCCAGTATAAAAACTTATTGAGAAAAACCTCATGGCTTCCTGAACAGGTCAGCTTATCCCCCAAAACGCAAACCTCTAGACAGGTCACTTGGTTGCTGTTCATGGGCCACCCCTTCCCTTCCTTACCCACTCCGGGCCGTCCCTCAGGATGACCCAATGTCCCCCACACCCACTGTTGCCCACCACGGTGCATGAGAAGGCAGCCCTCCCTTTGTTTCCAGAACATCTCGGAAAGCTACGAGAAGGAGAGTACAGCTCTCTGGCCTGCAGCTGATGGAGAGGATGGAAAAGGTCTTCCTAGATTATGACCTCACACTGGCCTAGCCCTTTCCATATTTTCCAGATTATTCCACAATCTGTAGCTGGCTGCTTCCTACTGCACTTCTGAGAAGTGTTATCTTCATTCTATTGACAAGCAACTGACACCAAGGGTCACCATCATAGAACACAGCTGATGATGGATCAAAGCCTTTCCAATGTTTAATCTTTAGTGTGCTCTGAGCTGGCCTCTGAGCTCCTTTCTAGAGCATTCCAGAGAACCAGAGGCGGCTTGGGGAAGAACGTGATGGTAATTCAAGCAGCCCACAGCAAGACTGCATCTGCACTGAGGGGAAGTCAGAAAGAACAGTACATCTTATTGAAATCACAGGGGGAATTTCCAGATTCAATATCCCATACTGGAATTTGGCCAAGCTACTAGGGTAGATTCTTAAGTCCTTGCCAAACCTACCAAGGGGCTTTTAAAGATGAGCAGGAATTATTTTCTTGCATCCTCCCGAAGGACGCTCTACAGAGAGGCAGCATGGTTATGTGCATAGAGTTCTGAATGAGGAGGAGAAACCATCATTCTGGATCCACATCTGCCCGAGTTAGCTCTGTGACCTGGGGCCAGACACTCGACCTCTCTGGACCTGTTTCTTCATCTGCAAGTCAAGAGAACACAACCAAGATCTCTAAGCTCCTTTTCCAGTTCTAACGCTCTGGTGACTCCAATGTTAAGAGAAGCTAATGGTAAGAGAGACAAGGAGGGCAGGAGCTTTTTCAACCAGAAAAACAGTAAAACTGGTGCATCCTGGACAACTCTGCCACGGCACTGAGCCCACCACTGCAGTACCTTCTCTGCTGAAAGGGGCCAGCCACCTCATCGCCGCAGGCTCTGTTTCCACATCATCAGGACTTCCTTGGGCTCCAGTACTTGTGGGATATGATTTCTGGGAAGGCACCTTCTCCCTATTCCTGTTGTCCAGCAAGATGCCCCCCTATGCACACACATTTGGAGAGCCCACGCTGTGCGCCAGCCACCGTACTCCATGCCTCGTGCACCCTGACTCTTGGATCTCTACAACAGCTATGGAGGCAAGTTACTATTACCAACCCACTTTCCTGAAAATGGAAGCCCAGAGTTGAAATAACTTGCCTGCGCTCATGCACCTTCTAAGTGGTCTAGTCAGATGGAAACTTCGGCAGGCTGACTCTTGGGTCTTCACCAGTATTTTATCCTGCCTCCCTATGAGCTGAGAATTCACGATCAGAGATTTATTCTTCCACCATAAATAAGCACCTCCAACACACAGTGTGTTGTTTGAGACACAAGGTGGATAAAATCATGACGGAAAGAAACAGATAGAGCTAGGTTTGACTTCCTGCTCTACTCACTGCTGGTTATGTGGCTTCCAGAAATTTCTTAAATAAGTCCAAATTCTTCATCTGTAAAATGTGGATAATAATATCTACTTTGTAGGCTTACTGTAAGGAATAAATAAAACAATGCTTGAAGAAGTCCCAGCTAGTTTCTAAATTATAACAAGTAAGAATATCTGGATTTAAAATCTCAAGGAGATAGATAAATTGCTCTGGATTTCAGCAGGCTAGATTAGAACAGAAAGTCAAATTCTGATTTTAAAGTTATCAGTCTATTAAATTAATTACCGACATCTATTTCTTACTATTCGTTGGGAGTCATAAGACTTCGGTTTCCTGGAAGTTATTCTTAGAGTCTGCCAAGTTCCAGTAGTGATTTTCTACCAAAGGTGAGGCTGGGTACCCTAAAAGACGGAGACCAGCTCCTCAAGTGTGAGCTCTCTGCTGTCTCCCCAGCTCCATCACTCACCAAATGACACACTCTGCACCTCAGTTTCTCTTTCCATAAAATGGACAAAACAGCTCTGCTCTGCCCTCTCTCTCACAGATATACTCTTGTTATCCAGTAGTACGACGAGCGTGAGAATACCTAATATTTGCATAATACCTAATATTGGAACATTTTAAAGTTCAAAAAGGCTTTTCACATGCCTTACTATCTTTTTCAGGTACCCTAGACAGCATATTGTTGACAGCCTTGGGGGTCCATTTACTCAACGAAGCAAAAGAATGTATTGCTTTTCAATAGAAAGATATAAAAAGTGGAGATGTATTTAAAATATGTGTACATATATGTATATTCACATACATACATATAGTATATTTACATACAGGCATATACTTATACACATATATGTGCATATAGACCATCAGTTCTGGAGCCTTCAACAAGAACCAAAAACACCATATCTATTACAGCACAGCACTGCATTTATTAACAAATATCTTTATATTCCCAAGTGATACCTACCTACTACTTGTCCAAACCATACAGTCAAGACTATTTTTTAAAGTCATAAAAGAAAAAATGAAAATTGCAAAAAGAAAAAAGATATTAAATCCCATTTATCAAATTCCATGCAACTACTCTTTTTAAAAAATAATCCCTCCAATTGCATATTTCCCAAAACCTGGCTTAAGACCTCAAATTTAAGCTTTGAAGCCTCTGACCTCAATTTTAAGCTTTGACAAAAAGAGTTATATAGCTTTAAAATGGTAAACAACTGTTTAAACCACCCAAATGATAACCCTGGACTGAATTTCTAAAATAAAATTTATGCATCAAATTACATATAATTTAAAATATATAGTGAATCATAAATAAAGCTTTACTAAAATAATTTAGCTACCTATATAAATAATGCCAAAACCATGTAGAAGATAGAATTGATACAACCTAAAGTTTAACAAAAATGAAACAGCAAACTTTTGGTACATATTTATTTCTTTTTCTGTATTTGCCATCCTAGTCTATCTCAGAACTCCTTGTATTTAATCCTTTGTGTAGTGTGATTCTCCAATGTAAGTTGTTCTGACTTTTTAGGAATATTAGACTTCAAGATATATATACACTTACCTTGGAATCATTTAAGGGAAATTTGTATAAATCATTAGCTAAGTAAGTTTACAGAAGAAGAGAGAAAATATTTGCCAAAATATATTATTAGGGGAATTTAAACCACCAACTACTCCGCACAAAGCTGAACTCCCTAAGCAAACATCCAGCTTAAATGACGGGGAGATAGCACAAGAAAATAAGCACCCAAAGAGCTGACAGTTTCCAAAAGCGTCATAAAACACTGTTTCTTCAAGTACTCTAAATATCTACAGAGTAATATATATAGTATAAAAGGTGGTAGGAACAGCCAGACTAGATTTAAGTACGCTCTGTTGCCATAAGAGAACCACCTCCCCCTCAAGCCTGCCTCTCTTCCAGAACACCCCATAGTGGTTGAGGGACTTGCCACCCACCTTGTCACTGTGATGGTTAATTTTATGTGTCAACTTGACTGGCCTGAGGGATACCCAGAAAGCTGGTAAAATATTATTTCTGGTGTGTCAGTGAGGCTGTTTCTGGAAGAGATTAGCCTTTGAATCAGTGGACTGAGTAAAGAAGACCACCCTCACCAATGGGAGTGGGCACCATCTAATCTGTCGAGGGCCAGAATAGGACAAAAGGACAGAGGAAGGGCGAATGTCTTCTCTCTTCTTGAGCTAGGACGTCCATCTCCGGCCCTTGGACATTGGCACTCCGGTCCTCAAGCCTTCAGATTCGGATTAAATTACACCACTTGCTGTCCAGATCATAGAACTTCTCAGCCTCCATAACTGCATGAGTCAATCCTTCATAATAAATCTTCCTTTATATCTCTATATATCTATTGGTTCTGTTTCTTTAGAGAACCCTGACTAATACAATCTCCAAAGCCAGAGAGTAGGAACTCAGTGTTCATTTCTCCCTTCCCTTAAATCCTCTCTGCCCAATCAGTACCCAAGCCCCCATGTTTCTAAAGTCCTTAATCTCACCTGGGGACCCCCTCCCCTTGCCTTCACTCTTGTTGTCATGCCTTTAGTTCAGGGCTACCTTCAGGAAACCCTCCATCCCGAGAGGTAGACATCACCAGGCTCAGGCAGGAGTGATGGAGGGAAAGCTTGGTGCTGTGGGGTCTCCAAAGGAAGGGCCCCCTTAGGCAAGGACAATCAAGGGTGCATCGTGAAGGAGATGAATGGTCAAACGGCAGCAGGAAAGGATGGGAGGGGACACGGAGGCAATCGTGCTCCTTTCAGAGGGACTGAACTGACATGGAGATGAGGGTGGGAGGAGAGAACTGGAGAGACGAATCACAAGGTGGGGGGCTTGTTTACCAAGCAGTTGCCCTTCTATCAAGCAGGTGGCTTTTTGGAATTGAAGTAGAGAGGGCCAATATTATACACTTAAACACTCACTCACACAGTGCTGTGGGAGAAAGGACTGGAGAAAGGGAGACTGACCGACTGTTCCATGAGAGCCACGCTTCAGGCAACATTTGGGAAGCAGAAACTACAGGCAGGGAGAGGCCCCAGAGACACACAGTCCCTGGAGAGATAGACACACGACACACCTGCTCGAGCTAGTTTGGACATCCCAGTTTTGAGGGATACAGCCAATTCTATTTTCCTTCAATTCAAGAAGTTATGTAAGCAACGTCTGAGAAGTTACTATTACTAATAGAAATGCACTGAATCTGGATCTCTAGTCAAATAAAAAAATGCTCCTTGATTACCTGCTGTGGACAAAGCACCAGGAGAAGGCTGCCTGGAAGCCCCAGCTGTGCAGTTGCATTGGCGTCAGACCCATTTCATTTTGTCTGTAGACACACGCAGTCAGGATGAAAGAAACGACGACAGCCAGATGGTGGGGAAAATAAAGCTGAATTTATTGTCTACCTGGCAAATAAAACTACCTCACTCGGGAGGAAGTTCAGCAGGACTCCGAGAAATACAAAGAAAGGCCTAGATTTAGAGCAAAAAAAGAGGTAGTTCCCCCAAAAAGGCAAGATTCTGAGTTCAGGTCTCTGGCAGGGCCATATGGAAGACTGTCAACTCTTTTCTGCAATTAGATGCTTTCAGGATAGATTATATTAGGATTCCGGAAGACCTAGGGTCATTCAGTAGACAAGCTCACACGTGCCCAAAGCTTGGCAAGGTTCTGACTTTAACCACACACACAACATAAAACAATAACCAGCACCAAATAACTTATTGCATCCCTCAAACACTGTTATATGAATTGCATGGTTTTTCCCCACAAAATCAAGATAACTTTCAGGATGGATCTCCCCAGGCAGCTGAGGGTTCTAGGATCATAGGAGATCCACCTGCTCCTGTTTGTCATCACATGGCTTTTAGCCATTACATTTCACACTTCTTGCCTGTGCTACCTTCCCAGAGAAGGGGTCTCTCTATTTCAGAACATCCCCTTCTAGGCAGATCAGATAGATCCTTAAAAAGCTCTATTGGTGCCTGAGAAATTCAACCACTGGCTTTAACAGCTCAGCCATTTTGTTATTAGAAAAATGGTTTTGTTCACCTCCAGTCAATGACTTTCTATTGAAGTGTATGTATCTCTAACACAATAAACTAGCACTTGGCAGTGATTTAAACAAGTGCATGGGACCAGCCTCCCATTAGAACATTGCTGCAGGATCAGGAGCACGCCAGATTTCCACCAGTTCATGGACATCTAAGCCTTTCACTGGAGGCTATGACTTAATCCCAAAGCAGCTGTCTTCCTGTCTGGGCGCAGAATCTGCCTTCCCTCTAGTGAGTCTGCACTAAGGGGAGGATGTCTGGGCTAAAGTGGCCAAAGAATTAAGCTACTGCCCTGGCCTCTGAAGTCCTGCGCTCCTCGGGCTGAGGGGCCAACTCACACTCCATCCAGAAGGCCCACTCCCACCATGCTTTCCATCACCAACTCCGACCTTGAGGGCCTTTGGGGGCTCCAGCCCAGCAACCTAGGCTGGGCTTTGGCATCTGCTGTCTTCAGCAGCCATGACCCCAATACTGTGCCCAGTTCCACCCCGTGCTGACTTGACAACACCCACGCCAGCCTCTCCAGGCCAGGTACTACCACCAGTGCCCCTATCTCTCCAGCCACTCTCCACAAGCGAGGCCAGTGCCTGCTCCCCACTGATGGCATGAGGGACTCAAGTCAGTTCACCTTCTCATGATGAAATCCAGCTCTTCCAAAGGGACCACACTTGAGTTCTCTCCTCTCAAGGAAATTTCTCACCTAAAGGAAGCCGGCTGGCATGTGCATGCATCTGTAAGTATCTACCATGCACCTGGATGGATAAAGAGCAGCTTCACCCCCTGGAAGGTGAGACCAGGAGGAGAAGGCCTGAGAGCGGCTGTTCTCCACACTGAATAGGTTCTGTGTTAGAATCACTGGGTGGGGGCAGGAGAGAGGCTTTTTCAATTTTCCAATGCCATAACCTCCAATTCTAACCCAATTGGTCTAGGATGAAGTCTGGGCATAGGAGCTTAAAAAGCATCGCAGGTGATTTCAATGTGCAGCCAGGGCTGAGAACCAGTGCTTTAGAGAAAGTGGCAGAGACCATCAGCTGAGACTCCCATGTACCTAGATAGATGAGAACATGCAATTTCCAAACAGTTCCTGCCCAGGCCTCTTCCGCAAGGCAATCTCTGCAGCCTACAAAGTAACCATCAGAACAGCATGTTGAGTTCTGGGGCCATATTTCACTCTGACACTACCTCTTTCACCAGTCTGAGCCTCAGTCTGGGAAACTGAGCCTTCCCGACTGAGCAAAAGAGTCGCTCTGGATCTACTTTGCTGCTCCACCCACTTTCCAGCTTTATGCATCTCCTCTCCCTCCCTCTCCCATTTAAATGCAGGCTGTTTATGCATTTGCCTTTCTACTCCTGCAAAAGTGCTTTATGTGTTGCCTTGAAATTAGATTTGGGCAGTGCCTGTCCTCTAAATAAATAATACCACAGAAACCATAAACTATGATCTAACCCGAGGTGGATAACGCTGATGATGTTATATGCCATAATGCAGAAAATGCTCATTGGTGGGACTGCAGCTAACCATTCCTGGAAAAGCTCGTGCTGAATCATATAGATTTGCCAGAGACAGGCCAGCAGCTCTCTCTGCCGCATAGCAACAGCCTACCACGACGCTTATCAGGGTTTTTTTTCCCCTCGGAGCATGATTTAATATCTACTTATCAAGTAGAAAATTCATTTTGGAACTATTTTCAGAGCAAGTACAAAGACATCCTTAAGGATATATTAGCTGCATGACTTTAATCCAATGAAATAAATAAATCTCTCACCCTACAATAAACTCAGCACATAGGAGGAGGGCAAGCAGTCTCTTAAATGGGCCTACTTGGATGAAAAAGTGGGGAAATATACAAATGATCAGGATATGTGGCAGAATTCAGAACAGAGCAGGTCCATGTGGGATCACATCTATAATAGCTTAGTTATGTAAAGAACCAAAAGGTTGTTTTTGTTGTTGTTGTTGTTGTTGTTGCTGTTGAATTTGCTGTTTCAGAAAACTTTACCACCCAGTAAGCCCAGATCACAGCTGAGTTCCAGACCTGGATGGTCAACTGGTCATCTGCACCTGGATGTCCCCAAGACCCCCACATTCAGCATGTCCACATCAGAACTCATCACTTGCCCTCCTGCTCTTGCATTTCTGCTCTCAGTTAGTGAGGTCTTTATCCACCCAGCCATCCACATCAGAAACCTAGTAGTTATCCTAGAATCCCATCTCTCCCTCAGCCCTCTCCCCACTCCTTCCAAATCCCTGAGTCCGAGAGACCCCACCGTGTTCACACCCTCGTATCTGTATCTTCCATCCCAGCTCCATGGCTCCTGATTTAATCTGTTGCTTCTTCGTTTCTCCACCAGATCCTTCCAATGGCCTCCTAACTCCCTACACGTATAGAGTCCTGCCCCCTCCAATCTATCCTTCTGAATTCTGCCACAATAATCTTCATGAAACAATCCTGATCACATTGTTCCTTTCGTTAAAACACTTTGGTGGCTCCCCACTGTCTACAGGATAAAGTTCAAAATAAGAAGTGGGATACACAAGGCTCTCCACTATCCTACTTCTCCAACCTGACATCTCCCCATGCCCCACCTTGAACCTTTTGCAGCAGTCAGATGAACTACTTGGAGTTCCCCAGTACACCAGCTTGCCCCCTAATTCCTGTCCTCTGTTTGGTCTGCTCCTTCTGGTTGGAACGTCCCTCTGCCTTTCTGCCTTTCCCATCTGCATACACCCTACCCCAAAGGAAGAACTGGACATCCCTACACTTGAGCCCTGGTGTTGCTCCTACCACGGCATCTACAATTTCACTGCACTCAGTAACAAAACTGTGTGCTCCCAGAGGGCAAGAATTGCATCTTACCTCTTAAGCTCAGTGCCTAGCAGTGCCACCTGATGCACAGTGGGGATTTAACAATATTCATTAGATGAATGAATGTCTCCATGACAACATTCTAAGAGTGATTCCAAACTATTGTCTTTCCAGCTCATAGCTGCTTAGGATGTGGAATTGCCTCTATTCCACATGTGAATCATTTGCTGAGCACCAACAAATAAATCAGAACAGGAGACAGATCACCTTTCTTATCACTTGAGAAATCATTTATTTGTTCTTTACTCCTGAAACAAGGGTTGTACTTCAAGGCAACCCAACAGCTAATAGAAACTATCAAAACAAGTTATCCCAAATCCCTGGCCATCCCTGGTTTTAAATGCCTTCTCCCTGGAAGTGATTATTTGAATGAGGCACAGGGTAGTGCCCCTAATTACAGCAGAATGTCCATGGCATCAACGAGGGCTGGCGTATAAAGCCTACATCCGTGCCCCTGCCCATGTGGGTGCAAAACAACACTAAGAATAAAAACTGACTTCCTCAGCTATTTTACTTCTAAGCCCATAAGGGAGTCACATAAAAATAAGGGCACCACCCTCAATTTGCAAGTGGACAGCCCTGTGTCCAACATAGAACCTTTGGAAAGCTCTCAGCCCACCCAGAATTCCATCTAAAATGTCAAATATCTGTAATGTGTCTGGTGACAATGTCACTAGCAAATAATTTCTTCTCCAAGTCCTGATTTCATATTGGGAAATGGGCAATTTAACTAAATGTTTCATTAACATAGTGTTTTCCTGCTTGATGCTAATGTACTTAATTTGTTATTACAGATTCTCTTCCATGGAATCATTTCCTGCAATCCTCCTTAGGACAATCTGAAACTCACGGGGTTCCTAACAGACAATCCAGAGAACCTAGTAACAAACCAAACAAACAAGCAAAAACCCCTACACTAAAAAGCTATCTAGACCCATTTGTCCTGGAACACACATCACATATGCTGTGGGTTCCTCTCTGCGTCACACACGGGTCGGGACAGGATAGACTGTCCTGACCACCTCAGGGTTTGTACGGGGTTGTACGGGTGGTGGTGAAGCACTGTTCAATGGGGGCACTGTGGTCCCAGACAGAGAGAATTGGGGGAGATGGATTACTCAAGAAGAATGTGGGGAGTGTAAGGTTTTGTTTTGAGGCCCTAGAAGGCATGTTCTCAATCTGCTTTGTTTATCTGTACAGGGATTCTTGCTATGTGCTGATTCCAAACCCCAAAAATTTCAAGGATATTTTGAACATCTTTTATTAATAGCAACTCTGAAAAATTTCCACAGCATGCTGCTCGGATGAACTCCAAACATGCAAAAGCAGGTGCCATATAAGGGTTTGTTCCCCCAAACCTCGTGACATATAATGGAACAGCTTAAACATGACAGTTTGGGGAACAGGGCTGGACACCACACTAATGAGAGATCATCTTTGGGGTGCATCCAGTCATGTCAGAATTATTCTGCATGTATCATTCCATTGGAGGGGATGAGATTTTGATTTGGTTCTATCACACATGGGGAGCAAAACTAAAACTCAATAAAGAGGTGAAGCACTTAAACAGCGAACTCTACAGAACCTGCTAGGTGCCAGGTGCCACATCTATGGCAGAGAGTGGCAGAAACCATCAAAAAGTGTGGAAATTGACTGAGAGGGTTTGGTATTCCAGGCTCTGCCACACAGAGCTGCAAGGCTTTGGACATGTGAGTTTATGTTGTGAGCTTCATCTCCTTATTACAAAGTGACAACAATCACGGCACTTGAAGCAGTGGTGGCAGCAATCACAGCACTCGAAGCAGTGGTGGCAGCAGCTCCCCTTCACTGAGCATGTACCATGTGGTGGGTCCTGTGGTAAGCACTCCATAAACGTGTGCTAACATCTCACTTAACCCTTAGAAGCCCCTGCAAGGGAGCTATTATTAACTTCACTTTACAGAGAGGCTCAGGGCTCTGGCCTGAGGTCACTTGGGAACAGTGAGTGGCAGGGTCTCAGTTCAAAACCAAGTCTGCCTGACAGTTGTGCTCTTTGGATAATAATTACTTTCAACGACTGGTGTGAATGTTATAAAAGATAACGGATCCTTATTTCACATGCTTTGAAAGCGCTGCATAAATGTCGGTCATTTGCAGAGCCCACCCCTCTCTGTGGCCCAGGAAGCCAGGGCGCTCCGGGGATGTGGAGGGGATGCAGTGTGCAAGGGGAGGGCCACCAGCACTTACTTCCTCAGGACGGCTATCTCGTTCTCTATGCTGCTCTCCTTGCCCTTCAGCGCCTTCTTAGGGATACACTTCACCGCGAAGAGTTTTCCAGTTGCCTTCTCTTCAGCTAAAACCACTTCCGAAAAGGCCCCACTGTGAACAAAGAGGGAGAGAAAGAAGATCGGGTTCAGTTTGGGTTTCACAGTGGCACTTCTAATGCCACCACCACTGTTTAAGTAACAACAACATGGGCGTGACGGGCGTGACTACAGGCAGTATTGTTACTTTCTGTCCAGCACAGCTCCTTACCAAACACCTTTATGCAAAGAAATACACGCAGACGAGCATGCCTTCATGCGAAAGGACATGTGGATGTTGACATGGGTTTGGCCACCTTCCAGTGCCACCTGCTACCAGCTGCACACCATGGTGGCATCACTTTGGAGCCAACAGGAAAGCTCCCAGAGAGGTTCCTCCTGCAGAGGAAGACTACCCTCACGCCCCCACCCAGACTAGAAAGTCCCACTAAAATTCCCAGTTTTACCACAGGCCATTTCACCCACAGACCATGTCAGAGCACTTCACAAATGTGGGATTCACTCTCACAGATAGGTAAGGATATAATTACAGTGGGAGCTGTGGGACATGTGGTATTGACACAGGGTTAATTAAGTGGTAGGGGGATGTAAGTTTTCAATAAGCAGCTTATTTCCTCTGTAAACCAAACCAACAAACAAGAACCACACAGTAGGGAAGACTTTCCTGCCTGAAAATACACGTTTAATTCTGCACACAGCAGAAAAGCCAGCTGAAACCAGGACATGTGGGGACAGAGAACCTGTTTTGCTGGAGGGCACCCACTGTGGTCAGCGAGCCCTGCAGGCAGTGCCTGAGAGCCACCTCCTGTATGTGCCAGCAGGCGTGGCCTGGGTGCCACACTGGGCTGGGGACAGAACTCTCCTAATGACTCTGACACAGAAACAGCGTCCTCCACTGTCTCCAGACCTCAGTGACGCAGGCTGCGTGCACACAGACCAAGGAAATACAAAACCCACTGAGTCATTCTCTGTCCCTAGACTTTCAGGAGCAACACTTACTTCCTCAGAGAGACTCTAAAGATGGCTTCTACACAACTATAATTAGAGACAAACTCTCCTGTCTCAAAAGAAACCACTGGAAGCACCAATGTCAACCAATACCAGGGCCTCAGGGACTACGTTCTTCAGTCGTTATCAGAGAGATGCCTAAGCTAGGAGAGGAGGCCTTCCTTTCCCTCTCCTTACCCATTGGACAGGGATGTACACTCTGTCACAGGCCAAAGGAGGACAAACAGATATTTTAAAAATCCCTTCCAGTGAGCGGAATTCACTTCCAGATAGGGCGATTAACTGTGAGTCTTGGGGACAGTGTTTCTACTGGAACATGAATCCTCCTGAGAGAAGTTCATCCACCATCAAGGTCTATATCGAATTATATAAAACTGAGGTGCAGAAGACAGTCATTTCACAAAATACCCAAATGGAAAATGTCAGAACAAGGGGAAAGACCAGGATTCAAGTGCCATGAGTGATTCGACCCCAGATAACTCCATTCATTCATTTCCACTTTCCCTGTTGGCTGCGGACCACGTGTGAGTCCTAATACTGACAACACCACAATGGTTTCTCTCCTGAGTCTGTCGGATTTACCAAGTCTATTTTCCAGAAGGTGGAGAAGCCCTTCAGCAGCAGCAACCAACTGCCAGGGCTTGGGCTGTGCTATGGGTCAAACATGTCCCCCAAAAGTTCATGTGTTGGAAACTTGATCCCCATTGTAATGGTGTGAAGAGTGTGGGAAATCCAATTACGGTTTGAAAGGTGGGGCCTCTAAGAGGTGATTGGATCACGAGGATTAATCCATTCATGAGGTAATGAGTTATCACGGGTGCGGACTGGTGGCTTTATAAGGAATGCACATGAGAGAGCTCTCACCATCCCTGCCATGTGATACCCTGCCTTGCTGTAGAGAGTCACCACCAAGAAGACCTTATCAGGTGTGCCCCCCAGACCATAGATTTCCCAGCCCCCAAAAATGTAAAAAATAGATTCTGTCTTTTATACATTATTCAGTTTCAGGTATTCTGTTAAAAGAAACAGAAAATGGACTACACAGGGTGAGAGCAGCTCCCAGACCTCTCCTCCTCGGCTGCACCCACCCCTGCTCCGTCCACTGCGGGATCTGTGTGAACACGAACACACTACAGCCTATGCAGAGCAGATACCCTGCTTAAAAGGGGACCCTCAGCTGTGGATGTCAGGAGCCCATTAGAGAAAAGTGCCACCTTGCTCTGTGGAAACAGTGAGAAGTGAGGTTGAGGCATAGTCCAGCTCTTAAGGGACAACAGT
Source organism: Cynocephalus volans (assembly GCF_027409185.1). Taxonomy (NCBI): domain Eukaryota; kingdom Metazoa; phylum Chordata; class Mammalia; order Dermoptera; family Cynocephalidae; genus Cynocephalus; species Cynocephalus volans. The sequence continues at coordinate 132,899,765 of NC_084465.1, read as the reverse complement.
CTAGGGAGGGGACCGAGATGTCAGAGCCAGTACTGCTGGGCTCTGGCAGGAAGCTGACAACAAGGTGAGACAGTGGTGCCCCTTGATCCAGGGTCTCTCTGCCTTTGCCCTGACGGTGGGAGGGATGAACTATCTGTGACCCTATGGCAAGGGCAGGAGAATGGGGTGCAGATATGTTACGAGCTTCCTGTGCAAAACAGCCCAGCCTTGATAAACATGAGCCAGCCAGGGAGGCTCCTGTGACAGGGCGTGGGGCAGGCCCAGACAGTCAAGGGATCCCCACCAGTCATCACCAGGGAGAGTTGCAGAGCCAAGGCTGGAGTCCCATTCTCTCAGGATGAAAGTCAGCCTGCAGCTCCACTCCTACATACACAACCAAAACAAGGGAAAGCAGGGACTTGACAGATATTTGCACACCTAATGCTATGGGTTAAACGTGTCCCACAAAGGTTTACCTATTGGGAACTCCACCTCCATGGTAATAGTGTTAAAAAGGTGGGAAATCTTATTACAGTCACTGAAAGGTAGGGCCTTTGAGGGGTGACTGGATCCAAATGACTGTGCCCAGGTCAATGGATTAATTCATTGATCATGGGCATGGTTCTGATGGCTTTAAAATGGGAGCAAGTGAGAAGGTTGGCTCTCTTGCTCAGCCGATTTGCCATGTGATATCCTGCATCGCTGCAGAGTCACCACCACCCAGAAGGCCCTCACCAGATGTGTTCCATGGACTGTGGACATCCCAGTTTCCGAACTTTAAGAAATAAATGTTATTTCTTCATATTTTCTCAGTTTTGGGTATTCTGTTATAAGCAACAGAAACAGACTAATAGACCAATGTTCATAGCAGCATTATCCACAACAGCCAAAAAGTGGAAACAATCCAAGTGTCCATCGATGGATGAATGAATAAACCAATTGTGGTGTATATAGTTGATGGAACATTACTCAGCCTTAAAAAGGAAGGAAATTGACACATGCTACAACATGGATGAGCCAGGTGAAATAAGCCAGACACAAAAAGACAAATACTGCATGATTCCAGTTATATGAGGTCCTTAGAGTCACTTAACTAGAGACAGAAATTTGAACGGTGGTTGCCAAGGACTAGGGGAGGGGGGATGGGGAGTTAGTGTTTAATGGGCACAGAGTTTCCATTTGGGATGATGAAAAAGTGGTGGAGATGGACGGTGGTGATGGCTGCACGACAACGTGAATGTGCTTAATGCTCCTGAACTGTACACTTAAAAATAATTAAGATGATAAAGTTTATGTTATGTATATTTTACCACATTAAAAAAAATAATAAAAGAAAGTCTGTGTGGTTCCACTCAATGGCATTGCCTGGGGATGGACACGTTGGAAAAATCTGATAAACCTTTTCACTCATTACCTCTCTAAAGAAGAAAGAAATTACATAAGTGCCGGTACCAGATGGTGTGTACCACTTGATATTTACAAAGCGCTTAACTAGTCGCATCCTTACAGCGACTCCACAAAGTCTACAAGAAATTACTGTCACTCCCATTTTACAGATCAGGATACTGAGCTCAGTCGCACAGGTACCAAGGGGCAGAAAATAAAACACGTTCCTGACCTCAGTGAGGTCCTTCTTGATGCATTGCGTTGGGCTGACATGAGCTGCTCCCAGGGAGCCTGCCTCACTCCCGAGCATGCAAATGTGCTCGCTCTACCATTTAGCCAAACAATGTGCATCTATCTGCCTTCTTTAAGCTTTCCAGAGACAAAGCTCTCTGGTCTTCTTAGGGGATATAAGATCAGCATAGCTTGCTCTTGTTCCCACAATACATAGAAATCACTTGAAGACACTTCCCCTGCTGCAGGAAAGCTCATTAAATACAGCAGAAACAAAACTCATGAATGAACAGTTTGGGCACTTTCAATGTAACTACACAGTACAGTGGGGGGGGGGCGGTGAGAGAGAGAGGGGAGGGGTGGGGAGCAGGTGGCAGGAAGGACTACAGCAAAGAAAATGAACTGAGAGCCCATAAAGTCTTCAGACAACCCAAGAAAATTAATTCCAAGGAACAAAAGCAGGGACAAGAAGTGAGGAAGATTTAAAAATACAAAGAGGTCAAAGCAGGTCAGGCTCTATCAACCATCAAATACAAGCACTGCACATTTAAAGCTGAACAGCGGAGCGCTCCAGCCAGACACATCTTGAAATAGTGGGCACGTGGCCTGCACTCGCCGGACACCGCGCCCCTCTGCTCTCTGCCATCCGCTTCCTCCCCCTCCACCACTTGACTGGGACCAGGCGGATGGGCCCCCGGGAATTTCCCCATTATTTCTTCTCACTGCACATGCTAATGGTCTTTGTGTGACAACTGATGGCCTTGACCTCCTTCCTAAAACGCTCTTAGTCTGGGTTCTACAACACAGGTCTCTCCTCCCACCTGTATGTCTATTTCTTCTCCATCTCCATCCTCTCCTTTCCTCCCCTCAAATATCAACGATCCCCAAGGTTTCAGCTACAGCCTATTCTTCCTATTCTATGCCCTCTCCCTGGAAAGTCTCAGTTGCTTCGCTAGTTTCAAATCCCACCTGTCCCCTGATGGTCTCCTAGCCTTTACCTACAGTTTAATACCTCTCGTGTGAATCTCGTCTTCCCAGCTGCCTAGCAGGGCCCTCAAGCCTAGTCCAACTGTCTACTGGCCCCATGAACAGGCTCCATAACCAAAGTGAAAAACAGTATCCTCATCCCAACATTTCTCTCCTATGTTCTCTCTCATTTCTACCCATCCAGTACCCCAGCCTACAAACCTACTTTACTCCTCTCTCTCACTTCCATCACCTGGTCCATTCAGGTCTTCTGCTAAAAAGATTCTCAAACGCCTTCCTGAGCTTCCGTCCCCCACACCCCTGCTCGGGGTCAGGTCCTCTGGATGACTTCCACGACTCCCTCCAGGTGTCTGCCCCAACCCCGCAAGCCTACTGCTTACTTACTGTCTCCCATCTGCTACCAGAATTCCTTTTCCAACAAAGATCTGATTACGTCATCACCCTATTTGAATCTTCGAGGTTTCCTGTCTTTGCAGATTACCCATGGCCTTCAAAGCCCTTCCAAACCCGACCCCAACTTCACGGGCTCATCTGCGACCACAGCCCCCTCCCAGCACACACACATCACCTCCACGCAACCACACAGTCACCTGGCAGTTCCCAAACACTCCCATGCCCTTTCATGCTATGCCCACCCCTCCCCTTTCTTGAATGTCTCTCCTTTTTCTTTCTGCTTGGCAAAATTCCATTTATTTTTTTAAAGGCCCAGATGGTATATTTCCCCCTCTTTCTCAATTGCCTGTCACCCAGACAGAATGCTACCTTCATTCTGAGGCTCACGGCTCACCCTGACATTACCCCTCTCATACCTGCCACAGTAGTAGTTCACCTGTTTGCCTAAGGAGAGCAGGAGCACACGTCACAGTCACCCTTTTCTGAGTCTCTACTGGTGCATGGCAGCGAGTGGTGCCCAAGGCAGTTTCGATGATCACCGTTATTTGGGGCTCTCCTCTGATTCCCCACCTGGCTTTCCACACTTTTCCTGTGCTGTAGATCCACAAAAACACTAATACACTCTAATGACCTTCACTCAGTGTTGAGGAACCAGTACTGTCCCCTTCCTCCTTCATAATGTATTCCACTAAGTTCTGTGCAAGCCTCGGCAGAAAGAACCTCAAAGGTTTCTCTTGAGGCATTAAAATTCTCTGAGTCCTTCCTGATATATTTCAAACCATGACCTTACATGCCTGAATGCTTAAGTAATATTCTACAGTTGAATAATCACTGTTTGTTCTGACTGGTAAAAATAATACATTTGTGAATTTATGATATATTTCTTCCCCTATACCTTCGTCCTGGTTAAATAAGTAAAATTTGGTAGAAAAGAAAAGGCAGATTTTTATAGCGGTAAAAAGACTTTAGAAAATGCAAAATCGTGGGAGAAATAAAAATTCCAGTGTTTTGAAAATCACATCATTTCAAGTTGTGACAAGACATTGATTTGAATCATAAAGAAAATCATTGTTCTATTAAAAGAATACCAAGTTTCCATCAAAATTAAAACTCTGTGACAAATTACTGAAAAGGTCAAAGTTATTCTTGTAATGCTAAATATTTTCTGCACCTGAAGATAAGATGTACAAATTACAAAAGTTGAATCCTTCCCCATTTTATTCCGCATTTCAGAGTAAATCAAAGCATCACCTAGAGGCAGCTTACTATGATGGTAAGCCAAGTACCCGGGAGGAAATAATCTTTGGAGAGCTGAATTACCCAGACTAAAGGGCAGCGTTGTATTTTCTATAATGACTGAAGAATTCCAAACAACTACTTATGCTTTTACTTCATAAATGATGGCTCTGAAAAGGCTGCTTTGTTTTGCTTTCTTTAGTTAGCTTCAAGAATAGAATGCCGGTGTTACGGTAAACCACCCATGCTAGCAAGCCCACCTGAGGGTACAGGCCCAGTCCTCTCTGAGTGAAATGATGTGAAATCCAGGTGACCAATGGGAGGGCAAAGAAAAGAAACAGGCTGGGCTCTGGGAATGTCCTATCTTCCTGAGTTCCCTGAAAAAGCAGCACAAAATCCATGTGCCCTGAGGATGCTTGGCTAAAAACAAACATTTAAGGATTCTGTGAACTACAGATAGACATTTATCTTCCAGTTTAAAAATTCGTAGAGCCATTCAGAGCATCTTGACTTCAGATCTGCAGCTTATATTGGGACCAGAAATCAGAGCTGCGACAAACCCAGAGATACACTGGCTAACACACCTACTCACTGCTAATTACTATTACAAAAAGCTGAAGCAAGAATCCGTGGCTGCTTCTTTCCCAATCCTAATCATCTTTAACCTCAGTATCTAGGAAGATACTCTGCACGGGCTGGTTGCTCTGAGTGCACATCATTTAAAAATAAATTATTTTCTCATACAACAGTAATTTAATCCAAAATGGACATTTAGCCTCCAACAACCTACTAGGTTGTTTTAGGTGCCCCACAAATGTTAGCCAAATTGGGTTGGCGAAACCTTAAAAAGTCCACTGACTTTCACCAGGAATCAGGAATTCTAGAGCTGTCTTCTTGATTCACGGCAGTACACTAAACCAAGCACTCAGTAAAATTACATCCATTCCAAATTAGACCAAGAAATAATCAGATGGTGCTGAAATGATCTGCCCTATTAGCTTGGAGTCAGCTGTTATTGGCTCATTGCCTTTTCATGCTTTTTAGTCATTCTACATACAAGTCAGATTGATTGTGTTATTAACATTATTAACAGCATTGCCTCCAGCCTATGCCATTACTGCACTGCGCCACTGGGCCTGAAGATGTTTTTCCCAGGCTTTCGACCACAAATTAAAATGTTTTTTTCCATAAAGCATACTATTTTTCCAGTGTCAAGCCAGGACAATGTTAAGGACTAGTAAGAATAAAAAAACAGACAAACCTAAACAACAAAAAATGAAGTTGGTGATATTTGGCTTGAGACAATCTAGGAAATGAGTGCCTTCTAGACCTATTGTTCCAGAGCAGAATCTATTCTTAACATGGAAAAACCTATCTGCTAACCCCAACAGCAGTCTTACTGACCCCAGAGAACCCAAATGGATAAGAACAGACAGTAGCAGAGTCAGATGGTCTCAATGCCTAACAACACTTCCCGCAGAAATTAGGCAATTTTTAAAAAAGTGACATTAACTCTTTCTGATAGAATCATCATTGAAAAATCTTCACTAATTCACACACCATTAATGACATATTGTAGTGCTAACTCAGCACTACATGCCCAATCTGAAAAATAAAATTCAGCCAAGCAAACACAGCAAAAAGAAAAGTCTCATTTTCACACGCTTCCAGAACAAATATGTGTGCACGTAAATTGGTATCCCATTTAGATATATTTATTCACTAAAGTGCATCTTCTAAAACCCTCCAATCGGCAATTATATAGTAAGCCATATCTTCGTTTATGTTCATATTTAAGCTGAAAGCATTAAAACTCTATCCCTTAAAAAAATAATCTATAACTCAGACTATTATTAACTTGTAGCAGTGCCTCACCAACCAGTTCAAATTCGAGACATGTCCTTAACGTTGGTAAGTAGATGCTTAGGAACTGGGAGACTCCTGGTCAAAATAGTTATTCTTTTTCACTGCAAAATTCCCATCTTTCTCTTCAGCTGGTAAATACCACAGTGAAAAGCAACCGTCCAGGACAGGTTCAAGAACCACGAAGAGACATTCTTAAATATTCAGACGATTAGCCTCTTTCCTGCCCAGGGCAATTCTTATTTCAAGCACATCCCTCTGTCTAAAACCGTGGGAGCAGGTCTGGGTTATGACAATACTTGTCACAGAGAGAAGGCCTCAAAATGCTGACACAGTCGTTGCTTGTGACATCTTTGGTCTGAAGGTTCTTCCATGGCACTAAATCTGTACTGTTAATACCGGTACTGATCCAAACGCAGAAGACAAATAAATTCCAAATGAATGCATACTGCCATACTTTAAAGAACACGCTTCATTGAATAGTAAACTTTCCCCCTCCACTTCTCTGACAGGCTCCTGTACTTTATCTCTGCTGTCCTCCTGCCACTTGTCAAAGGTTGACATGGAACCAAAGTGAGCCAGTCATTTTTTTCTTATCACACCAACAGGGCTCCCTGTTAAAGGAAAATTCTTTTAAGCTTCCAGCTAAACAAACACACATCAATGTACTCTTTAATTACTTTTTCAAACACCCTCATAAAAAACCACAGAATCCTTAATTGGTACAATAATTATTACATTAGGGCTGAGCCCGTGGCGCACTCGGTAGCGTGCTGCGCTAGCAGCGCGGCGACGCTCCCGCCGCGGGTTCGGATCCTATATAAGAATGACCGGTTCACTCCCTGGCTGAGCGCCGGTCACGAAAAAAAAAAATAATAATAATAAAAATTTAAAAAATCCCTTACCTTAAAAAAAAATAATAATAATAATAATTATTACATTAAAGGGTCATTTGGCTGTATCTACATAAAGAAAATAGTAAATCAATGTTCTGGTTTAAAAAAAAATCAATAGAAGTTTGAAATAGCAAAACATCGGAAAGATGCTAAATATCTATCAATAAGGGACTGGTTAAGTAAACTACAATCTAAAAATACAGTAGAGTACTATGCAACCATTTAAAACAAATAAGTAGATTTATGTGCATTAATTTGGAATCACCCCCAAGATATATTGTTTTTTTAAGTCAACATTATTTATTTATATTTTTGTTTGTTTTTATTTTAACTTCTCAATATACATTACAGTTGATTTTCGTGACGCTTTACCTGTTCCTCTTCCCCCCTCCCTCTCTCCCCTCCCCTCCACATCATATCTGTTCACTTGTCTTAACAAGTTCAAGAAATTGTTATGATTGTTGTGTCCAAGATATATTGTTAAGTGAAAAAAATAAAGGTGCAGAGCAATGTGTATATTATATTATGCTCCCACTTGAGTAAAACACACACACACACACACACACAGAGACACTCACACAGTCTCAGGAAAGACAGACAAGAAGCAAGTAAAAGTGTTGCCTCCAGGAAGGGGCCTGAGAATGAGGCTCACAGGAGACTTACTTTTTACCCACTTTATCATGTACACATACTTTTTTTCCATTAAAAGTTAATGAAGCAGAGAAAATTTTTGAAAGAGAATAATCAATAATAATCTATGCAAAATGACTATCTGGCTAATTAAAGCCTTGTACTAGATGTTTTAACTGGATTAACCAACTAGCTCTACCACACTGACAAAATGTCAACAACAATCCTATTCTATAGCCAAGCTCCCGCTGTGTGCTGGGTGGATAACCAGTCTCAATAGGGCAGGTATGTCACAATGAGCCTGGACACCTCCACCAACGAAGAAATTAAACAGCTTTTTGAAGAAAGCCTTTTCCTCATAGAGGCCCTTCATAAATAACACTAGGGAACTCATTCACGGAGAAGGGGGACTTGGAATGGGCTTGACACAAATGACAGGGAAGACAGAGGGACAGCAAGAGAGGCAGTGGACAGACACTAGCAGGACATGCATAGGGGAGATACATACTCAGAATCATTGCCGTCATCATCATCAATCACCATCATCATTGTCATCAACACCATCAGCATTACCATGTCCATCATCATCATCTCCATTATCATCACCATCATCAATACTGCTTATTAAAAGCCTTATTAAAAGCTTATTAAAAAAAAATATTGACCAACCATTTTCTAAATCTTCCAGTATCCCTGTATGGTAACATGATCATGCCCATTTCACAACTGAGAAAACTGAGGTTCATAGAGGTTTAAAATTTTGCTAATAATGTAATAAGCTGACATTCCAACCCTGGTTTGATGACAAAGTTATGCTCTTTTATCTTAAAACCATGACACCAAATCTGGGTGTAGCTAATTTCACAATTCAGAAAGAGTAAGAGCGGGTTGGGTGCAGAGGTTTTTCTCACTATATTTTCACACCCGCTCCCCAAAAAGCCTGTACAAATTTTCATCCATACTGTGTCAAATGGCAATCTGAGCTATAATGGATAAATTCACTGAAACTTTCTTAACAAGAGACTCCTCCAACAGAACCCCAATAATTTTAGCTTCCTTCTAAGTTTCTGACACTTCAATCCCAAGGGCTGAAGGCAAGAGTTCTCTTTCCTCCCATTTCCATGAACCTACACTCTCTATCAGGGGAGAGCGGATGGATTGTTTAAGTCGGATTCTCTGTTCTGCACCTAAGCCACTCCTCAGTGTTTTAGAATTAGGCCCCCTCCTTATTGCCCTGACATCTAAAAATTCTACATCATAATTTTCATTCTTTTCAGAAGTACAAATACTCAGTAGATGCAAGATTGACCCCTACATTGCCCCATCTGCTTCTCCTTCTAAACTGCCCACACATCTCATTATTCATTTCCTGATTAATAGTACCAACTTAATCTTCAAGTGAAATTGACAGCTTCTCTCCCGTTTTCTATAACATAATCACATTAACATGATCCCAGCTGAAAGAACAGAAAAGCTCAGACCTCGTAGGCTTTAGTGCCACGGTGAGATGCTTTATTTGCTGTTCCATCATGCACACACAGGCTACTGATCGATTTGTTGTGAGGTGCTGATTATGACATTATTTCTGGCCAAAAGTAAGAGAAAATCTGCCTTGTGGCCACCCACAAAAACAAAAGATCAGGGCTAAACTGCTAGCTCAGGAGGTTACAGTGTGGTGCTGATAACACCAAGGTCCAGGGTTTCATCCGTGAACTGGCCAGCCACCAGAAAAAAAATTCCCCAAGACCATACCCTGCACGCAAAATGAAGGCCAGAGCATGGAAGTATCGGTCATCATGCTGCTCTCAATTACTTGGTCCTGGAAGTCACGACCCATCAGAGATGATGTGAATGAACACAGCTCTCAGCAGCCTCAAAGGACAGAAACTGTGACCTCCACGCTCTGATTCCCACAGAGGCCCCGGCCCCAGGCACAAGCCACTCAGCTTCTCCCATTAAGGCAAAGAAACCACTGTCTGAAGTGCAGCTCATCCCTCCCTCTCCCCGAGCAAGGCAGAATGTGTCCATTAGAAACTCAGGCACTGTTTCCACTCAGGGACAGGCTGCTCTGAGATTTAGGAGAGGTAAAAATAGGGTCAACCCAAAAAACAATGAGATTCCCTAGACAGGGTGATTTGAATGAGAGGTTCCAAAAGGCTTTCCTGCCCCCAAATATCTCCCCAAATTGACCCAATAAGGAGCTTGAGATTCCTGTCAACAAGACAGAGCTTTGGGTTAAGGGACATACCTACCAATGCCCCCTCTGAAACCCAAACATATTTCCCAGGAACATTCCAAGGTGCCACATGAAGACATCAGCACCTGCTCGGCAGTAAGTCCTTACTGAAACTGGAAACTATCAGCAGTTTAAACATTAGTTAGCTCTGGCCCTGGGATGATTGACTGCACTTTCAAAGAAATCTGAACTACAGTCACTCTGAATGCCTCCTGCAGGTGGTGAGGGACAGTGGCATATAGCCCCTGGCCCGGCTACTGCCTCTATGACCAGGTCACACATTTGTGAGCTGGCAGCGGGTGAAGAGCTCAGGCCCTTTCATCAGCAGATGGGTATCGGTGCTATTATATGCCAGACCCCTGAGGACAGAGAAGCGAATGGAACCAGGCTTCCGCCCCAAGATGCTCCCATGCCAATGGGAAGGGAGGCAGAGTATAAACAAATATATACGTCAGGTGTTGCTAAGAGCTATAAACAAAAATAAGGCAGAGTTTAAAAATAATTTATAAGTATGTATATATATATTATGTGCAATTATAGATGAATGGCCAGGGCAGGCCTCTTTGCTGAGAATCAAATGCAACAAGCAGAGAACACAGGCATACATAGGCAGAAGGCCTTTCCAGGACGACAAAACCACAAATGAGAGGCTCCGGGGCTGGCAAGGGTACCAGCCTAGTTAAAGAAAAGCAGGAGGCCAGGGTGCCAGCAGCTGTGTGAAGAGGGGGGGAGAGGAGTCCAGGAAGTCCTAACAGAGCTTTAGGACCTATGGGCAGAGACTTGGCCATTTTTCCTGAGTGATGTGTGAATCCACAGTTGTAGGACACATTTCTCTTCTATATGAGAGCTAGAAAAAACAAAAAAAAAGCACAAAGAATCCAGCCCAGCACTGGCCTCATCTATGCCATAATTCTAGCTAAATTAACTAATCATTCTCACACTCCCTGACAAAGACTCTCTGTTTGACCAAACATCAGTCAAGCTCCTGAACCTTCTCCTAGGCTCATTTGTGCACTTCCTTGTAAGACCCAGTTTTAGCAAGAACACTGCTAAATTGGTTTAGAATGAATACCCCACCCTGGATATCTGATCATCTTCAAGTTCTGATCAAGTTCCTCATCCTCCACCTCGCACCCCCCAGCCCCCGCCAGGTGAAGTTTGGTCACCCTGGCCTGTCTTCAGCAAGAATCCCATTAGGTGGGTTTACCAGAATCCCCCTCACCCCTGACATTTCCTCTTAGCAATATTCCATCCACTGACCCCCACCCTGCTCCTTGACTATAAATCCCCACTTGCCCATGCTGTGTTTATTCAGAGTTGAGCCCAATCTCTCTCTTCCACTGCAAGACCCCATTGTCGTGGTCCCTACAGCCATCACCATGGTCCTGAATAAAGTCTTCTTCCCGTGCTTTAAGTGTCATTGAATCATTTTGTCTTTAACATCCCTAAAAAGTAGAATTGATATCAATTTACTCAGAGTGCCTTCCTAAGCTCTGAAAAGGCCCTCTGCTCTTGCCTGAATTCTCCCATGAAGCTGCCTGGACTCATCCTTTTTTTTTTTTTTTTTTTGGCCTCAGGTTTGCCACCTGTAAAATGGACGTAATCATAATGCTCCACTGCTGCCTCCTTCAGAAAATTGCTGCCAGGGCGAACTCCAGACTTGCCTTGTTATACATCTAAGCGCTAATCTGCCAATGCCTAGCAAGTGGTCTACCCATCCTAGCGAGGGCCTGGCCCTTCCTGGAGCTGGCACTTCATCCCCATAAAGGCAAGTCATTTCTAATATCAATAAAAGAATGTTCTGGAAATGTATTTAAACCACACACAAAAAATGTAATACGAAGATGATTAAACATTTTTTTTTTCATTTGTCACATACATCTATGCTTCTGGAAAGTATGCTTAAAAACAAAAACTGGATACATGAATTGTTTTCACCATGAAATCAAGACATATCTCCTGAGCAGTAGCAAAATGAGCTCCCTTCCTTCCCTACAGGAAAAAGTCACATGTCTCAAAGCCTCATAAACACTAGGATTGCAGAGCTAAACAGATTGTCTGTCAGATCTCTAGGACTCTTCAGTCCTGGCATCCTTCCTGAGGGTAAATATCAGGGGCAATTATAATGCCTTGTTTCTTCATTTGATTTTAAAACAAAAATACCAACCCAGCATAATCTAAACCCAACAGGTCTCCCTTCTTTGTGGGTGCAGGCTTTCTCTCTCCGTGAGCTTCACAGTACTTGAACAGAAAAGATCAAACTGTAAATTTTAAAAAGGAAAATTCGAGAACACATCATGTCATTGTTCCTCAGTAGCATTTGATACAGCAGCCAAGCAAGAGATACTAAGTAAATGAGTTCTGATGCCTTCGCCATGCTGTAATTACACACAGAGAAAATCTGGCTTCTTTTAAAGAGTACATGTAGATTAGTAATTTCTACATAAAAGAATACAATGAAAATATCAGAAACATTTTAGGAGAAAAGAGTTAGAGGATGTGCATGAGTAAATTTTCTTAAGCAAGATGCAAAACCCAAAGATCTTATTGGAAAGGCAAAAATATTGAAGTCTTACAAATAAAATATTAGCAAAGAGTTAATTTCCCTAGTACACCATGGACTTCCCACTAAGCCACCTGGGCACTGTTCACAGAAACTATGCCCAGCCACGATGCTCCCATGCTACAAAGAAACACAGGCAAGGATACCATTACCCAATTCACAGAATGGCCAAGAGCATATTAACTGAGGCTCAAACCTCACTAGTAGTCCAAAAAATGCTAAATAAAACCACAATGTGACAGCTGTTTTTTTCAGCAGGTTGGGAAAAGGTAAATGAATGTGGGAAAGTTGCTGAGCACAAACTGCTACAACATTTTTGGAAACTAATCTGGCTATCCTTGTTAAATTACATTTTAAGAATGCTATCCTATAAAAATAAAAGCATTATATAAGGATATATGTATAAAGATGCTTTTTGCAGCACTGTAAAGAAGTGAAAAATAATGAACACAACATGAATTTCTAGTAAGAGCAGAATGGTACATCCATACCATGAAATATTATAGAGATATTGGAAAGAATGAGTTAGAGTTGTATGTATTTCTCTAGAAGGAGGTAAATACCCCAAATGTAAACATCCCAAATGGCAAAAGCAAGCTATGGTATAGTGGAATACTGGGTAGCAGTTAAATTAAATGATGAGATCTACATGTATTAACAGGGATAAACCTTGAAAACATGAGTAAAAAAAAAAGGTTACCAAAAGACACCTACAGTATCGATTCCATTTACGTCAAACTATAAAACACACAGGCACATTCACACTAACACTAAGCCCTACATTGTTTGGGCACATAATATACACGTATGCAGTGAAAGCACAAAGACACAACAAAGATGTCACCAGCTTCAAGTACAGGTTGCCTCTGGGGAGGAAAGAGGGAGCGGAGTGGTTTTAAGACATGGAATATAGCGGTAGCCGTGATTTTTTTTTTTTTTTAAGAAATCTGAAACAAATATGGCAAAATGTTAATTAACATTTGCTCAATCTGGGTGGTAGGTACATGGTAGTCTGTTCGTTTATTTTCCTGTACTTTTTGGTAAATTTGAAATATTTTATGATTTAAAAAAAAAAGAATTAACCAGAGGCATAACAGACAACAGAGCCCTCGGGAAACTGCAGAGTTTGGGGGCATGAGGAAGAGATCCGGGGTCCTGGTCCCCTCAGGACAGTGCCGGTTCATGCATACCATCCCAACATAATAATGAACAGGCCCTAACTCACTCTGAAGAGCGTTCAGGCAAGTTACTTGCCCTCTCTGAGTTTGTGTCCTCGTCTATAAAATATAGGGACACCACATACCTCATGGGGTTATTGAAAGGATTAAATGAGAAGAGGGAAATTACACACTCACTACTTGGCATGATCGGTTAATACTAACTATTTCGATAGGCCCTCCACAAAATATATTCACAAAACATGACAAGAACTCAGAGGAAAGAAAACAAAACTCTGCCTGGCTGATATCGAGCACCGAACCTTCCCAAAGCAGCAGCACTTGAGTCATCTTTTAGGAGCGGGAATTTTCTAGAGTAAACTTGTCTACATTCGCAGAATGCATGACAAACAACGTTAGAAAATAACTAAAGAGACCCGGAGGTCCTATGAATGGCCTCTGGATGGTGGCCAGACAGTTTTAATAACTTCAACTACTTAACTCCTGGCCTCATTATTTCTTTGAACTGATTTCACAGAGGACTTATTGGCCATTCTCGGGAGGAAACATCATTTAATGGAGCAGAGTTAACCACTAATGAGGATGGAAGAAAAGAATAAAGTCCCTGCTCTCAGGAGTTTAGAGGAAAATAAATAAATAAATGAAACCCAGGATACATTGAACAAATAAAAACAAGTCACTGTAATAAAAAAAGAGAATAAAGAGAGAAATCCGGCGGTATGATAAGAAGTTGGAGAACGGGGAACCAGCAGGGCTGCTGTTATCTCCCGCACCTGGCAGAGTCAGGGCCTGGCCTGGGCGTGGTGCACAGGGCTGTGAGGCCTGCATGCAGGGGGGACCCAGGACAGAAGAGGCCCTCTGGGAACAGCAAGCAGGAGCATGCATTAGGCTATCACAGTGACTGCTACTAATTTCCTGCATCTCAGCTTGTCTTAACTTCTCTCTGGGTAACAAAATCCTAATGTTTTGGGGCAACCGTGTGCCCAGTGGCTAGCTGCTCGCCTCTTTCTTTTATTCCCAGGTACAGAGCTAGACTCCAGTTCCCAAACTTGCAGGTACATGTGGCCATGTGACTGGGCCTGGACAATGGAGCATCCGAATGATGTGGCCACTCCAGAAACACCTCCCACATGACTCTCCATTCTAGTTCACCACCTGCCCACGAAACACAGGGGACTCCAGGGTCCTGGAGGAGAGCAGTCCACAAGATGTAAGGAACCCGGGGGTCCCCTGGGCCCCACGTGGAAGACCTACAGCCAATCAGGAATGTCCATACTGGACTCTGCAAGAGAAAAATAAAGCCCTATTATGTTAAGCCACTAAAACTTAGAGGTTTATTTGTTACAACAGCTAAAATTACCCTAATATATCAAGCTCCAAAATTATGTCTCTCAACTTCCCCTTCAGCTAAAGGTGGCTGATGAGATTTAAGCCAAAGTCACCTTGTGAGATTTACAGAGGAGCTCTTACATAGGGGCTGGCTCAGCTATCTGGCATATTCTTTTGTACTTTACTGTTCCTCTTCTTCAGGAAGAAGGACATGATGGCTGGATCTCCAGTAGCCAACTTGTGACCTTGAGGACAGACATTTCTAATGGTAATAGAACAGAAAAATAGAACGAGCCTACATTCCTTGTGTCTTCATAGAACTACCACACTAGCCCTAGATTTATTTTTTTTAATTCTTTTATATGAGATAATAGACCCTCAATCTGTTTATGCCGTGTTAGTAGGAGTTCTGTTACTATCAGACAAATTCACCTCTGTACTAATAAAATGACCATAAAAAGTACTCAATTACAATGGAGGGGCTGTGTCATATTGAAGATAATAGGAGGACCGGGATGATAATACAGAGCCATTGAAATAATGACAATGAAAACTGACAAAGCAAGGAAAACTTAATCTAAAGCACAAAAAAAGTGTCCACAATATGATTGCATAGTAAACAGAATTGAAAGTTTATGGCATGAGAATCGTCTTTTAAAGGATAAATTCATGACTGGTCAGTCTATGAAGGAGTATCGAATCACATCACAGAATAATGACAAGGAGATGGCACGTGGAATGATGTACGAGACACTTTCCTCCGTTCAAATAATCTCAGAGCCAGACAGACGATTCGAGGTGGAGATGGTTCTGAGCAGAGAAACACCAAGTACCGCCAATAAACAAAGTGATGCAGTCAGAACAGTCAGTCTTGAAAATAAAATGAAAAGAATTAAACATGACTCTTTGGGCCAAGTGATCAATACGCCCCTGTTGAATGAAGGAATAGGGATGAAGGATATTTTTTTAAAGGCTAAACAACCAAGAAGTAAAAGGGCAGGGTGCCCTATCAAATTAAGAGAAGGAAACCCAATTATGAATGGAAAAATGAATACTTTCCTATTATAGGAATGATTTAATTGCTCAATAACCTACCCAGAGAGAGGACTGTCATGTGGAAATGATGGGCTGGCCTGGCCAAAGCTCCCCACTGTGTAGTATTTGGAACAATCCTTTATGGGGAAGAGCCAGATAAGGGACCTATTAGAAATTAATGAAAGGGGAATTCTCTGATTCCTAAATTATAAATCTTTGTCATTAGAGACAGAAAATCTCCTTTGCCTTTATGAGCAATTCCCTGGCCTCATCATTTAACAGTTATTTGCCACGTCCACCACCCCATGAGGAAAGCCAGCAACAGCAGCTTTCAGTTGGTGGATACTGCTAGGAGACAAACACAGGCAAAGCAGTGCCGGCGGACAGCAATTCTAAGTCTTGTTCCTCATTTATAATTAGTCTGCGTGCTGCACTTTATCATTTGAACACAGAAGACGAGCCTTGAAGGAGTGCCACACCACGTTATTCTGTGAAAAATGGGAGGTTTGGTTTGGTTTGGGTCCATTATGACTTTTCCCTGGAGTCTCCCAGCAGTCCACAATGGTCAACACTATAATCATTATGTTTATTATTAGTAACTTGTTTCCAAATAACTGAACTTTGCCGGCAGACAGTATGTTTAAGCAAATGTGATGCATACAGATGAGCAAGGTCCAGGCACTGGGAACCTTCTGATGCTGGCAATTTCCATGCGTCCCTGGCAACCATGATCTCATTTCAGCACAAAGCAGGAAAGGAAGGAATGCACGCTGGCTGGAGACAGCCCTGCTTTTTGCCCGACTAAGTCCCTAATATATACTGTACATTTCTAAAGAAAAACAAGTATCAGAATATTATAATCAAATTGTGATGTTTTCTCCACTAATGCCCAAAGCAAGAATATAGATGTTAATGACAATTTCATGTAGGCTTCCACTCCCTGCTTTATTTTCCACAGGGCCTCACATTTAAGGTCCTTGAAGTCTGTGCTTACATAGTCTTCTCCTGGACCATCTCAGACTTCTGAACATCTCAGTCTCTGAGGTTAATGATGAACAGAAAGGAAGGAAGCTTGGAATTTTAATGCAGAAAGAAAAAAGGGGTCCGAAAAAGTGACATGCAAAAATAGTTCTTGGCACATGGGAACCAATACCTCCCCAGGCCCCTGAGGTTGCAGGAAGACTCTCCTGGAACCCCTGTGAATTCTCCCAGGTCCTGTAAAAATCACAACAGGACTTGGGTGCTTCTCCATTTTTAAGGTGCACAAACCAAAACTAATAGCATGTAAATTAGTGAGCTGCATTTTCCCACCAGAATATCTACCTTGCTGAATGAGAGATCATAAACTGTTAGATCTGGACAAAACAGAGAGATCAAGTTCAACCCCTTCGTTTCCCAGAAAAGGAAATTGAGGCCAAGAAAGGTAGAATGACTTGCCCGAGATCTGGTCACTTACAACACCAAGTAATTCAGTCCAGTGCTTTTCCCTAACAAGATACTCATATTCATCTAGGAGTTATGCCTGCCACAGCTCCCGATTCACAGCTTGAAGGCAACAGCTTAAGCTTGTTCCTTGTGCTGATACCAACAGCCTTTTGCAGTTCAGTGGGGAGAATGCTTAGGAGGTCAAGGCCTTTGCAGCCAGCCAGACCTTGATCCAAATCCCAACTGCCAGCGCTATTCAGCCGTTCAAGTTTGGGGAAGTAATTTGACAACCCTGAACTTCAGTTTCCCCATGCATAGAATAGGGACACTACGGCCTTCCTTAGAATTTCAATAAACATTACGCGCTTACATACATATAATAGACACATTATCCAGCTTGATGCATGGTGGTCAGTTGGCTAAATGTCTTTTTTATGAGTATGTGAGAGAAAATTCACATTTAAATTTGTTTCCATATCCAAAGTCTTAACTCCAGGTTAAGAATAGGAGATCTTCATTCATCTGAGTGTGATATAGGGAAAAGGGTATCTGTTGTCACCCACACATAATCACACTCATCCTGAAAGGCTGATAAGTATCTGGACCCAGAGGAAAATCTTTACAACATATGTTGGCTTAAGGGCTTTCTTCATGACTTTTCACAGCACTCGTATTGTAAAATATTATTTGCCAAAGGATAGCCTTCACTTGCTCAGTAACAATGAACACAACTTGTATGTGACCTTTGTCCACTGAGTAAAGAACTACCCAGCTCCACATGGTTCATCTCCAACGACTTTAGAGAACAGATTAACAGATCCACTAACAAACATTCATAAACACTAGCCCTCTACAGCAGTTTAGATCATCTAAATCAAACAAACTAATACAATTATAAATTATGCAATCTGGAAATACAGGCTCATAGACAGGGTGATTCTTTGTTGAGTTTGCCAAGGACAGGCCCGGTATAATTGCTACCAGAGCCTCTTTACACCCAGAAAAAGTGTCCTAATGTGGACAACACATATCATGGCAGTTTTACATATGAGTAGTTATATGGCAAATACTCACAGGTAAGCAGTCCTCAGGAAAGCAGTAAGAATGAATATCAATGCAAGTGTGTCATCTTGGTTGGGCAAGTTATCTATTTGTTTCCTCACATGAAAAAAAAATGGGGATCATAATACCTACTCTGCAAGATTATTTTAAACATCAGAGATGTACCCTACGGAGTGAATGGGACATTTGTGCCCTACAAATGCAGCTATGATGATGACAATGAAGATGAGGATTTCATTATTTTACCTCCTATGATTCTGTTATTCCAAAATTCATTGGCTACAAATGTATTATATTTTCCAGAGGGGCCAGCAACAGTCACTGAAAAGATCACTGATCTGTACGACAGGGTTCTGTGTCCACTTCTTCAGCACATCATCTGACTTTTCTCAGATTTCCTACATGCAGAATGAATATAATTCTTACCTTAGAATGATAAATATGATGTGCTAACAAGGCACTTCATTCTGAAGGTGATTTGTATGTTTATCCTTATGGCGATTTTCTAGCTAGTATGTGATAGTCAAGTATTAAATATTATTAACATTATTACTATTGTTGTTGTTATTATCATCACATTACTGTGGTTATGTGTATGGACTTTTGAACCAGACAACATAGGTAGCTATTATTATTGTTGTCATTATATAATTGTAGTTACAAGTATGGACTTTTGAGCCAGACAACCTAGGTAGTTCCTCCATTGACTAGCTATGTGACTTTGGCAAAATGCTTAATTTCTCCAATGAGATATCATTATCCGTAAAATGGGAATAATACTACCTACCTACTAGAGCTGTTGCAAGGATTAAATAGGTTAATATATGTAGAGTGCTTCGAAGAGTGCTTGGCACTTAGTAAGAATTCAATAACTTATTTGTTTTATTGTAACTATTAATAGCACTATTATTGTTCCCAACATACATAATTAAGTTAAAAAATCAGGTGCCAAATACATACTATGCTGCTATTTGTTTTAAGTAGAGGGCATATAAGACTCACAGGACGGGTCAAGATGGAGCAAAGACACTAAAGCCAATTTCTCCCACTGATTACAAGTAAAATTTCTGCACAGAATACACAAATCAACTACTTGAGGACTCTGAAAAGTAAACAATATCAGAGAGATTGAAAGGGAAGTCAAAACTTGAAGAAGCATACATTGGTAAGTTTCCTGTATTAATTTTTCCTCCTTTATCTCTTGGCTTTGATCCAAAGGCATGTGAAGTCAAGGAACTGCACCGCAGGAGAAGATACCAAAAATGGTAAAAGAAATCTCCTCTTTCTGGCAGACTACTGGGACAAAGGGGCCCCACAAGACAAAGAACATGATAGGATATTGTGGGTATGTTTTTCTTTTTTTCTCTTTTTTCCTCCCTGCCATGCTTTAAGGCCAGCCCTAATCATGAGGCTACAGATGGGCAACATGAGCATATAAAACCCCAAGAAATAACATGTTTCTCTGGCCAAAGAAACTGGGAAAAGGGGATCCTGTGGTCTAAAGAATGTCAGGGAGTTCTGATTATTTTTGTTCTCTTTCTTTTCTCTCACTGCTTTGCCCTGAGGGCCACCTCAATCATGAAGAACTGCAAAATAGCACGTGGAATGTGAGAGAGTAAAACTTAGAAATATCCATCTTTCTAACCAGAGAATTGGGAAAAGGATCAAGAGTGTTAAGGAAATCCTGGAGATGAGAGAGTTGAAAAAAGATATCTTATAAATCTGTGTATGAATCAACATAAATCCCAGGCTCACCCATGAGATGCTCACGTGGGTAACACACACAAAGAAGCATGGCTTTGGGAAGTAAATTACAATTTAAAAAACCTCATAAGTCCCATACTAACTCCTGGACAGCGCACATGTGGGGCAGATACAAACAGCATAGCAAAGGCTTTGAAAACTGAACTGACATTACTACTATCCATAAATGGCAAGACAGACTTGTAATTTGTTATCTGAGCCTGTCCTGGTTGATTGTTTGCTTTAAAAACAATTTTTAAAAAAGAGGAGCTGGCTAGTTAGCTCACTTGGTTAGAGCATGGTGCTGATAACACCAAGGTCAAGGGTTCAGATCCCCTTACCAGCCAGCCATCAAAAAAAAGGGAAAAAAAAAGAAAAGAAAATCAACATTCTCCAGCAGATTTTAACAGGACCCAGAATCTCACAACATAATGTTCAAAATATCCAGTATATAACCCAAAATTACTCAACATATGAAACAAAAAGGAAAAACACAGTCAATAGGTGCCAATCCCAAGATGACCTAAATATTGGAATTGTCAGACAAAGCTTTAAAGCAGAGATTGTGAACATGTTCCATGAGTAAGTGTGAAAACTGTTAAAATTAGTGGAAAGACAGAAACCCTCAGAAAGAAGAAGTAAAAATTATTGGAAAGAACCAAATGCAAATTTTAGACTTGAAAAATACAATCATTGAAAAAATTTCTAAGTTCACTAGATGAGTGAGATAACAGAGGAAAGAGTCAAACTGGAAGATAGTTTGATCAGAATTATTGGATCTGAATAAAAGAAAAAATGAGACTGAAATAAAAGTAAAGCTTTAGGGACTATGGGATGATATCAAAAGTTCTTTTTTTTTTTTTTTTTTTTAAATTTTTTGTAATTTTTATTAAATCTTTCCTTAAATACATCAAGAGCTCCCTACATTGAACAGAGAGAACATAGCAAAAAATTACCTCTTTCCTGATGATTTAGCATTACCATTACCTATGCTCATTATCGCACCATGTCTTTTTTTTTTTTTTTTTAATTTTATTTTGTCGATATACATTGTAGCTGATTATTGCTCCCCATCACCAAAACCTCCCTCCCTTCTCCCTCCCCCCTCCCCCCCAACAATGTCCTTTCTGTTTGCTTGTTGTATCAACTTCAAATAATTGTGGTTGTTCTATCTTCTCCCCCCCCCCCGGTTTGTGTGTGTGTGTGTGTATGTGTGTGTGTGAATTTATATATTAATTTTTAGCTCCCTCCAATAAGTGAGAACATGTGGTATTTCTCTTTCTGTGCCTGACTTGTTTCACTTAATATAATTCTCTCAAGGTCCATCCATGTTGTTGCAAATGGCAGTATTTCATTCGTTTTTATAGCTGAGTAGTATTCCATTGTGTAGATGTACCACATTTTCCGTATCCACTCATCCGATGATGGGCATTTGGGCTGGTTCCAAATCTTGGCTATTGTAAAGAGTGCTGCGATGAACATTGGGGAACAGGTATACCTTCGACTTGATGATTTCCATTCCTCTGGGTATATTCACAACAGTGGGATGGCTGGGTCGTATGGTAGATCTATTTGCAATTGTTTAAGGAACCTCCATACCATTTTCCATAGAGGCTGCACCATTTTGCAGTCCCACCAACAATGTATGAGAGTTCCTTTTTCTCCGCAGCCTCGCCAGCATTTATCGTTCATAGTCTTTTGGATTTTAGCCATCCTAACTGGGGTTAGATGGTATCTCAATGTGGTTTTGATTTGCATTTCCCGGATGCTGAGTGATGTTGAGCATTTTTTCATATGTCTGTTGGCCATTTGGATATCTTCCTTAGAGAAATGCCTACTTAGCTCTTTTGCCCATTTTTTAATTGGGTTGCTTGTTTTCTTCTTGTAAAGTTGTTTGAGTTCCTTATATATTCTGGATATTAATCCTTTGTCAGATGTATATTTTGCAAATATTTTCTCCCACTCTGTTGGTTGTCTTTTAACTCTTTTAATTGTTTCTTTTGCTGTGCAAAAGCTTTTTAGTTTGATGTAATCCCATTTGTTTATTTTTCCTTTGGTTGCCCGTGCTTTTGGGGTCGTATTCATGAAGTCTGTGCCCAGTCCTATTTCCTGAAGTGTTTCTCCTATGTTTTCTTTAAGAAGTTTTATTGTCTCAGGGTGTATATTTAAATCCTTAATCCATTTTGAGTTGATTTTAGTATACGGTGAGAGGTATGGATCTAGTTTCATTCTCCTGCATATCGATATCCAGTTATCCCAGCACCACTTGCTGAAGAGGCAGTCCCTTCCCCAGTGAATAGGCTTGGTGCCTTTGTCAAAGATCAAATGGCAGTAAGTGTGTGGGTTGATTTCTGGATTCTCTATTCTATTCCATTGGTCAGTGTGTCTGTTTTTATGCCAGTACCATACTGTTTTGGTTATTATAGCTTTGTAGTATAGCTTAAAGTCAGGTAGTGTTATGCCTCCAGCTTTATTTTTTTTGCTGAGCATTGCTTTGGCTATTCGTGGTCTTTTATTGTTCCATATAAATGTCTGAATAGTTTTTTCCATTTCTGAGAAAAATGTCTTTGGAATTTTGATGGGGATTGCATTGAATTTGTATATCACTTTGGGTAGTATGGACATTTTCACTATGTTGATTCTTCCAATCCAAGAGCATGGAATATCTTTCCATCTTCTTGTATCCTCTCTAATTTCTCTCAGCAGTGGTTTGTAGTTCTCATTATAGAGATTTTTCACCTCCTTGGTTAACTCAATTCCTAAGTATTTTATTTTTTTGGTGGCTATTGTAAATGGGCAGGCTTTCTTGATTTCTCATTCTGCATGTTCACTATTGGAGAAAAGAAATGCTACTGATTTTTGTGTGTTGATTTTGTATCCTGCTAGTGTGCTGAAATCATTTATCAATTCCAACAGTTTTTTTGTAGAGGTTTTAGGCTGTTCGATATATAGGATCATGTCATCTGCAAACAGGGACAGTTTGACTTCATCTTTTCCAATCTGGATGCCCTTTATTTCCTTCTCTTCTCTGATTGCTCTGGCTAGTACTTCCAACACTATGTTGAATAGGAGTGGTGAGAGTGGGCATCCTTGTCTAGTGCCTGTTCTTAAAGGAAAAGCTTTCAGCTTTTCCCCATTCAGGATGATATTGGCTGTGTGTTTGGCATATATGGCTTTAATTATGTTGAGATACTTTCCCTCTATACCTAACTTATAGAGGGTCTTTGTCATGAATGAGTGCTGAACTTTATCAAATGCTTTTTCAGCATCTATAGAGATGATCATATGGTCCTTGTGTTTGAGTTTATTAATATGGTGTATCACATTTATTGATTTGCGTATGTTGAACCAACCTTGCATCCCTGGGATGAATCCCACTTGATCGTGATGAATAATTTTTCGTATGTGTTGCTGTATTCTGTTTGCTAGTATTATAGTGAGGATTTTTGCATCTATATTCATCAAGGATATCGGCCTGTAGTTTTCTTTTTTGGTTATATCTTTACCTGGTTTTGGTATCAGGATGATGTTTGCTTCATAGAATGAGTTTGGGAGATTTGCGTCCGTTTCAATCTTTTGGAATAGTTTGTAAAGAATCGGTGTCAATTCCTCTTTGAATGTTTGGTAAAATTCTGCTGTGAATCCATCTGGTCCTGGGCTTTTCTTTGTTGGGAGCCTTCTGATAACAGCTTCAATCTCCTTTATTGTTATTGGTCTGTTCAAATTTTCTACGTCTTCACGGTTCAGTTTTGGGAGCTTGTGTGTGTCCAGAAATTTATCCATTTCCTCCAGATTTTCAAATTTGTTGGCGTATAGTTGTTTATAGTAGTCTCGAATGATTCCTTGTATTTCAGATGAATCAGTTGTAATATTGCCTTTTTCATTTCTAATTTTTGTTATTTGAGTCCTCTCTCTTCTTTTTTTTGTTAGCCATGCTAATGGTTTGTCAATTTTATTTATCTTTTCAAAAAACCAACTTTTTGATTCGTTGATCTTTTGAATTGTTTTTTGGTTTTCAATTTCATTCAGTTCTGCTCTGATCTTAATGATTTCTTTCCGTCTGCTAACTTTAGGATTGGATTGTTCTTGTTTTTCTAGTTCTTTAAGGTGAAGTGTTAGGTTGTTCACTTGCCATCTTTCTATTCTTCTGAAGTGAGCATTTAATGCAATAAATTTTCCCCTCAATACTGCTTTTGCAGTATCCCACAGGTTTTGGTATGATGTATCATTGTTTTCATTAGTTTCAATAAACTTTTTGGTTTCCTGCTTGATTTCTTCTTGGACCCATATGTCATTAAGTAGAATGCTGTTTAATTTCCATGTGTTTGTATAGTTTCCAGAGTTTTGTTTGTTATTAATTTCTAGTTTTAATCCATTGTGGTCTGAGAAGATACATGGGATAATTCCAATTTTTTTGAATTTATAGAGACTTGATTTGTGACCTAATATGTGATCTATCCTGGAGAATGATCCATGTGCTGATGAGAAGAATGAATATTCTGAGGTTGTTGGGTGGAATGTTCTGTAGATATCTGCCAATTCCAATTGGTCTAGAGTCTTGTTTAGATCTTGTGTTTCTCTACTGATTCTTTGCCTAGATGATCTGTCTAATATTGACAGTGGAGTGTTCAGGTCCCCTGCTATTATGGTATTAGTGTCTATTTCCTTCTTTAGGTCTAATAGAGTTTGTTTTATAAATCTGGCTGCTCCAACATTGGGTGCGTACATATTTATGATTGTTATGTCTTCTTGATGGATCAGTCCTTTTATCATTAAGTAGTGTCCCTCATTGTCTCTTTTTATGGTTTTTAGTTTAAAGTCTATTTTGTCAGATATAAGAATAGCCACTCCAGCTCGTTTTTCTTTTCTGTTTGCATGGTAAATCTTTTTCCATCCTTTCACTCTTAGTCTGTGTGAATCTTTATGGGTGAGGTGGGTCTCTTGTAGGCAGCATATAGTTGGGTCCTGCTTTTTGATCCAGTCAGCCAGTCTGTGTCTTTTAATTGGGGAATTTAAGCCTTTAACATTAAGAGTTGTTATTGAAAGGTGTTGATTTATTCCTAGCATTTTATTGGTTGTTTGGTTGTCTTAGGTGTCTTTTGTTCCTTGCTTTCTGATTTACTGTTTGGTTTCTTTGTTTGTTGGTTCCTTAGGTTGTAGATAGTGTTTTTGTTAGCTTGTTTTCTCTTCATGAATGCCATTTTTATTATACTAGCGGGTTTAGATTTTTCTTAGGTTTTTATGGCAGTGGTAGCTATTTTTCAGGAAGCAAACCCAGTACTCCCTTGAGGATTTCTTGTAAGGGTGGTCGTGTGGTAGTGAACTCCCGCAGTTTTTGTTTGTCTGAGAAATATACTATTTGCCCCTCATTTCGGAAGGATAGCCTTGCAGGGTAGAGTATTCTTGGCTGGCAATCTTTGTCTTTTAGTATTTTGAAAATATCATCCCATTCATTTCTAGCTTTTAGGGTTTGTGATGAAAAGTCTGATGTTAACCTGATTGGGGCTCCCTTATAGGTGATTTGACGCTTCTCTCTTGCAGCTTTTAAGATTCTCTCTTTGTCTCTGAGTTTTGCCAATTTGACTATGACATGTCTTGGAGAAGGCCTTTTTGGGTTGAATACGTTTGGAGATCGTTGAGCTTCCTGGATCTGAAGATCTGTGATTTTTCCTATACCTGGGAAGTTTTCTGCCACTATTTTGTTGAATATGTTTTCAATGGAATCTCCATTTTCCTCCCCTTCTGGAATACCCATGACTCGGATATTTGAGCGCTTGAGGTTGTCTGATATCTCTCTCAGATTTTCTTCCATGTCCTTGATTCTTTTTTCTTTCTTTTTGTCTGCTTGTGTTATTTCAAACAGCCCATCTTCAAGTTCAGAGGTTCTCTCTTCAACTTCGACAAGCCTGCTGGTTAAACTCTCCGTTGTGTTTTTTATTTCGCTGAATAACTTCTTCAGTTCAGCAAGTTCTGCTACATTTTTTTTCAGGACATTGATTTCCTTGTATATTTCCTCTTTCAGATCCTGTATACTTTTCCTCATTTCTTCATGATGTCTAGCTGAGTTTTCTTGTATCTCATTCAGTTTCCTTAGAATTATCACTCGAAATTCCTTGTCAGTTATTTCAAGGGCTTCTTGTTCTATAGGATCTAGAGTATGAGATTTATTAACTTTTGGTGGTGTACTTTCTTGATTTTTTGTATTTCTGGTGTCTTTTTTTGGTGTTTATTCATTGTGGCAGGGGGTTTCACAGTCCACCGGTTTGAGACTAATGACTAACTAGGATGTTGCTGTGGTTGCCAATTTGGTATGGCTCCCGCCGTGACTGCTCAGTTGGCCTCTAGTGTCTTGTGTGTGTGGTTGCCTCGGGTCTTGGGCTTCTCCGGGGATCCACCTTTCT
The DNA here is from genome assembly GCF_027409185.1 of Cynocephalus volans. Taxonomy (NCBI): domain Eukaryota; kingdom Metazoa; phylum Chordata; class Mammalia; order Dermoptera; family Cynocephalidae; genus Cynocephalus; species Cynocephalus volans. Next base: position 132,873,192 of record NC_084465.1, on the reverse strand, counting down.
GGTCAGCTTGTACTCTGCTGGGCTGGTGGATCACGTACCACAGGATGTGTGATCTCTGTTGAGCTTTCACTTTCTGTACAGGACTTCTCCCCGTTCCGTGTGCTCTGGCCCAGGCTGTTAGATCGTGCAGTGGCGACCCCACCGGGTGTGTGGTTTCTGTCGAGTCTCCGCCTCCCTGGCCGCACGTCTCCCCCCTCTGTGCACCCTGTGCTGGGCTGGGGCGTGTCTTCTGCACCCCTCGTCTATCAGCTGGGCCTTCAAGACCCTGCTCAGCACCGCCTCGCCCAGGAAGTCTACCAGGTTTCTGCTAGGCACAGACGACCGGTCTCTCTGGGTGCCTTTGTAGCACTGTGTAGATCTTTCTCGGGTCTTGTTCACCTTTGTATCCCCCCCCCCCCCCCCCCGTATAAACCGAGTCTAGTGCCCGCCTGCAGCCTGCTCTCCGGCAGGTTCAAGCGGACCTGGGAACTCTCCTACCACACTATTCCCAACCAGAAATTCGTTAGGCTTTTTTCCAAACTGGTGGTCGCAGAGATGGTATCTGCCTCCCAGTAACAGGAAGTTTACCGGGGCCGGAGTCCAGGGTGTGGTGGAGTGACAGTCGGCCCGCCCGTACTTCCTAGCCCTCCCAACACTGGTCGGGACGCCCCACACCCCCAGCCCCGCCAGAGAACCGCGGAGGGAGTGGGAGAGGAGGCTGGCCCGCAGGGTCCGGAAAGCCCCGCGCCAGGCCAAGCAAATGGGCTCAGTGATGGCTGAGCAGGGCGGAGCTGCCCGCACCTGGGAAAATGGAGGCAGCACTGGGGCAGTGCGTGGCTTGGTGGTGCAGGCGGGAGCCGCGTGGGCATCCACCCCCCAAACAGAGCTGTGCCAGGGATCACTCACAGTGCTGTGCCAAGTCGGGCACTCGCTCTGTCTCTGGTTTGTTGCCTTCCGTGTTCTCGGCGCTGCCGCCTCGGGGCTGTTCAGTCGCGGCGCCGCTTGGGCGCTCCCAGGAATCTTCTTTAATGCCGGCCTGAAACCTCGAATCCTGAATAGGGCAGCTGGCCGCCTTCAGCGCGGCCCCGGCCTCCGGGATCCTGGCTGCATCCACAGCAGCCCTGGCGCCGTGTTCCCTGTTTCAAGACTCACTTTTGCAGCTAAGAATCAGTTCTTTTCCTGCTCCACACTTCAAAGCTGTTGCCTGTAAATGAGGCAGCCTCTCCTGCCGGGGGCAAAGTGGCGTTGAGCCCCCACGACCGGCCAGCAGCAGCAGTCCTCCCTTAAGAGATGGCCAGAGGAAGGTCCACAAGTTTCCCGGCTGCCTGAGGCCCAGTGGCCACCTTTTCCACCTCAGCTACTCCGCGCCAGCCGCTGCTGCCGCCGCCATCTTGAAACTCAAAAGTTCTAATATTCATGTCTCTACAGTCCAAAAATGAGAAAAGAGATTGATGCAAAATATGTATATATTTATTTTTGAAGAAAAAAATGGCTGAAAACTTCCATAATATAGTGAAAGACATAAATTTTGACATTCAAGAAGCTCCACAAATCCCAAACAAAATACATTTTAGAAAAAAAAATATTCAGACAATAACCAAATTGCTGAAAAAGAAAAATAAAGAAAAATACCTTGAGACCAGCCAGAGAAAATCAACACATCACCTATACAGGAAACATTAAAATCAGTACAGATTTCTCATCACAAAAGATAGATGCTGGAAGACAATGAAAAAACATCTTAAAAGATTTTAAAAGTCTATATCCAATGACAATCTATATCCAATAAAATAAGAGTTAGAAATAAATGTGAGATAAAGACATTCTCAGTGAAGGGAAAAGAGGGAAGGCAGAGACAGAGAGAGAATACATTCATCAACAAAAGATGTTCTCTAAAATATATACTAAAGAAAGTTCTTCAGGTTGAAGGAAAAATGATACTAAAAGAAAACTTAGAACTTCAAGAATAAACAGAGTGCTAAAGAAATGGTAACTTGGATAAACATGACAGATTATTTGTCTTTAAGTTCTTTATAATTAGAATGACTGTTGAAAGCAAAAATTAAAATGGGGTATTTAATATATGTAGATGTAATACATATAACAACTATAATATAAAGAGAAGACAGTAAAGAAATCTACTTTGGTTACAAGACTTTAAAATTTTATTGAAGTGATAAAATACCATCTCAAAGGAGACTGTAAAAAAGGTCATATGTATTGTAATTCCTTGAACACACATGCAGAGAGAGAATCAAAAGTCAACAGATAAATTTAAATGAAATATTAAAAATATCAAATAATTCAAAAAAAGACAGGAAAGGGTAAAGAGAAGAAAAAAAAACACAAGACAAGAGAAAGCAAATAATAAACTAGTAGGCCTAAACCCAACTATATTGATAATTATGTTAAATATAAATAGTCCAAACACACTAATTAAAAGACAGAGACTGTCAGACTGGATAAAAACCAAAATCCAACTATATGCTGTCAAAAGAAACACCTATAAATATAATGATATAGATATGGCCAAGTTTTAAAGATGGGAAAAAATATATCATGCAAACCCCAAGCAAAAGAAAGCTGGATATAAGTATCAGACAAAGTAAACTTTATAACAAGGACACCCAGGAAAAAAGAAGGTTGTCATATAATAATAAAAACATAAATTCACCAAGAAGAAATAACAATATTTAATGTGTATATACCTAAAACTAGGCCTTCAAAATACATAAAGTGAAAACTAATAGAACTGAAAGAAAAAATAGGACAAATCAAACATTACACTTGGATGGAGACTTCAACACCCCCTCAGTAATAAATAGAACAAGTAGATAGAAAATTGGCAAGGATATAGAAGTCCTGAATAATACTATTAAATATTTTTACCTAATTGACATTTATAGAACACTCTACTCACCAACAGCAAAACACAATATTTTCAATTGTACATGGAACCTTCACAAGACATACTCCATTATATAAAACAAACCTTAAATTTTTTAAAGAATGGAAATCACACAAAGTATGTTACCTGACTATAACAGAAATCAATATCAGATTATCTAGAATATTGCCAAATATTTGGAGGGTAAACAACACATTTCTAAATAACCCATAAGTCAAAGAGAGGCAAATTTTAAAGTATCTGGAATTAACTGAAATGAAAATACAATATACCAAAAATTTAAGGAATATAGCTTGGAGAGAAATGTATAGTATTAAATGTTTAAATTACAAATAAGAAAGATCTAAAATCAATAATCTAAGATTTTATTTCAAGAAACTAGAAAAAAAGGGAGCAAATTAAACCCAAATTTAGCAGAAGGAAAAACATATAAAGATAAGAGCAGGAACTGATAAAATTGAAAACCAGCAAAAATAATAGATAAAATCAATTTTTAAAAGCTGGTTCTTTAACAAGATATATAAAACTGATAAACCTGTAGCCAGGCTGACCAAGAAAGAAAAGAGAGAACACAAATTACCAATATCAAGAAAGAATGAAGAGATATCACTATAGACCCTACAGACATTAAAAGGCTAATAAAAGAATATTATGAACACTAAGCCTCTGTATATGACAGCTTAGGCCATATATGAGCAAACACTTTTGTAATAGACAGAGTGTAAATATTTAAAGCTTTTTGGCCATATGGTCTCTGTCATAAGTACTCTACTGTGTTATGATAGTGCAAAAGTAGCCATGGACAACAGGTAAATGAATAGGCATGGCTGTGTTCCAGTAAAATTTTATTTACAAAACTAGCTGGCAGCCTGTGGGCCTTAGTTTACTGATGCTTGGCTTAGATGAAATAGATCAATTTCTTGAAAGATTAAAAACCTCCACTCAGAAAGAAACAGGTAACCTGAATATACTCCTCTATCTATTAAGGAAATTGAATTTGCAGTTAAAGTCCTTCCAAAAAAGAAAACTGAAGGTCCAAGCAGTTTCACTGACAAATTCTACCAAATATTTAAGGAAGAAATAATACCAATTCTACACTATCCCTTCCAGAAAACTGAAAGCAGGAAACACTTTCCAACTCATTTTATGTCAAGAATTTCTTTGATAAAAAGCAAAACAAATGATCAAACAAAAAAACAAAGACATTCCAAGTTATACACTGTTGGTATAAAGTGACACCAATATCCCTCATGAACACAGACACAAAACCCTCAACACACTATTAGCAAATGGAATTCAGCAATAAATAATAAGGAAAATACACCACAATCATTATCTCAGGAATGAAAGCTGATTCAACATTCAAAAATCAATCAGTGTAATCCACCATTTTAACAGACCAAAGCAGAAAAAGCACATGATCATCTCAATAAATGCATAAAAAATATTTGGCAAAATTCAATATTAAATCATGATTAAAAACGACAAGTTCAGAAAACTAGGAATGCAGAAAACTTCCTTAACCTGATAAAGGGTATCTACAAAAATCCTGCAGCTAAGAAATGTCATACTTTAGATTGAAAGCCTGAATGTTTTCCCTTCAGGTCAGGAGTGAGGCAAGGAAGGATGTCTGTTCTCTCACTATTCCTATCTCCTACTCAGCAACACACTGAAAGTCCTAGCAAGTGCTATGAGGCAAGACAAAGAAATAAAAGGCATACAGACTGAAAAGAGACAAATATAACTATCTGTATGTGCACATGACGTGATCATTTATGTAGAAAATTCCAAAGAATCAGGGGGGAAAAAGCATCTAGAACTATTAAATGAGTTTAGCAAGGTCACGGGATACAAGGTCAATATGTTAAAATCCAGTATACTTCTACATACTAGCAATGAACAATTGGAAATCAAAATTTTTAAAACAATACCATTTATAATAGCTGCAAAATAATGAAATGCCTGTGTACGAATTTAACAAAATATATACAGTCTTATAAGCTGAAAATCATAAAATACAAATTAAAGAAATCAAAGAAAACACAAGTAAATGGAGAGATAGACTATGTCTATCTATGGATTAGAAGATCAATATTGTTAAAATATTAGTTTTTCCCAAATTGATCTACAGATTCAACGAAATCTCAATCCTAATCCCTGTGGGTCTATTGTAGAAATCAACAGGCTAGTTCTAAAATTTATATGGAAAGGCAAAATAGATAAAGAACTCTCGAAATTCAACAATAAGAAAAACAACCCAGTTTTTAAATATGTGTAAAAGATTTGAAAAAACACTCCATCAAAGATATACAGATGGCAAATAAGCACACGAAAAGATGCTCAAGATTATTAGTTATAAGGGAAGTGAAAATTCAAACCACAGTGATATACCTCTACATGACTATTCGTATGGCTAAAATTAAATTAAAAGAAAAAACTGACAATACCAAGAGCTAGCAAAAATGTAGAGCAACTAGAACCACCATACACTGCTGGCAGGACTATAAAATGGTACAGAAGCCTTGGAAAACAGTTTAGCAGTTTCTGATAAAGTTAAACATATACTTATAGATGGCCCAGCAATCCCACTCCGAGGTATTTACCCAAGATAAATGAAGACATGTTCACCCAGAAACCTATATGCAAATGTTTATAGCAGCTATATTCATAGTTGCCCAAACTGGAAACACCCCAAAGCCCTTCAGTTGGTGAATGGTAGAATAAACTGCTGCCCATCATACAATGCCACGATACTCAGCCATGCGAAGGAACTGACTACTGACACATACAATGATATAGATGAATCTCAATGTATCATGCTAAGAGAAAGAAGCCAGACTCAACAGGCCACATACTGCATGACTCCATGCATACTACATTCTAGAAAAGAACACCTACAGGGAAAGAGAACTACAGGGAAAGGTTGTCAAGGGTTACGGCTGGAGGGATTGTTGGACTACAAAGAAGAAGCACAGGGGCATTTGGGGGGCTGTGGAAATGTTCTGCATCTCGACTGGAGTGGAGGTTACACGATTCTATGCATGTGTCAGAACTCAGAACTGTGTGCCAAAAGAGTGATTTTTACTGTATATAAATTAAAAATAATTTTTTTTTTTAAAAAAAAGAGGGGCTCTAAACATACACTGATGAGTACATGACACTAGCTATGTGCCAGGCACTGTATCAGGCACTTTTCATTGAGAGGGAAAAGTGAATAATATCGGTTCCTCCCTCAAGTTGCAGGACAGCTTTGACTGAAAGCTGTGCTAGTTTAGTAATCTTTGTAAAACCCATGCCTGGGAACCAACTGAACTAAGTTTTTATGATACCATAATTATTAATAATTATAAGGCAGACCTATGAGTTGAAATCCTGCCCACCCCACACACTTCTTGACTTCAGATAAGTAACTTCAGTTTCCTTATCTGTAAAAAAGAAATAACATTCCTACCTCACTGTTGTTGGGGAAATTGAATTAGGCAGGTGAGCCACAAGGCAGCGTCCAGCCCTTAAGACTAGAACTGAATGGACGTTATTCTTTTTATCACTGTAGTCACACAGTGCTTTGTGCTACCAAAGAAGTTTTGGTTTACTTTCTGCAAACACTCCAGAGTGTGGTCCAAGGGAAATTTCTTAACAAATGTGCGTAATAATAAGTAGTGTGCTAAACGTAAGCAATAGACAGGGTCACCTTGTGCTAACGATCTACAGTGTGTTAGATCATTCTCTTGCCTCCTAGTGAAAGCAGTCTGATGAAATAGCTCATTGTTCTTAGTATGAGCATTAATGAAACTTTGACATCTCCGTGCTGCTGTCCAGCTGAAAAGCACTTGCGGATCCATTACATCATTACCCCTTTATAACAAGTCAGGGAAACTGTTCTCTCTCGGAGAGCCCAGTGACAAATGCCTGTGTGCAGAAAGCATCACGTGTAATTCTGTCAGTATCAAGCACAGGCCACCCCTGCGGTTGAGTAGACTAAGAGATGCACACATGTCTGATGTGCACACATGTAACACATGTGAAGGAACAACCACCACGTCCATCACTGGAGCTCTCATTACTTAGAGTTCCAAATCCACTCTAAAAAGAGGACCATGCATCATCCGCTCAGCAAACTCTGATGCAGCACCTCTTACCCTGCCCTCAGGAGCCCACATGCTCACAGCAGGTCTTATTTTGTGGACCTGCTGCACATTGTACAACTTGATTCCCTAGAGGTTTGCCACCAAAAGCTGGAAGGTCCGTGCATTTGCAATAACGCTGCTTCGTTCCACAAAGACCCACGTGATTTCTTTATGTCCAAGAACTCAAAAGCCTGCCATAATGGCTTTCCCACAGCTGCCTGAGTCTAGGGTGCCTGTTTTCTCCCCCACTGTCCTCACACATCTTGTAGAGAACATTCAGGAAGGCCTCTTGTTGGTCAAGAGGCAGAAAAATAAAAGGCCAGACAATAAAGCCAGCAAAACACCTGGCTGCAGCCAGAAACACTCGACTGGGGGAACGGGACAAAAGTGGGTCCCCAGCAGGATTTCCTCTTTGGGGGCTGACCTGGGCAGTAAATCCAAACCTCTGAAGCTTATGAAGAGAAGACACGATCCCTGCTGGGTTCTCTCGGGTGTGCACTGTTAATTCTGTCCAGGAAAAGAAAACAACTGACGCACGGTTAAACAAAGTGCACTTGCTTTGGTCCATCTATTACAGGAACTGTCAATATTAGCCCCGCACGGTTTGCTTGTTTTTCCCCTTGCACTCCTAGAACACACTGAAAGCAGCTGCACCAGGAAACCTTCTTCCCTCAGAAATAAGCAACCGCCCACAGGAGCTTTCATGAGCTTTTACGGAAACGGTCTTTCTCCTCTGTTGGACCCTGTGCCCCTCCCACCTCCAGCTTAAGGCCATCTAGGAAGGGGCAAATGGAAATGAGAAAAACAGCACCACCGGGGCAAGCAAGGAGCCTACATCTGGGATGCCCAGTGAAGCCTTACCTGTGAAAGTAAAGACATGCTGTACTTAGTCGCGGCCCCAGTAATCAGCTCTGAGTTTCCCCAGGTTAGGTACAAAAACAGTGGTGGGGACCACTTCTGCTGTTGGTGGCCACCCAAGGTGGTCTGAACCTGAGGCAGCTTAAGGCAGAGCCAGTTTGTGCCTTGATTTTTCCCAACTGAATCACAAAGGTTTCCAGGTCCCTCATCCCTGTGTCTCTTTTGGAAAGAGTTTGATACATATTTTGATGAATCAACACATTTTGATACTTATTCATGCACTCATGCTAAGACTAACTGAGCTGCAATGTTCTGGGCTTTTATTACCCCTGAATATGCCAAGGAATATTATCAGAGCTTCCTTTGGTATAGTGCTTGGTTATATTTTCCAGTTTGCTTTTCCATACACATCTATTTTTTTAAAGGAATTTATTTTTTAATTGAAATGTATTGATCGTACATATTTATGGGGTACAGAGTTACATTTCTATACATGTATACAATGTGCGATGATCAAACGGTATTTAGCATATTCATTATCACAAAACTTTATCATTTCTTTGTGATGAGAACATTTGATCTCCTCCCTTCCAGCCATTTGAGAACATACAATAAATTATTGTTTATTATAGATGCCTAGCACTACTGTAAACCACTAGGACTTATGTTTCCTATCTGTGGTAATGTTGTGTATACATCTATGATTTCGTTAGCTGCTTTCCAACACCCCTGTGAGGAACACGGGCCAGGTATCATTATACCCATTTCACAGATGAGGAAACTGAGAAACAAAACACACACCTTGAGTGAACTCATATAGCCTGTTAATAACAGCACAGAGCCAGGGATCTCTATACTCATAGTTCAGGCACATTCTCCCCACTGCCAGAGATGCCGCTGGCTTGGTGAGAAACTGCAGACAGTCCATTCTCATGATCTCTGTGGTAAAAAAAGTCTCTGTGCCCATCCAGGAGCACGGATCCTTCTGGGTGGCCTTTAGGTTCTCTATACTGCTGCACATTTGAACACTCAAAGAGTTGATTTAAAAAAAAAAAAAAAAATGTCTGGGCATCACCCCAAGATTCTGATCCAACCAGATTGGAATAAGGTCCAGGTATCTGTATTTTTTAAAAAGCTCCCCCAGGAGATTCTAATTTGCAGCCACAGCAAAACCCACTAACCTCTAGCCCTATCAGGTAATAAATAACCAAGCTGACTATGACATTTGAGTAATAACCCATAAAGGCAGAGGAAGAGAGATGTTCCAGTTCCAAAACCCAGATGTCCTGCCACCTGTAGCACACTGAAGTGGGAGCCAGGGCAGGTACCGATGAAGAAGAATTTGAGCATATTTACATCCAAGCGGATCACTGAATGCAACTGAAAAAAAAAAAAAAAAAGAAAATTCCGCATACTGTGTAAATGCCAGAGGAATGAAAAGTAGAGGTCAAAAGACCCAGATTCTGCTCCACAATCTTTTGCAAAGCCTAACTGTGTCAAATCCTTTCCCATCCTCCAGTCTCCGTTTCTGATCGGACAGAGAGACCCACCTCTGCAGAGTAAGGAATCGATCATGAGCGCTGCTGAATTAAGGCTTTGCGCTGCCTGTCAGGGCCACCGGTCTGCATTCATTTGCGTTCATTTCCACTGTCTTCCCTGCAAAATGAGTCCACAGGAATCCAGAAAATGCCACGCTTCTCTGTCATGTCTTCCCTGCAGAATGAATCCACAGGAATCCAGAAAATGCCATGCATTTGTGTCCCCACTGCAACCTGCAGAAGCCACTCCTCTGATTCATTCAGAGGTGGCCAGAATGAAATCTCACGTCGCTAGTGGGAAGGACTGAATGACTGGGGATCCCAGAGGCTGCACTGGCAGCAGGACCACAAGCCCCCTTAGCAAATGGTCCAATTCTGCTTCACTTGTGTGTAGCCATGATCATGAAAATACAGTCAGTTCTCAGATATGCTTGTTGACGGAGTGCTTTGTGGTAGGTAAAAGTGAAGGATTAAATGATATAAGACAGCATTGGAGATGGCTTCAAAACCCACCAGGGTCCCAAACCATCTTAAACTGAGCAGGGAGGTACCTCGAGGGCCTACAAGGCACACTGATGCTGAAGGCTAGAGTTTTGGGTAATATCCAGGTTGTTATTTACCCACAACATGATTTCCGTTTTAAAGCCTAAGGGCATTTCCTCCCTACAATAATGAAAGCAGGCAATCTTATTTTCAGATAGGAAATATGTACCCAGCCCAGAAAGAAGGCTGTTTAACTCAGGCCTTCGTGGAATTCACCTAGTGCCCTGTGGCTCCTTCTGAGCCACAATCACTGATGAAATCCTGGGTGAGCTGAGAAAAAACTTCAGCATATTAAGTACAGCAGCAGGACTTTGCTAGAACCTGGTTTTGGACAAGAATCGCTTAGAAGTCACGATCTAAAACCTCCCAGTTCTGGAGGAAAAAAGTGCCATCACCCCATATGTGTCAAGAAAAGTAAATTCATATCTAAAAGGAGGCTGACATTCCAGATCACCTCATGTAATGATAAAACAACAATGGTTTGGTCAAACACTGGTCTGTAATGGTTTTTCAACCAAGAGCTGGATTCCATGTCAAGGAGATGGCTGTATTATGTGCCCGAATCAAGGTAGCCATCAACACACCCACCAAAGGCAGGTGACAGCCTCTTGCCTGAAGTCCCTTCCCCTTAGCAGCTGCTGAACAGAAAGGCTTGCGATTACCCAAATGCAGTCTCTCTCCAGCCTCTGGATTTTGGCACAGGCTGCTTCCTCTTCGGAGATGCCTTCCTGTTCCCTCTTTACAAGACAAAATTTAATAAGATATGAATGGTCACAGCCTCTGTCCCATATCCCCGTCTCAGAGATGATTTACACCACCAGAACTTGCCAGCCCAGCCCACAGTCCTCCCCAGTAAGCCACTGTAAATCCTTCCCAGTAAGCCGGCAAAGTAAATCATTGTAACAAAGGGAAGGAGAACAGACTAGCAGAGGGGCAGAGGGAGTTTTCCAGAAGTATTCACGTCACTTATGAACTCAGTTTCCTTTAATGTTCTTAAAATGAGACCAGAAAGAAGGACATTCGTTTTTATTACTTTTGGCTTAAATGCAGAAAACAAGCCACATGGGTTCTCCCAGCCTTCGCCCCAGCTCCATCAGGTTATGTGAACTGAACAGGGACCTCAGATGCAGAGTTTAGTTGGGGAGGGGAGGAGACCTATATGTTTACTTTTTAAAAAATTGAGATAAAGGGCCGACCCCATGGCGCACTCGGAAGAGTGCGGCGCTGGGAGCACAGCGACGCTCCCGCCGCGGGTTCGGATCCTATATAGGAATCGCTGGTGCGCTCACTGGCTGAGCGTGGTGCGGGCGACACCAAGCCAAGGGTTGCAATCCCCTTACCGGTCACGAAGAAGACAAAAAAAAAAAAAAGAAAAAAAAATTGAGATAAAACATATAGCATGCAATTTACCATTTTAACCATTTTTGGGTGCACAGTTCAGTGGCGTTAGGTACATGACACTGTTGTGCAACCATCACCACCATCATCTCCACAACTTTTCATCATCCAGACAGAAACTCTGCACCCATTAAACACTAACTCCTCCTTGTCCCCTTCCCCCAGTCTCTGGTAACCACAATTCTACTTTCTATGAATTTGTCTATTTCAGATACCTCGCATAAAGTGTTCATCCTTTCGTGTCTGACTTATTTCACTTAGCATAAAGTCACCAAGGTTATCCATGTTTTAGCAGGTGTCAAAATTTCCCTTCTTGTAAAGGCTGAACAATATTCCATAGTATATATAGATAACATTTTGTTCTCCCATTCATCCATCAATGAAAATTTGGGTTGTTTCCACTTTTTGGCTGTTGTGAATAATGATGTGTATGCTTTTGGAAGGGTGTATCTGAAGTACCCAAGAAATACAAAGCACTGAGTTAGAAAGGAGGATTCCTCACGAGGACAGGCAGTGAGCTAGAGATTTGGATTTGGGAATCATCTTCTTAGAGTTGTTTCTCAAAATGTCTTGGGATGCTCGTTACCAATGCCAATGTCTCAACCCTACCCAGGCCTAGTGAATCAGACAAGCTGGGGGCAGTTCCCAGGACTCTGCATTCTACAAGCTCCCTAACAGATTCTCACGTCTGAGAACAATGCAGCCTAGACAGTGTGTTGAGTCTTGGGGAGAAGACGAGATGCACACAGGAGACTGGATAAAGAGAAAAGAGGGGCAGTTCTGGGACACAATCTTGAGAAGCATTGACATTCCGGGGCAGGAAGGATCAAACTAAGCACTGGAGATGGAGAAAGACAAGCTAGCCATGTGGGAGATACAACAGGGAGTCAACAAGAGATAAAGAAAAGAATCAGGAATCGCAGTCAGGGCCCAGCTGACGGTAAAGAGCATGAGTGGGAAGAACCCGGTTGGTGGTTTTCTAGAAACGGAAACCTCAGGGTGCCGGGGCCCTTCCACAGTGCCTTCAGGCAAATTTGAAAATGCTTCCTTTCTTCTGGGTGGCCCTTGGCCAAAAACCTACACAAATTGAAGCAATTGCTGGGTCTAAGTCGACTGACTGTGACACCACTCGCCCTCTGTCATTCCTGGAAAAGCAACAATAGGATTTCCTGATCTTAGTGGGAAATCACCCTATCAGAGGGAACCAGGAGTGGAGATCCCTCTTAGGCACAATGTACTTCATCTGGACTTCACACCTTCCCCCATCTGATTAATAGAAATTAAAAAGAGAAAGGGCCCCTCACTGTGGCTGGGCCAGCATCTGTTTCCAAGGACAGAATCCTCAAACTGATGATTGACAACAGTCAGACACTGTCTGAGTCTACAGGGGAAACCTATTTCCACTGGGTCCGGGACTTCAAGGGCTTTTTTAAGCCTCTTTGTGTTTCCTACTGTGTCTGTTAACTTGAGAGATATATTCTGCACACTACCCAGTAGAACAAAGAATCATGAGGAAATAGGGCAAGAAGCGTCCAGGTTGTAGACCAGTGAGATTGCGTTGAAACAGTAGCTGCAAAGTTTTCAAAACTGTTCAGAAATTCATCCTGGCCTATCCTTAAAAATTTTAATGAGGCACTCAGCATCCTAACCAACAACCCAATAAACCATTTCCTCTATTAACTAGTGCAGTTAATTTGAAAAATGTTCCCAGTTCTATACCTATATGGGGAATATTAAAAGATCATTTTCTTGCTCCCTTTCACTAATTCCACAAACATGTACTGAGCACTGTGCTAGGCATTAAGGATACGATGTGACCTGAAGAAGACAGGGTCCCCACCCTAGTGCTCCGTGGTACCAAGTACTGGGTGGGCATGAAAGACAGGGCCTGGACCCTTCCATTTCCCTTCCATTTATTCCTTTACAGTCTGTAGAAAATCTCAACTTTTCCAAGCACTCTCTTATACATTATCTTTTCTGACTCTCACAACAACCCCAGAAAGCAAGCTAGACAAGCATAATACATCCATTATACAGATGAGAAAATAAAGGCTTAGGAAGTTAACTAGCATGTGGTGGAGTCTAGAATCCACCTAGATTCCCCTGGCTTCTAATCTATAACTCTCACACACAAGAACGAATTCTGAAATGCCCCTTTGGGGGAAAAAATGGTAGATTTTCATACATATGCGATGTGCAGAGGTCTGCAGAGGGAAGAAGAAAGCAGCTGTCTGAAACCACTCGTTCTACCAGATCAGCCCTTCTCCGCTCTGCTTCCTTAGTATCCGATATACACTAGAGCACACAGTCCCAGCCTTAATAAAGACCAAACAGTGATAAAGCCACAAAGTAAAGAAGAGACCTAACTTTGCCATGAGAAGCATAATTAAATTCTCATAAAACAGACGCCAGCGCTGATCCTTCTGCTTTCGTTATTATTTATTCTGTTGTGCAACTGTGCCGAACTAGCAATAAAAGACAGATGAGCACAACCCAAGCTCATTCTGTGGACCAGGGAAGGAGCCAGACGGACCACTGAGCCAGACAAAATAGAGACTAGACTCAGAGTCACAAGTTGCACTGACCCTGGTAACACTGGAAGGCTTTTGATCCACCTTTGAGAAGCTTTCTACACCACAGATTTATTGCCTTGAAAATTATAGAGCAGGCCTAATGATCTCTATATTCCTATTCAACACTGGGTTTTGCAGAAGAAATTTTATTTCCTTGGCACCCTTGACAGTAAAGAGGTCCACAAACAAGCTCCTCTACTTGCAAACAAGTGCAGTTCTCAAGACTCTTGGGAGTCAAGTGTTCTTGGGTACAAAGTGACCTGCACAGGTGGCCAATCGTGCCATCAAGTTTCACTTAGCTCCACTGAAACCATATACCTCTTTTCACTAAGACTTCCCACACTCTATGCTTTTGCTCCTGTCAGGACATAATGAGATTAATAATCACCACAAAACACCTCAAAAATAAACAGCAATTCAGGGGGAAAGTGTCAAAGAGTAAGAAACAAAATGATGACAGTGCACCTGCCTTTGGTTAGAGGAAGAAAAAGGTGGCCTGTGTTCAGGCACATCACTTTGTTGCTGTCAATGAACATTCTTCCAGCTGAGACTTCCTACCCAGTGCAGCTTCTGTTTCTGCCTGCAAGAGAGATTTGGGCCCAAACCCCAGCACAGCATCTGAGAGGAGAAGAAAGCAAAGTGAGGAGCTAAGGAACCCAAGGCTGTGCATGGCAGAGCTCGGAGGAGAACCTGAGAGAGGCCACCTCCTGGGAGGTACAAAGTGTCCTCTGCATCTCAATGGGACATGGTCCCAGTGGATCTCAAATCCTGCCTTTTTACCTTCAGCACTGTGATGGCTAATTTTGTATCAACTTGACTGAGCTAAGGGATGTCCAAATAGCTGGCAAAGCATTATTTCTGGGTGTGTCTGTAAGGATGTTTCCAAAAGAGATGAGCATTTGAATCAGCAGACTGAGTAAAGAAGATCCACCCTCACCAACGTGGGTGGGCACCATCCAATCTGTTGAAGGCTCAATAGAATAAAAAGACAAAAGACGGGCAAATTTGCATTCTCTTCTTGAGCTGGGCCACCCATCTTCTCCTGCCCTCAACGTCAGTGCTCCTGGTTCTTGGGCCTTTGGACTCTGGTATTTATAACATCACCCCACCCCCCACCCCCAGTTCTCAGGCCTTTGGACTTGGACTGAATGACACCATTGGCTTTTCTGGGTCTCCAGCTTGCAGATGGCGTATCATGGGACTTCTCAGCCTCCATAATCATATGAGCCAATTTCCATAATAAATATGTTTATTATATTATATATTATATAAATGTTATAAATATATAAGTATATATTTCTAATTATATAAGTATATCTATTTAATTTTTAATATATCCAAATACATTAGAACCTATTTGGAACATCTGGAAGCTTTTGATCCACATTTTGAGAATATATACATACATGTATATACATATATACATAGACACATAGTTCTGTTTACCTGGAGAACTAACACAAGCATGCAACTCTTTCATTAATATGCCGAAGGTCTCTGCCAGAGAGAGACATACCTCATGAATGAAGGAAAGCATGAGTCCTTGTGGGATTTTTTACATATCAAATCTGAATGCCATCTGATGGAGTTTGGATGTGTTGTCCCCTCCAAAACTCATGTGGAAATTTGATCTCCAATGTGGCAGTGCTGGAAACTGACTGAGTCATGGGGACAGATCCCTCATGAATGGATTAATGCTCTCCCTGGGGGAGGAGGGGTAGTGAATGAATTCTCGCCTATTAGATCCCACGAGAGCTTGTTGTTTATAGGACCCTGGCACCTTCCCTCTCTCTCTCTGTTGCTTCCTCTCACCATGTGATCTGCTTGTACCTGCTGCTGCCTGCCACTTTCCGCCATGAGTAGAAGCAGCCTGAGGCCCATGCCAGTTGCAGCTGTCCCAGAATCGTAAGCAAATAAACCTCTGTTCTTTATAAATTACCCAGTCTCAGATAATTCTGTCATAGCAACACAAAACGGACAAAAACACCATCAGATAGGAATTTCAGCTTTCCTGAGTAAAACCCACTGTCCTAAGACCAGTGCGTTCCCTGTCTAAGAACTTGGACTTTTAAACACTGTAACTTTAACATCACAGCAAAGCAGGATTCCAAGAGAAAATATTCTAGCATGATCTTCCATCCATACACTGCCCTGCAGAGGCCCACAGACCTAATTCTGAAAGGTTGTCCTAAAAATAAAGGAAAAGGGGAAAAACAGAAAACAAAAATATCAGAGCAAGTCATCCCTCTCAGCTAATCCTAGCACCAAATGCATTTTTCCTGAAGGGCGCAGTCAGCGGAGTGACGTTTGGGCTACCTCAGATCTTCTGTTCCGTGGTAAGACCTCTGCTCTCAAATGCCCCGCCCATTTCCACAGCCCACCCTTGCTCACACCCCTTCTCTCTCACCAGCTCCCTTTCCCTCCTCCTCTCCCTTCTTCCCAGCCTCCTTCCCTCACTTGCTCTCTCCTGCTTGTTAAAAGTAGCCCAGGCTGCTAGACATCTGTGACACACGCCAAAAGGGGGACCTGCTACTCAGCTGTAAACCCGGCTCCCAGGAGTTGTTTTTGGTTCACGCATTTCATTGATGGTATTTAAATGCATTATATGCAGCCACCTGGCTGCATCAGGCAGGAGAGAAGCAAGTGCTCCTCTTGCAACCCCAGCAGCACACAAGGACAGGCACAGCGTGCACACACACACACACACACACACATATATACACAAACACACATATGTACGAGTGGTCTTCAAAAAGTTCACGGAAAGATTTATATTATCTATTTGATCTTATAATTCCATTTTTCCATGAACTTTTTAAAGTACCCTTGTATACACACATACATACACACACCCATACACACATACATACATATATACACACACATACACATACTTATACACATACACACGTGCACACACACATACACATGCACACATGCATATACACATGTATACACATATGCACATTTACACGCACAAGCATGCTAATACACTGAATTACAACAGTGTAGAAGTGATTGAGCCTGAGCCAAGGGAGACAGTGCAGAGATGCTAAAATTATGAAGGGAAATAAACCCTGGGTTGGCAGAGCCAATCCCCCTACAGTGAGGACAGACCCCAAGAAGAAAAGGAGGAAAAGGGCAAATGAAGGAACCTCCCAGATCTCCAAGTTCCAGCCAGACGCCCTCAACACGCCCCTCCCCCACCGCTGCAATCCCCCTCCCTGTCACACCCACTGCTGCCTGGAACATGAGTGGCCAGGCTCAAGAGCAAGTGTCCTGGCATCAAACTGCCCAGACCAAAGCCTGGCACTGCCACTTCCCAGACGGGACCTGGGTGGGTTACTGCATTTCCGTTTCCTCCTCTGTGACACGGGGTGAGCACTAGCATCTACCCACCGGGCTACTGAGGGGGCAGCAGGAGATCACCCATCAGTCCTGTCACCAGGCTCTGCCTGGGCCTCCACTGAGCCCAGGAGCCACGACACCTCATTGCCCTGCACCCAGTTTTCTCACAGGTAGACTGAGACCCAGGGGTGACTGGCAACACCCCTGCCTTCTTTCACAAAGGGTCACCACCTGATTTTCCACCTGCTGCAGTGTGCACCTTCCTGCATCACCACGTCCATCAGGGCAATCCTCTACCCCAGTGTCTATGGCGAACCCCTTTCCCTCCTATGCAGACTCCCCTCTGCTCCCAGCACAGAGCCCCCTGTCCGCACTCACTCCTAACTGTTCCCGCTGCCACCCCGCCTCACTCCAGCCACCCAAGTTCCACTAGGGCCATGGTCTGTCCAGTCTGCCTGGAACTCTCCCAAGGGCCGCAGCTCCGAGAGCTTCCATTCACCCATTAGCTCACCTCCACAGTTGTCATGCTGGTATTGACACCTAGGCAACTGTCACACGTTGCCTCGATAGCATCAGATGGCATTGAGGAAGTCGCCCTTGGGACATACCAGGGTTTCTCAACCTCGGCACCAGTGACATTTGGGTTGGGTAACAAACTGTGTGTGTATGTCTGGGTTGGGGCGGTCCTGTGCATTGTAAGATGTTTAGCAGCATCCCTGGTCTCTACCCATAGACACTAGTGGCAGCGCACACAAACCCCAAATGTCTCTGGACATTGCCAAATGTCCTCTGGGGGGAAATCACTCCCAGTTGAGAATCACTGGGATATGCTTATCTCTTCAAATAAACCATGACCTCCTGGAGAATGGAGTCCGTGTTATTTATTCCTTTTTACTTCCTCCAAGCACCTAGCACAGGGCTGTGCACACAACAGACGTGCTTGGAACAAAAGCACACATGAATGAGCACATGACTAGGCACAGGACACTACTATGCTGAAGAACAGCATTCAGCACAGGGGACCTAGGCCCCTGGTAAGCCAAGGCTTGAGAACCCATAAAGTCCCCCCCCCCCCATGTCTCTTAGTTCATCATAAACAAGACCCAGAATTTTGGAGCCGCTGCACTACTTGGTGACTCTTAGCCAGCGCATGGTGCTTTGAATATAGTAGGGTGCAATCAAAACTTGAAAACTAGTAAATTCTGCCCCAGGACACTACTTACAGGAAAAAAAAAAAATTAAACCTAAAGTAAATGGGGAATTGCTACTACTCCCATAGGCTGGGACAACCCTAATCCCATATTCCCTGTTTTCCTTCATTGCTTTGTGAGCAGAATGGTTTTGAATTAAGAAGCACGTGGAGCACAGGAAAGGGTATGAGGTTTGGAGTTAGAGGGACATGAATCTGGACATCAGATATGTCCATTATTAGCCCAGAGGTCTTTGGCCAGTTGCATCTGGTAGCTTTGGTTTCCTTGTCTGCATGGGAAAATATAATGCCAACCACAGAAGGTTATCGTGAGACTTCCTTGAAACAATCTGTGGGAAAGCATTCACACCGTAGGCATTTAATAATAGCACAACTTCCTCTTCTTTGTGTTAACCAGAGAATGTGATAATGTCATTTCTAACAAACATAGTAAGAGGTGCAGAACGCAGCTCTGGACTTAATTGATAAGTCTCTCACAAAGAATCCATATCTTAGTGTCTTCCAGAAGAAAGATTGATTAGGGCCGAGCCCGTGGCGCACTCGGGAGAGTACAGCGCTGGGAGCGCAGCAACGCTCCCACCGCAGGTTCGGATCCTATATAGGAATGGCCGGTACACTCACTGGCTGGGTGCCGGTCACAAAAAAGACAAAAAAAAAAAAAAAGAAAGATTGATTAGATGACAAACTGGCAGCATGCCCAGGCCCCTTTAGACAGATAATCGCACCTAAATTGAGGTCCAGAAAGGTTAAGTGACTTGCCCTAAGTCACAAGGCAAAGGGTGGAGTCAGGCCTCAAAGCCTGGTCTTTTCCACTGTATACCTAGATATTTTACTTTTCCAATAAAATTCTCAATCACGAGAAAGGCACACCACTCCAGCCCTGGCATGACAGTAAATGTCTCTCCAAGGTCACAGGGAAAGGTTCCTATTGCCAGCTGCCGGTCACCACCACCAGAGCAGATTCATACTGGTTAATGCTCGGTTCATCTCCCTCTGGCCTCAGTGAGGTCTGAGGAAAGGTGAGCCCAGCCCTGGACAGGTGCACACAGTGAATGATTCTGACCCAGGAGAGGAAGGAAGAAGTTACAGAGCTTTCTTCTACCCTCCACATCCTCCACAGGGCTGAAAACTACACCCTCTCTGAGCATTCTGGCGTTGTCATGGTCCTACGAAATGACCTGCTGAGGGTTCTCCTTACAATTCCTTCTCTCAAATAGACCAGGGACAGTATCAGTCTGTCCCAGAGTGTATGGAAGGTTCCAGAACCATACACAAAGGTCTCAGCCGAGATGCACTGTTACATAATGGGGCTACTAACTCCCACCAATCGCTCTGAGAGTTTCCTCAAAACCTACCAGCTAAAAGGCAGACACCCAGCCACTCACTCCATGTTCTTCTCTCCTTGGTGTGCTCTAAAGTGAAAATCTCCGTCTTTCAAGCCCATCTGTTGAAGAAGGGTGGAGAAATAGCCTCCTCTGTGTGCTTCCAGCCAAATCCTATTATAAAACCCCATGTGTGCCTCACCCCTCGCCCCCCCACCCCCAAAACAGGGTGTCCTTATAAGGGATTCAGAGTAGGGGAAATCAATCCTCATGTCTCAGGACCAGCTACATAAAAGTGTTTATTTCTGCTTTCAGCTCTAACATGTCTCTTTCTTCTCATTTTATTTTTTTCAGAAGCAACTGGAAGGTAAGAAAATCATGAAATATGCATGCGGATATGGATTGTGGGCAGCAGAGATAAAGCAGGACAGTTCTTATCAGAATGAGAAAAGAGGTGTGGGCTCTTGGCAGTGAAATAAGACCCAGAATCATCCATCCGCATCTTAGCAAGGTTACCGGTCACCCCAAATGACCTTATCAGTGCAGCCTCCGAGCACTGAGATTGATCAAAAGAATTGCCCAGGAAGCCTTTATTTACCTGATTCCATTTCCATTCCTCTTGCATCTAGCCCATTAATCAGCAAATAATATAAATTATTTTAAAGCTCTAAGTTTGATATGGATGCAAAAGAAAAAAAAACAAAAAACAAAAAACAGTAATCTAGAAGCCAGGAAAGTAGATTTCAAATAAGACCCCAGGGAAGTCATTTGCAATCTATGCCTTAATTTAGCCACCACTAAAACTGTGCATGAATGTCTGCTACCCAAATTCTATTGTGAAAATGGATAGAAATCCTTAATTAGAAGAAAAAGGTTCTTGAGACAAAGCAAGGCAATATTATCATTGCATCTCTCATCTACCTCTTCATCTGCAAGGAACTGAACTGTACCCCTAACAAGCTCCAACATAAAAAAACATGGTGTTCAATGGCAACAATGACTTTGACGCTGTCTTGGGGCCCCAAGGTCTGAAGATCAGCTCATCTTCCACCCCCTCTCACTCTGGGAGGTCCTCTTCCCCACCACTCCCCACCACCCACCTCCCTCTGGACGCCAGAGTCTCTTTTCTGTTTCACGCCCACCCACCACGTAGCTGTGGCCCAGCCCCTTTTTGAAGACATCCACTGATGGGAACCAACTCAACACTTCCTGAAGAGTTCCCTTTCTTCAGAGTCCAGTTCTTATCCAAGCTGGAAAATGGACACATCCATGGATATGGAGATCAGCCATATCTTAGCCAAAGAATTTCTGAATCTCTCTGTTACCAAAACCCACCTATCCCGGACCTAAGGTCTTCTCTGCCTGGATAACCCAGAACTCTTCTCCTTCATTCTCTCAGTGCCAGGCGCTCTCTCTAAGATCTTGGTCATAGACCAAATGATTTCCTTCTGTCTGGCTCAGGCTACAGCTTGCCACCCTGGGTCCAGGGCTCCCAATTGTCCCAAAGTCTCCCTTGCTCTGACTTCTAGCCATTCTCGCATTCTCCTCTGACCCCTGTCTCCCCTCTTTCTTCCCACCCTTCCCCACCCCACTCAGATAAATGTAATCCTGCAACACCCTTCATCTACTGTTCCCAACCCTTCCAATCTCATCACCTAATTTGTACTTTCCCACCTTTTCCTAGGCTTAAGTTTAGTCGATTTCCATAAACCAGGCTTTTATGAAATTATGTAACTTTCAACCCCAGCCATTTGGGGTACGAATAGAAAAAAATAAAATCAGTTAGAGTGTGAATAACTGCATTTCATAATTTGAAACAAGTAATGGTTACTTCACCTATTGATATACAGGAGCATACTAAATCTTAATTCTAATAGAATTTTAAGCTCATAACAACCATAAAAAGAAATTCAACTTGTTTTTAAATGTTATTAAAGGATTGTTTCTATTGTATTTACAACTAAAGGTTGTAGCTGTCACACAGACTGCCAGCTGTTCTTCTCTGGTCATTCTTTCTTCTGTGGGATAAAGCCCCTGATTTCAGGCAAGACCCATGTACCTCAGAATGGAGACCACATTTCCCGTCTTCCTTGCAGCTGACATGACTGTCAAGTTTCTGCCTTGTTCACATTGGCCCTTTGCCCCTTCTTTGTCCTTTGCTCTATTTTATAATGGGATACAGATACCACCATTTAGGACCACAAAATCAAGCCACACAAGCCAGAGTAACAAAATTTTTTAAAGTCTGTGTCCCTGACACCATGAAAAATGACACCAGCCCTATACCACTTACCAGGACTTGCACAAGAAAGAAACAGCTCCTATCCTGTTTTAATGATAGTTATTTGTAGTTTTCTATTACTTGCAGCCAGTCCTAACCCTGACACAGTCATTAAAGTTTAAGTGTCTGAAGTTTTAAAACTGAACAAGAACTTAATGAAGACATTAAAAACCAAAGTAATTTACTGAGAATACACTTGTCTGTATCCTTTAAAGAATCCTTTAAAGAACAAAGGAACTTTTAAGAAAACATACATGTAAAGGAATATTTAAGAAAGAAACTTTTGCTACAGTAGGTGAACATATATTTCCAATTTTCTAATCTTTCACCTCACTAAATCCTTGACAGACAACAATGAATCCTCTTGTACCCTCTTCCTTTCTGTATTCTACTAGTGTAAAATACTGAAGTATTTTCATCCTTTCAGAATTGCCCAAATGTTTATTCCTCAACTTTTGGAAGGACATCAAACCTTAAGTGAGCATTATGAACCATTCTGGAATTCTGCATTTCTAAGAGAGCTAAATATTTTCCTCCATCTACTCGAAAACAGCCCTTGATTTTAAAAATTAAGGTAAATAAAACAAAACTGAAAAGAACTGTGCCATTGAAAGAGAAATGTCTTGGATAATTGGAAAGGCATATCATTGTTTGAACTAATTAAAAATGTTTCCTGATAACATTTAGCCCGTTGTAATAGTTGCTAAAATTGATATCATTATGTTCTGCATTATAATAAGGTCATTTGTACATATGGCTGTTAGAAGAAATAATTATTTGCCTGAATCTAGACATTGTTTTAGGAAGTAAATAAGCTTAAGGCATTTTCCTTTTTTGTTTGTATCTTTAATTTTGGTTGCTGGCCGGTACAGGGATCAAACCCTGCACTCTGGTGCTGTCAGCACCACGCTCTAACCCACTGAGCTAACAGGCCAGCTCTTGGCATTTTCCTATTTCATAAACAGCATGGGCTTTAATCCAGGCAACAAATTGTTATGAGAAATTCACAAGAGTGAAAAGATGTGCTTGCTTTGGAATGCACTTGGAAGTAACCAGAATCTAAGTTTACAGCCCACAAGTTCACAGTTTACTTTTTTTTTTAATTGAAGGATTTTGACAGCGATGATTTTAATTCTGAATGAGGTTTTCCAAGAGAAGAAATTCCTTGTCTAAGCAACTCTTACCCCACTATTGCTAGTTCATGTTCAGAATCAGTTTGATTACTAAATCTCAAATTCAAAACAGAGGATGAGTCAGTTCTTTATCAACCAAACCAATGAAGGGGAAAAGTCACACGAAAATTCAAGGCAAGAGCAAATATGAAACAAATACAAAAATAATCAGCTTTGAGATACACTAGACTGGAATAGTAGGGAGGTGGGGGGTGCTGCAGATTTGCCTTCCTACCTATGATTTTCTAATAAAATATGGGTGTGTGAGTGTGTGTATATTTCAATATTATATATATATAAAATACTAATGTTAAAAATTAGCATCCATTTCCTAAGCACACACCAGCTGACAAGGAAAACTGGATCAAAAATAGCTGCATACCAAAAATATCGAGAAAACCCGGCCTGGGATTCAACATTTTCCACAGCTAATCCACCACAGATAATCTCGTTCCACGACTAAATTTAAGCTTCTTCTGGTATTTATCTTCATCTCATGTTCTATGCTATAAACGGCTGAGATTTTGTCTTGTCAATGGTGACATGACACCTGTCAAGCCTGAGGGCTCTTCAGTGCTCCCACTGGAGACCACTGCGCTGAAGAGATGTTTATTACATTCTCCCAGGTCTCACGTCCCAGGATAGTAGTCCCATAACAATCCTTCTGCTACTCTCCCCATGGCATTTCCGCTTACCTTCCCCAAACTGCCATTCCTATGTGCATTTCAAAGCAACATGCATTCACCATTTGTCCTTCTAAAGCTCAGGTGTGGGGAGAGGCTTCCAACAGGAATCAGCTGAGACTCTCTGTAGCACGGCAGCTGCAATCTACTTGATTCCACCCCACATACGATGGACAGCTTAAAACAGATACACAACAGGTGATGCCACAGGCACTATTCTAGGTGAAAAGACAATTTTTTCTCCACGAGAAAGTGCATATACTTAACGAATTCCTCATCTATTTATGTGGGTGATGGTGTCTTTAATCCGCTTCTGCATTCAATCGCTGAGAGTGTGGTTTCTCCACTGCCAAAGACACGCAATCAACACAACTTATAAAATGGAATTCCAATGGCAAGTTCATTCTCAACGGCCATAGGACAGTGGGGATCAGGTCTGAGAAGTCAGACACTTAGGAACAAAGATGTGAGACTCTTCCGAAAGCCAGCCCCACAGGCTCAGGCACAAATGGTGTAACCCCCCAGTGAATGCTGCTGAGATCACAACTGACTTTCCTCCACCCCGACCCCCAAGCAAATTTGACTGGTCCAGGTAGGTGTTCAGCACACTTGCAAGGCGTTCCAGCAAAATCAAGGTTTCTCCAACATTCCAAAGATTTGTCTTGTCACATTTTACAGAAAATGTATATACTAGAACCTCAATAAATCAGATGGTGTAGCATTATGGAAAGTGCACTGGACTGGGTCAAGCTGGGACCACTGAGGCCCCTCCCCCAGACCCGCCAATCAGGAAATGCCTTTTGTTATGGACTGAATTGTCCCCAGAATCCACAGGTTGAAGTCCTAACCCCCAGTACCTCAGAATGTGACCTTCCTTGGAGGTAGGGTCATTATGGAAATAAGCACGTTAAAGTGAGGTCATAAAAGGAGGTCCTAATCCATTACTAATGTCCTTATAAAAAGAGGAAATCCGGACACAGATGCACATAGAGGGAAGTTGGTGTGAAGAGACACAGGGAGAAGACGCCATCTGCAAGCCACAGAGAGAGGCCGGCAGCAGACCCTTCCTCACAGCCTCCAGAAGGAACAACCCAGACGGCACCTCGATCTGGACTCCCAGCCTCCAGAACTGTGAGAGAAGAAATGTCCGTCGTTGAAGCCATCCCGTCTGCGGCATTTTGTTACGGCAGCCCTGGCCAACTAATGTACCTTCTGTTCCTTCATGTTCCTTCCCTGTGGACAGTCCCTCTATCCAAACTGCAGCTGCTACTGGAACATCAAGCAAAGTGGTACAGATAAGGCCCTGTCACCTGCGATGATGTCACAACCTCGCCTTCCCTCTTGGCCTTCCCAGAACTGGCTTTAAATCAAGAGATTGGGATGGGGGTGGGGACACAGGGTTCCCTTCTACTCAGCTGGGTTAGAAAGCAAATGGATAAGCAATCTACACTAAGACGAAATGAGACAACAGTCCTTGTCACATGAATGTCCCCGAGAGCAGCAAGGGAGCACAGTTCAGGTGACAGGCAGTGCAGGGTTGTGAAATGCGCCCAGGACTGAAAGTCTAGGCCAGGGCAGCTGGCTTCTAGCCCCAGCTTTACCACTAACTAGCTAGATGGTTGGAAACAAGTCCATCCATAATCTTTGCAGCAGTGAATAAGGGAACAGGGAGATCCAGACTACACCGGATCTGTTGTTCCTTATCTATGTTCCATAAATATATTTCAGGCATCGATGAACTCCTGGAATTGTCCACAAAATTGCAGATGTGTGTACATATGCGCATTTTTCTTGTGAGAAGATGTACAACTTGCACCGGATGTTTCAGACAATGTAGAAGGTTAAGAACATGCACAAGGTGATGTTGGAAAGTTCCTTCTTGCCCTAGGTGGGGAGGCTGTTGGTGTTGGCCATATCTTCCCCAGGGCCACCATGAGCATCCCAAAGGCCCCTGCAGAGTCTCCAGACTTAGCCTGAGCTCCTCGACCCTCGCTTCTCCAGCTACACTGCCACTTTCTTCCCGGAGACACCAGCAGGACCTGTTTTGAGATAGCCCAAGAGGCAAACCAGAGACTACAAAATGGTTATTTACAGAGGTTGTGTCATGAAAAGATTTTTCTACGTGGCTCAATAAACACGTCACGATGCCTCATTAAGTTATTAGGAAGAATATATAAAGCCAGTGTGCAAGGGTTTCATCCATTTATGAAACCACATTGTACCTGCCAAAGCTGACAGTCCATGAAGCTCAGGAGCAGAGCCGCGGACGCTTGGACTCCACGATCAGCCACAGGCAGGCAGGAGGGAGCCTTTAAAATCAGCCCCAAGGATGAACCCTCTATACTAAGAAAGTAACAACTAAGGTTCTACCACAGCAACAGGAGCAGCCGGTCCCTAGGGTCCAGCTCAGGGAGCTCCAAGCTACATCCCTGCTGGGCCACTCACACGTGCCGGGAGGCAGGCAGGGAGCCCACAGATAACTGGGTGGGGAAGACCTGCCGAATGAATGGTGACCATGTGTACATTCTGTTTCTCCAGTCTCCTAGTGAAGACAGCCCCACGGCTGGATGACTCTGTCCATCTAAGGAATGCGGGGATTTCACCATGACAGCGCGCCAGCTCTTAGCCGTGAACCTCCTGCCTTGGAGGGCAGCCCCGGAGCAGAAGGACACCACCCGGGGGTCACGAAATCCGGTCGCTGCTGCCAGAATCATCCTCTCAAAGAAGCCATGTTAAAAAAAAAAAAAAAATTAAGCCTCCAGTTAGAAACATGCTTCATATTTTCTCAGATAATCCTCTGAGCAATCCTGTGAGGTATATCACCCCTTTCTGGGTGGGGAAACAAAGCCCCACCTGGCCAGTTCTCATGGCTGGTTAGGCGCTAGACAGGAGCCAGCCTCAGGACTAACTGAGGTTTCCTTTCGGGGTCTTATATTCCAGTGGAATTTTCTTTTAGACACAGGAATTCTCTCCATCCACCCCTCGTGACAGAAAACATATATATATACATTTCCTTATCTTTGTATCACCTCAAAAAGTATTTTTAAATGAACCTGACCCATGTAGCTGTCATCATTTTTTAATTTTAAAAAAAAGTTAATAAAGTAAATAAAGTTTTCCTGGCAAAGCACTATCACCTGGTGTAACCTCTGTCCTTGGTTTGGTGACGACCTCATCCGGCCTGATGAGCTCAAGTAATCACCACCCATTATGTGCCAGAACGGCACAAGCAAATGTCCCCAGGTATTTTCTGTCCACACCTGAGCTGCTATCTTCAGATGCCTGCACACATCCCCATCCCCTCCAGTGACTTGTGGTGACAGCTGATTGTGTGTGGGGCCAGACGATTCTGCCAGCGACACGGAAATGGGCCCCCAGACAACAGCATTTCTCAAGTCCCTGGCATGTGCACAGCTGATTTCCTTTTCATTATAGAGTGAATGAGCGGACAACCCGGCCCAACTCCATCATACGAATAAGAAAGTAACCACCAAGGGGCCGTGGGGCTGGAATGTTTGATATTTTTCTTCAACACCCATCTGTTTCCTCCCTCTGCCATGGCACCTCTTCCCCCCCATCACTTTCCTTCTTCCCATTAGGCTGGGGCAGGCCCCCCAGTTCCCCTTCCACACCATAGAGCCTAAGTGGAGGAATCTAGTAACCAGGCGTGTGGCAGTGCCAGCAAGCAGCAAGCTTTAGTGACAGTTCCATGGCAGTACATCACAACGCTTATCACACTCAAATGAATTTCACAACAATGTCTCTTAGGCAGAAAGGGGAACCCAAGTGGTTTTCCAGGCCCAATTAAGGTTTAACAGAGGCAAGGGCCAGAGTATACCAGGCAAGCCGCTCTCTCTCTGTGGCATCGAAGATTTCACCCAGAGAAACTTCCCCAGCTCCAATCACTGGAGACACACCAGCGAGGTGCCTGCCTACCTTCCTATGTGCTGACCAAGGTGTTGCCAACACCTTTAGCACTGAACCTGCAAAGGTGGCTGCCCTGATTGTAGCTGCCCCACACTCTGTTGAGCCAAGGAATTTCGTTTCCAGCAACACATTCCTCTCATGCTGAATGCCAGAATGCAGCTTCAGAGGTGTCTGAGCTCCTGGCAGTAGCAGGGACATGGGCCATGTTCCCCACAGAGCTAGCATCACCTTTAAGTAATCACTGCTGCAGAGAGTCAACCTCAGGCACATCTATGTGACAGCTCGAGATAAAAGCTCAGAAGTGATAATGGCAGAAATGAAATAGAGGGGTATTAAGAACACGTGCAGCCATACGCTACAGTAACTACCAAGAAGGAAAAGGTGGGAAATCATCCCATTAATTTACATCATGTAGACAATCTGTACTCAAAACACCTACTTTGGCACCTGCATCATCTGGAGTAACTACTTTCTGCTGTGGTATGATAAGCTGAGTCAACCCTTCATTTTGTGCTCTGTAGAAGACTAAAGATAAAGTCATTTTCTCATCTTACACTCATCCAGGGCATGTGAAAGAATCATTGGGTGTAGTGAACCACCATCACATATGTGATTTGGGCACCCAACTCTGTGATTCCGGGGAGCATGGGAGGCTTCCAGCCTCAGAAAAAACCCTCACCCACTAAGTAGTCAACACTGGAAACTTTACCACAGACTTGCAACCTACGAAGCATAATACTAAGTTGTTATCAGTCACTTCCACCTTAGAGTGAATGAAGTTGTGAGAATTAGATCTGTGAAGGGAGTGGAGCTTGCGAAAGAGGTTTCCTGAGTCCTTAGGACAGGGTATTTCCCAGGCTAGTGTTCATCAGTAGAAGTCACCCTGTTGAGATCCCGAAATGCCAAGGTTATTTAAACAAGAATGGAGGGGCCATAAACCCATAAGCTTTGCTTATTATTTAATGTGTATATTAAAAAAAAAAAATACACACACACACACACACACTACGTGTAATTCACTGTCCCAAATCCACACTTTCCATTTCAGGTAATATTGATATTTGCTGAATACTGCCAAGGATCTGTGTAGAACCAGCATTCTGCTGTCATAACAGAGAGAAAAATCTCAGGTGCACTGATTCCTCAGAACTGTTTTGAGTCCGTTAGCATCTCTCTGACGACAGGAGTCCCTTGTTGGATTTATCAGAAAAAATTCCAGTTACTTGGTGCCTTTCTTCTGGGGTATGTGTCATTGTAATGATGAGCGGAGACTCACTGCAGGCACTGAATGATTAGAATGGGACTCAAGGCTAACTTCAGAGTCAATCCAATAAAATCAAACTGAAATAAACAAAAAAAAGTACAAATCAACTCAAGCTCTCTCTGCCACAGGGCAACTCCCAACTCCACGCGAGCTGTTAGAGAACAGTCCTTGAAATAAGTCATCGGATTATAGGCCTTGTGAATTCATGGATCAGGTCACTCGATTTTATGCATTAGAGGCCAGGAATGGTGGGGTGGTTCATTTGAAATAATCTACATGTTCCTGAAAGGGTTTGCATAAATTAAAATTTTCCAAATAAAAGAGGGAAGTTGGCAATTAAAGGGACCTTGAGAACAATCATATTTTAATGTAAAAACTTAGCTCCTAAATTTCTCCTTTTGCATACATTTAAATTTTTGTGCATGGAGTTTTCTAAAAGTGGAGCACCTGTGTCTGTAAGTCTCTGACCTGTCACACAAATACTAAACCATGGAAGACTCCAAATTCTACTGCCCTGCTTATTCACTACCTTTTTATAAAAATAGAGAAGGTAGCGATGTGGCCGGGCCACAAAGTATGAGTTTACTCAGCAGATAGTTACATTATTCAGGGTTCTCCAGAGGAACAGAACTAATGGGGGGTTTAGGGGGGTGTATAATTAATTATAAGGAATTGGCTCACACAATTATAAGAGGCTGGCAAGTTCCAAGATCTATAGGGGGGTCGACAAGCTGAAGACCCAGGAGAGCGGATGGTGTAAGTTCCCATCTGAAGGCCAGCAGTCTCAAGACTCAGGGAGAGCTGATGCTTCAGTTTGAGTCCAGAGGCAGGAAAAAGCCTATGTTCTAGATCAAAGACCATCAGACAGAAAGAACCCTCTTACTCAGGGGAGGTCAGCCTTTCTGTTCTATTCAGGCCTTCAACTGATTGGATGAGGCCCACCCACATTCAGGAAGGCCATCTGCTTGACTGACTCTACAGATTCAAATGTTAGACTCATCCAAAAGTGCCCTCAAAGACACACCCAGAATAATATCTGGCCAAATATCTGGGCACCCTGTGGCCCAGCCAAGTTGACACATAAAATTAACCATCATAATAGTTCTCCACATGGGAGGATATGGGAGCGGGTGTCAGGGACCCACATGGAGCTGAGGACCTCAGAGTGCACTTGTCCAGCATAGAGATTAGACTGCTGGTCGGAGCCCAGACCTGAGACTTCCAGGTCTGCCTTCAAATCAGGCCCTCTGGAGATCCAGCAGCCTGAGCCCCAGTGGACACCAAGAGCTCAACTGGGGTTGAACTTTATTATGAATAGTGCCGTTATAAGACACGAACCTGCACTCACATTGTTATCAGGTGCTAAACCCTAGTACATCTGCAGGAAAAAAAATAATATTACATCTCAGCATTTATAACAATTTTCTTCTGATAGTTCAAACCTTCCCTTATCTGACCTTGTTTGGACTCATGACCCCCGAGGCAGTGTGAACGCTCTCTGTGTGCAGATAAAGAACTGAATTAAAGAGAGTTTTGAGCAGTGTGGCTGAGGGTTCACAACCTGGCAGTCACAATCCAAGTCCTTCCTTCCCTCCCAGGATTCCTGAAATGCATAAAGCCCCAACCACCAGTGCCTTGACGTCCTCCAGACTAATGGACTCCCTCTGCCCTAGGCCTCCCCTCTCCTCCACCTAGGGACAGGTGGGTGGTGGCAGTTGTGTGTGTGGCTGGGGGCCTGGCTGAGTTGGGGGGGGTCAGGCCTCACCACAGTTGTGACACCTGTCTCTACTCAGTTCCCCAGTGACAGCCAGCACAGAATCCCCCAAAGCCCTGAGCATTCCAGGAGCCACCAGGGGCTGGGTGTCCTCCGGGGCCAGCTGAGAGACAGCCACATGCTCAGCCCCCCCAGATTCACCCTCCCCTCGCCTGGGTCTCTCTCACTCACAGCAATAATCTGCTTGAGCCATATTTGCTAAAAATACACTTCACTTCTGTTACACTAACTAATACATTCTATTTCAGGCCCAATGGCATTCTTACTTAGAAATACCCGTATGGGGACCAGTAAAAACATGCAAAACATGACAGTGACATTCCCTTCAGAAAGGTTCCGCTCTGCCCTACTGTGCATAGCACACTAATCTGCAAAGCAAATCTCTCCATCTTGGATGGTAATTGGCAGTAGGACAGAAAAGGCCCGGAGGAGAAGAAAGAAGGTGCCAACAAGGAGAGAAAAGTCCCCACGCTTTGTCCTCCTCACACCTGCCCTCTGTGGCCCAGCCCCGGCCCCAGTGACACTGTCACCACAGAAGCAGCTGCAGAATGGCCTCTCCACTGAAGCCACATGACCCGCATTAGAAACCTTAAGAACATCTAAAGCAAGCCACAAGCCAGGCTGAACTCCACAAGCCACCCCCAGACGATGTTTTCAACATGGGAGGCCGGGGGAGTCCATGTCCCTCCTGCACAGCGGTCCCCTGAGTGAGCCTATCCTCCCCCGAGCCAGCTCCCTGCCTGGCTTCCAGACTTGGAAGAGCGAGGAAGCCTGGCTGCCAGCAGCTCCCTGACTTTGCTGGCATTTCCAAGAACTTCAGCTCTCTCCTATAATTATGTGGAGGATAATGACAGCTCTCCATCCCCGATCTCTGCCTTCCTGCAGCGAAGGAGGTGGAAGACTTATTGTATGACCAATTTTAAAACTCCTTAATTCATGCTTCCTTTTTCCTGTTTCATCCCAGGATCTCCTGCTTCCCAACACATGGTTCATGCATTTTCCTCAATCTGGAAGTGAAACACGAAGGGAGATGGGGACTGAAGACACTGAAGGCGGAAACAGGAGGAGCAGAGACTGCTATGCCGGGCTGGAGGCTTGGGAGGCGGTTGGTGCCTGGGGGGTGAAGCCAGAGCCCAGAATCCAGCTGGTGCGTATTTATGTCTTCCTTATTGCAAAGCTCATGGGTGACAGACACGTGGATGAGCACAGAGTGTAGCATTTGGGAATGCCAATCCAGGCTTGCCTTCTCCTGCAGGGCTCGGGACCTTGGCTGTTTGCACCAGGCTGTCACCACCTATGAAATCAGCTCATTTAAAAAATAAAAAATTCTGTTAAAAAGCATGAGACTGAATGATGGTCCCTCCATAAAGACAGACTGGAGTCTCCCAAAGGCTAGAATGTGACTGAGCAGAGGTAGCTGGTGGCAGGCAGGAAGAAGCTATTCCAGCCAACAACTAAAACAAAGGGTCGTGAGGACAAAAGGAACAGGATGTTAAGGGCAAGTATTTCTCTAACTGTATTATCTCCTTTGCACACTTAGCTAGCAGTGATCTGGGCAGGGAAATGATTATTAACGACATGAAATAAGATCCTAATGTCTGAAAAGGTCCTGACCTGAGCAATAGCGGATACTAGTGATCTGGGTTTCTTCCATCCCTAGTAACAAAAAGCATGGGTCTAAAGGAGGAACCCTCAGGCAGGATCATGCCATCCCACTGGTGAGTTCAAATTACCAAAATTAGCCTTATCTCCCGACAGTATATCTTCAGGTGCTGCCACTGAATTGGATTACACATGCATAACAAAAGACAGTCACAACCTCAGGCTGTTTATCATGCAAATGCGGGTGTCACATACACAGGCTCGTGGAAAAACCCCACCAGCACCCAAGGCACGCTTCCCAGACCGCATCCCTTCCCATTTTCTCTGCTGCTCCTCAGTCTTGAACATTACAGCTGCCAAGGCAGAAGAATTCCCCGCGTCAGAAGAGGGGGGAAAAAATCTATTATTCAAACTTTCTTTCTTGGAGCATAAAGAGAAGAGTGAAAGTGGCTGGAGAGATTTCTTTACCAGGAAGGTTGTTTCTCTATTCAACTACTGGGAATTATAAAGCCAGTGGAAATTCAGTGGAGCTGGGCCCAGACCCCCACAGGTGGCCCTGTGCTTCCACCTAGTTCAGAACACGGCTTGCAGGAAATGCCTCATTCCCTCCAAATCACCCCTTTCCCCACCATGCTGCTGGGTGCATTCTGTAAACTCTGGGGGGTGGGGGTGGGAGGTGAAGAAAAGAGCAGAGGCAGGAGCAGCTCTAAGGGATTCACGTCCCTCTTTTCTGAGACATGCTAAGAGGATTAAAGAGGTAAATGTTGCTTCCGGAGCTCTTCAGCTATAAGATGCTCTATAAATACCAATCACCGCCCCCTCAAGGGAAAACACATTTAATCACAGTGGAGGTAAATGCTGCATCAGCCTGCAAGATATATGTGATGTAGGGCGGAAGGATGTCCTGCCACCCAAAGTTGACTGAGAGTAACCAAGGGGTGCTGTGAGTGGCCCACGCAGTGTCCAGCTACGACTGCAGACCGGAGCTCCCTGGACTGCCTGCATCTAATCTGCCTATCCATTTCCATGTGGCTCTCCAAGGTGCACGTATTAAGCACTGACTATCTGCCTGAGGGGCAGTAGAGTCTAGCAATTAGGTGCAGGGGCTCTAGGCTGCCTGGTGGGAATCCCAGCCCTGCCCGCTCACCACCTGTATGACATGGGCAAGTCACTTAACCTCTGAGCTCCTGTGTCTCCTCATTTGTAACACAGGGATGATAACAGAACCCAGAAGGTCACTGTGGGGGCTCAGCAAGTTCATGTGCCACAAGTGGTTAGACCTCTGCCTGGTCCACAGCAAGTGCTACAGAAGGGGTTGTTGTTAAACCTACCAAATGGATAGCTCTAGAGTCTTTTGTTTATTCCCTGAGTATTTTATTTTATTTCTTTTGGTGCTGGCCGGTATGGAGATCCGAACCCTTGACCTTAGTGTTATAACACCACACTCTAACCAGCTAAGCTAACCAGCCAGCCCCTTGAGTATTTTAAACTAGGTTATTTTAGTATCGAAATTCAGAGGAAGGAGGAAAGATTTCCCAATGGGGTGTGGATCAAGCACTTACTCAGTGCCTAGATAGGTACAGAAAACAGACAAGAAGTAGAAATGAGGTCCCTGAATTTGGAGCTTACCAGAGACCCAGCGATGAAGGGGTGTTTAGGCTTTTTTATCTTCAGCTGCCTGGCAGTGGCATTTGGGGGAAGCAGAGACAACAGAATTTATCACGGACATTGCTAAGAATTGATGACACAGAGTGATAAGAAACAGCAGACTGAGTGTCAGTGGATTTTATTGCTGTTTTAAGTTCTGGGTGGACAGCCCACTCTCTTAGCTCCATCTCTCAACTGGTCCCTTGGCCTCGGTACACCTGTGTGTGCCAGTATTGCAGCTATCACAGCAACAAGCCGCTGGCCTCAATCTTCTACAGAAGCCCTAGGGCCACCCTGAGCAGCAAGCAGTCTCCCTCCACCACAAGGTCCTGAGCTGCACTTCCTCTAAAGGCAAGAGCACACCTGTGGAGTCAAGCAGGCCCAGGTGTGAGTCCCTGAGTAAGTCAGTGCTTCTCAAACAGTGGTCCCCAGACCAGCAAGAGCACCTGGGAACTTGTCAGACATGCCATCTCTCCAGCTCTGCCACAGGGCTGCCGGCTCAGAAATGCTGGGGGTGGGCACAGCAGTCCGTGTTTTCAGACCCTGCGGTGGTTCTGATGCACGTCCAGGATGAGAGTCACTGGCTTCAAAGAACAGTTGCCTCATTCAGAAAAGGGAGTAAATATCACTCACGGCATGCGATGGGTTAAATGTGTCCCCCAAAACTCCATGTGATGGAAACTTGATCCCTGTTGCAAAAGCGCTAAGAGGGTGAGAAATCCTAACAGCATTTCAAAGGTGTGGCCTTTGAGAAATGATTGGATAGTGAGGACTGTGCCCTGCTGAAGGGATTGATTCATTCATGGAGTAATGAGTTGTCGTGGACATGGTTCTGACAGCTTTATAAAGAGAGCGAGTAAGGAGGTTAGCTCTCTCTTGCTCGGCCCATTCCCACCATGTGATACCCAACATTGCTGTAGACAGTCACCACCCAGAAGGCCCTCACCATACGTGCCCCCTGGACCTCAGACTTCCCAGCCTCCCACACCGTAAGAAATAAATTTTGTTTCTTTATATATTACCCAGTTTCAGGTATTTTGTGATAAGCAACAGAAACAGACAAATGCACCTCATAAGGTTAATGAAAGAATTAAGTGAGACAATATACGTCACAACACTTGGTTGGTACAGTGCCCCAAGCATGGCAGGCAGACATGTTGCACTGTAGCTATTAGTATGATCAGTGACAATGGAAAAGATTTACAAAACAGCAGTAACTCAGCAACAGCTAGAGGAAGGCTGGAATCCATAACAGCTCTGATTATCAGAAAAGTGAATTAAAAGAGAGTCCAGGAGAGAACGAAGAGGAACTGGTAGATATTAATTTACATTGCCCAGTGATTTGGAGCCCACAGTTCCCAGGGATTCTGGGGTCACCAATCGATGTCACTTGTGATCCAAGTTTCAAGATCCATGGAGACTCCCACAAACTGATTCCTCCAGCATCCTGGGAGCTTGAAATCCCCGAAAATAAATGTGTATCCCACTGTATTGTTAAAATAAGGTTCATTATGAGTATGAGGAAATGTCTCCACAGAGAGGACTAGAGATATCTGAACTCAATAACTGGTATCAAATGTATAATGGACATCTTTAGAATGTGTTCTGAGTTGCTGAAGAGTATTTTTAGTAAGAAAAGGTGACATAAAGAGGCACAATGTCCAGACTAACAGTGTCTAGAATTCAAGAGCTAAGGAGAGATCCCACCTTGGATTCCACATCATCATTACCCAAAACAACACTGACAAAGGTCACGAGAGCCTCCCAGCAGCCAAATGCCCCTGACACTTGTCAATCATCTTCCCCTCTGGCATCTAATAGGTGACCACTCTCACCTCCCTCACTACCTCTCCCTTGACTTCCAAAACGCCACGTGTCCTCGTTCTCAGATTAACACTGACCCTCCCTCCTCAGTCCCCTGCACGGGGTCCTCTTCCCGGCCCATGAGGCTGCCACACGTGGCCCTGCCTTCTACCGCAATCCCATTCTTCCTGCTCTGGAGTCTGTGCTGTGCGTATGGAGACAGCGGAATGGGACCAAGTGCCAGGCCAGATAACCATCTCCTCATCTTGGCCCTATCGCTCCCTGTCACCTAAGATGGACACAGGAGTAGACAAAGAAGACAGTCTTCTGTCTTAGTCTTCTCCTCTTCTTGTGCCTTGTGTTCTTTCTGGCAATCTCGTGCCCCTGGGCATAGGATTATCTACCTCTCAATTTACATCTACCTCCAGACTCTCAATCGTAGACATTAGACTTTTATATTCACCCCCCTACTTAACTCCACCTGGATATTCCACCAGCATCTCAAGATCAAGATATGAGAGTGAACTCATTATCTTTCCCATAACATCCATTCCTCTGACCATCTGCTTTGCTACAGTAACAAGAGCTGGAGCAGGGAACATGGAGAGCTGGGTTTGCTCCAGGATGAGGACAGCAGCCTGTTGAGAAGGGGTTTATGGGACCGGACAGCGAGGGGCTAATAAGAGAAAAAAAATTGTAGTGACTATCCCAAATTCAAGTTCAAAGTAGGGTACAAAAATAGGTGGAAATACTCCTAACATTTAATATCAAATTATTCTCCTAGTTTCATCTGTCACCTTCGAAACAAACCACGAAAATATTAACTTCCATTATGGATTCCCAAAATAAAAAATCCTAACATGATAAGGGGAATTTCTGTAAAGAAATATAACCATCTTCTCTGAATAAGAATCTAAATTCACACTAATTATACAATATCTTTATTTCATTTTTCAGCTCCGTTATATAGTCCTGTCGTAATTCTTCGTACTCTGCAGATCATCTGGAGCTTCCTCCCCTATTCTGGAGAGGCCCAAAATAAAGGCACACTCTGCAGTCTCTCAGCACCATCCCCATCTGCCAGACACCCTAGTTCACGGTCATCTGGTCACCCAAGCTAGAAATCTGGGATGCACTCTAGACTCTTCTCTCTTCCTCATGGACCACCACGAAGTGCAAACGCATAAAATCCCATGACTTCTACTTCCTAAACTGTGCTCAAACCAACACTGCAGGGAGCCATCCCCTCCTGCCTGCAACGTGTCCACTGTGCTTCCTATTTAATACCCATGGGAGGAGAACCAACTCGAAAACACGCTCCTCCTGAAACCCACCTGTAATGTTACACCTGACACTGCAAAGAAGAAAGGGGTGAAAGACAATTTCCATGCCCATGAACAAGATGGTTATAGTTCCCAAAGTCTGATCTAGGAGTGGTAAAAATCTCACAGAATAACCAAAAGAACTGAAAGAAGGGACTCAAACAGATTTGAGTGCACCCTGTTCCTAGCAGCATTCATCACAATAGCCAAAAGGTGGAAGCAGCCTCATGTCCAGGGACAGACTGACTGAATGGATAAACAAAAGTGGTACAGACATACAACGGAATGA
This sequence comes from Cynocephalus volans, assembly GCF_027409185.1. Lineage (NCBI taxonomy): Eukaryota > Metazoa > Chordata > Mammalia > Dermoptera > Cynocephalidae > Cynocephalus > Cynocephalus volans. The sequence goes on along the minus strand of NC_084465.1, from coordinate 132,835,624 downwards.
TATTCACCCTTAAAAAGGAAGAAAATTCCGGCACATGCTATAACGTGGAAGAACCTTGAGACATTGTGCTAAGTGAAATAAGCCAGTCACAAAAGGACAAATACTGTACGATTCCACTTTCATGAGGTCCCTAGAGTAGCCAGATTCATAGAGACAGAAAGTACAATGGTGGTGTCCAGGGGCTGGGGGAGGCAGAGTGGGGAGTTGTCGTTTAATGGGGAAAGAGTTTCAATTTTGCAAACTGAAAAGTCTGAAAGACGGATGGTGGCACTGGTGGCACCACAATGTGAACGTGCTTACTGCCACTGAACCGTGCACTTAAAAAAGGTTAAAATGGTAATGTTTATGTTATGTATATTTTACCATACACACACAAAAAAATGGTTAAGAAAAAAAGAACCACACTCCTGGAAGAGGGACCAGTCACAGACACTGGGTCACAGACTGGCATGTTGCTTCACTCTCCTCCCTCTCTTCAGCGACTCCCCAGAGGCGCTATCATTGGAACCATCAGCCTCCCATTGGACCCAGAAGTGAAAGAGAAGTCCAAACGGATTCTAAAGATATATAAACATATTTCGTATTTAATTCAAACATTAAATCCCATTAGCATATAGGGTATGTTTTATTATAAACTAATGTGGGTTTAAAAACAGGTTCCAGGATTACCTTTTTGGTATACACAATTCTGAGAAAGCAGTTCTCAAAGAATGTTCCACCAGGTTCCCCCATAAAAACTGCAGGGGACTTCCAAACAGTCTTCCTGGCTCAAGTCTCCATCAGACTCTGATAAAGAATTACCTTGTCACATTTCAGATCCTTTTCTCCATTACTTAACCTCTTCCTATGGCTCCTCAAAGCCAGCAGACAAAGTCCAACCCTGGAAGGTGAGAGGCAGCGAGCTGGGGGCTTAGGAAGCACTCAGCCAGTGTTACCCAGAGGAGAGTCCCCGGGCTTGAAGCTTGGCTCTACCCCTGCTGCTGGCTGACCCCATGCAAATCTTGAGCCTCTCTGGTATCAGTTAGGAGACAACATTCCAACCTTTCAGAGTTCCTACCTTTCAGGTTCCTAACCTTTCAGAGTTGTTAGGAGGATTAAATGAATTGCTATCTATGAAATATTCAGACAGTATCTTGCACCTAAGGACCCCATAAGTGTTAACTATTGTTATTACTCTGACAGACGAGGATCTTCATGATGTGGCCACAGCCTACCTTTTCCAAGTGCAACTTCTGCCCCTTGATTCTGGCTAGCGCGTCCTCACCAACACGCTACACTGTCTACACCTCCAGCTTTGCATCTGCTGTTCCTCCCACCTGGCGTGCCTCTTCGCTCCCGCCCCACACCAGCCTTGCAAACTCTGCAAGGGTCATCGGTTTACCACTGATAGTTTCCCTGACCCCTGGTCACACGTGCGCTCACTTTCCCGTGTGTTTCCACTGACTCCTAAACCCCTGTTGGAGCAATCCCCCAGCTTGGATATTAGTCTGCTTCTCTGGCTCCCAGGTGAGCAGCAGTGGGCACCTGGAAGGCAGGGACCATGCAGCTTATCTCTGTGCACTCAGCCTCCAGCAAAGGGCCCAGCATAGAGAAACTTCTCAATAAAAGCTGAATGAAGGAATGAGTAAATGAGTGAATGCTGAACACAGAAAGAGTGAGACTGAGACTAGGGCTGAAGGGAGAGGAAAGGATGAGGCACAACCCAGCAAGCGAGGCCAGCTGGAATAAAGTGCATGAGGCCTCCATCCAAGCGACAGGAAGTGGAACCGGGTTTTTAATCCCGGGAAGCAGAGAATCACAGGGCCCATGAGGATAGCAGTCAGTGGTGTTGCACGATCATCTGAGGGTCACAGTGACCCATCAACGCACGTGATGGGTTCACACACAAATACACAGACAAAGGATGCGGAACTGTACGGATAGCATGTCATCTGCCTCTCAAATGTCCTCACACCTTAGTAAAGTGAGTTTTAGTTACTGTGTCCTGGATCAAGGAGAAGGGTAAGAAGGACAGACACATCTCATTAAATAGAAGCCCAGAAACAACTTCGTCAATATCTCTCCTTAGTACTGTGCTAGCAGTAAAGGAAGAAGCGTGAGATCCACTCAGCAGGTAGGGAGATGGGCAGAGAAGGGGGGTGGGGCAGGTACTCTAGCCCTGCCTTTCTTGATTCTCAGGAACTATGAGCTGAAGGCCCTTGGCCTGGCACCCTGGCACACAGGATAGCTCCTGACCTATCAATGCTCAGGCTTTTGGCTGCTGAGCTCAAGTCAAGGGACCCAAGACCCTTTTTACATGGTCACCTGATATGCAAAGCCAGTCCAACCCTGGCCACTAAAAAATGGGTTCACCATCTTGAACAAGATGCTGTTTGCAATCGGATGTCCACATACAGGGCATGTGGATTTCATGCCCAAAAGTAAACATGAAAGAGACCCACAAAGGAAGCCGCTCCCATCTGTACCCAGACACCTTGATCCCACTTTCAGACAGGGCCAGGCCTGTTTCGTGGAGCCTGCGATGACCACGTGCACAGGAACAGAATCAGCCATCAATGACAGATCACTCAGCCTCGAGCCTCTGATAGATACTGGCAAATGAGAAAGTAGAACTAAAAATAAGTATGTAGGAAAATAATGTGGGGAAAGTACACATGGAGAGGGAGGAGAAAAGAGGAGAAAAGTCTAAGGAAGGTAAGTCAATCGAGGCTCCCAGAGCACGATAACCCCTCCCCACCCCACACACACCACGGCTTGTTCAATATAGAGGTGATGGTGTGCACATCAGCCACAAAGCACACCTCTAGCTAGGGCTTCTTGGGATTCAAAAGGCATATTTAGTATTTTGGGGAAAGATTTACAATATGGGGAAACTCCCAAGATATATCAACTGGTGGAAAATGTAGGAAACAATGTACAATATACAAGTAACTGCATTAACTACTTGTGCACAGAAAAAACCTGGAAAATACCTCAAACAAGTAACAGTGGTTATTTCTGAGGGGTAGGATTAGAGCTGATTTTTATATTCTCCTTTAAATCTTTATATAATCATACAAAGAAAAAATAGCACACTTTCATTTTTAAAAGCAGCCTATATGTACCATACAGAAAGTCAAAGTTAAAAAAAAAAAAGGAAGTCAAAGTTTTCAAAAGCATTCGAGAAAATCATTATGAAATCCAAAAGGCAAATGTAGACCTCAGGCTAGCTATGTTTATATAATAATGAATATTTTGAGATGATCTGAAAAACCTAATTACCTGGTTGTTTACTAATATGTAAACATTTGGGATCATCTAGACGTGTCTTTGAATCCGAAGAAAAATCTAAAGCAATGAAACAAAAACTCACTGTCCTTTTGTCTGGTGTTCATCCATTTATACAAATATCAGAATAGGTCCTAAAGAAAATTTTCAATACTTAAGAAGAATAATAACCAAGTAAACAAAAAAAAGTGACAATAGGAAAAAATAAAACCTACTAGAATAACAGAAGTTCTGAAATAACTGATTATATACGATGACTTAAAAGAATAATTTAACACGTCCATTTTCCAAATCCCTTGAAAGGGTCGTTTCAACTAAATTGTCCTCCAAGTAAAATATAACATTATTTTCTCCAGAAGGTACAAATTTTAAAACTGGATTCTTAAAACCTTATGAAATAATATTACACTGTAAGTACTTTTGCAAAAGCTTTCGATTATGTTAGCTTTTCCTGGAAATAAGTTCTCAGGGTTTCCACACAGTAAGTTGTAGTTGTGTGTTTATGAATTAGTAATTCTGAGGAAAGGGTGCCTTTTGTGTTCCATGACTGTGGCAGTAGTGGGGCAACCCAAGGGAGGGTTGTGATGCAAATGTCACCTTTCTTGGTTATGCCCCAGGGGAAGCAGTAAATGCACATCCCAAAGAGGAGGCCTACCTCAGAGGAAAGAGTTAACTCCATGAGCTACTTGTACAGGCCGAAACCGGACATTTTCTTAGTTTACATGAAAAGGGGACGGGAGGGGGAACCTCAACCTTCTAACCCAGAATGCGGGATTTAATTCAGGAGTATAAAAATGCTGGGTGGTTCTTCTCTCCCTAAATAGAAACAAGGCCATATTCCCATTCAGAGCGGCCCCTTCAGGCTCAGCAGGCGGTGAACTTCAAGCGTGCGGAATACAACAAGCTCCTTGCCCTATACAACCCCACCACCCTCCTCTTCCCACCCCATTTCCTCTTGATCCATGGGCTGCAAGCCTTTATTCCTTCAGAATCTCTCCCAATGGAGATGTTCACTTAATTTTTACCGGCATTAATTACCCACTTTTCCAGGGCATGGGGCTATGTGGGCTGCTGAGGACAGAAGAGATTTAGGACTGGGAAGAGGCACTGCCAGCCCTCCGACACCTCATTATTCGCTTTCCTGAATCCAGTAAGAAAAACAACCACATGAAAGGAAAAGATGACAAAGACAGAGACTAATTCTTCTCAAACCTTCTGGAAAATTCTGGTTCAAAAGGGGGTGGGTATGTTCTGGGATCTGAGTGCAGACTAGACTCAGGGCCCCTGCAAGCCTAAACTTCTCCACACGTTCCCAGCATGTGTGTGGGAGGCCAGGGGTTCCTGGGAGGGCCATGGGAGGAAAAGGCACCCACCAGAGGGCTGGTCTGTCCCCCAGAAACTGAAGGCAGTGCTCCCTCTTTGGGGCTGCAAAAGAGTCTCTTACTGTTGCACACATGCCACCCTGCCCTGGGAAAACATCTCCTCCCCCAGTGGGGACCTAATCATTCCAAACTGACCTCTCCACTACAGCTTGGAACCAACCTCAACCCAATGGATGCCCAGAAAGCTCTGCTTCCCGCTTTACCTCAGGAGCCCACACCCTGGCTTTTCTTTTCCCCAATCACACATCACTATTTTTAAATCACTTAAAAAAAAAAAGTTTGACTAAAATCAGTGGATCTTTATGCATGACATGGGTGGACTGTATCAATGTCAATACCTTGGTCATGATATTGTACTATAAATTTGCAAGATGTTACCACTGGAGGAAACTGGGTAAAGGGTGCACAGGGTCTCTCTATATTATTCCTTACAACTTCATGTAAACATACAATTATCTCAATAAAAACTTCCAGTAAGAAAACCTCAAAGAACATACTTCATAAGCTTCAGGTGACTAAAGACCAATCAAGAGGTCATCTGAGTTATGGGTGGTTATACAAACTGAGTCTGTCTTCTGTAGATGCTTCTGCAGTCCATTATTCAACAAATATTTATGTCATCCCACAATGTGCTACGCCAGGCATAACCAAGTCTAGCTCAGCTAATGTTCTCAGAAAATGGACAGTGACGAATGAAGAGTCATAGAGGGAGACCTCGTGTAACTGACAATTTCATTTTTTTTAACAGAGGTAAAAATGTTTACACACGCATTAAATATCTGCACTATTTAAGCTGGGGCATGGTTTAGGTAATAATTCCTCAGTCCCAACTGTCCAGAAAATCCAACCACCCATCTTTCAATATTTACTACACATTTCAATGTGGCGGCAGCAGCTTCCTTTTCCTTCTGCTCTCCACATATTCATGAGTGAGTTTCTCAGGGGGCCAAGAGAGAGCTGAAATTTCAACCTGAAGTGGAAGGCAACCTCATGGTACTTGGTCTGCTACAAAATGAGTTCCCAAAACCCCATGTGCCTTTCAGCGTCAAGTTCCAGAGATCTTAAACAAGCAAAAGTGCCGCTAGTCATGACAATCCTTGTAACGCATTGTTTCGTTTGGCAACTATTATGTGTCTGGACCAGATGCAGCTCCCAACTAGTGTAAACAGCCCTTCGCAGCCACCATGGTGACCTCCCCACAATGGAGAAGGACCAAAGATACATTTCCCAGGTGCAGATCCTTTCCAAGGAGCAGAGGCTTAAAAGAGGGACACTCTTCCTTTATTTATTGCTGGTTGTACTTATCAAAGTATTTTTCCATTATTTCTTTATCTCATCTGCTCGTTATACCTCCCCCCCCAAAAGAAAACTTACTGACTTCATTTTTCAGATGAAGACACTGGAGCTAACTCTCTCAAATATTTGTCAATTCTCGGTTACTCGGGAATTGATGATTCAAGATTCTTTCAGCCTTTTTCTGGTCTCCTCCTATCTGCTTCCACCAGTGGGTAGGCAGAAATTTCAAAAAAAAGAGAGGGTGGGTATTGAGTCAGAGAGGTGAAGTTGCAACCCAGCTCCATGACTCAACGGAAGATCTTGCGTTTAGCCTCCCTGACCCTCTGTCTCTTCATCTGTGACATGGGGTAACACCACATTGCAGGGATAAATGAATGTGACAACCTGGACAAAACACGTGGTCGTTGCTCAAAAATGTTACCTCTTTCAGGTTTGTTAAAAGTTGTTTTTAAAATAAGATTGGCTCGGTAGAAATAAGAACTAACCACCAAAGTAATATTTTTGGATTATCAGATCATTTTTATTGTCTGCAAGAATCTCTGAATTCATGGGGTAATTGGGAATTGTCTATAATTAGTGGCTGCTACAGAAATGCCCAGATGAGCCGGTGGATTTCTTTTTTATTTTTGTTTATCTAAGTTGGCGAAGAAATGCTGCCCCATTATCTTATCCTTCAATTAGAAATCCACCATTAAGCCTCCGCATGTAAATGAAATCCACAGAACGCTGTGTACATTATGGGTAATGGATAAACCCAAGTTCTCACCCACCATTCTCATCAGATTTTCACAAGATGGCTGTAAATGCAAACACAGAACTTAGGATTGATGATTCTCTGCCTGGTTTCCAGAATGGCTGGGGAATGGGGGTGCTGTTGAATCTAACATTCTGCTTAAGAGAATTGCTTTATGAACCATGTATAAGTGGTCAAATTTAAAAGAACATGAAATATGACAAAACATATTTGGGATGAATCTGACCACTCCTTTCTGCCTTGTCTGGCATTAGCCACTGACACTAAACCTCTCGAATTATAGTACATGTGCCAGGGTAGGTGAAACCACAAGATCAAATGGTATACCTGCTTGCAGCATTGGTCTTCCCCAAGGTGAGTCTGTGAAGGTTCTGGAGATGCCCAAGTTCACTTGTTCACTACTCTCTACACCTGGGAGTACTCTGGTGGAAAACTGGGAAACACTACTGAGGGTGAGAGGAAATTCCAGTTAATTGAACACATATCTGCCAAGCAAGGCCTGTGCTAGGTGTTTGCACAGGGAGTGCCTCACTAATTTCTTCTTAGTCATTCAGTAATCAGGGGAAGAAGAGGGAGAAATAGCCAGTGACTTTCATGGTTGTGCCAAGATGCATTTTAACTAGGTTTTCAGACCTTGCCTGAGCGTTTATATCACGTCCTTCCAGTCACCAGCCTTAAGTGAGAAAAAGCGCCAGGAACTTAAGTAGTGAAAATGTGCCAGCAGTAACCTCAGAGATGAGAAAGGTGTTTGATATAGGCACAGATGTGCTGGTGGCTTACGTGTTCTTGTGTACTTATAAAGATAAACATTTGAATTATAAACAAATAACCAAATTTACTAATCGCTAAAACACTAATAAGTACCAACACATGATACATTTATATATGTGAGGGTACTTCAAAAAGTTCATGGAAAGATTCATATTATCTTTTTTAATTCCATTTTTTCCCAAACTTTTTGAAGTATGCTCATAAATTTTAAAAACTATTAGAGATTATTTTCATTTCCCAACTCAGGCTGTCAGGAAATAAGTTTGCTCTTATCAGTCTCGGACTCCTGACATGGATGCCAGCTGCTGTTTGCCTGATGGAATTTTGACAAGCGATGCTCATTGTCTGGTGGCTGCTCAGTCCTTCTCCCCAGCCCGGTCGGCATGGTTCTCTGCTAAGCTCTGCCCTTGGAGCTATTCCCACTAACCCTGCCCACCCCTGAGAGGACTCCAGTACTTCAATTCGGTAAAAATAAGAGCTCCATAACTCAATCAGCCCACTGAGCCTGTTACACCGGAACTTTGAACCATCTTATGTCTTAATACACATATTGCACAAAGCAATATACAAATATCAACTCCTTTTATTGTAGTCATTCTTGTTACTATCATATTTTACACCAATTCTGTTGGACAGCCTCGAGATGCTCATGAACAGGGTCAAATGCTTATAAGCATTTATTTTTTTAAAATTTCTTATTGGGCTGGAAATACAAATTGTCTGTTCATTAAAAAATGCCCATAAAATAATCTATTTTTCACCAAATTAGCAAAATCTGGGCTTTGATAAAACACTAAAGCTACTGTGAACATAAACTCATCTGCTTTCACTGACTTACAAGGAAGTTAAGGATCCTGTGTGCAGAAAACGTAAGAAGTGCTGGTTGGGAATATTCTGGTGGGGTGGATACCAGTGAACAACGCTCACTGAGTATTTAGAAAACAGGCAGTTGCTCCCAATAAAAGCAGACTCTGGTTTCTGTGATAAGCAACCAACTTCTTCCTCCAAAGATGTGTGGCAAAACAGTACAGTCTCTACTCAATGTATTTTTTTTTTTTTTGAGTGTGGCCAGTATGGGGACCTGAAACAAAACATAAGAACGTGAGAGCTATGTGGTTTATCTGTGTCTTTGTGTGGGGAATTTTTTTTTTTTTCAATTTTCTGTAGCTAATACATCAGAGTAAAGGGGTAATTTAAGTTTTAAACCATTCCCAGAATGGAAAAAAAATAATAGATTTGTCACAGTAATGTCTAGCCTATAATTAGTCACAAATCGTATAGATAACATTATCTCCAATATATCCCCACTGTGTGAAAGCAAACTACAACGGTCAAATCAACTTATCATTGATCATCTAAATTCTAGTTCTCACCAACATAGCAGTAGATTGGGGGTACAGTGACCTACCATAATGCAGCAGGCTTTTTCTCTTACTTAAAACTTATCTGGGCTGTCTGATTAGCTCAGTCGGTTAGAGCATGGTGCTGATAACACCAAGGTCAAGGGTTCATATCCTTACTCCATCCCCCAAGAACTGGCAAGCTGCCAAACAAAAACAAAAAAAACTTATCTGAAGTGATTATGATATTATGGTAAAATAAAATCCTGACTGCTGAAGCAAAAGATAAAATGTGAGAATTTATACCACTTTGTTATGCTACATGCAACAACATTGTCCACAAATGCATCAGGAATGCATTGGAATAGATATCGGCAGCTCACCTCCCCTCTGACCTCAGCATGGACGCTGCTCACCTCCCTCTCTGGCTCCAGCCACCAGAGCTTTCCCTCCCTCACGCATCACCTGCTTGGGGTCTGTCTGCCCCTTCAAGGATGCCAGCTCCATGAAAGCAGGGACCTGAATGCCCAGTGCCAGTTGTATTCCCAGCACCTAAAATAGCGCCTGGCTGATTGAATGACTGAACACACCGATGTAGCTTCTGAGAAAAGACGGAGTGGACGGCCTCCCCCCACTATGCATTCAACCACCTTTTCTCCCCACCAGCTGCTCTTCTTGGTCTAGTTCAATGTCAAAGGCTTGCCCTGGCTGATTCACTTTTGTTAGTTGGTTGATTGCTTTCTGCATGATTCAAAGGTCAACACAACATAAAAAGATCCAGGCAGAGGAGTCATTCCTACACCTCTTCTCAATCACTCCCTTTCCCTGTGCCTATTACTGATAAGCACATTTACTAGTTTCTTGTTTATCCTTCCAATGTTTCTTGATGAAAATACAAATAAGTTCACATACATCTTTTCGTACCCCCCATCTTTCTCATACAAAGAGTAGCATACTCTAAACACTACTCTCCACCTTGCTTTTTCTCACTTGGCAATGCCCCTGGAGATCTTTCCATATCAGAATACACATCTTCATCGTTCTCTCTTAACAGCCGCATAGCATTCCACATAGGCACACACCATCGCCCTTTTAACCAGTCCCTTGTCGATGGACATGTGGTGGCTTCTGACATTCTGGTGTCACACAAAGCTCCAATGATAATCTTGCACACATGTCATTTTGTTACATGAGCAGGTGTATCTGCAGGAAAGATTCCCAGAAACAGGATTGCTGGACCAAAGGATAAATGCATCTGTAATGTTAGTTCACACTAACTAACAAGCCAGGTTCCCTCCTGTAGGCTTATTCAAAAACATTGCTAGGTGCTATAAAGAGAGGGTGACACATTAAATGTATGTATGCGGTACAGATCACTAGAATTTTTTTCATTCTTGCCAAGGTGATTGCTAACCTAATTCTTTACTTTGATAAAATACGGACTCTTTTAAAATTTAAACCAATGCACCATCCCCCAATGGTGGTCTGAGCTCACCTTCCCTATTTTACTTGCATTTATCAATTCTCTTAGACTAACAGGTTTTCCCTCAATGGAGGAAAACAGCCTAGTTAATACAGGCAGAATTAAATTTTTATGAAAGTATTCGGCGATTCTAAATCAGCAGCAAATATTTTTTCATCACACTACACAAAGTGACATGAAAAGAAATACATAAATGAATATTTTAAAACTTCATTCATTTCAATTCAGGGGATCCCCAAAACTAGTTTATATTCTCAGAGGTTTTAGTCATTCATGACTTTTTTCACAGTTGAAAATCTATAGTTAGAAAATGATGCCTATTTGTGGAATTAACAAAAAGGTTCTTTCCACCACTTCTAGAGAAGGCATGAGGAAACAACAAACTTTCCTTCACACAAGGATCTCGGCTTCCAGCAAATTGGCCCTCTGGCTTAGAATATATATGACAGGCAGTGAACACGAAAGCAATGATCTGCTTTCATACTGGCATGGATTGGCTAAATACAAGTCATACTAGACTAAACTCATTCCTTTGTTTGATATGGTTTTGTATAATGCTGTTAGTTTACTTTAAAATCATCTGGCATGGACAATACGGTATTCTCTGTGTGCTAGTGAATGTAAATTTCTATTCTAGGGTCAGTTAGTTGCCCTAATCAATAACGCATACTCCCTCCACCAAAGACATGTATGAGAATGTTTCCAGCTGCTTTATTCATAATCATCTCACACTGGAAACAACCAAATGTCCATCAACTATAGAACTGTTATCTAAACTTCATGTAATTAAAAAAGCATACAGCTATGGAAAAAAACAAACAACTTTTACATGCAATAGCATGAATGAATCTCACAAAATATAAGCATGATAACATTTATATAGAATGTAAAGCTGGCAAAACTCATCTATGGTGACAGAGGTCAGAAGAGTGACTACCTTTGGGGGTACCAAAGGGTACCAGAGAGCTTTCTGTGGGTACTGGAAATGTTCCATATCTTGATCTAGTTGGCTGTTGCATGGATTTAAAAGATTAAGATTTGTGAACTTTATACTACATGTAAATTATATCGCACCATCCCGGGCTGACCAGCTAGCAGCCTAATCCAGAAAGCCCGTACTCCAGAAATGGAAACTAGAAGTACTTCTGTTATCTATATTTGAGTGCTACCAAGCCCTTTGTTTGGTCTGAAACTAGCTTTCATCATAACCTGGTAATAAGTATGTGTGAGAAAAGCTAATCTTCACTCATCTAAAATTTTTTTGGTGACTACCATTACCTACCAAAAAACCTGAGTGTGTATGACCAATCTGGCTTAGTTCACAGGAACATAGACTGTTACAGGCTGGCAACCTCCAGACAAAAAACATGGTGACAAATTTCCTTGTGGTTTTCTTATAAATGACACAAAGACTGGGGCTAGAGGTGAGAAAAATTGGACAGAGAGATGAATGACTACATGGCACTACTCAAAGAAATAAGCCAACCAGGGGGACATTTCCAACAGCATCCAGAGAGCTCAGCAGCAGGCCCCACACTCTGCAACCTTTTTATTAGTGACTTGTATAGACATATAAAGGATATATCATCAGAATGTGCCCATCGTGACGGCCTCTCGGACTGGCACTACCCGATATCCGATATACACCAGGCAGTCAAAGCATGACTTTTTCATTCTTCTTGTATTCTGGAACCATAGGCATTTCCTTAAACAGGTAACCTGACAGACCCAGCATTTCGTCTTCTTGAGGAAAACACCAAGAGTCTCAAATAACAAAATAAAACTAAATCAAAAGAGCTGTGAAAGTCCTCGTTGTGACTCTAAACACCGTTATGAACATTTACGGAGATTATAAAATGCAAGCCCTAAACCTGCTGGCCTTCAGACTAATACTCTGCCTCCTTCTCTGGCCAGTATACAATTCATCCCCAGTGCAAATGCTAGATCTGCCCAAGCTACAAGCCAAGCCCAGCATGAGACACCATTAACCTGTGCCTATTGAGTCCATAACCAAATCATTTCCAAATTTCCACTGCACCTCGCTATAGAGCCATCGTTTATGTCTCTAAAGCTTGAATCCTCCTTCTTTAAAAACAAGACATAAACTGAACAAAAACAGAGTAGCACTTCCTATAAGTATTGAACATGAAACTGTCACGCTTATATGAACCTTACAGATCATTTAGTTAGTTTTATATCCTCGTTCCTCAGATGGTACTGTAAATTCAGTATATGACCCAACCACAGCTGGGGAAATTTGAATATGAATTGGAAGTTAGAGGATATTAAAAAATTGTCATTAATTCTATTAGTTGTGATAATGTTATTCTAGTTACATTGGGAAACTTCCCTCTCTTCCTTTCTTCCTTTCCTACCTTCCTTCCTTCCTTTCTTGGGTGAGGAGGCAGAGATTCATAATTATTACTAGGGGTAGAATGTCAAGATGTCTTTCAGCTACTGTTTTTTTAATACATGTGTCTTTATTTTTTTCAGCTTTATGGAGGTATGACTGACAAAATTATATACATTTAAGGTATACAATGCGATGTTTTCATAAATTGTATACATTGTGCAATGATTCCCACAATCAAACTAATTAACATATCCGTCATCTGACATAGTTACTTTGTGTGTGTGTTAAGAACGCTTATAATTTACTCTCTAAGCAAATACCTTATCATTTTTAAAAAATCGAGTGAGTTTAGCAAATACCTTATCATTTTTAAAAAATTGAGTGAGTTTAGCAAATACCTTATCATTTTTAAAAAACGGAGTGCGTACAACCTGGCCCAAGGCACGCACAGCTGGTTGGTGGTAGAGCCGGTTGCCAGCAAGTGATGGTCCTCCCAGGGCTGTTTGGCACGCTTGTACTCTCAACCCAGAGGAGCCACACAAGGTGACGAGCAGCTCTTCAGATGGCCACGCAGGCTCTGCCCACTCAGCATGGGAGGGGCTCTGCTTGCTCCAAACACAAGCGGCAAACTAGGCTTTGATGAGAAAGAACAGGTTGCTAGGTTGGCTTCCTTCTCTGATCTTAATGGCCAAATGTTCATCTAGCATGGCCGGGTGGACATTTGTTCTGAGTTTCAAAGACCACATCAGTGCACCATAAAACTAGAATCTTTTGTAACATAATAACATAGCATAATAGAATTAATGTATAATCATACAATAATAACCATGAACTGCTTACTATGTACCAGGGACTATTCTAAGTGTTTTATAAGAATGATCTCAGTTAATCACAATATTCAATGAGATTACTGTCTCCATTGCATAGACGGAGCAACCGGGCACCAAGAGTTTAAGAAACATGTCAAGACCCCAGAGCCCTAAGTGACAGCATTCTGAATAACTCAGCCATACACTCTTCTTACGGTCACACTCCATTTCCAGATAGTCACAGCCGGTGTTATTCACTGGGAGAAATCGTCCAGGAATAATTCCTTCTCATTCCTATCTTTAAACATAGCACAGAAGAATAAAAACAAAAAGGAAAAGAGAAAAACAAAATCTGCCCCACAGGCCAAAACAAAATGTCTGATGTCAGAAAAACCTCTGATTTGTTTTTCTCATGAAAAATTCAAATCATTCAAGTGCTGCTTAACTCATGTCTCCAAACAAACTTGGGCAGGAAGTCCAGACAGCTCTGCAGTTTCTCCTCTAGAGAACTATACGGAGGCTGCCCAGGGGCAACAGGGGCCCAAGGCTGCCCATCTGGCCTCTTGCCATGATGTGATGGAAAGCTGTCAATCATTCCCTTTAAGGGCTCTGGGTGAGTTTCTGCAGAAAAAGCCACATAGGAGATAAAGGAGAATGTAATCAGCTTTCTAATACCTTCGCTAACTTTTCTAGTATGGACAACGACTTTGGATTAATCTGAACATTTTAATTACTTCTTTAAAGAGGTGCCTCTGAAGCTAAAATGAGCCATAAAAAAATTAGATCCAAACAACCACTCCTGGAAAAGATGAGGTGTCTTTGGATGAACTGAGGAAATTGCCTGTTGGAATATTTCCTAGTCCTATTCCAAAAACCTTTCCCTACATTAAGTTCAATTACTCCCAACTGGAATAAGTTTAGGGTGTCTCATATAATCTTTGAAGAGGTCATAGAATTCTTAAACTAAGATACAGCACATAGCATTTGAAGGCATGGAGAGAAGTGTAGACTAAAAACAAGATTAGCAAGGACAGGGTCCTGACTCCAGTGGGTTTGGGAATTAGTGCCATAGAGGTTGCAGCAAAGGCTCAGATTACAAAAAGAGAGGATTTATATCATGGCTACTATCTCTACTTCAAAAATCTGAGCTTTCTTAAATATTAATAGGATGAATGATAAAGGTAATATTTGAGGCAAAGAGGCTATATGTCATATCTGCAAAAGAAATGCACAGTGGTGCTACAAATAACCAGAGCCTTTCGTGCAGAATACCTTCCTTTCACTGGATGGGAACTTCTCGTTCCTGTTCAAAATCTACTATTGTTAAAATTAGTATTTGGCATTCACAAAACACCAACAACAACATGTCTATGTCTGCTATTATGACCACATCATTCGGTCAACTCTGTACTGACTTTCAAAACATTGTTAACTTCATCCCAGCAAACAACAGTCAGGCATAAAGATAAGGAAGGCAATTAAAAGTTATACTAACAATAAAAATAAATTAAGAACATAACTCTCCACAGTTGTCAAGGCATGGTTTATGACTTTTACATTAAAAAGACTAGGAACTTATTTTTTTCCTTTTTATTACTGCAGACAGTACAAAAGCAATGATAAAGGCAAATCAGAAAAAGAAAAGGCCTTGGGAACATTTCTAGTCTAAAAAAGCACGTTAACAGCATGCAATATCTTGAATACCCAAATGAAAATCTGTCTAGTCTGCAGCCCTGTCGTGTCACCCCTCTCATGCCTTTGTTGTTGTGATGTATATCTCACAGTCTGTAGTGGCAAGGCTACCATGGAAGACAGCCAAGGAACAAGAGAGAGCAGGACTAAGACCTATCTTCGTGCCAAAGGAAGCCAAAACACAAATGGCAGAACCAAAGCTAAGTCTAACTAAATGCTAGCTGTGCAGTATTTAAATAGGCTCCAAGGTGGTTTCATTTCAGAACTCTCCTATAAAAGCTAATCAGCATATTCTCCTTAAAGTCTGGGACCAGGGATATGGAGGTTTCCATGACTATCCTTATGCCTGACTATATGAGCATGACACAGGGTTCGTGTTTCATGGAGGCAATTTTGACATTATATTGCAACTGCAACTTCTATGGTTGCCTCTGTTCCCTCCTCTGCCATTGCAGGGACCCTCAAAAGGACAGCAAGAGAAGTCATCCGTCTGTATGTTGACCACAGTGCCCAGCGACAGTGGGCGCCCATCATATCTTTTCCATGAATACTGAATATTTAGTAGGTAGGCAATCCCTAAGAAGATTTTCTGCTCATTAAAACATCTTTCCTACTCAAGCCAAATTTCCACTATTGAAATTTAATTTTCTTTGAGTCGGTCTTCCAGAGTCCTTAACAAAATAGGTATTTCTGAGGGAAAAAGATCACTGTTTTCACAACTGCTATGAGCTAGTATGTAAAGGGAATAAAAGAAAATGGTTCAAAATTGGAGGGGAAACACTAAAAAAGAAAGAAATAATGAAAGAGGAATGGAAAAGATGGGAAGGAGACAAAGAAATAGACTTTTGACTCGAATTTGCCATCACATGACTGTCTCTTTTCACGACTGAATTTTGGACATTTCCAAACATATTCACGTCTAACGTATTTCTCCGTACAAATAAACAGATGAAGTCAGTGTTCAGTTTTCCCAAAATGCTCAACAATGGTTGAAAGTTCCTTTTCGATCTTTCCCTTCTTAGGAAAGAAAATAAAACAAAAGAGAAAAACAGTCCACATACAATCTTTCAGAAGCTAAAAGAGAAATATCAGCAGAAAGACATATGAAAAGTCTGAATTTTCAAGGTTTGGGGGTGAAAACTAAAAACAGTGACTATGAATACAGGGGTTTTTTTGCAAGACTATCTGAAATAAAACAGTAGAATAAATTCCATGTTTTATATAATATTTAAGAGAAATCAAAGTTTTAAGAAAAGCAAATTACTAATAAACTAATAACTCTTTGAGTCTATAGTTTAAATTTTATTGTTCTTGTCCATTCTAATTCTTTAATATTTTATGCCATCGAGATGATCTCTTTTATAACTTTAAAAATAAATTGCAAATTTCCTTTCTCACATTTTTATCCAAGAAAATTCATTTGATGCAACTTCTAATGCATTCTATGTTCTGGAGATTTGACTGAAACTGTTACCAAATGCTTCTCAGTTTATCTGGGGGTTTTAGTTGCTATCTTTGAATACAGACTTGAACATACACAGAAATGTTAAGTTTAGACTGAGGTGGGAGGAAAGAGTTTGTCTTTTGTCACACCAAATTAAACAAAAAAATCAGATATCCAAAAGGACTCACATACAGTAGAAACAGCAGGAGACAGGCCTACTGTTTCATAATTACTACATAATTAAAATGAGACTTTATGAACCATGTGAGAAATAAACCCTGGGCCAAGAGCCCCACGTCCGCCTTTCTCAGATTTAAAAAGAATTTGCTGCTAGAAAGTATGACAAGTCAGGCCACTAAATTCTTTCCCATTTTGTTTAGAAAAATAAAATCTCCTCAGCCTGTTTGTATCAAAGACACAGCAGAAGAAACAAGCAAGTCCTCGTCCCCTCTCATGACGGTCAGGTGCAACTACGAGCCACTCACAAGCGCAGCTCTGCAGCCCCGTTCCTGCAGCAGATGTTCACGCTGACGACGCTGACTACAGCGGGGAGCACGAGCAGTGAGCAAAAACCCACAGTCCTTATCACAACTGCGCCTAAAACACAGGCAAACAGTAAAACGCATAACATGTCAGTTGTATCTATTTATACTCCGTAGTTCACTAAATGGGGATAAAGCTTCCTGCAACTATAAAAAGGTGCACATGCACAGAAGACTTGAAAACATGTGGCTCTCTGGGCATCAGTCAATAAATGCACCCATAGACTAGAGCTTTCCATAAATATTAAACCACAACAAAAAACCGCGCAGGGCTCTGAGACACATATTGCTTTTTTCACCCACAGAAAGCACCTGTCAAGAATGACTTCAAAGATGAATTGTGGAAAAGAAAAATAATTTTAGCAAGCAAAGTATACAAAGCAAAGTCCTCAGACAGCCTGGGCATTGGGACTTGGGGTTATGACTCCTGGTAGACCCAGACAATAGTGTCTGACGTCTGTCCTGCCCTGGCGACAGTCTCCCACACGTGAGGGCTGCATGGCTCTGTTTTAATAACTGGGAGGGGAAGATGGGAAAGAACCGGCACCAGAAGGTCTTGGGAAAATTCCATGGAAAGCCGAAATCAAATACAAGTGTTATGTCTTCCTAAAAAAATTAAAGTAACATGGAGCTATCCAAGGGCATGGTCTGCATTTAGCATCCAAATGTAAGTTTCTTTGTTGTTTTTGTTTAACTGAAATCAAAACTATTAATTGTGTGGGAACAGGGCACAAGGAAGGAAGGAGAGACAAAGGTTTCTTCTATGGATACAAATTTATCATGTCTCTACTGCAATGCCTCAGACTTCTAAAGCTATGGTGAGAATTCTAAGTCTCCAGCTTCACCATTTGCAACACACCACCAAAAACTACAACCACTGCTCCTGGGTGAGAGGTCACAGTAGCTGGCAAATTTCATTAAAATGTTTAACTCCTAGACCAGTGAAAGCAATATAAAAACAGTCACAGTAAGAACAAGAATGTGACATCAAAAAAAAAAAAAAGACATTTCCAAGAACCTCAGCTGATGGAATATCCTGTGCTTCATAAAACAGGGTTTCTTTATTTTTTCTGGCAGCTGGCCAGTATGAGGAACCAAACCGTTAACCCTGGTGTTACAAGGGGGGGGGGGACAAAACAGGATTTTCTTAGGCACTTCTTAGGAAAGGAACTGGATGTATGTCCTGGGGCACTATGCCTTCTCATCCTCCCAATTCAGAGAGGACAACAGCCATACACATAATTCCATCCGGACAGGGGAGGAATGAGTTCAAGAGAATTCCTACCCCCTAACTGAAGAGAGGTCCACTCTGCCATGGGGGGAAGGAGCTGGTGAGGGGCCACGAGGATGGACTGCACTGTGTAATGACAGACGTGCTGACCGCCCTGATTTAAACATCACACGCTGCACACTGGTATTGATGTTCGATGCTGTGCCCACAGATATGTACAATAAAAAAAATTAAAATAAATAAAACATTTATGCAAACAATGCAGCTTATACTAAACACTGGCTTTCCTTCTGGGAGTCTAGAATTTTTGTGCCTGCCAGGCAGAGGAAGCCTACGTGACCAGCTCTCAATAAAAACCCTGAAGTGAAAGAAGCCAATTTGAAAGGACCATGTACCATATGATTCCAAATGTACAACCTTCTGGAAAAGACAAGGCTATAGAGACAGAACAGAGATCAGTGCTTGCCAGGGGTTGCGGAGAGGGAGGGATGAACAGGCCAGAGCACTGAGGATGTTTAGGGCAGTGAAACTACACTTTATGACACTATCATGATGGATACATGTCATTACACATTTGTCCAAACCAGCAGAATAGGCAACACCCAGAGTGAACCTAACGTAAACTCTGGACTTTGGGTGATAATCAATGCAGCTTCATCAATTGTAGCAAATGCACCACTCTGGTGGGGGAATGTCCACAGTGGGGGTCTTGCATGGTGGGGGGGGCAGGAGGTATATGGCAAATCTCTATATCTTTCACTCAATTTTGCTATAAACTAAAAATGCTTTAAAAAAAATAATTTAAAAAAAAATTTTGTTTATTTAAAAAATAAACAAAACTGGATGCTGAGTCTCTAATGAGCTTCCCTGGTAGACACCACCTCACATGTACTGTCACAGCTCACTGCTGGGGGACTCCACTGGGAGGAGACACCTGGAAGCTTGTGCCTTGTCTCCCCTCGACTCCACCCCACTCACCTTTTCCTTTGGCTGATTTTTGCCCTGTACCCTTTTGCTGTGATAAATCTTAGCCATGCGTACACCTACACACTGTGAGTCCTACACACTGTGAGTCCTCCCAGCAAACCATCAAACCTCAGGGTGATCTTGGGGACTGACACACAGAGCTTAATAGTTGTTTTGTGACTGGCCCACAGAGTTCTGATAAATCCCACAAATCCTGAAAAGAGACCCCACCACTGGTCTCGAGGATCCTGCTTCAAGTCCTAATGCCAGCATGCCCACACAGGTGCCCCCACAGGGCTCTGCTGCCAGGGACTAGCATCCTCCAGGAGGGTCTGAGATGGGCTAGTTATAGTGCCTAGGCTTATGAGATTGGAAACTTCAGGCTTCCTCTTCCCACCAGGGTGGGCGACACTGGCCCCAAAGGCTTCACTGTCACCTCCTCACCACCAGCGAGCATAAACCTCACAGAAGTTAAAAGTTGCTCTTTCTTTCAAAAACAAAATAAAACAAAGTCAGCAAGCCTCAACAAAATCCAGACTAAAGTCTCTGACCAGCTCCCGAGAGATCTTTCTAGGGTCACTGCTCTGCACTCTCCATGGACAGGTCTTCACCCCATGAGGCTGGGAGACATCCCTGAGGGAGAGTGGTGGCTTCCTGTGAATGGGAGGTGGAAGCATTCAGCAAGAGCTTACTTAGTTCCACAGCAGATTCCAGACTCTGCAGACAGTGATTGATCAGCTGGCCCAGGGAGCCAGGAACAAACCCACAGGCACATGCCACGTATATAGCTGAGGGAAGACCAAGGACAGGCCTCTGTCACGAATAGAAGAGGGACCTGGACAGCCAAGGGCACTCACAGTCCCTGACCCAGCCCCAGAAGCCAGTCTTCCTTCTCATGCTGGTTAGTGCAGGACAGTCCTCTTGGGCTGTTCTCCTAAAGGCAATTGAGGCTGGGGGCTCAAGGGCCTAGACTCAGGCACCTTGGGTTGGGGTCCCAACTCTCCCCACCGCCTCATTCTCCTCATCTGCAAACAAGGATGGGAACTGAGAGAGCTCTATCATCTGACGATCTTCTCACTGCACTTTGTAAAGAAACATGCACAATGGACCCACTAATTTCTTTAGCAAGCTTTGGCACTCCCTGACACCTCTGAAAATGCCCCCCAGCCACAGGTGACCCAAATCTTTCATCTGTCTTGACCCTGCTGGAATCCCAACAGGCATTAAAGGAGAGGAGGGGCAGAAAGCAGAGGCATGACCTGGAAATGACCATGGGCCTTTGTCACAGAGCCAGGCTCATGCGGAGCCAGGCACAGAGGTCTCCCCTTCTGACTCAGAGCTGCCGACAGACAGGCTGCTTGGGAGCCGGAGAGGCAGGGAGGGTCACAGGAGGGATACTCGTGTTGCCTGGGGGTGACAGGAGCAGAGTAGAGCATCTGCAGGATGTCCTTCCAAAACAATCAGGGGTGTGTCATTGATATAAATGAGGAAGGTGCTGAGCAGATGAGATGAGCAACCCAGGAGAACAGCAGAGGTCCCAGAGCCCAGCTTGCAATGTGGAAAACATCCTGAGGGTCCACAAACTGCAGTCTGTCTCCTGGTGCCCTCCCCTCCCTCTCTCACCAGCTAGGAGTTACACCTGAAGCTTGTGGTCAGGCCCAGGCCAGTCTTTTCCAGACTGACCATCCCAGGTCCGTCAGGTCTCAGACCACCCAGCCATAGGTCAAAAGCAATTAAGGTGTCAAGACTAACACTGAGCATTTGGGGAGCATTAGATTAGAGTAGGATTTAATATGTTTTACAATAGCACAAGAACTTTTTAAACTTTGCAATTACAGATGGAGATTTGTGAAGGTCCTTAAACCTTTGAAATCTTCAAGCAGTCACCTGCCGCAAGCTATTATCCCTAAAGCCACCAGCTAGGAATGGCAGCTCACAGCTCGTGGGAAGAATAGCCTGGACTATAAGCCAGGACCCCAGTGTCCATCCAGCTTTGCTCCTGGTCCCTGATCATTAGAACACTGGCCAACTACAGCACACCATGGTCCTTCATACACATAATCAGGAAACAGCAAAGCCTGAAGGACTCTATTTGCAGAGGAAAGTCAGAAAGTCTGAGCAACTTGCAAGAGGTAACAAGACAGGCGTGTGTCTGACTCCAAATCCCACACGCTCTATTCCATCACCCTATGGCCAATCACCATTTGAGAAATGTTCCAACAGACATTTTTATTTTTTTATTATTTTTAGTGTTTGGGAAAATGTTAGGACTGGTTACTCAAGGTTAGAAAGCAATGGAAAAGCAAGAGAGCTTTCATCTGTGGGCATACACAAAAACACTATCACCGTAGGCCTTTGGAAATACTAAGGACACTCAAGAAGAATCACCTCGGCCCAGGCCAGACCCTGAGGACTTGAGGAAAAGTCTACAAAGTCTCTGCAGTGGATTGAATTGTGTCCCCCAAAGTTTAATATGTTGGAGGGTTAGTCCCCACTGTGATAGTGTTAAGAGGGAGGGAAATCCTATTATGATCATGGAAATGTGGAGCCTTGAAGTGGTGATTAAGTTGATGGTTTAATGGTGGTCATGGGTGTGGTTCTGAAGGCTTTAAAAGAAGAGCACGTGAGACGTTCTCTCTGCTCCACCATTTTCTGCCATGTGAGACCCCTGTGTTGCTGTAAAGCCACCACCAAAGAAGACCCTCACCAGATGTGTGCCCTGGACTTTGGACTTGCCAGCCTCTGAAACTGTAAGCAACACATTTCATTTTCTTAAAAATTACCCAGTTCCATGCATTTTGTTATAAGCAACAGAAATGGACTAATACATTCTCTCACAAAAGAAATGCTGCTGGAAAGCCTGCTCTCTGGGTCGAGTCCAGGCACCCACGTCTCAGGGAACCATAGCCCCCAAACAAGGCATTAAACACAAAGAGTTAGAAACCAAGCTCCCAACAGTGTGGACCACAGGGAGGAGTGGCCCTCCAAGGTCACCCTGAATGGACTGGTCTCACTGGGAAGGAGACTTGAACTGAGGACACACTGAGCTCTGCAGATTCTCAAATCTCACCTGGCCTGTCCACAAGACAAAGCCTGGCCTTGTCACCCTCCTCTCTTTCTGATCCACCGAGCGATTGTCTCAGCCTGATTCTCAGTGCCTTTGTGCCTCGCCTCAGCTAGGCTAACCCATTCCTGCTCCCACCTCAAAACCCTGAGACCCTAAGGCTTGTCGCTCTCCAGGAAGAGGATGGACTAAAGACCTAAACTGCTTGTACAAACAATGCTGCTTATACTGAACACCCACTTTCCTTCTGAGAGTCTGGAGTTTTGGTATATGCCAGGCAGAGGGTGCCTACATGATGAGCCTCCAGTAAAAACCCTGAGCACTGAGTCCCTCATGAGCTCCCTGGTAGACACCATTTCATATATATTGTCACAGCTCATTGCTGGAGGAGTTAAGCACATCTTATGTGACTCCACCAGGAGAGGTCACCCAAAAGCTTGCACCTGGTCTCCCCTGGACTCTGCCTCATGCACCTTTTCCTTTTGCTGGCTTTGCTCTGCATCCTTTCACTGTAATAAATAAACCTTAGTCACCAGCACAACTATATGCTGTGAGTCCTCCTAGCAAGTCGTCAAGCCCATGGGTGGTCTCAGGGACTCCTAACACTTGGAGGCTTGATACTTATGTTGTGACTGCCCCTTTACTTAAGCTCTGATAAACAGATTCTCTTGATCCAACTTCTCCTCTTCCAGATGAGGAGCACACATTTCTCTTCCCATGACACAAAGGCATCAGAGATACTTAAAATTCAGAGGGGCCATTCATGCTTCAGAAGAAGAACTTGTACATCAAACTAAACCTGGACAGGAGGCGGCACTGGGGAGCCTGAGATCCTTGCCTAAGGACAGTTAGTCCTTCCCCATGTATGTCAGGACTCTAAACACAACCATTCACAAGGTAAGCAGCAGCCCAGAAGAGCTAAGAGGTGGTATGGAGCAGGGTCTCAAACATGTGGCTCTTCGGAAGGTTCATCAGTATTTTCCTGCAAAAATACTCTGAATCCATGGCCTTGTTTTTCTTTCTTTTCTGTGGTTTTTATTCAGCCAATGTATGCCAAGTGCCAGCTTTCTGAATAACCACATGTAAGGCATTTTGGGGGCATACCAACAATATGCTCCTGGTCTCTTTCACATCAGGTGAATCTTGAACAATTGGTCCAAAATTCCACCCATTGAAATTATATTCTGTTTTCCTCAAAAGTCAATTTCATCCTTCTTTTGTTGACTAAGTAACCAAGCAAAATTGGTGGAGAGGACTCTAAGAATGCCTAGACTATTTTGTTTGAAAAAGCAAATACTAAAAAAACAAAAAAGGGGCAAACACTTCAACCTGAGAAAAAAATTACAGTGTACCTAGAGCAGGAAATGAGGGCAGAAGGGAAACTATAAACCACCAGTAATTAAGTCCTGTGGTCTGCAGGAGGACACTCAGTTGGATGAGAATAATCAGCAGATCTCCAGGAAAGTGGCAGGCACGAAAGTGGCTAAAGCAGGAAACATCTTCAGCTGAAAGATGGGGGAGCTCCATGCTCCCCTAATCTCTACAAGAAGAGCAGTGTAGAGAGTGAAATTCTGGGGCGGCTTGAGATGAAATCTGACCTAGCACCTGGCATGTGGTTGATCGGTTTTTCCCTGGTGATACTACGTAATTCACGCCCCACCTGCCCCGTGCTCAGGACACACCTGGGCACAGTCTGTGGTTCTTTCCCGTTATAAGTGAGATAGTTCAGGGACTGTTAATCCTACGTAGCATTTGCAGGTACTCTAATTCCATGGACCACATACAAGACTCTCCCATCTTGGGAGCAACTGGAAGGAATCTGGGCTTCAAGTAGAGGCAGAGCCCCAGTGACGAGGTAACCATGAGGATGGACAACAGGGAATCTTCAGGTAGTGAGCGAGGCAAGTATTGGCACCATTCATTCATTCGTTCATTCATTCATTGCCACTGGAGGGAAAGCAAAAGGCTTCAAACCAAACCCTAGTGGCATCTGCCAGAAACACACAGACAGCAGACAAATGAGCCTTGGACTCTGCACAGAGTTGCCTGCAAATGAAGATGGGTGAAGATGGGATGGAAGAGAACTTCAGAATCACAGCCTCATGGGACCAGGAAAAACTCTTTGGGACTGTCTCCCCACTGCCACAGGCAGGTTCCAATCCGTCTCTATGGGCCAAACGGCTCCCGCTCTCCTTGTCATTATCACCAAAGATGAAGAAAAAACACGGCCTGCTGTCTCCAAAGAGCCTGTGGGATCCAGAAGTCCCCGTGCATGAGATTTACCCCAAACCCTTCTTCCTCATGTATAATGCCAGCTCCGAAAGGTCACCACAGCGGCCTCTGCTCCAGGAGACACATCGGGCTTCTTGGTTGTCTTTTCCCAGGTGTGACCTGACCCCCCCCCGGACCCCAGCCCACGGCTGAAAGTCAAGTCAGGGCAGGAGGCACAAGGAAGTCAGAAAAAAAACCAGGCGGGAGCTGTCAGAGGTTGCTGATGACATCCTCAACTCCTGCACAGCAGCAAGGAGGGTTTACATCCTAAAATGTAGTTAGAAAAGCTGGATAACAGCCGTCACTTCTGGTTTCCTCAGGGAATCCCTTCAGGGAAGTAGAAAAGAAGGAAGAAAGTCAGACTTGGTCGTGTGGGCAAGATGAGAGGCCTTACTGAAGCAGACAACGACGGGTGTCCCCAGTCCCTGTCCCTGGTTGAGAGGTTCAGACCCGCCGGGCCCTCGGTCACCCCTCACTAGCCAGG
Organism: Cynocephalus volans; assembly: GCF_027409185.1. Taxonomy (NCBI): domain Eukaryota; kingdom Metazoa; phylum Chordata; class Mammalia; order Dermoptera; family Cynocephalidae; genus Cynocephalus; species Cynocephalus volans. Next base: position 132,810,475 of record NC_084465.1, on the reverse strand, counting down.
CAGGTACTCTGAGGGGCGCCCTTGGTTTTTGGGAGATTAGTGTGTCTTTTAAACAAATTGTTCCTTGGGGAAGTGCGGGGGTCATTTATTACCTCTTGGGAGTGAGCATGGTTCACTGATTCTCTTGGGGAGTCTCAGAAGCAGACCCCACCCCATCTCTCTGCTTCTCTCCAAGGACTGTCACCTGAGACACTCACAGCCTCCAACTCACCCAGCCTCCTGTATGGTGCCCCCTTCCAGCCACTGCACCACCTCCCAGGCGGGGAGGAGCCAGGAGCCGATGCTGTTTTCACCTGTGCCCTCAGTAACCAGGGATTATGGCGCGGTCATGAAAAACAGCTCCGGGTTCCCAGGGATGTGAGTTGAGATGTGGGTTTGATTCACGTTCTCACAAAACTGCCATTAACATTTTGTTTTATTGTTTTAATTTTTTCTTCCTTTCTCTGCTACAATCCTTAGGCAATAAAAGTAAGATGGGGGAAGCATAAATTTTTAAAAATAAGAAAATGAGGCTAATCTAATTTATTGTTAAAAATAAAAACAATAAAAGCAAATAAATTTAAAAATATTAATCACATGTATGCACCAAAGCTCCAAATCTGAAAAGCCCCAGAGAGTCACAATTGAGAAATCTGACACTTAGGAAGCGTGTGGTCATTCAGTCTGGGCCATTCTCGGACCTCAATTTCTCTACTTGCAAAATCAGCAATGTATTATCTCATTAGCAAACTATGGCATCTGGCCCACAGGGAGGACAAGGGAAAAGTCCTGTAATTAACTCAAATAACTTGGGGTAAAGGCTAATCTGCGTAGTGAAAGCTCTAGATATTCTGAAGCACACTGATCTCCTTCAAGTTCATCAGAAACAAAAACTCACAGCTACAGGGCACTGCCAGGCTGTGGCATTAACAGACTTGTTCTGCGTGAGCCCACCTCCAGGCAAGGGTGGTAAGTGCCCCAAGACCCTTTGTTTTCCTGGAGAGTGGGTGGGTCCCTCAGGTATTTATGGATCATATTGCTTTGCTGAGAAAAGGCACTGTTCATGGAGAGTGCAAAGGTCAACATCGGCTTTTTCCTGTCCAAATGCTCCCAAATCCCAAAAGAGCAGGATCTGAAGTAACTGGGGTTTTCTATGGTTATACTGGCCACTGACATCTGCCCAAGAGAGAACTGCGAGAGACAGGAGGGGCCTGTAGGTGTTTTCATCATCGTGGATGGCAAAGAAATGAAGTAAGGAAGTCAGAGGCTGGGAAAAAATGAGGAGAAAGCAAGCAGAATAGTAGGTGGGAGGACCCCCCTGGCGGGGAGAAGCATTGCTCTAAGAACTGCTCTCCCTGGCCCCCGTGGCCCAGGGAATACCAAGCAAGCAAATTAACACAAACACTGGCCCATGCACAGTCGAGGGACTGACCAGAAGTGACCATGGGTGGATGCTGCTGTGGGCGGCCACCTCCCACATACCATCTTCCAAATGCACCTGGGTGGTCTCAGCCACACCTTCCTCAAACCTGAACTTAGTGCCGACTTTTGTCCACCCGAGTGCTGAGTGCTGGGCTCCAGGAGGTGGGCGACCGAGGTGGTCGTGAAGGGTCACAGGACATTATGAGAGAGGATGGGGGCAGGGGAAGCGGGTATTTGACATTCAATGGACAGGAAAGAATGCTCTGAGGAGGTGACACAGTGTGGCAAGAGAAAGAGAAGCAACCAGCTGGGCAGAGAGAGAAGGGCGGGAAAGAAGGAGGATGAGGTACGGAGAGGAAGGCTCAAGGACAAGGCCCGGGGACAGGAGCACCCCAGGCACTGGAAGAGCTCAGCAGAATTCTCTGGCCCTCCTGACCAAAGTTAGTGTCACAGTCAGCTGGGGCTGCCATAATAAAGTACCACAATCTGGGTGGCTCAGAAACAGACATTTCTTTTTCACAGTTCTGGAGGCTGGTGCCAGCATGGTCAGGTTCAAGGTGCATGGTGCAGGTTCATGGTCAGGTTCTGGTGAGGACCCTCTTGCAGGGCACAGGTGGGCCGTCTTCTTGCTGTGTCCTCACATGGTGGGGAAAAGAGCAGGAGAGCTCTTCAGGGCTTGTTATAAGGGCACTAATCCCATCCATAGGGCTCCAACCCTCATGACCTAACCACCTCCCAAAGGCCCCACCTCCTAACACCATCACCTTGGGGGTAAGGGTTTCAACAAATGGATCTGGGGGACACAAGCATTCAGTTCGTAACAGTAGGGCAGTCAGAGTGCATTCCGAGTGCAGGGGACAGCACCAGCACAGCACCGTGATTGGAATGCTGTTCTCCCAGGAACGCAGTGGCTCCATGGAGGGGCTAAATTGAAGAGGAACATAGTGAAAGGGAGGAACGCCACTGGAAAGCTGTCGCACCCACCCAGAAAACAGAAGACAGTGTCTTGCAGTAGGGTGGTGCTGGTAGTGATGCACAGAATGGACAACTTTGAGGAATAATACAAGGTAGAATATTGAAAGTGGAACGAGAAGGCAATGTTGCTGAGAAAGCATTGAGTCCCTACTAGGTATCCAGTCTCAGAGACCTAAAAACTCTCCGTCCAAATGAGGAGAGCTCAGGAGAGCCAGCAAGGATTCTGAGCAGGTCAGACACAACCCAGCACTTTCTGCCAAGAAAGAGGAAGTTCAGTAAAGCTGGAAGAGTGCTTCTAGCCAGTAACACTTCTCCAGGAGTGACATGTGTGAAACCAAATGATGGGGAACAGAATTTCGTCCTCTAAGACCGCTGGTGGGAGGACAGACCAGGGTGCTGGTTATCTTCCCCCTCCAGACCTATCATCCAACCTCCGCCCTGTCCCAGGAGGCCGACCTTGGCCGGTGGCATCACCCAGGCTCACTTGTGCTGTGGCTTTGGGACCAGCCTATGGGAGACACCGTCAGGAGAGCAGAGGGCAAGAGGAGAGAGACCAGGGGGTTCTTCCCTGGCCTCCCCATGCTTCAGCCCAGGGTTCCAGCAATCTCTGTCCTCACAACCACGGTTCCCTCTGGGCAACCACCAGGCCATAGCTCCAGGCTCATGGGCTCCTCCCCGGCCCCTCTTGCTTTGGGTGGTACTAGTCAGCCTTGGGGGAACCTGAATAGCTACTGCTGGTTCCCTTGACCCCACCCACACTTCCACAGCCAGTCCCTCCATCAAATCTCTTCACTGAACTGCCCAGAGCGAGTTCTCTTTCCTGCTGAGTCTGCCTGAAACACCAGGGATGCTCAGCAGTCCTGAAAAACCTCCACAGCCAAAACACAGCAGCCTAAGCCAGCAAGCCCTGAGCAAGAGGTCACGCCTTCTGGGTGCCAGGTGTTGACTCAACGTCAGGCCTAACTATTCCACAGCTTGAGGATGTCTCATTAAACAGGAACCGCAGTGCTATCCTGAACAGGATGCTGAAGAGGAAACTGTAAAATAATCCCAGGACCAGCTAGCTAACGTCAACTAATGTTAAAGAGGTGACATATACCCAGCTTGGGCTGTTCTCCAGCACAATCACAGTGAGCCTGAATTATTTAATAGCAGGATGAGAATTTTCTAGTCTGTATTCTCGTTCTTCCACCAATGCATTCAAAATTGTTCCCAGGACAGGATTTTAAAGTCTCCCTGTCATCGTGTATGAATTGGGACAACTGATAAATTACATTTTCTTATTTGGGATAAATCCTCCTATCATCTTGCCCATTTATTCACTTCTTCAACGAAGATGCATCAAGCACTTACTATGTGGCAGGTACTAGGCTGACCCAGAGAGCAGTGACCCAGACACGGTCCTTGCCCTTACAATGAGAGTCTAGGAGGAGTGAGATAAATAAACAGACGATTATAATCCAAGGTAATAATGGTGTGCAGAGCTAAGTACGGGTGCTGGGGGCACACATGAGAGGGTGGCACCTTATCTAGTGCTGAGGAGAGAAAAGGGAAGGTTCCTGGATAGAAAAGTCTAAGCAGAGGCCAAGGGGGAATGCAGGAGCCAGCCGGCCAGAGGAGAGGGTGGGTGGGACTCGGGGCAGATGGCCCCATGTGTGTCTAAAAGAAGACATGGCACATTCTGGGCAGTCCAGTGTGGCTGGAGCAGAATGTGACGGGGGTGATGAGGTTGGGGGTGTGGTGACGTTCTAAGTAGAGAAAGCGTATAGTTTATCACCCAGACTGAGACGTGTTCAAGAGGAACATGTTTGCACCAGGAAAGCAGACATAACCTGGGACTGTCCCAGACAAACCAGGCACACGGCCACTCTACCAGGCGACATGAGAGGCAGCTGAAACTTTAGGAGCAACAGGAAGTCCCCAGTGGGTTTTAAGTGAAAGAGTGACATGATCAGATGGGCGCTTTAGGGAAATCACTTTGAGTCCATCACGGAAAATAAACTGCAGAGAAGCCAAAGAGGAAGGAGGCGAGACCAGTGAAGATGCTGTTGAAGAAATTCAGGGAAGAGATGGAGAGGGCTCGCTGCGTGGGGGGACTGCAACAGACAAATGCAACAGATTTAAACGGAAATGTGACAAGTAGCATCCATCAGACTCAGGAGAGTGATTAGAAGTGGGGGTTGCGGGCCGAGCCCGTGGCGCACTTGGTAGAGTGCTGCGCTGGGAGCGCGGCGACGCTCCCGCCGCGGGTTCGGATCCTATATAGGACTGACCAGTGGAGTGCCGGTCATGAAAAAACGACAAAAAAAAAAAAAGAAGTGGGGGTTGGGAGCAGAGGTGAGAAGGAGAGAAAGGCACCAAAATTTTCACTGGGTGTCTGACCTGGGCAACTGGAGGAGAATCCGGGACCATTCAGAGGTGGAGGACTGGGCGGGGAGGGGGGCGTGCGGGAGAGGACAGAGAGGATGTCCATGAAGCATTCGCTTAGAGACACGTGGGGCTTGATTATTTAGGGATGGCCAGGAAGGAGGTGGGTATAGGGGAAGGAGGCCCCATCTGGAAATGGGGACTTGGGAATTACCCCATGAGTAAGATGACTGAAGTGCCCCTTGGATTGGGTGGTGGTGGTGACCCCGTAGAGAGAAGTTGCCCTGCGGGTTTGGGGTACAGGCTGCAGGGAGTGGAGAAGTACGGGGATGAGTAAGCAAAGAGGACAAGACATTTGGCCTGACAGGAGGTCAGCGCTGAACCAGACGGCTCAGGACACTGCACAGGAAGGTCTGGACACACCATGCCGTGGTTTGACCATCCCCCCAAGCCCACATTGGAACTTATCCCCCAGTGGGGTGGTAGAAGGTGGCGCCTTTGAGAGGTGATGGGATCTCGAGGGCTGTGCCCTTGTGAATGTATTGATCCACTCATGGAGCATTGGGTTGATGGTTTAATGGGTGGCCATGGGCGTGGTTCTAATAACTTTATAAGGAGAACAAATGAGAAGGTTAGCTCTTGTGCTTATGCCATTCTCACCAAGTGACACCATGGTTGCCATGGGACCCTGTAGGGAGTCACCACCCAGAAGAAGACCCTCACCAGATGTGTGCCCTGGACCATGGACTTCCCAGCCTCCAAAACTGTAAGAAATAAATTTCATTTCTTTATAAATTACCCAGTTCCAGGTATTCCGTTATAATCCACAAAAACAGACTAATACACACCTGGATTGAGCAAATTTAATAATCTAGCAAAAGGCTTTTGTCCTTTCAAATACACATCATTCAGGGTCTTTTTCTTTATTCCAGGACCACAGATACCAAACTCTAAAATAACCAAATTAGTCAGGCTGAAGCATTCACGGCTATCTGAACAACCCTGAAAGGAAATGTTTCTTATATCCAAGTCTGAGACATTCACACTATCATTTCAAGCTGGCTTCAATCTCAGTGGGTAAAGGAAGACTGAATTTCTGCCAGACACTTCAGACCAACAGAAATGCTGTGTACCTGGATGTTCTGAATATTCATCAGCACCCCACACAGTAGCCAGTGGTAATAGAATTTATTCATTGTGTGTAGAATTTAAGGGGCCTTTCTCTATTTAAAAGTTAGGTGATCACTATTAATAAATTAGTGGGGTTGGCCAGTTAGCTCAGTTGATTAGAGCACGGTGTTATAACACCAAGGTCAAGGGTTCTGATCCCCGTACCTGCCAGGCACCAAAAAAAAAAAAAAAAAAAAAATGAGATCCATGGATAAAATAAGAGGAAATCTCCCGTGTCCTACAAGAAGTACTAGTCTGGGAAGCAGCATGTACAAGTTTCATACAGTTCTTCTTTCTTCCATTATTCTGCGCCATAAAAACATCCTGAGCTTTCCAGAGATAAGCATAAACTCCACGTACATAAGCAATCCCCCCAAAGAAATAAGTAATCCTGTGTCGATACGTACAAACAGAAACCATTACATCACCTACATATTTCCTAAAGAGATCTCAGAATGGTAAAATATTTCCATAAGCCAGAATACTGCTTTCTATTTATCTGTAGGTCTTTTGTTTTTTTTTTTTTTTTTGGTTTTTTTTGGTGGGAGTGGGGGAGCTCTAAGCTTCTCTTCCTTCTGGCTGGATGTTGCAGCAGCATGCTGGAGCTTGAAATGCTGCAGTTAGTCACATCCAGGGAACTGCGTCCCTCTTCATACCTGTCATTATGTGGTAATGCTCCTGGACATGGGGCACCTGCAATGAGAGCTAGTGAGTTATTTTTTGATCATTGTGTAATTATCCCATTACCAACACACGCTGAAAATCAAGACTAACCGGAGAAAGAAAGACTCCTTGTCCCTCCTGTTACACACGCATTACTAAAATCCTTACTACAGATTCATCACCAACAGACATATATGCCCCTTAGCACCTGTTAGCAGTCAGACCAAGGTGATAATTTTCATATAACTACCAAACAGCAATAAAAAATTGTTCCTGGGGCTGGCCGGTTAGCTCAGTTGGTTAGAGCATGATGCTGATAACACCGAGGTCCATGCTTTGATACCTGTACCGGCCAGCTGCCAAAAAAAAAAAAAAAAAATTGCCTGGCCTCAAGGGAACAGAATAAAACCACAAGGGTATGACTGGGAACCATCAAGAAGAATGCAGGTGAAATGGCCTGGCTAAACTAGTGGACAGTGCAATAAGGCAGTTTGGTCATACTGGTTATACTCATTGCACTGCTGGCTAGGGGATGTTTGTGGTTAAGCTCCAGGAGATCACGAAGAAAAGCACACTGGACTTGCTCTACCCACAGAAGCTTTGGCCTTTAGTATTAGTCCTATAAGCCACATGCTTTACTAACTGGACTTTTCTCCACATGACTAAGATCTCAGGGCAAAGCACAAGCTGATTCAAGCTTGAAAGAAAGTTCTTCCTACCTTTGGATGTGAACATGGGAAGAGACCAGGCCAAGCCACCAGAAACTTATACCTGCCTGGTCTTAGAGTTTCTCATGAATTCTGGGCTTTGGCTTCACCTGGGCTTGGTTTCACCTGGAAACCACACTGTCATTCAGCCCTTCCTGTCTCCTAAGGTGTAGATGGCTCGAGATTATATGATACTGTATACAGGGCACTGTGTGGGCAGTCCAACCAGCAAGGGGACTTCTCTAGGCACGGGGAAAGTAACGTGCCTGTCTCCTCCAGGTGGAGGTGGAACAGCACCGCAGTGACACAATAAGGAGCACCCCCTGCACCAGCCACTGTCCTCCTTGTCTTATAGCCAGAGCACTGGGGTCCTCAGCCTTCCCACATACCAACGTGAGCCCAGGGGAAAGATGATAGCCCTCTGAAAGCACAAGAAAATACATCTGATGCTTTTTTTTACAGGAGAAATGTGGAGTCATTCTCAGGCAGGCTTTGGCTATAATAGTACTGAAGCAATGCATCTAGTTTTCTCCTGAAACCTTCTGTCCTCCCAGATTACACGACAGCCCTTTGCAAGACAGAGGCTGTTAGAAATAACCAGAAACTCCAAGTAGTCTGGAATGTTGCTCTTTTCTAGATGACTCCAAAATAATAATATATTTGACTAATATTTCCACCAAAAAGTTCCAAACAGTTAATTAAATTACTAAACCTTGGTGACCTCAAGATGTTACTAATCCTGAAAATCCATGGCCAACAATGCCTTGTTGGAGTTATGAAAACAAATATCATAATTCATAGAATAATAAGAATTATACGATGTTCATTCACGTGAAGTAGACCATCAAGGCACAATATGAAAAGGAATATTACATGATGCTTCCACTACCTCTATCACTAAAATGCTGTATTTTTTAAAGTTATGCATAGGTGATTTTTCACAAAGACTCAAAAAAAATGAGTCCACTTCTTCGTTGCTTACTAAAAAAATTTAAAAACTCAATTTAGTTACTGAAGTCACTGTGAAACAGCTATGGTGGTGATTATTTATTTACCAAAGAAAACCTTACAAGAAAACCAAATATATAAAATGAAATTCTCAAGAAGCTGAAAAACAGTTTTTTCCAATTTCAGTATTTTCTGCAACCTAAAAATAACGTGTGTGTGTGTGTGTGTGTGTGTATTTTGTTTTTTGTTTCCTCTTTTGATCAAGACTGAATCACTTTCTGGCTTCATTCAGAATCCACTGAGGCCCAGTGGGGTGTTAGCTGTTTATGCAGTGTTTTATGCACTAGGAAAGCCAGAGATCTGACTCATTTCTAATGTGCGCCCTGCAGGTTGTCAAGTAAGGCTGTGGAAACGTCAGGAAACAGGATTTGGTTCTAGTTATCCAGTGGATTTTCCCATTTTTCACAGTACCTTGGAAAATGTTGCTACCCAACACTGGCAAATGTGACTGCCCAGAGTCAGAAGGTGTCAGGATAACCCAGTTGTACTCTTGGAACTTCCAGTAAGTGGCCTCAGGCTACTAACCTCACCTCCTTGGCCTTAGTTTTCTCAATTTTGTCTTTTTCTTATTAAAAAAAATATAAAAAGGCAGGAGGAAGAGATAGGTATCTCATGAGATCCTGTCTGTCAAATTTTGAAGAAACCATATGGTAAAATCATTAAATCTTATAAAATCTTCTGTTCCCCAGGATTTTAGAAATCAGGATGGATTGCCATTTATGACATGATGGAGTTTGAAACTGATGACCTCTGAGGTACCTTTCTAAATTTTAGGTCAAAAAGAGACAGAGAAGTTCATTCAATCAGGAAAGTCAAGCTAAAAAAAACCAGACAACTGTTCTAAAGTTTCGTATGAGCCATGCCTCCGACCACACCACAACCTCAACTAAGTCTTTCATGTGCAATGACTCTGTGGGACATCCCTCTGCAGGGGAGACCCCTAGTCTCCTTCTCCACCCACATGGCGTCTGAAGCTCTGGGACAAGCGCAGTAACTGGGACCTTTGCTCAACTGAATAATCAAGGGTTTTCTTGTGCTACCTTGATGAGTTTTAGTAATTAAAAAAGATTTCATTTTGGACTATCGAATTATTAAAAAAAAAATTCAGTGCTAATCATTGGCAAGGATGTAATAAGATGGACATGCTCACACATAATTAATCAATACCCTTCTGGGAGCCAATTGTGGCACCATATAAGCTCTTAAAACAAATGTAGATTTTTTAACTTAATCCCCTTCTCAGAATCTATCACAAGAAAATGATCAGGGTTATGAAGACAGATCTATGTACAAGGATGTCCACTGTGTATATTCTTTGTAATAGTAAAAATAAAAAAATGTTGATCAGGAGAATGGGTAAACAATTAAGGCACCTCCAGACAATGAGATATTAAGATCCTATTAAAAAAGCATATTTGCTAACAACTACATACAGTAATTCATGGTAAATTATGCAAAATGTTGCAAGAAAAAAATCAGGTATATAATTATCTAGCAAGTATGATACCAACTCAGTTCAATGCCATTTAGCCAGTGAGAACAGTAATCACTTAGGATGACTCAGTCATAATGCAAGTCCTCTCTAGTCATAAAATGGGCCCGTCTCCATCTCTAATCTGTCACCAGTTGGCCACCTTTTGTCCTCCACGTGGCAGCACCACATTGCAGTCACATGTTTCTCTTGATAGCCTGTCCTCTGCCCCATGTGACCTACAGGGCTGAGGCCCCACAGACCACACCTAGTCTACACGGTACTTTGTACACCATGCAGTGGACTCTACTCCAACCCCCTGGGATGCTTATTCATTCATGCTCACCTGGTGATCTGTCAGGTAGTGTGGAAGCCCAGTGGCGGGAAGAGCCTGCTGTCCATTTGCTTTCCACATCAGAGAGTGGCCACAACATCCGGGGACTCCCTGCTCGTCATTCACACACTCACCGGGGCGGCCAGCTGCAGGCCTGCCCCGGCCTCATTTCTGAAGGAACCAGGGGGCAGAGGAAATGCCAGGAGTCTTGGAACTCACTGTGGCTGAACCCCAGATCCTGGCCCAGCATCCTCCGCCACAGGACCTTCCTCCCACCTGGGCCTGGTCCCCAGAGGCCACCCTCTGAGGAGCCATGAGCAATCCCCCTGGCCCAATGCCACCCTAAACAACTCATGGCCACCTTCTGCTCCACAAGGGATCTCACCTCTGTTTCCTTTCTCTGGCATCTGTTTTCTCTGGCACAGTGGCACCCCCAAAATTCCTGGCTCTCCTCAAAGACATGACACTGAACCTCTCTTCAAACATCCTCCACAGTGCACAGAGGGGCTGTGCTGTTTTCAATCTCTCTCTCACTTGCTTTCTCACTCTCTCTCACACACACATACAGAATGAAAGAAAACTCAGAAATTCATATAGTCCGTCACCCTGGTTTAGACAATAATAATGATAACAGTAATACCTAATAGCTTTTGAAACTTATTGTACACCAGGCACTGTGCTAAGTTCTTTCCATGGACTGTCCTATGAGACAAGTACTGTTATTATCCCCATTTGACAGATGAGAAAACAGAGGCTTGAAGATCTTAAGGAACTTGTCAAATGGCAAAAGTCCTACAGTGAAACTGGGACTTGGACCCAAGCAGTGTGACTCTGACGCCCCAACTACACTAACAAAAAGTCCACAGGCCTCAGCAGTCCACAGCATGCCCAGCTCTGGAAGGTTTTTAGGGAATCCACCAACAAACCACTCAGCTCATGAGCAGGCTCACTGCTGGTGGAACATCTGGGGACAGCTGGGAGCAATGAAGAAGCTCTGGAGCAGGGTCAGCTGGACTAACGAGGGAAGCACAAGCTGCAAGGACAGCAGAATTCACAGCAAAGCAGAACTTCACTCACTGGACAAACTTAGATGCAGAGTGTGGCAAGCGGTTTCTAGCTCTCTCTACTGCTGAGGACAAGCCAGAACCTTCCTGCTGGTGCCTGGTGAGATCCTGCCCAACAGCGATGCCACTCTGCAGATCCCCTTCAGTAGCTCCCCCAACGCACCACCTGTGGGATGATTCCACATCGACGCTCAGCGCACTGGATCGTTGTCCCCCATTCGGACAGTTCATGAACAAGGGCCTCCAGCCAGAGGGCTGTAGCAGAGTAGAAACAGGAGAGCTACATTCCTTTTCCTTCTCTCAATTTTATGTGCAACCAGCAATCAGGATGGGAAAAATAAACAAAGTCGTACATACACTGACAAAACGCTGATTTGTCTCTTCTATTAATATTACAAATCTCAACAAACACAAACGGCATGACATGGATAATTCCAGAGAAAGTTCAATCCGAACTAAGCATTTCCATCTGAATTGACATTCCAGAGATCCCTCCATTAATATAGTTAATCCTGATTTTTTTAAAAAGTCTATTCTATATCTCCTAAGGAAAAAGGATGGAGACACTAATAAAGCAACAAAGATAATAATCAAAAAAATGAATTGTAAACACTGTCTTTTATTCTGCTATACTGCACAAGTCTTAACACAAGAATAGCCACAATCGTATATCTATAAATAGTTTTGCCCCACAGTCAAATGCCTATCGTTAAACACAAAATAACTGTGATTTTAATCTGCTTCAAACAGGTAAGTGATTTCTTGGTGCTGACTTTAGAATAATGATGCAAAATGTATATAGAAGTATGACCTTGAAATATAGTCATGGACATGGAAGACATGGAAGAAATAATTTTTAGAAAATATAAATACAGACATAAATATCCATCACAAACATATTCTCCAAGGTACTAAAGGAAATGACTAAGTGATGTACTAAGCACCTTGGTTTTTGAAAAGCAAAATCACACATATTTTAAGTTATATTAGTAGACTGGAAAAGCTTTGGGAGAATGCACCGTCAGTCTGTAAGAATAAGAAACCTAATAAGCTAAGAAAGGTGATCTTGACTTTAATAGTGAGACATGAAAATGGAGGGGGCATCTATAAACATGGAAAGGGTAACAGAATCAAGCTAACAGAAAAGGCAGATTTAAATGGAAAAATCAAATAAGGTGAACTAGATTTTTTTTCCATTGAAATTTCAAATGAATGTTATATAGAGCACAGAAGAGAAACTGACTCTCCATAATTTATCTCCTTGATTTGAATTGAATTTGGCCATCAAGCAAGAGCCAAAGAACCTCAAATAAAACTATGTCTACACAGGCAAAACCAAATGTAGAATCAAGGCAATCAATCATCCCACTTAGTCAAGGTAGAACACTGAAACACTATGACTAAGAAAAAGGAATTTTCAAGGAAACAATCCAAATTCAAATTAATGGGGAATAGTTGCTACATTTTATTCAACACTCTCCGTAAAATATTCCCCCAAAATGAAGAAAGCTCATCAGAACACTGCCAGAAAGGTGCCTATAGGTGAGCTTAGTGTCAGATGTATTCAAATAGCAAGGCTTAAAAAGACTGTAAAAAATTTGAAAAATGCAACATGTTTGTACAAAACTTACATCTCCCACTGCGTATGAGCTCATGAGGCACAACAGATAACACAACAGATCAAAAACTCAAGCCAGGATCCTCACTCCAACCACTCTCCCCAGCTATTTCTGAAACCACAGAAGAAAAAGATGATCGCAAAGATAAGACATGTCACAACCAATATATCTGCTGTTCACAGGCTGCTGTCTTCTTTGTACTGTGAGTTCACTGGAGACACAGGGTTTTTGCAAAACAAAGTTTACCACAATTGTCATCAGAAAATAAAACAGCAAAGACTTAGCCAAACTAATAAGCACATGCCTCCTATTTCACACTCCATTCCCCCTGCCTCCTGTTTAAAGGGAGAAAATTGAGAAATTAACAAACTAACCTACACATTTATTAGATTCAGACTTTTGGGTTTCAGAGAGCTATAAAATTTTCCTCTAAATCAGGGATCTGGATTAGAGTTGCCAACTCCTCGTTTTTCAAGTAAGGTCAGCACATCCAAACTACCATACCGTCACCATCATTTCATGAAAGAAAGGATATCTTAGCATCAGAAAATAGGAAAGACATAATTTCAAGAAAAAAAAATAAGGATAATACCTTCCATTTAATACACTTTGATTTCTGAAAAACCCCGTACATTTTTTTCTTATTTGACTGCATAAATGTGAAGACTTTGTCATGAACTAGCACCTAGAAAAAGCAGCACAAAACCATGGTTCTCAAAGTGTGGGCCTTGGACCAGCATCACCTGGGAACCATTAGAAATGCAAATTCTCAATCCCCATGCAACTCTGGGGTTAAAGCTTAGCAATTCATGGTTTAACAAGCTCTCCAGGTGATTCTGATGCAGGCTAAAATTCAAAAACCACTGGTATAAAGTACAGGGATTTCAGAACTCAAAAGTCCAGAGAACCTGATTCGAGGTCCTGTCTCCTCAACTCCAAACTCTGTGAAAATATGGTTAACATATTTCTTCCAAACAATGGCAAAATTTTGGTCTGAAATACATGGTATGACAATGGAACAGAATATGTGAAATCTAAACTTTCCGAAATCCAGAGATTTGAGATCCGTAAACACCAGCAAATGACCAGAAACTTCTCCTTCAAACACACATCTTTGTGTCTTTCTGTACATGGGCTCATCATCAGCATCATTATTATCATCACCATCATCATCACTATCGCCATCACTGTCATCACCACCATCATCATCACCATCACCATCATCACCATCATCATCACCATCATCACCATCACCATCATCATCATCACCACCACCATCATCACCATCATCATCACCACCACCATCATCACCATCATCACCATCACCACCACCACCATCATCACCATCACCATCATCATCGCCATCATCACCATCATCATTATCACCATCATCATCACCATCACCATCATCACCATCACCATCACCACCATCATCATCACCATCACCATCATCACCACCACCATTATCACCATCATTACCATCATCATCATCATCACCACCACCATCACCACCACCATCACCACCATCATCATCATCACCACCATCATCATCACCATCACCATCATCACCACCACCATCACCATCACCACCATCATCACCATCACCACCACCATCATCACCATCATTATCATCATCATCACCACCACCATCATCACCATCATCACCATCACCACCACCACCATCATCACCATCACCATCATCATCGCTATCATCACCATCATCATTATCACCATCATCATCACTATCACCATCATCACCATCACCATCACCACCATCATCATCACCATCACCATCATCACCACCACCATTATCACCATCATTACCATCATCATCATCATCACCACCACCATCACCACCACCATCACCACCATCATCATCATCACCACCATCATCATCACCATCACCATCATCACCACCACCATCACCATCACCACCATCATCACCATCACCACCACCATCATCACCATCATTATCATCACCATCACCATCACCATCATCACCATCATCACTACCACCATCATCACCATCATCATCATCACCACCATCACCACCACCATCACCATCACCACCACCATCACCACCACCACCATCATCATCACCATCACCATCATCACCACCACCATCACCATCATCACCATCACCATCATCATCATCACCATCACCATCATCACTATCACCATCATCATCATCACCACCACCATCACCATCACCACCACCATCACCACCATCACCATCACCACCATCATCATCACCATCACCATCATCACCGCCACCATCATCACCATCATCACCATCATCACCACCACCATCACCATCACCACCATCACCATCACCACCACCATCATCACCATCACCATCATCACCGCCACCATCATCACCATCATCACCATCATCACCACCACCATCACCATCACCACCATCATCATCACCATCACCATCATCACCACCACCATTATCACCATCATTACCATCATCATCATCATCACCACCACCATCATCACCACCATCATCATCACCATCACCATCATCACCACCACCATCACCATCACCACCATCATCACCATCACCACCACCATCATCACTATCACCATCATCACCATCACCATCACCATCATCACCATCATCATCACCATCACCATCATCACCACCATCATCACCATCACCATCATCACCGTCACCACCATCACCATCAACCATCACCATCATCACCATCACGACATCACCATCACCACCACCCTCATCCTACAACACTTATATCCCTCAAGGAAATGAAAGGGCCTGACTTCTGTCTAAGCTCCTTTTTGCCCAGGCCCACACTCAGGCTCCCAGAATCTGCCCTTATGAACACAACCCAGAGAGGGCAAGGACAAAATCTCAGCCCCCTGTAAATCAAGTAAAAGAGGGAGTCAGAGATGCTCATGAACTCTTTCCAGGGACAGAAAAAACCCACAAGGGCCCAACACAGATGAGCAAGTGATTCATCTAAGAGAAAGGAAGGGGGGAAAAGGTGGCTGGAAAATTCAGTGCCAAATACCCCCTTTACTACAGCCTGTTTTTGTTATACTCGCCCCAGGCATCTGCTACAACTTAAAGTTGGTTTCATTTTAAATAGACACCTATATCACTTTTCTTTCTCTAGTGGCTATAAAGAGGAGCGGCAAGTACTCTGAAGCTGGCTGAGGAGAGACAGACAGCTGCAGCTTCCCCTCTGCTCATCTTATCCAGAACTACCAATGCCACCAGCTCACAGTACAGGTGGGGTCCCAGGAAGCACCAGGACATGAAAGAAAGGCCTCCTGTGCTGTAAACAGGTGGAAAGGAAAACATGTTATTAGACCCTGGTCTTTAGTCTTCTACATTGTTTCTCTAATTTTCTCCTGAGATACCAACCCACTCTGATAGATTCAAACCTCAAGTAAGACTGATCAAGGATAAATGTTCTTCTATTCTTGGTTGTAGTCATTAGTTCGATTTCTGACTTTGTAACTATTATCAACAATATGGGCATCAGTAGCCAAGGAGAGCATCACTATAAATTAAAATGCATTTACAACACATTCCCACTGAAAACCCTGCAACGTTTTCTTCATTTGCACAGGGTAAATGAAGGATAGACACAGTGGCACCTCTTTAAACTGCTCACAGGGCATATCTGCCATCTCCCACCTCTGCTCTGAGAACTACTAGAACCAAGTGCTGATCTTCCTGGCTGCAGAAACCTGAACAACGATCAGGTAGCTGTTTCTGCAAGACCACACAAGATGGGAATTGCAACATGAATTCACATCCTGCAACCACAGTCTAAAGCTCTAAGGTAAAGTTCAAATTCTTCTTTAACAAAAGCCAGAAACTTCTGAGCTCAAGTTCTTGGCATTCTGCCGACACTTAGATATGTCCATGGGATAAGACAAACAGGACATAAAGGACTAGCCAAGGTCATCTTGTCCCAGGGATAATTACTGGGCACCCAGACTGGCTCATGGGCCAACATTTACTGACGCGATGTCAGAGGAGCCCAGGATGTGGGCTCAAAGCTTAATAAATTAATGAAGCACAATGCATTTTTGAGCACATATTTCCATGTGAGACGGGATCTATGAAGATGGGAAGGGTGTAGGCTCACCATGCACATTCTAGAAATGTCACAGGCACACAGTATCCACCGCAGCAAATCATTATGCTCTGCTGCCTTTGGCAATTAGTACAAATTCAAGAAGAGCAAGAGCGCCGAAAAAATCTGCAGAGATGGACTAAAAATAACCAACTAAAGAGGGCAGGCTGAAGGATATCTTTCAAGATAAACTGAGACTCAACAAAGTTCAGGTTGTACCTAAGGTCTGGAATTGCTTTGCTTCTGACCACGATATGAAACGTGCCATTCTAGCTAAGAGACAACTAATATCTGTGATCAAACTCATTATTTATTTGCCCTACTGCCTTGTCATGATGGATGTGTCTTCCTTTGATTTGGTAAACAACAAAACAAATTTATCAATTCAGTTTCCCAGGGAATAGCCCTCCAGAGAAGCATTTTTTTTCCTGCGCGTTGCTTCAGCCCTGTGAGACACATTTATTACAAGGAGACAGACACAAATCTTTTTTGAGCAGACTCTGGGAGTAACTCAGGACAGTATTCAGCTTCGATGAGACTGGCTCTTCCTTTAAACACCTTTGGGGTACGGGGGTAGGGTGAACTGTTTCAAGTCCCTGAAATTCCACCCTGTCTCCATATTATCTTCTCCACACATGTTCACCAAATGAACAACCTCACTTATAAGACACAGAGAAAGATACGCACTCAAAACACACACAGTTACACACACACACACACACCAGGAAAGGGCATTTCTGGCTTGTTAACCACCATTATCTTGCTCAAAATTATTAGTAAATTCAATCAATCAAGAAATATTTACAAGCAATATGGCAGGCAAGTTAATCTGATCAGAATTATAGAGAAGCCCTAAGAAAATAAAAAGTATCTATCAAGATTTCAAGTAACATGGATAAACAAAATGTTGTATATCCATACAATGGAATATTATTCAACTTTAAAAGGGAATGAAGTTCTGATACATGCTACAGCATGGATAAAGCTTGAAGACATTATGTTAGCAGTGAAAGAAGCTGGACACAAAATAATTAATATTGCATGACTCCACTTAAGAGGTACTTACACTAGGCAACTTCACAGAGACAGAAAGTAGATTAGAGGTTGCCAGGGGCTGGGGGGGAGGAGGAATGGGAGTTACTGCTTAATGGTTACAGAGCTTCTGTTTGGGTTCATAAAAAAGGTTCGGAAATAGACAGTGGTGATGGTTGCACAACATTGTGAATGTAATTAATGTCACCAAATTATACACTGGAAAATAGTTAAAACGGCAAACTTTTGTCTATTTTTTAACTTCAGAACGGTAAACATTGTGTTATACATATTTTATCTCAGTTTGAAGAGAAGTAATAATATAATGTACCAAAAATCATGTATGATCTCTGAATTTATACCTCTTTAAAACTATTTTTTTTTTAAAAAAAGATTACAAGTAGCACAGAGGGCTTGCTGATCAGCCTGTCTAAAACAGCATTCCCCCTGCTTTCTCCTTACTCTCCATCAGAGCATTTACGGCAGGAATAACTATTGTATTTGAGTACATGTCCATAGCCCAGTGAGGACTATTTCCCTCCTGCCCATGAGGGTGGGGACCTAAATAAGTAATGGAAAAGGTAAGAAAGGGACAAAAGTCACAAAAGAGGGTTGCTCCCAGGGCAAGTGAACTGATAAATCTGTTCTGTTGTGCGTTCCATAAATCAAAGAAGGACATGTCCATTAGGACAAGGCAGTGGGGCAAACACATAATGAGTTGACAACAGATATTAATTGTCTCTTAGCTAGAATGACACGTTTCTTATCATGGTCAGAAGCAAAGGAATTCCAAACCTTAGTACAGCCTGAACATTGTTGAGCCTCAGTTTATCTTGAAAGATATTCTCTACTCTGCCCTCTGTAGTTGGATATTCTTAGTCTGTCTCTGCAGATTTTTTCGGCGCTCTTGCTCTTCTTGAATTTGTACTAATTGCCAAAGGCAGCAGAGCATAATGATTTGCTGCAGTGGACACTGTGCCTGTGACGTTTCTAGGATGTGCATATGGTGAACCTACACACATATTGCGTGGAAAGGGTAAGCACAGGAAGATTCCAGTGAATGACCATGTGCTGTAGGTGACATCCAAGTTGAGAAAGGGGAGCTGTTCACACTTCTGAGCTCCCAAGTCAACAAAGCTTTCCCCATCACTGCGTGCCACACCCCCGAGCCTGAACACCCTGTATGCACTGGATATGAACAATTGTCAGAAAAAAGATCTGACAATGAACCTGGCTTTGTATTTTCACAATACAAATTTCACAAGTATTTTCACAAGCAAGTGAACTCAACTGTGCCACATGGAATCATGGTTGTGGTGTTTCGAACATAGCATTCAAAAACTAAAGAGTCAGCAAACCACGTCCCAGTGGAAGAATTCTGTTTTTATTTTCCCTACAAGATTTGGTTTTGGGGGGAAGCACTTAGACCACGAACCATGGTAAAATGCTCAAGAAAATCACCTCTTTGGATGACGTTGGTCAACTTCAACCACAGCTGGAAATGGTGAATCAGATCTCCCAGATTTAACATTCAATCTACCAGCTCTTCTTCCACCAAACCTTCAACACTGCCTGTGTGGCAGGAGCTGGGAAAGCCGAAGCAGCCTACACCGTGTCTTCAGGGCCTCGGGGAACCTTGCAGAAGAAGAGGTTAGCACGAGATAATGCAGGAGGGAGCTGGAGAGCTAAGAGCCGTAGTCAGAAGAGACAAAGATGTGAGGCTGCAAAGCAGACAGGGTTGGGGGAAAGAAGGCGGGGATGGGGATGGTCACCAGACACATCAGATCCCTCCCTAGTAGATGTTCTTGTGCCCACCTTCCTCATCAGGCTCAGCAAGGTCACCAGGCTGGCTTTCCCCTGGGCTGCTGACTGCAGGAGGCTGGGAAGAGGGAATGTTATTGAGAGGTTTGGCTGTGATGGTGGTGCAGGCATATATATGGGTGTTAGAGATTTATTTTAGAATTTGGGGATATCAGAGGAAGACTATGGGCAGTGGGGACAGAGGAAGACGAGAAGGCAAAATGGGATTTTCTGGGGGAGGGGGCCTCGAAAAGCAGGACCCTTGGAAGAAAGAGCAGCAGAAGGACTCTTCCTTAGACAAAAGGAGCAAGTCTGCAGTTTGGAGAAGTGAAGTTGAGACATGTCACTTTGGCTGGCCTCAATCTCCTCTGTGAAGGGGCAGAGAAGACAAGAAACAAGCAGGATGGGAAAGGGCTGAACTAGCCCATGAGAAAACGTAAGGGACAACTGGAGAGACACTCAGCACTCAGCAACCAAGGAGGCCCAGACTTAGAAGCGTGACCTTGCAGAGAACCCAACGGCTTACGTTTTTTAAAAAATCTTTTGCCAAATATTAACTTGTATGTTCTTCTACTTACTTTATTATTTCATTTGGTACATTTAACTTTCCAACATTTGGGGTTTCTTTTGGTGTCTAGTGAGACGTGATGGTCCCTCTCTAGGGAAGAAACTATTTCCCCAAGAGTATCTGGAAACCAGTAGGGCCTTTGTGGTTTATCACAGCGGGGTGCAAAGATGCTATTCAGTGGTGGGAGTCAGGGATGCTGCATGTCCAGAGGTACACAGCTCAAACCTGAGTAAGGAAGAACCACCGTGGCCAAAGCCCCATTGTAAAACACAAGTTGTTTTTTCCAGCTAGGTAACCCCTCATCCCAGTGCCATTTGATTTACGCACACATTCAATTATACATTTGATAAATACGTCCTGGGTGTCTCCTCTGTGCCAGGTATTCTTGCCAGCACTGGTGCAGACAAGTCAAACACTATCATTTGCCCTTTCCAAAACATTTGAAATTTAAATGCTTTGAAATTCATCAACAACTTTAAAGGGCTGGTAAATTATTGTGAAGCAGGAGTCTTGTTGGTCCTGATAAGAACTTGTAATAAACACTTAACTACTCATGCAAATATGAAAGCTAAGTGTTTGTTCTTGTAAGCAGGTTAAATAACATGACCTCATCGTGTTGATACCGCGAATTTGCTAAGCAAACTTCTGTTTCATAGGTACCCGCTCCAACAAACTTTGGGCTCGCCCTGTTGGTTGTCACTTGGCAATCTAAATTTATGGGGGTCTCAGTGAGGTTTTACTGGGGTATCTGACACTCGGTACTTTTAGAGCAAGACAATTACAGGTGTTAATTATTCTGTGTTTATATCTGACAGACTGTGACTAATTTTTTAAGATAGCTGCTTAGGACCGTGGGCATATGAGTCAATACACAGATGCTCTAAACAAACAGTGGAATTTTGTTGTTGGTTCACTGCCTGCCTCTGGACTGAAACTAAAAACGGTGTGTATTCTAGCTACAGCATCATGTTTTCTACAAAGAACAATACACCAAGGTTTGGAGAGGAGCGCAAAGTTTTCTTGGCACTATGTCCGCACAGGGACAGTGTATTGACTGTGGGCAAGAGACTTAAACTCTTTAGGTCTGCAAAATGAGCTGGTTGGACTGGAGCCAGCTATTGGTGTCTCCAAAGGGAGTAAATGGGTACACTTATTTTCAGTATTTCAAAAGTCCCCATAGATACTGCACATTTACCCACAACATGGTGGCACAGGCTAAACCACATTTGCCCTGGACTAAAATTATGTCACCTCAACATGTAGGGGCCATGGTGATACCCCCAGAACAGAAGCTGTCACTGGCAGCTAGATCTATCCTGTATCAATAAAAATATAAAGGAAATTAACTCTAAAAAATACAGTTTTCTTGGTCATTGTGATTAAAACATTGATCTCGAAGATCCCATCTATTCTATAATTCTATGATTCTAACTTTCACAGGAAGTTATTCATACCAAGAGTAACCTAATCTTAACGCAGTCCTGTACAATCATAATTAACAACAACAAATAGATTTCTCAATCAACTTTCCTACACTTGTTTAAAGCTTTGCAACTAATGAAGGTAAATCTATTTCTGAGGTGTGCCATATTTCCAAATAGAATTAGATGCAACTGCATTTTCACTGAAGATATTAAGGAAAGGTCTGGATTTGCTCAATTAGCAATATCTTCCTCAATTTCTTGCTCTTTAAAAAGCTCAAGTAACAAGATGCCCATTTTTCCTCTCTGATCCTTTTTTTTTTCCAAATACAACACGAAATTTGGCCCCAGTGCTATCACCTACCGCATGACATCATGGACTGGGAAGCCTGGGACCTGCTCTGTGACATAAGTGAGTCTCATGTCCTCACTAGTAACATCAAGGCCACAACATCAGCCCTAATTTGAGGCCTATTATGGGGGAAGCACTTGAGATGCTGAAAAAAAAAAAAACCTTCAAAGTTCAATGCATTATATAATACAGTTTATTATAATAAGGATTATTATTAATACTAGACTACTATTTTAAAGTACACTGAATTTTTGCATATCAAATATTTTTAAATGCACTAACAGGTATGCATATTCTCTGCAGGAATTCTATGGTACACCTTTTTAAAAATGAAAAATAAATCTCTTAGAAAACCAATTCTGAATTCCAGATTTATGTTTGGTTGGAAATCTAGAGTCTTTATATAAGATCTGTTCATGCAATTACTTCGAGAAACAATTTTTTTTGAATGCCCGCTATGCCAGGAACTGGGCTAAGAAACACCATCGATTATCTCCTTTAACCCTCCCAAATAAAGTGGGACCTATTATCACCACTATAAGAAAGACATGTAGGCACAGGGCGGGGACTCGCCCAAAGTCCCATGCTTACGGAGGGCTGAACAAGGTCCACCTGAAGCTGGGACCAGGGTTCTCAGCCACTGTGTGATTCCACAGGGCAAATGTCCCTGTGAACACACAGAACAGCAAACAGGTGACAGCTTGTCATAAGTCATGTCTGAACAGCATCCCACAGCCTTTCTCTGCATCTGGTTTCACCCACGCACACTGGTCTTCAGAGCATAGCATTAGGGCTTTTTCCTTCCTCCCAGGTACTTCCATGCATTTCACTCTATGCTTCTTTTCTGCTAACAAACAGAACAACATAAATTGCTTAGGTAGATAATGCAAGCAAAGACAAGCACGCAAGCCTAAAAACAAAACCTCGTGTGCAGGATACAATCCTGGAGCTGTATTTCTGCCACAATGATATATCTATTTGCCTGAGAACGGGAGAGTTCCACACTGAGGCCTCTCCAGTCCCTGCACTCCCACACAGTCAGACTGATCAGCATGCACTCACGCAAGCCCCCTCCTCTGTGTGCATTCTCAGCAGAAAACACCAGCCTTTACCCAACTGCCCAAGCATGAGACCTCTAAGCCCTTCTTTGTCCGACTGATGCTCCCAAATCCAAAATGATCCCAAAGAAGTAAACTAGACTGCCTCGATGAACCCTCTGTCTGTCCCACCCCTCCATCCCCACTGCCCTGTTTGGGCACTCACTGCTCCCCAAGTCCTCCCTTCCATGACTCCAAGAGCAATTTAATTCGTCTCCCTGAACACAGGTCTTCAACTTTCCAACAACAGCTCCAAAGTGCTCTTTCAAAGACACAAAAAGGCTGGTCGTGTTTCTCCTTCAATTCCCCACCAACAGGAACAAGTCCAAACTACTAAGGGTGGCATACAAAGTCCTTGACAATGAAGGCCCCTTTCCAGCTACCTCTCTCACTACTCTGCTGTTCTTGCCTAAACCCCAAAACAGACCCCCTGCTCTTTCATGCTCTATGTCTTAGGACCAAAGCTGGCCCATCTGCTTGGAAGCCCTCTCTGCCTTGTTTAGCCGCAGGCCCAGCACACCTCCTCTGGGAAGCCTTCCCTGACATTCCCAGGCAAACTCGGGGGCACCCTGACCACGCCCTTGTGAGGCGACTCACAGGAACCTCCCCTACCCGCCTGTACCTCCACACCCGTGTATGGATCCTTCTCCCTACACAAAGTGCACTTCCTGATGCCAGGGCTTGGAACTGGCTGTCTTTGTACCCCTAGCACCCAGCACAGGCCCAGGCACAAAGCAGGGGCTCAGATTGATTCAGTAAGTATGAAGAGAGATGACATATTTGGGAAGGAAAGAAAACCATTGGCTTTATAATTTATCGAGGGGGGAATCAGACTTGGAGTCTGATTTGAGCTGATAAGACATTCTATGAGGGGGAGAGGCGAGAATAGGAAAGGTATTCACAGACCAGAGATTGGTCCCAGAGAGGAGAGAGGCTAAACAAAGATCCCTGATTTCCTGAAGGCCTGCGTCACACTCTGAGTCAAGGTCGTGAGTCCCCGTCCCTGAAAATCCAAAGCCCTCAGGGGGGATTCCAGAGGGATAAAGTCACATCTCCAAATACACCTCGTTCTTCAGAATATAAATTTCTCAAAACCACAACGATTATATTTTATGTACTATTTAGTAGGGATTAGAAGTTCTGGGACTAAGAGGCTTTTTTTTTTTTTTTTTCCTTCTTACATTTAAGCCACGTGAAGTCAGAGAATAAATGTAAATCAGGAGACCTGTGTAGCTTCCAAACTCCATGCTTCTTTTCTGAGGTCTTTTATCTTCCAGTGACACAAGCTTTAGTCAAATAATAAAAGAGTAACTCAGATGCTGTTCTCCTTGCTCAGCCTTGAGACTGCTCAGACTTCAAGTGCGCAGCGAGAAGTTCACAGTGAAGTTTAAATAGCAAAGGCATTTCCCATCATTAGAACATTACTCTTTGGATGAACTCGAAAGACTTACTAATGAATGCCACTCTGTTAGGGAACTCCTTTCAAAGATGATCTTGTAAAAATAAAATAAAATACTCATCACTCCCTTCAAATTCTGAGTAAAAAAACCTGCCTACCGAGACATTACCCTGAAATTATTTCTTAAATTCCTAAGTCATAACATCCGTGTGCAAATTATGTACACTTGAGTATCATTATTTGCTGTAGTTATGTTTTATAAAGTCACAGGAAGCCCCAAATTAGCAAATACTGAACCATCGCTCCTAGAGGAAATGGAGGGTTAGGTTCCTGTGGGCCTCTGGTCACAACATGTTCATCAGCTGATCAATACATACGCTTCTTTTCTGTGTCTTTCTGTTTAAAGACACTTCATTTAATATTCATTGTTGATTCATTAACATTGAACTCACGACCAATATCATGCCTGAAGGAAGCTTCTAGAACACAAGATTTTCTCCATAAGGCACATCACAGCCTCTTGCACTTAGGAACACTGGGCAGCACTTGAGCACTACATGTGGGGGCCATTTTCAACAGTGAAATCACCAACATTTTAAACAGTGAAATCAGGAGCTGAAGCAAAAAAACATGGCACTACACAGCCCACAAAAAGGATATTTGTTTACAGTACAAGAGCGGAAACAAGCAGGCAGAGGCCTCGCTCAACCTCGACTGGGAATGCGCATCTTAAGCAACTCAAATTGCTCACCGCTTTGCTCATGTCTGAAAGTGACCAGAAAGTGCCACAAGCATTGTTTTGGGGGTTACAAAGAGGTTTTAGTGAGTAGGTGAATTCGTAAATACAGAATCTGTGAAAAAATGAGGTTGGACTGTAGTCTGCTTTACATTTAAAACATGACTGAGCACTAGGTGCGAATCAGACAGCACTAAGCCAGGACACAGTTCCTGTCCTCAGGGAGCTGGCAGCCCAACCTCATCTTTTATTCTCCTGGATGCACTTGGGGACCATCTCCCACTCCCTCATGCCAGGACATGTGCAGGGATTGACAGCAGTCTCCCCCCCAGCCACATGCAGACTCCAATACATATCCCGGGGAGGCCTGGCCCCTCCACTGCAGGACAATCTGCTGAAAAGAATGAGGTTGTGACTGATGACGTGATGCAGGCAGAATAAATAACATGGCACATTACTCAGAAAGAGTTCCAAGAAATGAGGGACCGCTATAACATAACTCCAAGTCCCATCCACTATTTAGTTATATACAGTTTCTTTGCAACGACATCTATAAAAACACAAAAATAGCAATGGAACTAATGCTGAACTTTCTTATCCCAGCGATAAGTAATATTCATCCATGGACACATGAAAACACTGGGAAAAAAACATAAAGCTCCATGCATTTCATTTGGACATGTATTTCCAAGTAAATTCTACATTCACTTTCTAGTATATTTATCAAAATTTTTAATATATTGGTTTTGTTCAAGTTTATAATAATCATCATGATTACAATGATAACAAAATACAAAAACTCCTTTTTATATATATTTAGACCCTGATAGCCACAGGAAATTTAATTTAAATGTATATACATTTTCTTGCAAAGACAAGTATAATGTCCTAGGATAAAATTGTGATAACAGAATATGAATCCAAAGAAAAAAATAAAGAATGAGGTAGATATTCCAGTGGTTAAAGAAGAACTTACTCTAGTACTTTTTAAATGGATAATTATGGGTAGCAAATCTCTATGGTATTTAGATTCCACTGGTTACATTTAAAATAATGATGTAACTGTTTTATTTCAAGATGCCAATATTTACAATAAGCTGGAAATAACATCCTTAGCCACCCTTAAGTTATGATGAAAAATTTTAGCTATCAACTCAAAGTGTGTGAGGGGGGTAGATGGCTCTGCAAAATTATTTTAAGGATGTGGTAAAGACAAGGGGCTCCAGAGCAGCAAAAGGCTGAGGACAGCCCCCCAAAGGGGAGCCCACCCCTCATTCCAAGATCGGCCAGGAGAAGCTGGAAATCTGGATTTTCTACATATAATTTACCTGCTTTTTTATATGTTCGTTCAAAAAAATTTTTAAACTGCATGCAGGCCAAGCAAAACACAGCCACAGGCCAACATTTTTTCTGCCTTGGCTCTAAGCAACTCATCATCCTCTGTTAGTTTTTCCAGACACTTCGAGGAGAGCCACGTGTACAAGAAACCTTCACTGAGCACCTCCTGGTGGGCCAGCCACTCTGCTAGGCTCCGGGGTCCCAGAGCTGGCTAAAATGCCACCCATGCCTTCGAGGACAGCAACATGCAGACGAATGACTGCAATACCGTCTGTCAAATTCAGTGCTGCCATTAGGTCAGTGGCCATAGGACCTCTGCCTGGGTAGGTCAGGAATAAACAGTTTTATTTATGAAGGTTAAGGGGTGAAGTGAAGGCAGGACAGGAAGAAACAAGTGTATCTATGTTGGTGATTCAGCCTGGCTGCCAGGGGAAGGCCCCACCGGCCAGGGGGCCACCAAAGCAGACAGGAGCAAAGACCATGACTGTCCTAGGACATCTGAAAGAAAAGAACACCCACAGTGAGACGAAAGCAAGCCCCACTCCTCATTTTCAGCTCTTATGTGAAAAACAGGCACGTGATGGAAATAAACCATTGAGATGAGATCCAAAAATAATCTTCACTGGGCACCAAAGCTCATATAAAAATTCCTACTTTAATCACTTCTGTAAGGCAGCTGAAAGGTACAGACCAAAACGCGACGAGGGAAGCAATCAATTTAATCTGCTTCTTTGAAAGATTAATTAACACTGAGATTACCAATGGCTGCAGATGAGGCAGGTCCCTCAATGGGGCACCGTTGAGAGGAGAGAGAAATGGTTTGACAATCACACAAACACAGCTGCAGGCCAGACATGGAGAGGCTGCATAAAATCTGCTTCTTCCTAGGCCCATGATTCAATTCCTAGGAATGATACTTGAATTAAAAACCCAAACCTCAGGAACAGTATGTGGCAGGGCTTTAACACACCCAGCCCAGGCCTGCCCTGTGGCAGGGACTGCAGGAAGCCCATGTGGCCCGACCTCCTGAGCTGACCTCCTGCTGTACCAGCAGCAGCTGCATAAAGAGACAGCTTGAAAGTCCAGCCCTCAGCGCTGGAAAAAGTGCAGGGACACAGCCTGGAGGAGCTGGCAAAAGAGAGCAATCAACACACTGTTGATCTTAACCTAAATGAGATCGTTAAGTGCTTGTTTAAGGCCATTTCAAGGACCTTCCCAGCTAAAGCCTTGCTCGGAAATAGAGGTAATAAGAAAACCAGAAAAGAGATCAAACAAATACTGTCTCCATAGCCCCCACTCCACAGGTGGCCTGGAAGAGAGGCTTTCTCCAGTGGAGGGCTACTTTTTAAAAATTTTTCACATACAGCAGAAAGGAGATGGAATGGGATACCCTTAAGGAAATTCTGGTTGGGGGACTATATTAGTCCATTTCTGTTGCTTATAACAAGATATCTAGAACTAGATGATTTATAAGAAAACAGAATTATTGCTTATGGTTTCAGAGGCTGGGCAGTCCAAAGTCCAGGGAACACATCTGGTGAGGGTCTTGGTGGTGGTGACAGTGACCCAGGGGTGTCACATGGCAGAAATGGCAGAGCAGAGAGAGACAAACCTCTCATGTGCTCTTCTTTTAAAGTTCTCAGAACCACGCCCCTGATCACCATTATTAATCCATTCACTGCAGCGTGGTCCTACAACCCAATCACCTCTTCGAGGCCCCACCTGTCAATTACCATAATAGGATTTCCCACCCTCAACAGTCACAGTGGGAATTAAGCTTCTAATATATTGGGGACACAATTAAATCTAAAATTCACAATTCAATTCTAATATTGGGGACACAACTCAATCAATCCACAGCCGGGGCCCAGAATTTGAACACACTCTCACGGGGCCATAAGCCTGAGAGTGACAAAACGTCAACAACAATCACCAGAAAAATAACAATTCTGGCAACAGTTCCCAAAGGTCTTCCTTCCCCAAAAGGAACAGGAGCGATGATGAAGACAACAGTAATGAAGACAGGACAGGAGCAGGGCCAAGGAGGAGGCCCTGACCTTCCCCCAGGCCACGCCCCCACCTACCAGAGTCTACTGCGGACTCCAGTCTAAGGAGCCCTGGATTGGAGGCTATCAAATACATGAAAACTAACTATTCTACAGTAAGCTTTCCCCAAAAGCTAATAGAACATTCCTAAATGCACTAGATGTCCGAAGCCTTGAATTCCAGCCCTATCCTGGTGGCCCTCGTAAGCCATCTGATCTTCCCGAATCCCTCTTCCTGCCTATGCATGGAGAGGCTGGAATTCAAGGCTTCCAAAATTTAGTTAGCAGACAGTCCAATCCCCTTGGCCCTCCCCATCCCAACATCTTCTCATTCTCCTGGTTCAGCGATTCCCACCTGATTCATGTAGAGCCCCCACGACATATCACATTCTGGGTTTTTATTGCATGTTTCCACTGTGTGGATTAAGGATCCAGTGGACACTACGACCATTTTATTTTAGGAAGGGAAGAGAGAAACACACTTAAATTTGGATCTCAAATGTACTATTAATACCAAAGTGAGAGTTAGAGTTTCTGTTGCTTATAATAGAATACCTGAAACTGGGTAATTTATAAAGAAATGGAATTTATTTCTTACAGTTTTGGAGGCTGGGAGGTCCCAGAGAACACATCTCCTGAGGGCCTCCTTCCGGGTGGGAACTTTCTACAGGGTCCTGTGGTGACCAGGGTGTCACGTGGTGAGAACAGGCTGAGCAAGAGTTAACCTGCTCACTTGCTCTCCTTTTAAATCCATCAGAACCCCTCCCGTTACTCCATGAATGGATTACTCCATTCATGAGCGCACAGTCCTCCAATCCAATCACCTCTTAAAGGCCCCACCTTTCAAATACTATATTAGGGTTTCCCACCCTCTTAACACTGTTACAGTGGTGGTCAAGTTCCCTGCACATGAACTTTTGGGGTACCCATTTGACCCACGGCAGACTTAAAGTAATGGTTTTGAGCAAAGGTCCTGGAGCTGGCCTGTCTTCATCTCCTAATCTGTAAAATGCGAATAATAATAATAATAATAATAATAATAATAATAATAATAGCCTACCTTACAGAGTAATCAATGTATGAACATTTGTAAAGTACTTAGGGCAAAATCTGACACAAAGCACTCGATGGTCAAATAAACGTAACCGTTCCATTACCATCAAGAAGCAGCTACAAATCACACCCCAGTCAAACAGAAGGGGTGCTGGGCTGCAATGGGGGAGATCACCTGGGGCAGCATCAAAACCCAGTCCCACTTCTCCCAGCTCCCAGGAGAAGAGCCACCAGGCTGGACAAAGCCTCACACACAGCAGCCCTCCTCTGCTCCCCCACAATGCTAGCTCAGACCCACCTGGCCAGAGACCACTATGCCAGCCTTCCAACTGTCCCCTCCACCTGCAGGTCCTCCCAGCTCCAGCCCCTCTACCCCAGACTCTGAGGTGAGTTTCCAAGGCCCAGCTCTGCTCAGGTCCCCACATCCTGGATACTCTAACAGCTTGTGTCACCAGCTAACAGTATAAACATTTTAGCCTAGAACTCAAAACCCATCATGATCTAACCCTTTACCTATCTTTCTCTCCTTATTCCCTACGGTTCCTTCATGAATCCTTTACGACCCACTAACCAAATCATCTCCCACCCTTTATGTCAACCCTGCCATCTCCTAGGGTGTGACACAATCAGAAATGTATTCTTGGTCTTTGCCCCAGCTCCTGGCCCAGAGCTCCTAACACCCTTGGCACTTTCTGAGGGACAGGGGCAAGAAGAGCATCTTTTGTTACTCATTATAAACCCCTTTCAGCCATTCCTGAATTTATGTTAATGAGGTAACTGTTGGAGAATGGGGGCTGCTTCCCAGAGGAACCAACCATGTGATTAGAGGTCTGGAACTTTCCCCCTGGGAGGAGGGGGAGGGGATGGGAGCTGAGTCAAGGACCACTGACTTCATCAATCACGTATACCTGACAGGATCTCCCTGAAAACCCTAACTGAAGGGGTTTGGAATTTCCAGGTCTATGAACACATGGACGTGCTGGGAGGACCCAAGAGGGCATGGATACTCCGCCCCCACCCGTTCCCCATGCCTTGTCCTATGCGTCTCTTCCACTTGGCTGTTCCTGAACTGTGCCCTTTATAATAAACCAGAAGTAAAGTGTTCCCCTGAGTTCTGTGAGCTGTTACAGCAAATGATCAAAACCGAGGAGGGGATTGTAAAAATCCTCAATTTACTGCCAGTCAGTCAGAAGCACAGGTCATAACCTGGGGCTTGAAGTTGGCAGGTGAAGTGGGAACAATCTTCTGGGTCTGAGCCCTTAACCTGTGGAGTCTGTGCTGACTTCACTTAGGTGGTGTCATAACTTAGGTACTGCTCTGGCATGTGTCTGGCCCTTCTCAAGCTTCAGGTTTGGCTCAGTTCTCATGCTTCCCTCATGCCTTCACCCCCACCCCCACCACCAGGGGAATTTATGTCCCCTATTTCCAAATTCATACAGCATTTATCTCTGCTTGCAGAAGGAAGGAAAGTGTCTTCTCAAAGTTGGATCTGAATCTCAACTTGGCCACTTACTGGCTGAACATGCTGGGTGAGAAAATTTAAATCTCTGAACCCATCTCACTGAGGTCATGAGTATAAACAGTGATCGTGTATGTAAAACGCTTCTCATGTTTTAGGTTCTCTTCACTTTTCCTCTCTTGGGGAATTTATCACTGTTCAAAAAAATTTTATAGTTATTTAGGTTTATGGGTTTTCTCCCCTACTAACACTGTGAGTTTCTTGAGTGAAGTATTTTTGTCTTTCTCAAAGAGCCTACCTCAATGAATTACATGTAGCAAGAGCCAAGAAAATGTATTCCTTAAAAAGGAAGGACCAGTTGGTTAGAGCGCAGTGTTATAACACCATGGTCAGGGGTTCAGATCCCCATACCGCCCAGCCACCAAGATAATAAATAAATAAATAGGAAGAAAAATCTCTTAAAAAGTCAAACTCATTGACGTCGAGCATAGAATGATGGGGATCAGGGAATGGGGGAGAGGGGGCGGGGGGAAGAGATGTTGGTCAAAGAATACAAATTTCAGTTAGACCAGAGAAATAAGTTCAAGAGATCTATTATGCACATGGCACTGCAGTTAATACAACACACTGTATTCTGAAAACTTGCTAAAAGAGAAGATTTGAAGTGTTCCAGACATTGGGAAAAAAAAAAAAAGATACGTATGTGAAGTAATGGATACGTTAATTGGCTCAATTTAGTCATTCCACAGTGTATACATATTTCAAAACAACATGCACATGATTAAAAGAAAAAAATTAAATAATTAAATAAATAAATAGGAAAAAAGGAAAGAAATTCTGACAAATGCTACTGCACGGATGAACCTTGAGGACATTATGCTAAGAGAAATAAGCCAGTTGCAAAATGACAAATACTGTATGATTTCTCTTATATGAGGTCAAATTCATAGAGACAGAAAGTAGAAAGTAGTTGCCAGGGGCCAAGGGGAGTGGGGATGGAGAGTTATTGTTTAATGGGGCAGAGTTGCAGTTTGGGGTGATAAAAAAGTTCTGTGGGTAGATGGTGGTGAGGGTTGCACAGCATTGTGAATACACTTAATGCCACTAAACTGTACACTTAAAAATGGTTAAAATGGTAAATTTTATGATCTATATATTTTGCCATGATTAAAAAAAGAAAATTTTTTTAATGAATAAGTGAACAGAATATTTTACCTTTACTACTTACATTATTTTCAAATAACAGTAACTATCCCATAAGGTTAGTAGGACATTCCAGATTGTTCTGAAGGGGAAACTCTATTTTGAGTCCTGAATGATTCAGTTCTAGTCATCCATGTTTATTTATGCCCACTGTTGCAATGCACTGTACAGGGCCCGGTATGGAAGACAGAATTCCTATTCTCGAATTCACCTGCTATCACTGTAAGGACATTTTAACGGGCCTCCTAAATTTAACCAACTGGAGTGTTTTGCTTTTCTTTAAAAAACATTTGAAAATCACCATCCTGAAAAAGGAATATTTTATTCCTGCCAGTTTAAGTAGTGACGGGAAAATATTCAGTACTCAAAATGGAATGAAAAAAAAAAAAACAGTAAGCATGAATTTCCAAAGGCATCTGGAAAACTGGCAAAAGAATTAAGAATGTGAAATGCAACTAGTGATCTTGGCTGGGGTGAAATCCTTGGAAACCCTGAATGGAAGATAAGCTTCTAAGATCAGTTGCTTGATGCATTTTCTTTATATGTGATACCAACCTAAAATTGCTCTATCAATTCCCAAAGACAAGTTAATTTACACAGTGATTCCAATTTAATCAGGGAAAAATACACCTACAGCTTGTCCCCAGGACTCCAAACAGGCTTGAAGTTAAAGTATTTTATTTTGTATTGAGAATAACAAAAATCCAGGCAAAAATCTGACTTGAAACAGAAGCTAAATCTTTCCCCTATACCCCTAATGGCCAAAAGAGTGAGATACCCACATTCCCAGAGGAAAGATTTTCTTCACAACTGACAGAAGATAGTGGCAGCTCAACACAGGGGCTCTGAGGTGGGTCACAACTGAGCTGGGACCCTCCCCACCTCCCACTCTTTCAGTACTGGACTCTGAGTGCATTAGGCGACCCCACAATGAATCCCATCAATTTGATTCATAAAGTCAAGATTATGCAGTGATCTATATAATCATGTGAACTGAGCCTAAGAATATTCTGCATTTAGTATACCAGAGGATCACTCTGTGGGGATAACTGGATCTGCATTTCAGACCAGGATCAGCAACTCGTTAGCTCTGTGACCTTGGGCAAGTCCCTCAACCCCTCTGGGCTCCCCGCTCCTCATATGTCATTTACACCTTAGACAAGATGCTTCTGCAGTCTTCCAGAAGAACTCCTGCAGGTCATGTTTTGCCCAGCCCTGCACTCTTAGCTGAGTTTTGCCCTGGCATATTTGGGGCTGTTCTATCCCTAACTAGTTGTGCAATCTTTAGTAACATACTTAAATTTCTGGGCCTGTTTTTTCTCTGTAAAACAAGGGGATAAAGAGAGAGAGAGACAGAGACAGAGACGGATAGATATACAACATCCCATTTGCTCTAAAATTCTACATATAAGAGAAATCCCTTCTACACTGAGTAAAATAGAGACTGAACTTTACAATTTTTCAGCCACTTGGTGCAAATCACCACCAAGCAGACGATGACAATTCTGCATGGGTCTTGAAGATAAACTGACCACGCCGTGCAAGTGCTTTATAAAAGGCACAGTACACACATCACTAACTCATTCCTCCAGAGCAGCCAGAGCGGCTTATCGGTCACACATCTTACCCATCCAGGACCACCAGTCACCTCCCAAAGTTAAACTCACCTTGCCCTGCTGGGCTGTGCATCCCATGGGTGGCACTAAAACGACCATGAGAAAAGTGGCCTTCTCTCTGAGGCTCAAGAGATCTTCTGCTATGACAGCATAGGCTGAATTCACCCCTTCCCTTGACCTAAATCCCAACAGAAGGCATCAAAATAAATAAATAAATAAATCGGAAGACCACGAGTGACCATCCAAAGCCACGGATTTTTGTGACCACTTTGCTCTCAGTCCTCTTCCCCAAAAAGGAAGCAGCTTCAGACAGATACGAGTTGACAAGGACACAGTGTCGAAGAGAAAATGTCTTATAAATAAAACCTTCAAATTCACGGCCATTAACGCTCACCCAGAATAACTGGATGGTCGCCAACCAGGAAAGGGCACGTTACTAAAACTGGCCCTCCAGCCTTCAAGAGGCTGGGCTGAATTCTCCTTGCAGTGAGGGGGTGGGGGTCAGGTCTGGTTATTCCACTAATGTGCTGAGGGGCACCATAACTAGGTTGCATTCTCACTTAGGCATGGGTGAAGCCCTTTGGCTGCTCCAAGCCAGGGTCCCATGCAAAGGCTGAGTGTCATCCTCACACTATGCATCTCTTCTGAAGCCTGAAGAAGGCGCCTCTGGCCACACACCCCCAAGGGAGCAGTGTCAGGAAGTTCCCAGAGTTGGTGACATCCCAAAGAGCCTGTCCCCAGAGCAGGAGGAAGAACACAAGCCTCAGACCAAGCACAGAACCCGGGCTGGCATAGCGTGGAACACACACGTCATGTCAACAACCCTTCACCCACACCCGTCAGCTCACTCCACGTGGAATTAAAGCAGTAACCAACCACGCACTCCGATGCAACCCTACTGTGCAGGACACTTAAATCTGGAGCTGGCAATGAATCACCAGAATCCTGAATAATTAGCCCCTTCTCTAAGCAGAAGCTAATGGGCACACACAGACAGCTGATCCTGCCTCCTCTTCCCGATCCTGCCTCCTCTTCCCAGTCCTGCAGAATGAAATCAATCAGACGGGAAGAACATTCCATGGAGCTCTCCAGGATGTAAATCATGCAGACTTAATGACAACGTGCTTCCCAATGAGATCGCAAGCATCCTCTTCATCCAATGCTCATCACGTCTTTTCCTCCAACAGCAGGCTTTTTAGCGCAGCACCACTGTGCCTCCGGGGGGCGCGGTAACAAAATCACGTTCATACCTTCCTCAATGGTGTGACATTTTTCTTTTCATAGCAGACAAACCCGGACATTGCCACGCGGTGCATCTGAAAAATTGCTGGGACCTCTAGCCCTAGGCAAGCACAGAGCTGTCTGTGAGCACCGCAGCAGACTCCTAACTGTGCATCTTTAACAATTTATTAATTTAAAAGGCACATTGGATGGGTGTGTTTTTGCTTTTGCTTTTAACCTCTGCAATTAGCAGATGGGTAAGTCTTCTTATGCTTCTCAACAGCCTCTGACAGAGATGACAAACACTCAGAATGCCAAAAAAATGTTTCCTGGGGAAAGAAGGCACACCAGCACAGCCCAAGGCTTTTTCTCCTATGCTTTTAAGCAGTTTTACTTGACACCATTATTTGCAGACATGGGATCTAGAAGCTGAAGTCTGAAGAAAAATTAAAAGTGAGAAAACTGGTAAGTTTGTTTGAAGGTAACAAGGGCTTGGAATTCTCCTCCACCGAAAGCGGAGGGAAAGAGTCCAAAACAGTCTCCCAAGAGCATTAGCCTGTTTCTGTTGCTTATAACAGAATACCTGAAACTGGGTAAATTATAAAGAATGAAATTTATTTCCTACAATTTCAGAGGCTGGGAAGTCCAAAGTCCAGGGAACACATCTGGTGAGGGCCTTCTGGGTGGTGACTCTCTCCAGGGATGCAGGATGGAGAGAATGGGCTGAGCAAGAGAGAGCTAACCTGCTCACTTCCTCTCCTTATAAAGCCATCAGACCCACACCCATGAGAACTCATTACTCCATGAATGGATTAATCCATTCATGAGGGCACAGTCCTCAAGATCCAATCACCTCTCAAAGGCCCCACCTTTCAAATACCATAATTGGATTTCCCACCCTCTTAACACTGTTGCCATGTAGATCAAGTTTCCAATACATGATCTTTTGAGGGACATATTTGACCCACAGTACCAAATATCAGTGCATCAGCCACTGGATGTAGATGTCTTCTCCAGTGAAGACATTTCTAGAGAAGACACTGGACATCTGAGAATCGCCTCCAGCCGCACACAGCACAAGCAAAGATGCTCCGTCTGGCAATATGCCTGCAGAGAGGAGGGAAGCTCAGGGAAGAAAGAGCTGAGGTTTCTTTCCTCCTGAAACAGGCTCCATCTGCCCACTCACTCAGCAGAGCAACTTGGCATTGGAGGTGGGCAGGCAGGGGTGAAAGAGAGACGGTTTTCTGGCCCGTCTCTCTTATTTCAGAACTTACGTTCCAATAGAGGATAGCTAGCATTTATTGAGCCATTATTATGGCATGATGATATACAGATATATAATAACTTTTACTAAAAGCTTACAATGTCTATATGTAATAAATATTTTTTCAAGCTCAATAAAAGCTAGCTATTATATATTATAGATATATAATGTGTGCATTTGTACGTGTCAAAGCATGAAAGATGTTACTATTCTGAGAATAGTAACTAATTGTAAAACAAAACATGAGGGTCAAGATATCTTCTTAGTTCTATACACTATTATTATTTTATTAAAGTATTAAAACAGTCTACTGTATTTAAATTTTACTTAAAATTTCTTTTTCTGATAACTAATACATGATTATTACAGAAAATCTAGGAAATGCAGTAGGGCAAGAAGATGAAAATGAAAGCCATCTATCATTTCAACACCTTGAGATGATTACTGTTAATATCATTGATAAAAATACTTCCAGCCCTCTCCCTACACATATAATTACAAATGTTCTTCCACAAAATTGGGATCATATTATTTGATCATTTATTTTTACATTAAACAGTATATCATTTACCCATATCCTTAAATAATATTCTATGTCACAATTTAAAGTCTGAAGAGTGTCCCATTATATTGATGTGCCATAGTTTATTTTATAAATTTTACATTATTAAAATATGAGTTGTTTCCAACTTTCAATTACCATAGGAAATACAAGCGGATAGACAGATACAGATACATAGATAGACAGATAGATGATAGAATTTTTCGTAAAAGCTTTATTGAGTTATAATTCACAATTCACCAATTTAAAGTTTACAATTCAATGGTCTTTAGTATATTCACAGAACTATGCAATGATCACCACGATCAATTTTAGAACATTTTCATCATCCCCTCCCCGCCCAAAAAACCTGTACCTTCTATCACCCAGTCTCAACAGTCCTCCAACCTCCATCGCTAGGCCACCACTAGTTTCTGTCTTTATAGATTTGTCTACTCTGGACATTTAGGTAAATAGAATCATACAATAGGTGGTTTGGGGGGAGTGGCTTCTTTCACTTAGCAAGATGTTTTCAAAGTTCAACCTTGAGTTGTAGCACGTATCAGCACTTCATCCCTCTCATGGCCAGATATTACACCATTGAATGGACACATGACACTGCTTTTCCATTCATCATCTGATGAACATTTAGATTGTTTCCACTTTGGGGTACTAGAAATAAAGCTACTGTAAACATTCATGCAAAACTTTTTGTGTGAACACATTTTATTTTCTCTTGGGCATATACCTAAGAATTGCAGGCTCATATGGTAACTCTTTGTTGAACATTTTGGGAAACTGCCATGTTTTCCAAAGCAGTAGCACCATTTGACATTGCCACCAGCAGTGCAAGCGAGTTCCAGTTTCTCCACATCTTTGCCAACACTTGTTATTACAGTATCCGTCTTTTCATTACAGTCATCCTAGTGGTGCAAAGTGATGTCTCAATGTGGTTTTTATTCGCGTGTCCCTGATGGTTAATGATGTTGAGTATCTTTTCATGTGCTTCTTGGCCATTTGCATATCTTCTTTGAAGAAATGCCTATTCAGATCCTTTTCCCGCTTTTCACATATTTTAGATTCAAGTCTCTTATTAGATTTTCTAAAAAAAATTCTTCCCATTCTGTGGGTTGTCTTTTCACTGTCTTTTTGGTATCCTTTGAAATACAAAAATTTTTAATTTTGATGAAATACAATGTATCTATTTCTGTTGCTTGTGCTTTCAAGGCATAAAAATTTACAACTTTGTTTTCTTCTAAGAGTTTTATAGTTTTAGCTCTTATATTTCGATCATTGATCCACTTTGAGTTAATTTTTGTATATGACGGCAGACAATAGTCTAAGTTCATTCTTTTGCATGTGGATATCCAGTTGTCGCTGCACCATTTGTTGAAAAAAGTATTCTTTCCCCCACTGAATTATCTTAGTACCATTGCCAAAAATCAAGAGACCACAAATATGAAGGTTTATTTCTGGACTCTCACTTCTAATCCACAGACCTATATGTCTGTCTTTACCTCAGTGTCTTGATTACTATAGCTTTGTAGTAAATTTTGAAATCAAGTTGAGTCCTCCAACATTGTTCTTTTTCAAGATCGTTTTGGTTATTTTGGGTCTCTTGTGTTTCCATATGAATTTCTGGATCAGCTTGCCAATTTTTGCAAAAAGAATAGCTGGGATTTTTTGATAGGTATTGTGCTGAATCCGTAGATCAATTTGGGGAGTTCTGCTATCTTAACATTATTAAATCTTCCAACCTGTGGACACAGGATGTCTTTCCATTTACATAAATGGAAAAGGTCTTCATTAATTTCTTTCAATAATGAAGAAGACCTAAATAGGTCTCCATTAATTTCTTTCAACAATGTTTTGTAGTTTGCAGTGTACAAGTCTAATACTTTGGTTAAATTTACTCCTAAATATTTTATTCTTGTTGATGCTATTGTAAATGAAATTGTTTTCTTAATTTTATTTTTGGGTTATTCATTGCTAGCATATAGACATATAACTGTTTTGTACACTGATCTTGTATCTTGAAGCCTTGATGAACTCATTTATTAGATCTAACAGTTATCTAATGGATGCCTTAGGATTTTCTCTCTACAGAATCATGTCATCTACAAAGAGAGACAGTTTTATGTCTTCGTTTACAATCTGGATGCCTTTTACTTCATCTTCTTTCTGCCCTGGCTAGAACCTCTGGGATAATGTTGAACAGAAGTAGCAAGAGCAGACATCCTTGTCTTGTTCCTGATCTTAGAGGAAAATATTTATTCTTTCACCATGAAAAATGATGTTAGCTCTGTGGGTAGAATTCTTAAAAGTATTTATTTTAAAGGCTTTTAAAAGGCTATTTCAGTGTTATATCCATTCATAAGAGGTCCTAATATGACTATTTCCCAATGTGTAACTTCCTCAATATTTATTTCTCTAACAGAATTCAACATTCTTTTTATTGTACTAGGTGGGAAAGGGACAGTAACATGATTTTTTTAAAAATCAAGTAATTCTGCAGTTCAAAAAGACTTGACATGGACATATTTAATAAAATGTAATGCCTGTGTCTGGTGACATAAACACCTGCTAATATAAAGTCCAAGCAGTGGGCATTAAGTTAAAGTCAATTTGACATTTCCTGAGTTTCCAGCCATTCAATTCACTGCTGAACAGGAAGACTATTCTGAGCCTGTTTGAAATTCTGTACCAATTTCCCTGTTTGACTGTTCCCTGAGTTCTCATCTTGTTGCTCACCAAAATCAGTTCTACCACAAAAGGATCTTTACAATAGCTAAAAAAAAATTGGAAAGATTTATTCTAATTGTATTTAAATCTGTAAATCCTAAAACAAAGAGGGATTTGACAGTTACCTAATTTGATTATTTGGTCATACAAAATACTTCACATCAAAAACTATACCATGAAACCTAGATGATGCAGTTTGACTCCCTAAAGAAATTATACTAGAGCAAAATCTTGGTTAGCTGGGATATATATACTGAGGTACAGGGGAAACCGTCTTTAAAAGACCTGGCTTCAAATCCCAGATCTTTCCATTACTGGCTGGGCAGCCTTTAGCTGATTACCTATCCTTCATGTGCCAACTGTTAAACATAGTAGGTGTTAGTATTACTTACAATAGTAGCATTTTTTAACAACTTTTCAGGAAATGAGGTAGTCTAGTCCATTTAAATTTCTGGTTTTCAAACTTTTGTGGCTAAAAATCTTTCTAAACAACGTTAGTGTTTTTTGTGTCTGAGAATTATGGTCAATAGCTCAGTGCACTTTTCATTTTATTTCTAAGCATTTCACATGCAAGATGCTAAGTAAGTTACCAAAAAGTATGTAAGTTACCAAAAGACTCATCCATAAATAGCTTATAATCTAGTATAAGTAGTTGTGATGCCTACCAGAAGGATTTTATGTGCATTATCATTACAGGATATGGCAGAGATAAAAGGTGCAGATTGGGCTGACTATATAGTGAGAAAAACCTGGCACACATTCTAAAACATGCTTTTCATTAATAAATCCCAAACACTAGCTTACACAATTGTTGTTCACCTGTTTTCCTTAAAAGGGTAGCACAGGGAAAAAGCCAATGAATTGAAAGTATGACATAATAAGAAATATATCACCAGGCTCTATCCCTGGTTCCTGGCATTGAGCTTCTAAAACCTTGTAACTTCCTGAGGGGCAGGGATGAGAGAAGCATTTTTTGCTATACAGTCTCAGTCTCTAATTCCTGACATAAGAGCTTCTAAGATCCTTGGAATCTAGGAGTGATAGGAGTGTACTGTTGTATGTTAATAAGATGACTGGTGGCTGGGGGTCCCTGGATAGTTTCAGGATGGGGGTTGGTGGCCAGGAGAACCAACCATGTGATTAGAACTTTTATCCACAACCCCCAACCTCCAGGAGAGGGGAGGGACTGGAAATTGAGTTAATCACCAATAGCCAATGATTTAATCAGTCACGCCTACTTAATGGAATCTTCATAAAAAGCCTCAATGATGATGAGGTTCAGAGAGCTTCTGGGTTGGTGAACACACAGGTGTCTGCAGGTGGTACACTCCAACTCCACGGGGACAGAAGCTCCTGTGCTCAGAACCCTTCATGACTTCGCAAACTCCTCTGTACCTCTTTATCTGGCTGTTCATCTGTATCCTTTATAATATCCTTTATAATAAACTGGTAAACGTAAGTAAGCGCTGCCCTGAGTTCTGTGGGTGAGCTGTCCTAGCAAATTATTGAACCTGAGGAAGGAGTCATGGGAACCCCCCATTTATAGCCAGTTGGTCAGAAGCACAGGTTACAATCGGGGGCTTGCCACTAGCATCTGAAGTGCAGGCACTCTCGTGGGACTGAGTCCTCAATCTGTGGGGTCTGCACTGACTACTGCTAGTTAGTGTCAGAACTGAATTGGACATTCAGTTTGTGTCTGGAGAGTCAGAGAATTGACTGCTGTGGGGAAACCCACACACCGCATGTCAGAAATGTCGTGAGTATATAGAAAAACAGTTTTTTTCTTTTAAAAAGTTTTACTCTTGGGCCGGCCTCGTGGCTCACTTGGGAGAGTGCAGCGCTAGTAGCGCTGAGGCCGCGGGTTTGGATCCTATATAGGAATGGCCGGTGCACTCAGCATGGTGCAGACCACACCGTGCCGAGGGTTGCGATCCCCTTACTGGTCGGGGAAAAAAAAAAAAGTTTTACTCTTAACTTTATATCCCCAAGTCACCTGAAAGGCCATGTCTACACTCTGAAAACTAATCAGGCAATGGCACTGCTGAACTGATCATTTCTGCCCATTAAACATGCTCCTGGCACAGGCTAATTCGCACATCTGAAATTATCCAATTAACAAGACAATGAAAACTGAGCAGACTTCGAAGGTGAACTCAGGCCACTTCTATACACCACACTGCAACGTTCAGAAAACTGTGAAATCAATTCTGCAAAGTTTGTGTTATCTTCTTATGAAAGCTTGAGAATGTCTAAAGGCAATGTATTTTCCTAGCTGTGAAAATTATATGCACCTCACAAAAGTTCCTTCTCAAAAAGGTTAGCACCACATCAGCAAGCAGGAAAAAATGAGAGAACAGGGCTATGTCCACTTCATAGCAGTTATTAAAAGAATACCTAAACCTAGATACTCAACTTGCACTCTATAATCACAGCCTACACAACTCCTATGGTCCTGGTGCTGGGCTTAGCTGAGACACGGACTTTTTAACAGACAACACAAAACTTAATTAAGCCAGTATAAAATGTCTATCGTCCGCAAATAGGCTGGACACCACGTGCACAAACACACACACACACACAAACACACACACAGGGCTATCTCATGATGTTAGCAAGAAGAGACCATTAATCAACAACTAAAAATCAGCAAGCAACAACAAAAATAATACTAATAATAATTTAGCAGATAGGAGCTACTCCTATACATGGTCTCCAGAAAGAAAAATCTCGGACAGGAAAGGCAGGAACAATATCAACGAAGCCATCAGGCACATAACACAATGCCCACTCCATGCATGTAGCTCATGACAGTAAAAGCTGACACTGATCAAGCACCTACTCTGAAGCAGGCGTTGTGCTAAGAACTTAACATCTGTTAGTTCATTTAATTCTCACGACAACCTGAGACAGGGTTGTCCCAACCTCTACACTACCCTAACTCCTTGAACAGGCTAATGATAAAACATCAGGAGTAGGACAAGAAAAGGGAAGATTCACATCATTCTACTCATGACAAAGAAGAATCTAAGTGCATTTCTGTCCTCTAAAGAAGTTTAGCACCTGAAATCCCAATGCAATGATGGAAAGTGCTCTGCACACAAAAACATGGAGAATTCGGGCTGCGTCTGCCTCCCACTTGCTGTATGACCCTGCAGAAGGTCTCTATTTTCTAACCTGATCAAAGAATAAGATGTTCACAAGACCCTTTCCAGAGCCAACATTCTGCAACTTAAAAGTCCAAAATGTCCTTACGTATGCTCACAGCAAAGTGAGGACTGTATGCAGTACCCCTGTGCTAATAAGCCTGGCTGCCAGAGGAACATCATAAATGACATGCTACACAACAAAGCATTATGATTTCCTCTCATTTTTTAAGAAATGCTACCTGAGGTTTCTCTTCTTAGGACTCAGATTTTCCTCCCGATTGCCCAAGTCCAGCTGTGAAGGGAGCAGCATTAATTCTACACCTTTATAAGGTGCCAGGTCCATTGATAGTGCTCAGCATGTGTGTACAAAACTGACCTTCTTTTACTATTATTTTCAAGGCACAGCCAGTTCGTCTTTTCACTTCTTCCTCATTTTTATTTCTAAGTCTAAAGGAAAAGCAAGGCTTTCAACCAAATCAAAATAGAAGAGATTCATGAAATGCTCTAGCTGCTTCACAGAGGCCTACACTGTCATTGTTTCATCTGACCTGCACACCATTCGCTTTAACCCAAAAGAGATGGGTAAATGACCCGCTAGCCAATTATATCGTCACTGGACATCGGAGCTTTAAATTTGTTGAGAAATACTCTTCAACGTATATTGACTTGGGGGGCACCATGATAAAAAGCACTCCATTTTATAAGGGCAACATCCCACAAAAAGTGCCATTATGGTATCTGCTTCATAAAAGGGTTTTGTGTATTGGGGTTTTTTTTTTGGGGGGGGGGCCTCCTTTCTGCTGTCAAACTAAATGATTATTACATAAAATAGGCTGCAAGTGTGATTGATTCCTTGAAGCATTACAAACCTTTACTCTCATATTCAAAATCATTGATCCTCTTAATTGGAAGCTGAAACAGTAGCACAGTAACCGCTCAGCTGGATTCAGACCTAAGGAAAAAAGGGTTTCACCTGATGATTAACCAGAGCCTGTTCCCATCCCATCCCCACTTATAGTCATCCAGGCCAAACATTCACAAATCTGTCACTTACACCCCTCTCCCAACACTCCTCGCAACAAGAGTCCTAAGAAGCTGCAGGTGCACAGCCCGTGAATTGTAAACATTGGGGAAGAAAACACAAGAATAAATGCCTCCCTTTTTCTAGCTCTTCTGGGCCATGTGGAAAATACCAGTGAAAGGGTCCCTTATATTTGATCCAGGAGGAGCGATGTCTTTTTCAATTTTGTATCCACAGGACCTACAATATAGCAGATTCGTGTGTGTGTGTGTGTGTGTGTGTGTGTGTGTGTGTGTGTGTGTGTGTGTGTGTTGAACTATTTTCTTACCACTCTTCATTTTGACACACCAAATATTAAATGTTCTGGCTATATTTTGACTTAACAATTACCAAGAAATTTAGCAATTCCTGCCCTTCCTATGCAAGTTGTTCCAACATCTCAAAACACCACCCTTTTTTTCTTAAGTTCTCCTAAAGGACTTATACTGATCCATCCATTTTATGACACACTTTTGAAAGATGTCTAGCTAGGAGTTAGAGGTATCATATTTGGCCATGAATCTGAGTGGCAAAAACTGGCCCCAAATTAGGCGATTTTAGCTAACATTTATTGAGCACTTAATAAACACCAGGCATTAAACAAACAAAAAATCTCACATGCCTGATCACAACCCTATACAATGTATACCATTATTATCCCTGTTTTATGAATTATAAATGGAGGCTCAGCATTCTACAGACAGATGCCTGGTAAGTACAGGAGTTGAAAATCAGGCCTGGGGAGTGCTGTGTCCTTCCAGAATCCACTGCCTACTTCTAAGATCCATTAACCAAGAAAGCCTGCAGGCCACAGCATTCTAGGAACACCCTGAATTTTTTCAAATAGTGCCTTAGAGATTTTTTGATCTACTAAAAACTGTATACTCATGTCTGAGTAGGGATCTCACAATAAAAGGCTTTTCCAAGTATCCAATAAGTTTCAGCGTTCAATAAACTTTTTTAGCCACTAACCCTAAGAAAATTTTAGTCAAGCAC
Source organism: Cynocephalus volans (assembly GCF_027409185.1). Lineage (NCBI taxonomy): Eukaryota > Metazoa > Chordata > Mammalia > Dermoptera > Cynocephalidae > Cynocephalus > Cynocephalus volans. Next base: position 132,765,495 of record NC_084465.1, on the reverse strand, counting down.
AAAAATGCCTTTGATATTAGGCTGAAAGGAGTGAAGAGGAAAGTTTTATAATTCAAAGGGATCAGGACCAGCTACACGACTTGTGGGACCCAGTGCAAAATGCAAATGGAGGAATTTTTGCTCCAAAAGTACTAAGAATTTCAAGATGGAGAGAGCTCTGCGTTCAGTGAAGCTTGGGCTCTTTGCACTGGGGTCCCTGTGCAACTGTGCAGGTCAAATGCTCACGAAGCTGGCCCCAGACGGGACCACTGGCCTCCAGAGAAATGAGGCCTAAGTGCCTGGGAAATGGCCGATGAGCCCAGCTGCGTGTGTCGTATGTTTTCTCCAGAATTAACACGTGCAAAATCAGGATCTGAAACTGGAATGTCACACAGCTTGGCTACTGATACCACAGGATGTTAACTCAGTATGAGACACAGTTTTAACTGCTTCTTATCACTAAGAAGTTGCCGTTTGACCATAGGAAAAGGTCATCTTGCATATAAATCATTACAGCAACAGAGATTTCAAAACATATCCTAAATAGAAACAATGAGAAACTTGGTATCTCACGCTAGAAGATCTTTCTTAATAGAGTGCATGTTAAAAATTTTTAATTTTCCTACTGGCTATCTCCTGGTGTTTTCCAACTATTGGAAATATAAAGAAACCACTGGAGGTGCATCATACATGATGAGTCCTTTATTATGCAACTTATAATAAACCTGAATGAGTGAAAAGCATCGAGCTACAAGTCAAAGAATACCTGTCCTAGTCTCTCACCTGCAGCAGGTGACCATCTCACCATCAGCTCATACAAAGGGGACAGGGATGGAAATTCTCCAGTACATGCTCTAGCCATTTGAGAAAATAAACCAGACTTTTTCTGAATTTCTGAATATCTGACTACATTCTCCATGACCTTCTGCCAATGGATACCTAAGCTATAAAGGATATATACTGTAAAGAATGCATACTACATTTACACCTAAGCTATAAAGCACGTATACCACAAAGGAAAGTATGGCATTTTGTTTGCCAGAACCCTGGGATGAGGACGATAGTTTGCTTGTTTTTGCAAATTATCTGATTCGAAATCTCAGTGTTCTCTGGATATTTCTAAAATTATTTTCTTCATTTGCCAGGATAGAAATAGGACACAATAACACAATGTATTCTTGACCTATGAAATAGTCACTAAGCTCGTTCTTCTCCCAGCACAGAGATGCCAAGCCCCAGCGTCCTAACCTACAGACTCAGCCTGGTACAACTTCCAGCTCTAAGCTCAAGGGCAAGGCCTTTACTGGCCTCAGCAGCAGAGACACAGGGGCGAGGTTCTGGAGGCTCAGTAACCACCCACAGTCATAAAGAGTCTACACACAAGCACATGGAGATCCCCCTGACGACACCCCCCAGGACCATACTAGTAGTGGACTTTCCCAAGACACATCCTGGAGGAGGCTCAGACTCTACCTCAGTCATCAGTGAGCTGAGTACAGCTTTCCAGAAGCTTCTTCAAGCAGATCTAGGTTCAAATCCCTGCTCTGTGACTTATTAGTCACGTGACCTGGGGCAAGTCAAACAGTTAATCCACAGGGTCATTGATGGATTAAATGGCCCCGTCAAGTGGTCAAGTGCCTAGAGAAGTACCTGGTGCCCAGCAGATATTCAAACACTGGGAGCCACACGATTCTTTACCAAACCACTTCCACACCTTCCCACCAACAATAGCCCTGGCAACCTCCTCAGAAACCTAATGCAAGCAGAAAATAGATATTGATAAGAGAGAAGCTGTGGTTTGCTTGTTTTTGTTTTTGTTTTTTTACTCAGAAGGTTTGGCCCAGGTACCACGAGCAAGGATAACTTTTACTTCAGCGTCAACGAATCTGGGACATCGAGGCAAAGAGTGTGTTCAGTTTTAAGGTAAAGAAAATCAAGAGAACATCTGGACAACTGTAAATGTCCAGAAAGTTCTCAACCCATCTTCAGTTCCACAGATATCACATCTTCTGAAGAAAAATAACGCCAGCCCAGGTGTCATCCTCTGGTTTCAGACAAATTGGCATGCAGAAAAAAACTCATAAAACCGTGAAAGGATCTGACATGGGAGGGTAAAAAATGAAAAAAGCCAGTTTTTTCACACTGCTTCCATGAAAAATCTCAAGACGAAAACAAGCAATTTTTGAGATGGGGATACCTTAAGAAAAAAAAGATGATAGGATACGTGTTCAACAGGATACCCCAGTACACAGCAAACCAACTAATAGAAGGGTATAAGCCAAATGTCATTGATACTTAGCTTTGGGTCACATTACTGGGGAAGAATCTTCTGCAGAGTAGCAGCAGTACAAAGTCTACACCCTAATGCCATTTCTCTTACAACTGGTCCTCCTCTGAGAACAGTCCCGATGGCAGCCAAGAGAGAAGCCGGTGGATTAAGAACTCACCACAGCTAACCCACACGGTGAGTAATCCACACTTGGAGAATGGGTGACCATCCAGAGAGAGGACATCCAAAGGAAGAAAATATGCGGACACATTCTCAGGAGCTTATCTGTAATGAAAACATTCGGAAAAGCAAGCTGCCTGAGCCACTGTGGAGACAACGCCGCTTCTTGGGATTTTTAAAACCAAACTCTCCATCTATCACTTAGGCTGCAAGGTATCTGGTGAAGTACAGAGGCCATCACGTGTAAGAAAATGTCCCCTGCTCTCCAGGAGCTTTCAGACACATCAGACAGAGAAAACTCTCACAAAAGAAAAACAAAGAACCACCGACCCTCAATGGCATTATTCTAGGATTGAAAGGATAAAGGTAGGGAAGCCCAAAGCGGGGCAACTGGGTGGGAGGGATCAGACTCGAGCTGGCCTGAAGAAGCGCAGGTAGGCTCCAGAGGCAGGATATACTCCATGAGCAAGGACACGGAGATTGGAATAAGTCCAGGATAGGCAGTAGTGTCATCTCCAGGGCGAAGGGGACCAGCTCTCATCTGCCACTGAAGCCCTAGCTGGGACAGCATAAGCCCTAAGCAAGCAAAATGAATACATAACTGCCATCTGGGAAGTGGGCTGCTTGAGGAGCTATACCAGAAAAACAACTCAGTTACCAGCTCTTCGGATTCATCTCCACCTATTCCTTCTGTTAGAAATTACTTCCTTTCCCTATGAACCCCTAATACACTTCCTACCACGTGAATGTCACTTACCATGAGCTGCTTTGCATCGGGGGTGAGGGGTACGTGTCCAATTTTCTCTGTTAAGAGTTCAGGGGCAAAATTTACCAACTTGTGCAGGGAAAACCCTTTAGGGCTAGGAGCTTTGGCTTTGGCCCCAGACAGGACTGGGTTCACATCCCAAAGATCCCATACAGATTGGTCTATGTGACCTGAGCCAAGTTATCTAACCTCTCTGAGCCTCAGTTTCCTCATCTCTAAAATAGTAAAACACTATCTATTTTATTGAACTGCTGTGCAGATTTAATGTGAAAATTCATGCAAAATATTGTGCTTGCCACAGTACCTAGCGCCTGATAAGTGCTCCATAAATGTTTGTAATAATTATTATTAAAATGCTATGTTTCTTTATCTTACTGACAGAAGCCAGCATTCTCTTTGGCAGATAGCAGCTCATTAAATACTCACTGAGGAATGCTAAATCTTTCCTATTTCTGACTTCTGGAACTTTCTTAGGCAACAGACCAGCTCGCTGTCCCTGAGCCCCCAATTCTGACAAGGTGCTCCTCTTCTCGGCTTCCATTTCATGTACCCCTGCACTACAGCACTGTCACATTGAATTATAATTACATGTTTGTCTATCTAACCAAAAAGTTCCCTAAAGACAAGAACTATGTTTTGTTTACCAACACTCCCTTAAAGCCTGGCGTGGAGTCCACTCTCAATCTACAATATAGGACGAATTTAAAAACAAAAACTGTGGAATGAGTCTCTCAATTCTCCAAAGTCTTATCTGAAGGGGACATATGAAAACACATTTCCAAGTGGCCTTGGCCAGACAAACCCATTCCAGTTTCCAGCACCAGGACTAGTTCAAGTTTCTCCCATTCCCATGGGGCAGGTTGGGCTTGTCTAGAGGGGCCCAGTTCATCCAGTGTTGAACAAACCCAGGAGTCTTCTTCAGGGTTAGGGTCTGTTTGGACAATACCCCACTGGCCATATGGGGAGCCCATGCGGCAGACCCAAACTCCAAATTCTTGGAGAGCTTTTGAAGGGCACCCAGTTTTTAGGACCTTGGGGCTAATCAAGCTTTTTGAAAGTCCCTGCGTCCACGTGGACCACTCCTACATTCCCAGGATGCGGTTACACTCAGGGCATATACATGCAAGAATTCCTACAAAAGAGGGCAGTAGCAGTGGGAGACATCACAAGTCACTGGTCCTGAAGACTGAGGAGGTCACCATGTCCACCCGTCATTAGGACCCTGCCTGGGAACCTCCCAGAGACAGCAGCACAGCCCCTCCCTTGACTGAAAACCATCTGAGCAACAAAGGGGGGCTGCAAGACAGATGCCCCCAACTGGAAAACAAGTCACATTCCTCCCCACACGGGCTTCTCCACAGGCCATCAGAATCACAAAAAATATGACCATCCCAGGCCACAGAGATTAAACATGCCAGGCCCTCATAGCATTTCTCATACAGTAAGCACTCAAAAACTGTTGAATGAATGAGTGAATTCTCTGACTCTGGATGAGTTTACCAGCCTCCAACCTCCTCACTGGCATAATCAACATTACCGCCACCCCTTAATTCTAATCCAACCCCTTGTGATTTTCAAGATCTCTTTGCCATCTCTTTCTTCAAGCTCATTCTAACAAAACATAAATTGTTTTACACTGATCAATAATAAGGCTATTAATGCTTAATTTCTTTATACTTGAGAAAATGCCTTCAACCAAAAGAATGACTTTGTAATGGTCTTTTCAATAACATTAATCACATGATGGGATCTAACACCTACCTGCTTAAAAATCAAGTCAGTGCCCCTTCATTTAGCACCTATAATATGTAGCATGCTTTATATCCCTTATTTTTCTGCAAGAAAACCTCACAACCAGCTGGAAGCTAGGTTCTGTTATCCCCACTTAACCATGAGAAAATAGAAACTCAGAAAGATTATGTAATTTGCCCAAGGTCTCACAGCTCCTAAGTGGCACAGTTAGGATTTGAACTTCATTAATCTAATCAAAGTCAGTACTCCTTTTATTCCATTTATCCATTCCATTAGGTGCTGCCTGTGTAGGAGGCCTGCTCACTGGGGCATGGGAAAGCCTCTACACAGGCCTCAGCCTAGGACAGTCCTGACTCAGGTCTTTGCCAGTGAGGCCCTGCAGGGATCACAGAAGCCCGCAGTTCTGCTCTCAGAACGTGGTTCCCTCTCACCTGCTTAGGGACACGTGGCCTGAGAGCCACAGCACGGCAGGAGAAAGCAGACAGAGGGAGCTCACAGCTCCAAATTCTCTCTGGAGCCAAACACATCCTCAGGAGCTCATTCTCCAACACCTACAAAGTGAATTTCAGAGGATAAAGGGATGTAAAACGAGAGCGAGGCAAACCTCTGACACAGATTGCTGCTTCTCTGGCCGCCATCATTATGTTGCCACTGTGCCGTGGTGCTTCCTAATGGTCACTGTTCCCATCCTTATGGATAACACAACAACAGGAAGAGACTTGGCCAAAGCCCCAGAAGTCTGGATGTGGTCCAGTTTAACCATGGGACCTCAGACAGCTCACTTAATCTCAAAGCACCTTGGCTTCATGGCCCACAAAATGAGACAGCTGGTCGACCTGTTCTCCACTTGCATTAGAAAGATCTCGTCTTCTAATCACAAGAGCAAGTCAATTCTGTAGACGATTTTCTAAAGAGAGGTTGGCTTGAAGGTCTGGGGTGTCCACAGTTTGGTAGAAGGCGGGGCTGCGCATTTAACAGTATTTTATGTCATGAAGTGATTGAGAAGCCAGTTTCCTGTGTCTTATCTCAACCAAGGAGAGTCAGCCACACTTGGATATAAATATTTTTTATCTCCTTTTTCTCACATGTATAATTAGCTCTCTGGAAGTTTGAGTGGGGTCTCATCTTGGCACCAGGTTCTGTCCCACTGCTAACTCTAGGGACGTGTTTAGAGGTGGTGATGATGGTGGAGATGGTGACCATGACAATAATGCAAGCGATGCCATCACCACCAAGCTAATGCAAAATACTGACACACTTAAAAAAGCTGCCCACCCATGGTGCTCAACAAAGACTGCTACCCCTGTATCCACAGCCAATACTCAACCCCACGCACAGTGGATCAACCACGCCAGTTGGTAAAATACTGAAATACCTCCATACCCATTAGTAAATAACCACAGCCCCACACCACCCCCATGGGTCCACCTCACCCCCTGACAGGACTGACTGCTCAGATCCACCCAGCCAACTAGTTCATTCTTACTATCTTATTTATACGCTTCCATGTTTTTTGAATTCTTTACTAGAATGATATGTTGCTTTTATAATTTTGGGAGGGAAGTTTTTCTAGGTATCAATTGCTTAAATACCAAGAATGAAAACAACACAACACCTGAATGGAGCCAGATAAAATACACTACGAAACTGTGGGGTTTGTGTGGATACTGGCAGATCATGGTGGACATATGACTCAACTCCTACGGGAAGCCTGCCCAAAAGATGATAGCTAGGTTTCATTTATGAGAAAGGAATATTTTCAAAGCTATAATCTCTGTAACAAGATAACACCTTCTGTTTGTATTAGGGCTTACTACTTACCAAGCATCACACACTCCTTATCTCATTGAGAACTTATAAAAAGTCTGTAATGTAAGCATGTGTCATTCCGGTGTAATTATGCCCATTTGACAAGGTAATGAAGACCCAGAGAGGATAAGACCCTCATTCCAGGGTTCTTTGTGACACCTAGCACTAAAATTCAGATTTCCTGACCTCTGCTTCCTTCAGTGGTGTGCTCCAGCCACCGCACAACGCTCCTAAGAGCCTAAATCAGGAATTCTGCAAGAAGGTTGTTAAACCATGGGGAACTTGAAATCACCCCATGGGAGTATTTACACCATGAGAATCAGCAAGTGCTACAAATCAAAGCTTCCCTTCCTGCAAAACCAGTTTACCAGCACACAACTGACTCCAGCGGTCTCCTTACCATACCGCAACACGTCCACAGAAGGCTGAGGTTTTGGTCTTTTTTTAACACATCAGTCAGTAGTTCTGTATTCCACTGACTCCACTAACCACTTGTGAGCAGCATGATATAGGAGAAAGAGCACTGAATTAGGAGTCAGAAGACACCTAAATCTCCACCTGCCTCTTAGCAACTTTTTCACCTGGGTCACTGAACCTCTCTGACCCTCCATTTTCTTATCTGTAAAAATGAAAGCAACGATTGCTGTTCATGCACAGGTTGTTCTTAGAACTAGAAGGAATCATCGACACAAATACCACTTTGCAAACTGCCAACCACCACACAGCTGTGGAGAACAGTACGGTGGCACCTCAAGAAGTTAAACATGGAATTACCATGGGATCCAGCAATTCTACTTCTGGATATATATCCAAAAGGATTGAAAGCAGGGTCTTGAAGAGAGATCTGTACACCCTTGCAGCATTATTCACAACAGCCGAAAGGTGGAAGCGACCCGTGCCCACTGACAGATGAATGGACTATTATTCAGCCTTAAAAGGAAGGAAATTCTGACACCTGCTATAATATGGATGAACTTTGAAGACACTATGCCAAGTGAAATAGAATAAACAAAAAAGACAAATACTATACAATTCCACTTATATGAGGTCCCCGGGGTAGTCAAATTCATAGAGACAGAAAGTAAAATGAAAGTTGCCAGGGGCTGGGGGAGGAGAGAATGGGGGGTTAGTGTTTAATGGGTATGGAGCTTCTGTTTAGGAAAATGAAGAAGTTCTGGAGATGGACTGTGGTGATGGTTGTACAGCAGTGTGAATGTGCTTCATGCCACTGAATTATACACTTAAGAACGGTTAAGATGGTAAGTTTTATGTTATGTATTTTTAACCACAATTTTTAAAAAAGAAAAAAACCAAAATATTCAAATATGAGTTCTTGTTATTATATCCCAGTTGTCAAAAGAGCCAAAATGGCCACAGAAAGCCAACATTGTTTTGTAATCATTACTAGGACCACAAACTCTGTTTTTACTGACCATGTTAACATAGGCAAAAAGAACCCAAGGTGTTAATTCTTGTACATTATAGTCAAATACAGGCTGTCCCCAACTTACATACAAAGTTTACTCCAAACGTTCACTTTAAGCTTTTTGTTAATGTTGTCATTTGAGGCATATTTTCATACAACGTGAACTTTTTCATGGTAATTAGGATCCTACTCAGACCTAAAGAAGCCCTGTAGTCTACGACATGGCTGAATTATGGGGTCGACAGTGCTGGCCTGGCCCTGGGAGCAGGGCTGTGCTGTGGGGGAGATCACAGAGGCACAGGCAGCACTGCATCACCCCTTTCCAGGGCCCCATTTTGTAATGGTTGACGTAAGTTGGCCTGACATCCTCCTCCCCAAGGCCCAATGCATTGTGGTTTTTTGTGTTGTTTGGCAGCTGGCCAGTACCAGAATCCGAACCCTTGACCTTGGCATTATCAGCACGGTGCTCTAACCAACTGAGCTAACTGGCCAGCCCAATGCTCTGTTCTCACTTGCCTCCCTGACCCTCAATTCCCCAGTTTGCAACCAATTTGATCCCCCAAGTTCCCTCAAAGGTCCAAAGTTACCTCTTATCCTTTGTATCCCCCACTCAAACACCAATGTTTGAAGTGTTGGAGAAAAAATACTTTCCTTAAAACCACTTAAGTAGTCAATGACTGGCGGTCTCTCCACCTGTCCCAAAGTATTTATATCTTCTCATGTATTAAGGCAAATTTCAAGCAGTCATTTTTTTCTTCAAGGTTAAGGAAGTGTCAGCCCATATACGAGAACATATTTGGGGGCAGGAGACACTGGCCTGACAGTCACTCTTCAAGACCCCTGGCTTTGTGCAGCTGCTTCCCTTCCTTCCACCCAGCAGTTTTCTAAAGCTAGAAAAGTTTAGGGTTTTGTTTTGTTTTGTTCTTTTTCTTTTTTTTTTTTTTTTCTACAACACAGTGAGTCTTGGTGAGAGGGGACAGAGTTGTGTGGATAGGCAGGCAGGAGTGCCACCTGAAAATCAGGGACTGTCTGAGGTTTTTAATATGATACCTTTACAATTCCATTTACAGTACCAAATCCAATTTACTGTGAAACTAATTTCAGTGATCTCTGTTGTGGTTGTGAAAGACAAGAGAAAGGTCCTCTCAACAAGTAGAAATATTGACTACTTTCAGTTTCAGGAGTTTTTTTTTTCCCCTGCTCACTGTGTTATAGAGGTACCAATAGATCATTACCCTGGACATTGTTTGGCCACCAAAAAAGCTAAAATAAAACCCAATTTGGAAATCACCTCCTCAAGTGTTATATCCTCTGAAACTAAAAGCTTTTGAGATCTACTCCCAACTCCCATCCAATAATTTCCCATAAGGGTATTTTTAAATGCATGGTTACATATGCTTATATGATTTTAAATACTCTAACAGTAATATAAATTCAGTACATATAGATTTTAAACTATAAAACTGCAGGATGGAAAGACATTATAAGTTACTTGAGTCATCAAATCAAAATATTATTTTTAATCAGAAACAATGCAGAAACACTGAAGCAATTCTCCAAAAAAGAAAAGCATGTTGAATCTGAAGGAGGGCCCCAAGACCTACGTGCAGTCAGAAGAGACTGATGTAGATCGGGACAGAATTTTAAAAACCAGCTCAGGGTGCAGGGAAAGGCGCAGGAGACAAAGCTGATGAGCTACTGGAAGAAGGGATGAGCCCACGATATACAGCAAACTAGGTCACTCTCCACACGAGCTGGCCCAGAGGATGTTTCAGGCTGAGTCTTTTGGTGCATGCTGGCACTATATGAACTAATCACTTCCTGTTGGGAGCAAATGTCGGATGGCTTGGGTATCTTCCAAATGGCCTCTGAGCACAAGGACTAATGAGAGAGAACAGGCGTTTACTGGGCACACACTGATGTGCTAAGTGGTTATCAGGCACCCTCGTTTACTCTTCACCAAGCCCCTTAGATTAGGTCCAGCTTTAACCAGTTTTACAGATGAGAGCACAAGGCTCAGAATGGTAAAATAATTTGCCTGAAGCCATGCAGTGAGGAAGCAGTGGACCCAGGACTTGCACCCATATCCATGTACCCTCCGAGCCTACATTGTAAAAAGCTACTCACTGTAGTGAAGAACAATCAGCAATTGTTTTTCCCTGGCAGACTGAAGATTCATTTATGATTTCTTAAATCAATTTGGGGGGAGGTTAAGTATATACCATCCTGCATGTTTCCAAAAAGAGCTTCCAAAAATCAATTTCCAGCAAACACTGACATGTCCGTTCCCTCTGGTGCTGGCCCTGAATATCCAGGGGTAGCAGCCACAGCTGAACGCACCCACAGCTGAATGACAGTTACTGTGTATATAGTCCCAGTTATACGCCGGGCACCTCGTATACACCATCGAATCCTTACAACAATCCCATGAGGCAGAATCTTCCACCTCCATCTCAACTCAGAAAGATTAAGAACCCTCTCCAGAGGCGTATAGCTATGAATGGTTGTGCTGGAACTATCTTTCTATTCTATCTCATTGACTCCCCTACCTAGCCTCAGCAAGTATACCATCTTAAAGGCTTATTCATAAGATTTGGTGTTAACCGAGAGACAGAATGCCTCCATTTCTGAGTCCTGCTAAAATACTAGGAAAAACAGCACAAGATACACATCTGATAGTAAAGACATCTGATAGTGAAGACATGGAATGAACTTGATCTGTCACTGAACAAACTTGGTCTGCGGCGTCCATTTGAAGGTGACCTTTGGTCTGACTGGAGCCTGAATAATCCCTACATTGCATAATAAACCTAAAAAGAAATCAAGTGGGATCTAATAAAAAACTAGCCCAAAGAAAACGTGACCTGCTGTGCTATAGTCAAAGGGCACAATCAGCGTGGACTGAGAAGACCATGTTAGAATCTCTCCCAGTGTCCATGTGTCCTACAGTTTTAACCATGTAAGCATTGAACTGGACATCTTGAGTCAGAAAATGAACTTGGGTTGGCTTCCTGTGGGCCACCTATAAACAGGTCCTCCATCAATTAAAGACGCGTGTCCCCGGTGGGCTTTGGACTCCCTGATGATCCCTATGGGATCTGAGATGCTGTAAGGAGGGGATGCACGAGGTCCTGGTGTCTACCACCTGGTCAGGCAAGTTGACCAACAACATGACAGTTCCCCTCTGGACCAGTGCCTAAGCCTTTGCAGAGGAGAGAAGAGGAGAGAGATTGAAGGGGATTTAAGGAGATTTATTTGGGGGAAGGAAAGATTAAAGGGATTTATGGAGACCCAGCCAAAATATACTCAACAAATTAACCCCTAACAGCCTCCCCTGAGAGCACACAAATGTCCACCTGGCACCAGCCAAGCCTAATAACTGTCCATTCAGTTGCCAAGTTTGAACCAGGAATTTGTATGTGAGACACAGTCATCATTAGCTTCTCTGGGAACAAGTTCTACCCAAAAGTCCCATTTCCCAATCCCACTCTACTAATCAATAAAGGACACTAAAGTTTAATCAAGAGAAATTTTTGGCTTTTTCTCTCCAAATATAAAACATTCTATCAAAGAAAGGGGTAGCAAGAGTTCTCATGTTTATTATTTTCCCCTGAATGTCTGGGCTTTAAATTTCCAGAGGTTATATATAGGCTCACCTGTTTTGTCTATCGATCATTCCAAAGGCACAAAACATGCAGCGTTATCACAGGAAGTTAAACAGTCATTCCCACTGCTAAGATTTCCAGCCTGTCACAGACTTTACCACTGAGACAGAAGAGGAGGTATCTCAAAAGCCCTTTCCAGAACTTCACCGAACAGGCAGGAGTCCCTCATCAAGGGAGCTCAGAACACAGAGGGTATGAGCTTGCCCTGTAAACTGTTTCCAGAGCTTCCAGAGCATGGACAGCCCCAATGTGCAGACAGAGCAGGTGCTCCGAAAACCCTCAGAAAAAATAAACATAACCACCGAATGTACTTTTCTTCCAACCCCAAATCCTTGGAGAATCTCACAGCCCACATCCAACCCACCAGCCATTCCTGCTGGCTCTAGAAAGCTAACCAGAATCCAATCTAGTCACCTCCCAGCTAATTCCCAGTTCTAAAGCCCATTATCCCTCTCCTGGGTCACCACAATGGCTTCCTAACTGGTCTCTCTACTTCTGCCCTTCAGCCCCAACAGTCTGTCTCAACACAGCAACCCCAGGGATCATGAAAGACACAAAACCCTCCAATGTCCCCCATTTCTCTTACAGCAAAAGCCAAAGTCTTTGCTTCTTTGACTCTACCATCCAGCCTCCCCTCTGCCTGCCCTCTCCTCCCCCATGCCTCTCCCACCTCGGCTGCCACCCTCCTCCCCTGTGACCACTCAGCTCCACAAGTCACCACCCCTCAAAAATGCCAGGCATACACCTCGGCCACTTGCCCTTGCTGTCTCCTCTGGAACATTCTACCTTCAGATATCCCCATGGCTCCTTCAAATCTTTATTCAAATATCAGCTTCTCAGTGAGGCCTTCCCTGGCTATCCCACCTCAAGCTGCCATCGCCCTACCCCAACAAATCCCCTTACCCTGCTTTATTTTTCTCCCTTATGTCTATATTACATCCTATACTCTCCATTTTCTTTATCTTTTGTATTTTGTGGCTGCCCCGCCAGAATGTAAGCTCCAGGAGAGCAGGCATTCCTGTCTGTGTTCCCTGTGATATCCCTGCTGTCTAAAATATAGCAGGTGTTCAACAGATATTTTTAAATGTATGAAAGGCTGCATTTATATCATGCCTCAAAACAAGACGACTGAGAAATCCAAACTTCTAACAAATACTGCAGCTGGGATACCCTCGGGTAGAAATCTAGGGGCCTCCCGCCCCCCGTTTTTCTCTTGGTAATGTACTTTCAAATGCTTCTCACAGACACTAAAATTCTGAGTAATCCCAGAATAACTACTACGAAATCAGCCAGCCAAATATACAAACCACCTCACAAAGCTTTGCACTCCCCTCCTGCACACACACACACACACACACACACCACACACACACACACACACACACACACACACACACACACACACACACACACACACACACACACACACACACACACACACACACACACACACACACCAAAAAAAGAAAAGATGACTCTCTTTCCCACCTGGGCTTTCAGACAAATCAATCATCTGTGTTCTCAACAGGTGCATTTACTGAGCAATTTCAGAATAAGCAATGCAAGTATGAGAGGAGTAGGAAAAGACTGTGCTTGCCCCATAGAAATGTCTATTTGTACTCCTCCTAAAGCAGCCCCCAGCAGGCACTCATTTAATGAAAAAGAGAACCCACTGCTATTGGCATTCAGTGGGATAAGGCTGTGTTCCTGAGCTGTTTCACTTTGCTACTAGCACGGTCATAAAAATGTCCCTCCAAACAGAAATGAGCTGCAGCTAGCTACACAAGGAACAGTGGCAAGTGCCTTCCTTACGCAGGGGAGCACAAAACCTCAGCGTCATAAGGCACTTGCAAACCATCGTCTTCCCTGTCCCCACCCCTTGATTTTAGAGATGAGGAAGCTGAGATGGGAGAAGGTCATGTGGGCAAATGACCAACCAGCCCACAGGCTATACAACTTGGCGGAGCCAGACCTGGGACTCTTCACGAGGCCTGGGCCAGCTACCTACAGATACTAACAACTTCAAACTTCAAATGTTCAGTTTATGCAAAAAACATGTATTCATATCCCACAGAGATGCAGACATATTTCCTAGGACATGCCATTTTCTAGACTCCAGGAGAAATGAGGTAGGTTGGGAAGGTCGTCCTGTGTTGTGCCAGCCAGTAAGGACCTTGTTATTAACAGGCATTTCTTAGCCCAGAAATTGTAGAAGTGACTTCCATGACTCCAGGGTACTTCCTACACACCAAACCAAAGCTTTCTTCCCATCCATATACTTTTCCACATGGTTTATTTTAGTTCTTTCCACTTCAGAAGTCAATTAAAGACATCTACAGTAGAGATGGCTGGAACAGCCTCTGCAAACACGCCACCAGAAATGTTCACCACTCCTAATTTGCTGTTACACAACAGTTATTTGCTCTCACAGGGTGCCAAGGATCTGAAAACATGTTGTTGGTTAATAAACGTAATTAAGCCTCACCACCTTATTCAGAGAAATGGTTAGGTTCTGGGATTCCCTTTAAAAGGAGGCTACAGTGAAGCCACAGGTTGAAAGGATTTTTCCCTGAGAGCTGACTCAGAGGTACATCAGACAGCCAAGACCCAAACCACAAAGCCCAGTCCTTTCCCTGTGCTGCCCTTTGCTTCCTCGATTGATCATTTCTGCACGTCCCCCCGCCCCCCGCCAATCTTCACTCCCACTTGGCCCCTCTCTCCAGCAAGCTTCCTCTAATCATACAGTGGCTTGAGCCCTTAGCTTCCAACAGTAAATGTTCTGCTCTGTAAGGAAAGATACCAACTATCAGATCACAAAGCCTGGCCAAGTGAGTGCTCCTCCAGCCTTTATAATGCTTTATTTTCAAAGCATTTTCACACTGGAAGCTGATAGCCTTGCTTCTTGCAGGGCTTTCCTGCCTCAGGATATAAAAGACATATGGTGAAGGTGTAACAAACACATGATCAGCACAGCAGAGTACTTTGCAGATGAACTCCAATTGTAATTGTTGATGCTATGGACCTATGCTAGATTTCATTACTAACAAGAGAAGAGCCCAGACTCAAAATCCACACTGAAAGGATCAGAAGTGACCTCTATATTAAGACGCAAGCCAACGTCATTGGACTTGGCCCAGGGTGAAGCAGACATCCTGAACTGAGGACCACTGATACGAAAGTCCAAGGAGACAAGGTGATGATAATCCAAAAGCTTTGAAATGTTTACATATTTAGATAACAGGTTACCCCATCTATGTTTTCTTTTACTTAAAATTAGCTTTCCAAATACTAAAGTTAAGTCGAATTATTATTATGCATTTGCCATCACAAAATCTACAAAGTGGCTCAACCCCACATGATAATCCATATGACAATCAAGAGTTGCTCTGCTTAGCTTTGAATATCAGCTCCACCACTTAATAACTACTTAATGTTTGGCAGGTCACTTAATCTCTCTATTGCCTCAGTTTTCTCATCCGCAAATTGGGGATAATAGTAACTACTACCACGAGATTGAAATAAGTTAATATACGTATGGCACTTCGAATAATGCCTGGTACTTGGTATACATTTCAGAATGCCACCTGTGATCACCATTGCTATTACGTCACTGAGTAAAAAACATCTTGATCATTTCATCGTTTCTTTTACTCTTCTAGGATGCCAGCCAGCTCTACAGTGGGAAATTTCTTTGCAGAGAACTCTTTCCAAGGCAGAAAGCAAGGCTTTGGGACCCTAAGAGAGACCCATACCCAAAGCTGCTGGGGAACATGGCCAGAGTCCAAGAGGCTGTTCTGCCAGATTTCTACTCCGGTACCAGAAGGCGATCCCCATGCTTGCCAGGGGTGGAAACCACCCGCAGTCATTCCCAAACAGCATGCTATGGCACAGCCACTCAACGGAGCCCCAGCTCACTGAGCCCCACTGCAGAGTTGCGGCTGCAGGATCTCCCATGGAACAGGCGTCAGTTGAGGGAGACTACATCAGGCAGCCCGGAGGCTGCAGGCAAAGGGACCTGCCTGGGGGTTTTAATGATGGGAATGAGACTTGCAAAGGAACACAGTCACACAGATGGAACTCCACTCTCTGGTCCCCTCATCTGCAGCCACACAGCTGGTCCCTGGGTGACAAGAAAGGGCACTTTTCTTGTTTTTAGGTAACTTGAGCATCTCAGAGTCACAACCTCAAACCCGAATAAACCTCAATGGCAATTTTCAAAAGTTTGTGCCAAAACTAACCCCTCCACTGGCTGCACTGAGAGGCAGCCCCAAAGCCCTCTTTATTAAAAAGCTAAGTCTTTTTTGTGTTCATTCCAACAAAGACAGCAAGTCGGTACCCACAAGTGCCCTCCCTGAAGGACCGCAGCAACAGCAGGGAGACCCTATTCTAGTCCTCGATCCTGGTGCTTTCCGGGGATCCGAAGTATGGCTGGGAATGCTACCAACTTCTCTGGGGGGACCACTGCAGATATGGGGGTGCGGTAAGGCAAAATGACTGAACAACTGCCATCGACCATGAACATGGGGCAAAAGGCAATCTGGGCTTGAAAATGTGGTTCTGGAAAAGCACACCAACCACAAACATAAGTAAAAGGGAAAAAGGGAAGGAAGGAAAGTAAGAACACCCACCAAGGCACTGATTGATCCTATGAAAAACCTCCTCTTTTCCTTCCCAGCCTAATCAACACCTCCCTGAACCCCTGCAAAATGCCCATTTACAGCACGTGTGTGAATGTGTCAACACTGACAGATACCCATCCACAATAGATTCTGATCATGAGGGAAGAAAATCACTTGAACTTCATCCAGCAGTGCCTGGTTCTCTTTCACTCTCAACCTCACCACCTATTCCGAGGCGCTTCAATGCAAAACAAACAAAAACCAACTCATGGGCAGAAAGGGAACAGCAGCTGAACTGAGCAGCACATGCTTCAGTGCCATGGACTTCTGATTATTTCTGCTGTCTTGAGATGCAGCCATCGGCATCGGACTAAATGCAGCCCTGGAGAGAACCGCCTGTACAGCGACACTCACAGAGCCTCCCACGGAGACATGCACCCCAGCGCGTGCGGCTGAGCTGATGGCAAAGGCACAGACGCTCAGGTGCGGCTGCGCCCACACGCGACCCCGAACACTGCGAAATCCGTCCTTTCATCGCGTGGTCATCCAAAGTCTTGCCTACACCTAGGACGTGCAGATGTCCGTTCCCTACGAACACACGATGTCAGGACAGAAATGGGGATGGCTGAAGGCTGATTTTGGGGTGCCCACGTCTCTGGTCGACACAGCGTGCCCATACCCACGGTGAGTAAGGCACACAGCCAGCAAACAGCAGTAGCCACCATGCTCAGCCCACAGTCACGCGTGGGGAGAAAGCAGCGGAGAGGGCGGCGTGGCAGGGGAACTGGAGAGTCGCCCGCCCGCGTGCGCTGTCCCCTCCCCCGCCCAGCAGGGGCGCCCACCCCGGGGGGCGCAGACCCACGCGTTGAGCACGCGGGGGGCTCCGCAGAGCCGAGAACCCGACAATGAGGACGCGGCGGCCGGCCGGGTTCCTGCCGCGGTGGCGGCGGCGGTGGCACATCAGGATCCGCCTGTGCAGCCGCCGCGGCGGCCACCTCCACCCTGCTCTGCCCAGTCCCCACTCACGTTCCGAGGGTCTCCTTGAACTCGAAGATCTTCTTGATGTCTTCAGCTTGCTTCTTCCAGGAGGAGCTGCTCCCGCCGTTCTCCCGGGCCATGGCAGACGAGGGCGCGCGGCGGGCGGCGGGGGGCGCGCTGGGGAGGGGGCGCCCGGGGCGCGGCGCGGGGATGCGGGGCGCGGGAGCGGGAGGCTGGGGCTGCGGCAGAGCTTCCTCTTCTGCAGTTTCCTCTTTCGCTCTCGCCGCCGCCGCCGCCGCCGCCGCCGCCGCGCGCCCTCCCCGGCTCTTCTTTCTGCTCGTCTCGGGCACAGACTTCCTGCCGCCGCCGCTCGCCGGCTCCTTTGCCGCCGCCTGCCAGCCTCACTTTCTGCTACTTTCTTGCCTCCCTCCTGCTCCCTCCCCGCCGCCCGCCCCGCTCCCCCCTTCCCTCCTCCCCCCTCCTCCCGCGGGCTCCCCGCCCTCCGCGCGGCCGCCTTCGGGGATGTCCTGCTGCCCGCCCCGCAGCGCCGTGCCCTGGCCGCCGGGACACGCTCCCACCCCGGAGCCCGGGCGAGGGCAGGTGCGGGGATCCGGGCAGGTGCGGGGCGCCGGGGCGCGCTCGGGAGAGCCCGGGCCCCCAGGGGGAGCTTTATTAGGAAGTCGAGTCCGGGGGCACCAGGGCTTTCCCTACGCGGGCGGGAGGGGGCGCCTCTGCGTGGCGCTTGCCGGCGCCGGGCGGGGGTGGGGGTGCGCGACGCCGGATGCGGGGCGCCCGGGGCGGGGCGCCTTCCCCGCGATCCCCGCGATCCCCGGCCAGCGGCCCGAGCTGCCCCGGGCGGGGGCCGGTTGTTATGGCGACGGGCAGCGGCGGCGGGCGCTCCCCGAGCCAGGCGGTCCCCTCCCGACTCGGCGGCTGGTGCTAATTCGCATTGCACCAAAATCGGCCTGGCGTCAATTTCGGGACGGGCGAGGGGAGAGAGGCTGGGAGCCTCGGGGCGGGCACGCGCAGGACGCGCCAGCCACTGCCTCGCGGCCCCTTGGCGAGCAAAGCTCCCGGGGTTGCCTGGCGGCAGCAGAACACGAGGACCGCGCGGGCGGGCCTGGATGGCCTCGCTCACGCTTGGCCCCTCTTGGCGTCTCCCTCTCTCCTTCCGACGCTCCGCGGCCTGGACGAAACGCGGAGACCTAGTGGAAGGTGAACGTCTGTCGCCCACTCCCTTCGAAGGAGGGCTGCCCCTCCCGCAGCTGGCTAGTGGGGTATCCGCGTGGGGGACATGCACCTCGAAACATCCTTTCCCACAGGCTGCAAAATGAACCCTGCCCCTCCCGCAGCTGGCTAGTGGGGTATCCGCGTGGGGGACATGCACCTCGAAACATCCTTTCCCACAGGCTGCAGAAATGAACCCAAAGAATTCCCTCCGCCTCCCGTCTCCGAGGTGAACTTCGGCCTGCTCACCCCGCTCCTCTGGGTGTCCATTGTCTGAGGGCTGCCCGCATGCTGGTTCCCTGGTCCCCAACCTGCAGGGACCACCTCTTGACCAGAACATTTTACTGTTTTTTATATTAAGATTTCCCCTCCCTTAGGGCCCCTCCACTGAGTTGGGTAAACGGCCCTGTCTCTTGATTGGGGACACCTGTCCCATTTTCCCAGAATTGTTCCAATTTCGATGTTAAAAAAGAAAAAAAAGATCTACTCCTTGAAAAGGACACATCATCCAATACTTCTGCCTAGCTGTGACTGTCTGGATGCAGGTCGCTGTTCCCCTCCAGCCCCTTCCCTGACCCCAAGGAGGTCAGAGGGCAACCTGGCCTCTCCATCCCTGACACCTCCACGCTCCTTTCCACCTTTCAAAGACTGCTAGCTTAAGGCTGCCCTAGCTGAGGAGAGCAAATAGGGGATTCCTTGCTGCTTGGAAAACTGAATTGACAAATCCAATTTCCAAGAGGGGTAGGTGAGAATAACGAGTAGACCCTCTCTCTAAGTTGGGGCACATTATGGAAGTCCAAGGCAAACAGCATCCCCTTCAAATAAGAACTTTCGTATCTTTCATTTGTGTCAAGGTTAGGTAGGCAACATGAACAGTGGGAACCAGGGCATAAGTCCACTAAAATCCCAATTGACATTAATCAGTTGATGACCAATGATGCCAGGCCATCAGCATCTTCTCATCTTTTTTTTTTTTCTTCTCCCTCCCTTCTTCCCACTCTAATTCCTTCTCCTCCTTTCTTTTGCATTCTTTCCTCTCTATTTTGCCCTTGCTCCCTTACCTAAGGAACAGCCCCCAGAGCTCATAAACATAATTCTCAATCTCAGCTTTTGTCCTCAGAGCTGGGAGACAATTTTGCAGGAACAGCAAAGGTGAAGAGAAGGCAAGGGGGTGTTCCACATGGCTCTGTGGCCATGGCTTTTCCTACCACGCTGTAGGCTCCATGAAGGCAAGGAACTTGTTGACTTTTTCACCAGGTATCCTCAGCACCTGGCACAGTAATTGACACATGGTAATTGACCCATAAGTGTTGAATGCCTAAAGAAAAAAGAGTTAGGACTGCTATTTGATACTTGTACTGGTGGAAATGCTATAGAGAGCTTTCTTTTCCAAACTGTCTGTAATGATGCTCATTATCGGTTCTCCTCAGCTAGACTAGGTCCTTGAGAAAGGACACAAACTTTTAATGGAGAGTTGGGAAAGTCAGGCCCGAAAGTGGGGATCCCATGACCCATAAAAGAGATGGAAATGCTGAAGACAAATTCATTCCGTCTTTATTATGGTCATTTTCCCCTAACTGGACAGCATGTAAAATAAAAGCTCTTGATCCTGGAAATTGTAACAAAAAACAAAAACCTCTATTCCCTAAGAATGGTTAAACTTCAGCCCTGTTAACTTCCTAATTCTGTTTACATGAGGGCTCTAACTTGGGCTGTTCTCCAGAGTATTTCCTCTGGCTTGCCAGATTTTTCTGGAGGAACAGGTGATGGCTCTCAATTTCTTCCTTTTACTCCTAACTCCATTGCCAATAAATTATTGCCTCTCAGTCAAAAGTTGTCTGTTCCACGACAATTCCACTCCAGTAAGCCCTGCAGATACTCTAGATTACTAAAGTTTAGGTCCTAAGTCTTTATATTTTCTTAAAGCCTTTAAAATTTTAGTTAAAGATCCCAAAGAAGAGGCACTTTTAATAACTCATCATTAAAGAGTTACTAATTTTATGCGCATCAAACTCTTCTAAAACCAGCCTTCCTGCCAATAGATCACGCATAGGTGGCCCAGGCTCAGTACTGGGCAAATGGTGTTGGGGGAATAAATACTATCTAAAGCAAATGCACAGATTAAATTTGAAAATTTTCTGAGTTACCTCTGTAAACCAGGAAGGCAAGCTAAGGTGGTGGAAAGAACTAGAAGTCCAGAAACTAGGCTCGAGTCCTAGATCTGTCACTAAGTTTGTGTGTAAGGCACTTTACCTACTAAACGTATAAAATACAGCTTGTAGAATGGAGAATGGTACATAAACTAGGTGATCTTTAGGCCTCCTAAATCAGTGTTTTTTTCATATGATAAAAAGCTTATCCAGAATATCATTACTTTGCCTTTGAAAACTTAAGAATTGTCTGGCTCAGAAATGTATTGATCAAAATATTTTATTAGCTGACCTCATATGGATATGACCTACATGAAATACTCTTTTAAATCGCAACAGGTAACATTGCAGGGGGAAATAAATCCTCATTAAAAGTTGGGCGTGATCCTCTCCATTAAACAGATTGCTTGACAACGCTTTGAGGTGAGGGGCATCTTCTCACAAATGCTGTATAACTGTTGCCATCTTAAATTGCGTGCTATAGTTGTTGGATTTGGGTTTTTTATTGTTGTTGTTTTTTTTTTTTTTTTGGCACCTGGAATTTACAGGATCTGAATCTGTGAATTTCGCATTATAAGGCTGCACTCTAACCAACTGAGCTAACCAGCCATCCCTAAAAGAGGATTTGGTGGTGGTGGTGATGGTGGCTGGCTGGTATGAACCCTTGACCTTGGTGTTATAGGGCTACACTCTAACCAACTGAGCTAACCAGCCAGCCCTGTTCTTAGTTTTTAGAAAGAGTTAGAAGAGAGTTACGGGAGCGTGTTTCCTATATACTGATGATTAACAGAAGTTGTTGACGGTGTGCATGAGAATAACACCAAGGAATAGCATACCTAAATGAGGAATCACACAAAACTGCCGCCTTGCAAAAAAGCAGTCTGTCAGTAAGGCAACGTGAGGAATAGGGACTCAGTATTGTGGTTTCATATCTCTATTGGAAGAGGTAAAGACTAAAAGAAATTTCCTTCACAAAACTGGGGCATAAGAGAGCGTGATCCAAGGAGAATTCCAGCTAGGCAGAAAATATCTAAGGCTCATTCCTTAACATGAATCTCTTGCAAATAGCTGTTCATAAAAGAATTTATCTAGCTCAAAAATGATGAAAAGTTAATATGGAACCACCCCAAACCCTTTATGAAATTCCTCCAATTAAAACAAAAGGCAGGAGGGCAAAGAACTAGGGAAATAAATGGCAGCAAAGAATCAACACAGAAAATTTGCAATGGAATATATAAAATCTGTGTTCAAACATGTCGTAATTTTTTTTAACCTAAAATATTTGTTGCATAAAACAAGAGCTTAAAGCAAAGATGCTCAGGGAAGAGAGGGGAAAACTATAGAAGTTCAAACATGAGCAGGAGTTGCTCAAGAAAAAAGCAGGAAAAAAGTAACTATAGATGTAAAGACTACATAGGAAAAAAATAAAGACTACATTGGAAATAACACAAGAAAAATTGCTTAAAACACTTCTAAGGCATGAAGAGGACAAATCAAGAACAAAAAAATGATATGGAAATATATCAATATATGCTTAAATGGTATCCCTTATAAAGAGATTAAAACGAACAAAAAATATTGAAAGATGTTATTCAAGAAAATTTTCCAGAAATGAAGAAAGATAAATCTACAGATTGAAGGGGTAACATCATGTATCAGAAAATATAGGGATAAGCAAGATCAAGATATGTCCTAGTAAAACTACTTATCTCCAAAGAAATAATACTTTGGTTTTCTCAGAAAACAAAAAAATCAAATCACATATATTGGAAAATATATAGATCACCTTATCACAGACTTTTCTATAACCATGGCTGATGATAGAAGGCAGTATCTATCAAGTCCCTAAGGAAAGAAATTGTGATTAAGAATTTCATAATAAGGGCTGGCCCCGTGGCGCACTCGGGAGAGTGCAGTGCTTGGGAGCGCAGCAGCGCTCCTGCCGCGGGTTCGGATCCTATATAGGAATGGCCGGTGTGCTCACTGGCTGAGCGCGGTGCGGGCAACACCACACCACGCCAAGGGTTGCGATCCCCTTACCAGTCACAAAAAGACAAAAAAAAAAAAAAAAAAAAAAGAATTTCATAATAATAGCCAACACTTATTGAGTTCATATGCTGCATCAGGCTCTGTTCTAAGTGCTTTACCTGCTATTACATATGAATCCTCACATCAACTCTGTGAGATACGTAATAACATTATTCCCATTCCATAGTGGAGGAGACCAAGACTTGGAAAAATGAAGTAATATATCCCAGGTCCCACAGCATGGAGAATAAAATCCAAGCAGCCTGGTTCCAGAGTTACACCAGAATGCCTCTGTCAAGTGTCATGCAAATAAATGGCATCAGACAAACACTGAGAAGCTGTTACCAGCAGAAGAGATGGATGTTGAGCAGGCAACACAATACATATCTACCATTACGTAAAAATTGTAGAAATTGTTCAAAACCAAAATATGAGACTCAAATGACTGCTAAATCCCAAAAGGTGTATATTTTCATTATTCAAACATTTTAGTCTCCTTTTTTTAAAACCTAAAGGGACTTTTAAATGAACACACCCCTTTGGATATTTACATAGAGAACATTAACCTTGTCTGTCTGCCCTAGGCCTGAAAAAAGTATAGACTTCCCCTGACTTTTTCCTAGACCAGCATTTTGCTTCTACTACTGACATTGAAACACAATCTTGTCAGTTCATATTAGAATTGAGTCATTCTTAATAACTCAATGAGATGCATTTGGCATATGCACAGATGCATTTATAAAATTAAGAACACTGCAAAAATAAATATGCTGCCTCTTATATGGGGAACTAGACCCCAACAAAAATGGGACTTCCCCTGGTTTTCTACGCTGGACTGAATTTTACTTCCTCTACAACAGACATCAAAACAAAATCTTATCAATTTGTATCAGAGCTTAATAATATATTCCAAATGACTGAGGGAGGTGCAGCTGATGACTACACAAACACATTTATAAAAACCAGAGGCACTAAATCAACAAATATGCTTCCTCACATAAGGAGAGCCAGGCCTAAATAACCACATGGTCTAAAAATATTGCCCATGAGGATTTTCTCCAAAATCCCATTTCTCTCTTTTTTATTCATCTTTTCCTATATAAAACAAGTGCAGTTATCAGAAGAAGGGAGCCTGATTGTAAGATGTCCTTTCTTTCATTTTAACTATTTGAACTATAGACAATGTTGAAGCAAGGAGAGATATTTGAAGAGTGTACTTTGAAAGAGACACTGTGGATAGAAAAGTTCTTGCCCTTAAGACGTCCAAAGTCTGAGAAGCAAACATGCGAACAGCAAGAATAATATGTGATTAAGGCTATGATGGTGGTTTGCACAGAGAGCGGTGGGGAAGCAAAGACCACAAAAGGCCAATTTTCTGGAGGTGTCAGAAGAGGCTTCACAGAAAAGATGACTTGTAAACTGGATGTGGAAGGATCAGTAAGAATTTGCCAAGCAAAGAAGAAAGGGTGTGGATTTCCAGCAGAAGGGAAAGCACATGCAGAGATACAAAAATCAAAGAAAGATGCATCCGTCAGAACAGTCTAGGTTCGGTTCCAATCCCAAAATTTTAGTGGTTTATGATAACCAAGGTGTGTTTCTCACATTCATCATAAATTGGCTGGGGACCTCCTGGCAGAACAATCTCCATCTTGAACTTTGCTACTGGCTAAAGCAGAAGTAACCCCATCCGCGTCTGGCACCCTCAATTAAATGCCCTGTCCTGGAAGTGACGTATGTCACTTCCAGCACAAGTTACTGGACAGACTCTTGTCACAGCCCCATCCAACAACCAGGGGGCCCGAAAGTGCAATCCTAGCGCATGCGCGAAAGGTGGAGGACCAGGAATGATTAGCAAACAGCACCCAGGACCCCGACCAAGGTGCCACTTAAGGGTGTGTATGAAGGAAATGGTGTGTGTACCGGGGTTAGAAACCAGGGAGCAGAGAGGGGCAGCTGCAGATGAGGCTGGAGAAAACTTGAAGGATCTGTTGAGGAAGGTTCAGAGTGTCCTTTTTTTGAACCAAAAAATAAAATTTTTGTTAAGGGCCTCAGTGAGTGTGACAACCAGGGCTGAAAACACAGCAACACCCCACCCTCCATTTCCGTGATGGCTCTGTCACCCATAGAAAGTGTACGGGCTGTGGTTGCCTTCTAATCCTCTACAGCCTTAACTATCTTAGAACACTGGACACCTTTGAAGGAACTCGGACCATTAGCTCCAGAGAAAATAGCAGTGGTGCCTCCTCCATTCCTACTTTGGATATTAGTAATGGATTTCAATTTCTAGTCATTAAAAAATCTTAAGTCTGGGGTGAAATCCTAAGGAAGTGCCAAAGATGGTCTAATTAGCCAGGATTCTGAAAAGCAATCTGCTATAAGAGCATCCCTGCCGGCATTAAAGTCTCAGATATTCAGGGTCAGTACCCAAATCTTAACTCCAGTTGGATAGAGCTGTGCCCTGGAATCAGGTTATTGGCGAGTGGGTGGGTACACCTTGCATAAGGGACTTTTTGCAAAAACAAGCCAACAGCAAGTAATTGGCCTCAGTCAGTCTGGCGAGAGCTGTTTGCCTTAGGGCTACAGAGAAACAACGAAGTGGAGGCAATGGAGGGTTGGTTAGTTTGTTTTTATCGAATGTCAATGATCTTTGCAGGCTTAACAAACAGTATTTTGGCATGACTGTATTCTTTTTTATTTACATATTTTTAAATTATATGTTGACAAATTAGGCTTGTATATATTCATGGTGTACAATGTGATGTTATGACTTTTAATATGACTTGGGTGTAAGGCATCTTGCTGTGTCCCAGTATTGCTGCACTGAATACAAGGTACAAACCAGAGCGAGGTGTTGTGCAGAATGAAAGAACCAAGGTCTCAGCTGACATCTCACACACTTTCTGACTTCAGGCATTTTCCAATTTTTTCTTCAATTGGGGATAACATATGGAGAGGGATGAGATAACATCTGCAAAGCACTTTGGACTTCTCAGAAGAAAGGCAGCAGATAAACATAAGGTATTAATAGTCTGCATCTTTTTTTAAAAGTAGCTGTAACATCTGGCTCTTTGTTTTTTTGCCTGGATTATAAAATGAATGGTTTCAAAAGAAAAAGTGTCCTACCAAACTCGCATCCACCCACAAGACTTCCACTTAGATGGGTGCATTTTATATTAGATGTAAAAAATCATGGAATGTCAAGTTCCTGTTTCCAACAGAAGTTTTCTAGCTGAAGAAAACGTATCAATTAACAAGATCCTGCCAATACATTATTCCCTAAGAATGCCTTGACACTGCAGGCATTAACTCTTCTAAACCAAAACTTTTTCATTCAGTCACCAGAAACATATAGCAGTTTTTCCATTTAAACCATAGTCCTGTAAGTGAAGAACCGATATTTTTATAAAGGCAAATGACCTGTAGCTTTCTAATTTAAAAAAAAAAAAAGATATTCTGCTTCAAGTTGACAAAGTACACTGCTGGGCCACTGTGATTCTGCTACTTCTCTAAGTGCTTCCAAGAACAGAGGGGAAAATATCCACCCAAAATGTTAACAATGTAGAAATTCAGTTAAGTGCTTCTCAGCATTCCTGGTCCACCTGCTTTTTCTTGAGGCATCTGCATAATGTGCCCTGCAGAGGGACACAGCCAGCCTGTGGGATTATTGGATGATAACCGCACCTGTGACAAACCGTAGGTACACTACTAATGCAATCACTGGCCTTAAACTGACACATTTAGGAGAGACGTTTAAATCACCAGCCTCAACAAGAGCCTTTCTCCTCACTGAATTCACAGAGGAACTAAGAAAAAAGAACAGTGAGGAACTTGGCCCAGAGTGACTCTGTAGCCCCTTATCCCTCCCTGATCATTCTCCCTGAAGAGGCTTCCAAATCTCAAACATCTTCCCAGTCCCCGGAAGGTTAACGACACTGTTTCCTGCTGAACCAGCCAGAAACAACACTGGAAGTGAATTTATTTTTTCCCCTGGCTTTGTCATTTATCATTACCAAAAAACTAAGAAACAGATTTTGGCTGAATATCCTGTGGAATATTCAAGATCTCTGTGCAGAATTTGGCCCTCTATCTGCACATTTATCTTATCTGGAGTGGGCTTCTTCTTCCCGCTGCCAGTGCTCCTCATTAGCAAGAATATTTGTATTCAAAACAAGAGATTCTCTCTCCTGGTCGGGCGCCTGAGGGATCCTGCAATGACAACATAACATAGCACCTGTGACATCATACCTTCTTTCATGGAAACAGATCATTGGTCCCTCGGATGACCTGGTGTTTTTAACCAAAGTGGGGAAGTGAGTAGCAAATTTAAATATCTCTTGCAGATTTTTTTCCACACAGTCTTACCAGCAAAAAACTTGCTTTACTTTCTGGATTTAGATATATTTCACTTTTTGAGGGTATCATTTTCCTGGTCTGCAAAACGGAAATTATATGGCCTGCTAATTTGAAGACTTCTGGAGCCATGAGTCCAGACTGTGTAATGCATTTGTGACTCTCCATTACCTTCTACATTATATTCAAACTATTTGTTGTTAGTTTCCAAAGTCCTCTGTTCATGAAACTGCACATATATCTCACCTTCTTTTCTGGCCAAGCACACTCAATCTGAGCCTCTCAAAGCAAATCCAGAGTGATTTATAAGATGGGCACTGTGTGCCAGCACTGGTGAGCACATCCTCACCCTTGCTGTCCAGGTCCATATGTAATTTAAAGCTCCGTCCTGGTCTCTGTTGACTTTTTTCCAAGCACTGAACTACTACCCACTCTTCTCAAACCTGCCAGATACCTCTTTCAGGTTTTCTTTTGACCGATGGGAAGAGGTGTTAGAACTTGCCCAAGATCACCCAGCTAGGCAGAGGAGCACAGAGCCTGCAGTACAGTTCTGTCTGAAAACAAACCCTCCTGTGCCATACTGCTTCTGAAGAAGTTATTGAAAGGAGGGCATGGTGGTTTATTTTATGTGTCCCCTTGACTGTATCACGGGGTCTCAGTAGATGGCCCTCCCTATGTCAGTGGGCATCACGTAATCCATGGAGAGCCTGAATGGAAGAGAAATGTGAAGGCAGGAGGAATTCACCCCCTTTCTCCTTCCTGCCTGACTGCTTGAACCGGAACATCGGTCTTCTCCCGCCCTTGATCTGGGATTTACACCACTGGCTCTCATGGTTGTCAGGCCTTCAGACTTGGACTAGAATTATACTACAGGGTTTCCTGGGTGTCCAGCTCACAGATGGCAGACCATGGGACTTCTCAACCTACATAATCACTGAACCAATTCCTCATAATAAATCTCTTTATATATTTTTTTAATGTATATGTATTATATATATACATGCACACACATACATATGTATGAGGGTACTTCAAAAAGTTCATAGAAAGATTTGTATTATCTTTTAATTCTATTTTCCCATGAACTTTTTGAAGCATCCTCATATATATCATATATCTATGTGATATCATATTGGTTCTGTTTGTCTGGAGAACCCTGACTAATAAAAGGGCTTTGGGTAGAAACCAAGCGCAGCCATCCATGCCTTTAGATTTTGCATTGCATTACAAATTTCATCCAAAAGCCCTGACAGCAAAACCTAAGTATCTCGCATAAATACATTTGTTATATAAATAAGTACTAAGGCCAAATTCAGTAACAAAATACCCTGGAAAAATGTCAAGGCCTGCGTATCTGGTCCTGAGAATGGCACTAGTGCAGGGATCTTGGGGCGGGGGCTCTGTTCTGCAGCCACCAGTGTGGCAAAGCAGCCATCATCATTGACAACAATACAGGTGTTAAGGTGTTGCCTTCAGCCATCTGCCTTCTGTTGAGAAACAGGAGACAAGCCGAAAGCAGGGGTTTCCCCAGCTTTCCAGGGCTCTCTGACCTCTCACGCACTGACCAACGACAGTGTTACTCATGCCATTTCCTAAGGGGTTTAAGTCACCAGACAATTAAAACCCAAGACGCTGGGTGTGTGGTTCTGATTTTGAATCAGGGCAGCCTTTCCAATACCCAGTTATAACTCAGACATCCAGCATTGTTCTGGAATCCCCAAGGTTGCTTCAAGATGTCACCTGCATTTCCAAGCACAAGGCTCCAACTCCTCCATTACCTTGCCGGCCTATTTCACACTCAGTAAACAACCACAGTATAATCATTTGCTCCCAAGCCCTCCTCCAGGTCCCTGGCAGAAGGTCAGCAGGGGTTTTTCCTCTGTGGTTTCGCTGACTCAGATCTGTCCTCTCCCGACAGTTGCTTTGAGGAGGCTGAGGTTCCAGGTTTTCTGGTTTCAAAGTAAATTGGCAGGAATCTGAAGTGAAGCCAATACCGCCTTCCTGCCCGCAGGCAGCTGGGTCCCAGTGGGAGGTCTCTTAGCAACCAGGCTCAAATCAGATATTTGGGCGTCTGGACACATTCTGATTGGAATGAGATCACGAACAAAAACTTCTCTCCTTCCCTCAACCCAGCTACCAAGCATTAGGAAAAGATGCTGAGCTTCTGAACTCCTCCCTGCACCGGATAAATCTGTGACTCATATGGAACATTCGGGTAGAGACAGTCCCCACACCAGGCAGTGAGGTCCCAGGCTGGCAAGCCAGAGAGCCGACTTCTATTCCTAGCTCCATATGTATCTTTGGACAAGGCACTCCAACTTTTTTGTTGCTGTGCCTACAGAAAGCCCAGGGTTTTAATTTGGGCAGTCAGACCCTCTGCGCACAGCTCTTTCCAGAAATCAGAAAGCTCACAGTTTCACAGGGGCATGAGCTCTAGTCTAATACAGAATCAAACCAGGTGTATAGCAAGGGGGCTCAGAGCACTGTCCTCCTCCACCGGCCATCTCCTCCTCCTCTCCACCTGCCCTGCAGTGACAAATGGCAAATGGTTGGGAAAAGGGGGCAGATAGGTACTAGCCAACAGTAGTTTCACATCTTTATTTTCCAGCCTCAAATCCCAGGTTTATCCTGTTCCTATACACTCAGAAAAAGCAAAATACATTGGATCTGGCTTTGGTTGCTAAATCAAACTAATATCCTTATGTACAGGAAAGACTTTGTCTCAATTTTTTTGTCTATAAAATGGAGCTTTTAAATCTTTGTCTCACGTAGAACAAGGCTTACCAGTGGCTGGGAGGGGAACTGGCTGATTAACAGGCACAAAACTGTGCTTATCTACCCCAAGTGATCACCGTGCAGCACATGCATGTACTGAAACAACACACTGTACCCCATAAATATGTACAAATAAATGTTAAAAAATTCTAATGCAAGATATTTAAAATAATAATAATAACTCTCGTCTCCTGATCTCATGAGAGATGGGTGAGTCAGGGGCTCCCGTTCCTCGGCCCGTTCCCAACCCTCTGCCTTCTACGTGCCCATCACAATTATTGATCCTACCACTGAATTTGCCACTCGGGCTGCTTATTTCTGTG
This sequence comes from Cynocephalus volans, assembly GCF_027409185.1. Taxonomy (NCBI): domain Eukaryota; kingdom Metazoa; phylum Chordata; class Mammalia; order Dermoptera; family Cynocephalidae; genus Cynocephalus; species Cynocephalus volans. Next base: position 132,735,199 of record NC_084465.1, on the reverse strand, counting down.
TGCTCAGATGTGTAAGCCCTTCAGCGAGCCCCAAAAGGCTGATTCCTTGTCCTATACCCCATTGTCACCTTTTAAGACACCTCACCCACAGCTCTGGGGGCAAACTGCTGGGTCCTAAATAAATACTTAATGAATTTAATGAACACCCAAACCACATGGAAATGTCATCTTTTCTTTCAATGACAATGAACAATCAGAGAGCAGCAAGTGAGTGCAGGGAATTAGGCAGCACTGATTTGCCTCGGCTGCCACTCTCTAGCTTTGTGGTCTTAGGCAAGTTGCATAATCCCTCTCAGCCTCCACTGCCTTATCTGGAAAGTGGAAATAACAGCAGCATCTACTTTACTAGTTTGTTTTAAGAACATGACACAGTGAATGACCACAAAGAACATAACAGCAGCGAATCAATAAATGGTAGCTGTATTGTCATTGTGACTTTTTCACAGGAAAAACTGAATCATTTGACCACTTTTGGACATTTGATGGGTTACTTAGTTGTTCTGATTAGAATCTTAATTCTTTATCTAAAAGCTTTAGAAGAGTATGGAGTGAGTCAGTCAGCACCCCAGCTCCTATGGCTTAAGGTAAATCACTACTTAGTTTAAAAAAGAAAAAAGTATCTGTGGAAATAAATAATTCACAGTGACCCTGAATTCCATATTGTACGTTCCCCTTTTTTTGGTATCCTTTGGAGGTAGTTTGGGCTTTTCTCTTGAAAGACTCAGGGATCAATTTCTGTTGATTTTGTTTATATGACACAGGATGCCAGACTTCAAGCACTGAGAGACATACTTCTGAAATGAACCTGAGTACAGTGTCAGGGTTTGACAACAGACACATCTTACCCTTTTTCACTGTCATCAGCAGACAAAGAATCCAGCATTATCTATAATAGCCCCAAACTGGAAATGGCCAAGCATCCAACAGGTCAGAACCATGTTTCACAAAGCAACAGAATATTAGACTTTCACTTAAAGTAAAACTTCTATTCAAAATAATGTCAAATGACAAACTAAAACAAAATAACAATGGTTGTATTGGTCTAACAACCAGGTTTATAAAATAACAAAGGCGAATAGGCTCTTCTAAATAGTAGACGCTGCTATTATATTTGATCTTAACCCCCAAGAATACAGTTTTGTTTTCTTCTGTTTTTTTTTTGGCTGCTGGCCAGTATAGGGATAGAACCCTGGACCATGGTGTTATCAGCACTATGCTCTAACCAAATGAGCTAACCAGGAAGCCCTGTTTTCATTTTTAAATGCATGTACTTTGATGAAGTACTTGGTAATCCTTACAAAGTAACCCTTTCTCATATTCCATGTTTATTGAGAATCTACTAAGTACCAGGCATTATTGAGGAAATGACAGTGAAAAAAGAATTTTTTTCCAACAAATTTGAAATCATAGTTTTACATGACATGGGAGTCTTCAGAATGAAGACTCCTGAAAAAATTAAATTTGCCATCCTCCTGGAGCTTACATTCTTATCTGGGGCACAGACAATAAATAAAATGTTACTGTACCACTTTACAAAAAACTTTCACTTTCAAATCTTACAGCCACACTGTCAAGTAGTTTAATGTGCGCATCTGATAGGTAAGGGAATGAACTTGCCAATCTCAGCCAGCTAGAGGTGATGACAGACCCAGGATTTGAATCTAGATCACCTGGTATCTCTGCTTTGGCAATGGCAGGTTAAGTAATTCAGATCAACCCTCCTACCAAAGACAACTTAAAAAGCTGGATGAAATATTTGTTTAATTTTCTTGAAAGCATCAAAGCAATGGTAAGACAGTGAAGAAACATTTGCCAAAATTGAGAAGAGGACAAACCCGGAAGAGATTAGCCCAACCCACAAAGCTTTTATCCTAAGGCATTTGTCAATCTGGAAAAAAAAATAACTTTGAAAATGAGCTGTCCTTTTGATAGCGTCATGGAGGTAGGGGAACAAAATTCAAAGCCCAGGGCCTGGCAAAGTTGGAGATTCAGACAATCTACTTCCCATTTTAAACCAGGTCCTCAGGGTGGAGGAGAAGGGGAGATATACAGCCCTCAGGTTTACAGACAAGTTCAGGTCATCTGGGTAGTCCAGAGTCTCCAGCTTTGAACTTGGATTAAGGTGGTTTCATAGTGATAATGTTCTAATACCTGGCAACAAAAAATGTTTCTGGAAGAAGAGTCCATCATTACTTGTGTGTGTGTGTGTGTGTGTGTGTGTGTGTGGCTTCGTGTGTGTGTGTGTGGCTTCGTGTGTGTGTGTGTGTGTGTGTGTGTGTGTGTGTGTGTGTGTGTGTGCGCGCACAGTGCCTGATATCATCTACAAGAACTGAGGCCCCCAAGAAAACAGGACACTCTGAGCAAGAATGGCAGAAACGGCCAAGAGTGCAGACAGGCTCACAAAGGCTTCAGAAATGAGAATTCTTAGATACGGACTATAAAACAACTCTGTTAACTATATTTAGAAATATAAAAGCCACACTTGAAAATTTTGACAGGGAAGTGGAAACTGTAGAAAATGACATAAAAGATTTTTTTAAAGAGCCAAATAGAAATTGTCAAGCTGAGATATAGAGCCATTGAAGTTAAAAACTCAATGGCTGACTTAACAGCAGATTGTCACAGCTGAAATGAGAATTAGTGAACTGGAAGACAGGTCAGAAAAAACTATTCAGAATTCAGTTTGAAAAGGAAAAAAAAAAAGATTAAAAAAACGTCTAACATACTTTTCATTGGCATCCAGGAAGAGAGGAAAGAGGTATTGGAGCAAAGCCAATATTTGAAGAATAATAGCCAGGAATTCTCCAAAACTGATGACAGACATCAGCTCACAGTGTCAAGAGCCCAGCAAATCCCAAGCAACATGAATTGTTAAAAGTCCACACCTAGATACTACATAGAGAAACTGTAGACAAACAAAACAAGGAGAAGTCTTGAACCTAGACCATCGGAGGCCAAGTCTGGCCTTCTTTCCACCTCACCGAGGCCATCTCCCATCGAGGCTCTCTGTTCTTGCCCCTCCTGACTGGGTGAATGGCAACCAACATCAATCTTTCGTGGCCCTTTGCTACAGAAGCAGGAATGCCAACATTTCTAAATGCTACAACTACTTAGTAATCAGAAGCATGAAATCATGCTGACTATACTGGCAGCACAAGAATGGAGTTTTCAGTCACATAAAAGCAAAAAAATCAGTAAGGGCGAGGTGGAGATGAAGTAAAGACAATGAAAGAGTTCATTTTCTTCTCAATGGCTAGTGACCTGTGTGATCGAATGATCTCAATACACACTAAGTTAAAACAATTCAAGGCTGAGTGGGGTGATGGGCAGAGAGAGGGACGTTTAGGGGTTTTGTTGGGTTTTTTGGCAGCTGGCCAGTACAAGGATGGACCCTGAACCTTGGTGTTATCAGCACCATGGGAACATTTAGTTTTTACACTATTCTTTATGGGCATTCCAAACACTGGCGACTGTATTTCATTCACCATCTATTTCTAGCATTGGAACCAGGGCCTGGATTATACTGGGAGTTAGTACATTAATTTTTTTTCTAAACTTGATATGGCCTTTTTGTTTTTTGGTTGTTTTTTTTTTTTTTTTTTTTTGGTGGAGAGGGGCACGGCTGGCCAGTACAGGGATCCAAACCCTTGACCTTGGTGTTATCAACACTGCATTCTAACCAACTGAGCTAACCAGCCTACCTAGTTTGCATTTTTTCTTTTTTCTTTTTTTTTGGTGACTGGTTGGCCAGTTAGCTCAGTTAGTTAGAGCACAGCCTTGTAACACCAAAGTCAAGGGTTTGGTTCCCCTTACCCACCAGCAGCCAAAAAAAAGAAAAGAAAAGAAAAGAAAAGATACTACATTAATTTTTGAGTGAGTGAATTAGAAGACAGCAATTCTACTAAGCACACATCAGGAATAATGGCTGCCAGGAAGGTTTCAGAGAGACAGACAGTCTAACTCCCTGGGGAAAAGAAAAACTCTTCGTCTCTTTTTTTAAAACTTATCCATCATTACCCATTATCTGCTACAGTTTCTAAAACTATGAAGATTTCTTTTAATTTCAGAGTGGAAATGGACTTACAGGAAACTACTGCTCATTGAGTTCCTTCAAGAAGACTTGTACTTGGTACTAAGCACCAGCACTGTAGGGTGTGGAAAATATGGTCATGACTTTGAAACAGTCACATCATTGTGGCAGATCTCCCCACTCTACACCAACAAATAGTTCCTCATGGTCCCTGGCTGCTGTCGCCAGCTAACTACAGGAATGTGCCATCAGTGGAATGCCACCATTGCGCTCAGAGAGTGGGAGAGACACAGCTGAGAGGGCACGAGGCTGAAGTTAGGATGTGAGGTTCCAGGTGAGGTGGTCCAGGCTCAATCCCACCACCTGTCACTTACTACCCTGGGGCCCAGTACCTCAGTTGTCAGGTAAATGGGTTAGAATAAACCAGGGGAGGATGAAAGAGTAGGGATGGGGGACCCCTGCCGGTAGAAGCCCACGCACAAGGGCACGGTTCCTTTGGTCCCTGGTAGGGTGGAACCTTCTGTGGTCCCCCCCAGACCCTCTGTACTTCCCCTTCCCATTCCTCTTTCTGCCTCTGTTGGAAGCAGAAGTGGCGTTTACACGACAGGTCCCCCTGGCTGTGGCCCCATGCTTGACGCATTCCATCACCACAACAGATCTTGGTAGTGACTTAAAAACCAAGCAGCAGCCCCCAAAACCACTCTGTAGCAAAGCAGCTCCCACAAAAGGCTAATTAGCGATCAAAATGCAGCCGTTCAACACAACTCTACGGCCAATCTAAGCCAACAGCAGAAGGGTGCCCACAGGCTGTCACTGCAATCCCTGGCCCCCAGTGGCCTCGTCTCTCTCCCCTACAGCCTCTAATTTCCAGCCTGTGGCCCCATCTGAGTCCCTGTCACCCCGGGAGCTTTAGAAGAGCACTCATCCTCTGTACATGAAATTGCACCCAGAAGTAATTAGTTGGATGCGGGGGGCCCCTTACAGTTTATAGAGCGTGTTCACATTGTAGAAAGCCTGTAGTTGTGAAATGTTGGGTTGTATGGCTTCAGGAGGATTGGGGGGTAAGAGAGAAGTGAATTGCTCTCCATCTAAGCGGTTACATAAATCTTCCCTGAGCTCTGCTACAGCCCTACGGAGGAGCACAAAACAGATACCTACCCACCTACGAGACTAGTTAGTGCCCAGGAAGAATAACAGCCGCCCAACACTGTCTTCAGAGGTTCGCGTGACTTCGCTGCTACATCACTGTCAGTGGGCCACGTGCTTGGGTTGGCTTTGCCAATCATGGGGATGAATTTACACCAATTTGTCTTTACACCCTCGGTCAGTTCTCTGTCCTGGTGACCAGTGGCAGACATTTAGAGAATGTCTGGCTGTTGGCTGCAACCATGGGAAAGATTAAAATTCACTGGTGTAGACCAATTTGAGTCTCTTAATGGGCAGAGGACAAGGAGGGCAGGTGGACCTGCCGTGGAGCCATCCCCTCGCCTTTGGCAATTCTGTAATTCCTCCAACCCAAATAACCGGAAATCACAGGCTGGCAGTCTGCGGGCTCAGTCCATCCTACAGGTACGACTTGTTTGGCCAGAGAAGCTTTTTCTTTTAAGTTGCCAACATCTAAGATGTAGGAGATTTCATACAAAAATCTGGATTCCTGTTGCTCTGGAAAACTCCAAAGCTCTAGCAACTCCTCTGCATTAGCTGTTGTCACTTGGAGCTGAACAGTCCTCCTGTTTCAGCAGGGACACGCCGGGCACTGGAGTTCTACCAGGGACAGAGCCAGATTTTATGGGTCTGAAACTTATATAATTTGGAGTGACTTCTCTAAGAAACATAAATTGAAATTATAAATACAAAATTGCTAGAGCTGAGTAAGTGAGGGTGCTGGAAGCTTCCATGGTAAATCCCCCTCTGGGCCCACCCACAGCTGTTGTTTCACACCCAGCCCAATTCCTGCATTTGCTACCTACCTGGCCACGTAGGTGTCTGAGTCTATGGACCTCTTGCCTATCCCTTGTGGCCACCAGCCCCTGGTCCCCAGCCCTGATTTCCAGGATAAATGCAGCTGGGCCCTGGCCCCGTAAGGAAGGCCCCACCCTCTCATAAAGTCTAGTAACTAAAACAAGATGATTCATTTGTTTTAAAAGATAGTAAAAAGAAGTGTTTATGCTTTACAAAGCCATCTCCTTTGCTAGGTTAAAAGCATAGAAGAGTCCAAGCATCTGCCTAAAATTAATACACCAATTGATCCTTTCTGGCATGGAGATGTAGGAAAAGCGACAAAAAGGAGGAGAGAGGATAGTAGATGTGTGCCAGGTCTACAGCCTAATTTCCCTTCCGTCAGGGACGCTCATTCAGTTCCCTGGGTCGGTTCCATCAGCCTCTACATGGCTTTGTTTTGAGTCGGGGGCAGCAGGGTGTAAGGGAAACGTGCAAAAAAATGTTTTCCAAATCTACAGAGGACCATATTACCACAATCAGATTAGAAATAAGATCATCAGCAATATTTATTGAGCACCTACTGTGTACTAACACTCCCTCCTGTGTGCTAAGTATTGTACTGGCCACCATGAGGTGGCTGCCCCGTTGGGTGCTTGCAATCCACTTGCAGAAACAGACACTCACAGAGAAAGTTAGGTGACAGAGAACCACGATGAAGGCTTGTGGGAATTCAGAGGCCCAACTAGGAAGATATTCCCAGAGTAGTGAGGACTTGATCTGAGCCCCTGGGGACCTGGATGGGCAGGGAGAAGGACTGAGGATATTCCAGACTGGAGAACATCACGTGCAAGGGGGCAGACGGAGACTTTGGAGAAGTGTTAGGGTGGGAAATAACAGGAAAGTAAGTAGGGAGCCCATCTCGAAAGAGCTTGGGTTCTAGACAAAGGGCTTTCGATTGTCTAAATTTGGTTTTGGACTGATGGATAATGGGCTTGGGATTCAGTGATAGGGAACAATAAATATAATAAAATTGCATGTGGGCAGTGCTTTTCAGTTTACTGAAGATAAACGTTGCTATTTATTCCCATTTGATACTTATGCTCTGCATTATGCAATACAGGTTTATTGTAGAAAATCTGGAAGACAACAAAACCTAAAAGCTCACCTGTAATCCTGTCAACCAGAGAAAACTACAGTTGACATTTTGGCATATTTTCTTCCTGTTTTATTTCTAAATATATTTCTTTTTCAAAAATGGAACAAGTGTATCTATTTTCACGTAACACCCTATCATGAGACTTTCCCTGTGACACGGGATCTTCCTTGAAAATAGGATGTTTACTAACTGCATAATATTCCATTTTTTTCTCCTTTTTGTCTCGGTGGTTGGCAAGTACAAGGATAGAACCCTGGACCTTGGTGTTACCAGTACCATACTCTAACCAACTGAGATAACTGGCCAGCCCCCAATATTCCATCTTCTTGATGTACCATAATGTTATTAATGATTGCTCTCTGTTGAACGTTTAAGTTGCCTCCAATTTTTCATTAAATAATGCTGCAATAAAATCCCAGTATATAAATATTGGTCTAGTGTATCTAATATCTCTCTAGTTATTTTGTGATATGAAATTACTAGAGCAAAGGGCATAAATATTTTTAGGACTTGTGATATATATTGACAAATTGTTTTCAAAAAAAGGTTTTATCAATTTACACATTCATTGGGTGTACATGAAAGGGCTTGTTTTCCTGCAGATGCGCCCTACAGTTTTTTAAAAATCTTTGTTAATTTGAGAAGTAAAACACGATTCACAGAATCACATTTAAATAGACATTCTTGTTACTCATGAGTTTGAGTTTTTAAAACATATTTGTCATTAATGTGTATTTCTATGAGTTATACGTATTTTGCTCATTTTTCTCTTGGTGCAAAGCATCTATTATTTTATACTTTAAAAGCTCTTAATACATTTGATTGGCATTTGTTGTTTTAATTTTGCTTATGATGTTTTGACCAAATAAATGTTTGACATTTTATATATTCAATCTATTAGTCTTTCCCTCTCTAATTTCTTCTACTCGTTTTTTTTTTCATTATTATTATTACAATGTCCTCTTCTACTCTGAGATCACTTATATTTTCTTTTGGATTTTTTTATGGTTTCATTTTTACATTTTACTCTTAACCCATCTTGAATTTATTTTGACATGTTTTTATCTCTGGCGGTGAAAGTAAACATCTTCTCTCAGATAGTCGGTTCTCCCACCATTGTGTATTGAATAATTGATCTTTTTGGCAATGGTTTGTAAAGCTCCTTTGTCATAAACTCTTAGTATATGTTCTGGGATCTGCTTCATAGCTTCTCTTCTCTCTTTCATGCATGTGCTTTTATAAATAATTCCACATGAAAATAAAGATCATCTATTTTGCTCATTTCTTTTCTCCCAGTTATTTATTACTCATTTCAAAGACAAACGTTCTGAGAAACAGATGTCTGGACTAAACCTAAGAAAGGATCTTGCAATTCTGTGCCTCTTCTTTGGTGGAAAAAGTATAACAATTAAAAAAAACAAAATTAAAACCGTGGCCTTATTTTTAAAACGGAACGCTTACTGAATTGGAAAAATCCAAAGAAAACAGTAGAGAATCTGAACACAAGCTTGCTTCATTTATTTTTTTAAATGAGAATGGGTGTGTTAACCTCAAGGAAACCTGAATCTGTCAAAGAAGCCAAAGTTATGATCGTGTGAGCATTACTTTCCTAAACAGAAACCCTTTGGAATAAGCGAGAATCCACAGAAGTGAAAATGAATTTCCTCATTCTATTCTTTAGGAGTGACACATGAATCATTCACTCTACATTGAACTTTATCTGCTGGGGCTCACACTCACAGAAAGAGGGGCTAAAGTGGTCAGCACCTACTACCTACGCAGCACCCTCAGTTTGGGATGAACTGTCCAGGACTGAGGGAAGAATGCTACATCCAAGTATAACATTTTGCGAATCAACTTGACTTGCATCCTTTGCCATCCTCACAAGCGACATCACAGCTGAGTCTGACCCACCTAATTTATCAGAACATATCAATGAGGACTGGGTCCGTGATTCTGCCCACTCTCTAAGAGTCTTCCTTGCTCTTTTCAGAGCAAGGAACCAGCCGGAAAATTGTATGAATCTGGGGACAGCTCGACTTTTCTAGAAATGGCCATGAGGAAAAAGGGAGTTTTTTCTCTGGCTGGTTGCTCATTTGGTTAGAGAGTGGTGCTGATAACACCAAGGTCAAGGGTTCAGATCCCCATACCGAAGAGCAGCCAAAAAATAAAAAAATAAAAATAAAAAAGATCATTTAAAAAAAGGGAGCCTTGAGCAGAGGGGACCAATCCCTTTTATTGTGATTCGTTGGGTGTTTGTTCATTCGCAGTGAGACCCTCACTACTCTCTATACACTGTAGCCATGTGCCCCCATCCATTGCACGCCATGTACTGGCCATTACTGAAGTATTGTGGGTCCAATAATGAGAAACTTCAGAGCCAAGTCAAACCTCACTAAATCAGAAGGAAGACTGAGAAATTCTGGGAAATTCTTATTCCAAGAATTTTTCAAAAGAGGATGACAACCTTGACTTACAGAATGCTTCCTGATAGAGTCCTCTGTGAGAGCCACATTAATAGACTGGAAATAAGATACGTGCTTAATGTCTACTGTTGTCTGGAATGAAATGCCAGTGTCCAAGACACTGAAAACTCACCCAAAACATTTTATCTTAAACAGTCCCCACATCCTTGTTTCTCTTATTCCTTTGAATTCCAGCTGGAAAGAAATTTTACTAAGTAAACACAGGAAGGCTTCAACTCCATTACTGCCTGGTTGCTGTGAATTCCAAATTACAGGCACCTGAACTTAATGAACTACATTGCAGATTGAAATTTACTATTTTGTAATTTACCATAAAACCTGCACACATAATCAACCCCTGGGTACCCACCTCTACCGTCACTATTATGTTGGTTCTATGAAGCTAATTGTTAACCTCAGTCTGATTTCTTCCTTGATTTCCAGGTTCCCAAGCTGGTCTTTTAGCTCTCCTCCTGGCCTCCATACCCTGAGCTTCTGTAAACTCACAATGTGCAAATTAATGTCAATATTAGCCTAAATAAAGCAAGTCAGTCCCATAAATAATGGACTCCGGAAGCAAACAGGAATTTTCAAAAGTCGCCTGTTGTTTGGATTAGCCCCACTAGCACTCCTTTTATCCCTGCCACCAGCAGCTGTGGGCAGGAGAGCCTGGTGGTTAGGGAACCAGGCTTTGGCACTACACAGAACCATGTTTCCATCCCAACCTTGCCTATAGCGTAGGTCCCCAGAGCTGTGAAATTGTGAGTACGTGTGTGAAGAGCTGGGCATGCTGCCCAGGACATGGAACAAACTCACAAAATGATAGCATTTATCAGCAGCAGCAACAAAGACTTCCTTGTACGGAGGGCATGGAACTCCCCCTTCTATTAATATGGGACAGAAAAGATGGAATCGCTCTTGCATCTCGCTGCTGCTGACGTGTGAAGGGAGTGCGGAAGACGCCTTCATGCAAGTGACAAGTAATAGTGAAAATATTTGATAACCCAAAGATCCATTCCATAAATTAGATGTCCCACATGGGAGCCGGTGCTTGAAACAGCACGGCTATCTCTGGAGAGTTATGTGTAGGAAGCCACTGGAAACTAGGCCAATCCAGGTGGATTGTCCAAAAGCACAAAGGAATTGCTGGAAGCCTGCCAGGCCCACTGGCTTGGAAGAATGAGCCCTGGATGGGTGGAAAGTGAGCGTCGGAGCTGCAGCTCTGTGGTGGTGGGGGGGTAACCACCTTATGACACAGCTCAGCCCAGACAGATGTGCGTGAGCCCCACCCCCACCCCACATGCCAACAGCCCTGCCTTGACAAAAGAAATTGTCCCAAAAGTTTATGAAGATGTTGCCTTCAGGAACTCAAAATACATATTCCTCAAAAGGTGTTACAAAGAGTTGTTAGGTTTTTCTAATCATGCCCTCAAAGGCTCCACAATTAAGGGTATAGCTGAAGGAGGGTCCTGAGCCTTGGCCCTGAGGCTGGTGGCCTCCTTTCTCAGTTGTACCCACAGGTACAAACATAAAATAGCAAAATAAAGCTACCCTGTGCCTCAGTTTCCTCATCTGTAAATTGGACCTAATAATGCTTCAGTCTTGTGTAGTTGCAAAGATTAAGTGACTTCATGCATATAAAGCATTTAGATAGTGCCTGGCACATAGTAGGTGCTCAATGAATTAGTTGTCATTATCTTTGTCATGAAGGCTATGATGTCATAGAGTAGGAGCCTCAGGATGGCTGAGGTGGGGGATTTAGGCCTCCAAGGAGAGTCGAGAATTATACCAGGGCTCAGTGGTGAATGGGAAGCCCTTTGGCCTCCCAAGGCAGCATTTATTGAGCACCTACTATGTTTCAGGCATGGCGCATCACCTCCTACTCCTCCTTCCAGCAAAGCTTTAGGGGAGTTATTCCTATGATCGCTGTCACCTGCTCATGAGGACAACTGGGGCCCAGAAAGGCAAAGAAATGTATTTCACACCACTGGTCTTCCTCTCTTTTTCTACCAGAACATCCCTTCAATTGCTTCCCTTGGGTGCTGTGCCCAGAAAACGAGTTACCTTTGCAAGCAGGATGCTTGTCTGTAACTGCCATGGTAAGAACAGAACCAACTACCTTCACACAGCACAAGAGATAAAGGCTGAAAATGTGGCCTCCAGAGATTATTCTTCTCTCATTCTAACTCCCCAAGAAACCCGGTTCCCTAGAACATTCAGGCAACATCTCCTAGGAGGGGCCTAGTTTGTCCTCTTCTTTACTAGAACATTCTCTGAAGATGGCCATTCTATCTCATTAGTTCCTGAATTCATTTGCAGTATCCAAAGCAGAGGAACCTCTGCACAGGGCACAGTGAGCTAATCTGTGGGTATAGGAGGGGACTTGGCACTGGCACTTCTAGTGTTCATGAAAACTGATTCTACTTATGAAGAGTAGGAGGTTTTCAGGGGGAAAGTCATCAATTATGGCATGTTAAAATGCAAGAGCCTGGCCAGTTAGCTCAGTTGGTTAAAGCACAGTGTTGGTACCACCAACGTCAAGGGTTCAGATCCCCGTACAGGCCACCACCAAAACAAACAAAAAAAAGAGGCAAGGAAAAAACCTGGCAAATGCTGAACCACTGAGTGGAGAGATAGGAGGAAAGGGGTGTCAGGGGCAGGGGTCACCACGAATTTTAGGTGGCCAGAGCTGGACAGTTCAGTGAAGAAGAGTTGAATGGAGTTGTGGTGGAGAGATGGCAAGACTATCAGAGTGTGGAGGAAAAGCTCCATCTTCCAGAACAAGTTGAAAGACCAACTCTGGCCTTTCCCTAGGAGGTTTAGTGCTAGCAAGAAAGCATTATTCTAGCTGATGAAAGAAGAGAAAGAGCTGTGGGTGCAGCAGCAGTAGATCTGTTGAGGACTAAATGCATCAATAGCTGATTGGAGACCAAGAAGTCAAGAAAATAGAAATCCTATTAAATAGAAACATCTGGTTTACCTAAGTGAGCAAATATTTACTGACCATCTTGCAGCACTTGGACTGTTAGGAAGAATTTACTGGCTGCAAACATTGTGATTCACTGAGACATCTTCACCCTGGGACAGAAGTAGAACCTAGTTCAGTGGATGGAATGACTCATCTGAGATGGTTCAAGTTCTGCTTAGAGAGAGAGAGCTGGCCCTCTCCAGCCAAAGTTTCCCCAAAGTTCAAGACTCTGTTTTGGGGTCCGAAGTCACAAAACTGCAGATTCTAAGGGGTTACAAATTTTGACAAATGAATACATTGTTTTGCTCTTAATGGATATATTATTGCTCTTCTCAAGGTTTCATGTGCCTTTTCATAGTTTCCAGTTTTGTTCATCACCATGGTTGCAAAGAAAACATCTTTAAATCCTTGAGAATCAAATTAAAGTAAAAGTCAGGAAACTTTTTCCTACTTAACATTATAAGAACATTCATCAGGGGAGTACCCTGGCACTCACTCAGAACTCCCCTTCACGGACCCCAGAATTTTCTCGGGGCAGATTACCATATGTTGGACAATGAAATCTCTACCTCTTTCACCATATTTTTTTCAGAAAATGAGAAATTCTCATTCTTAGATGCACTTTACAGCAACTGAAATTGGTTTTGCAGTCATAAGTGCAGCAAATTTCTTTATACAATACTAACAAAAGCACCTTTTTTTTTTCCAGTAAAAAAGGCAGACCAAATATGGGCCCAGTTCACTTAGAATTGTTTCTATTGGCAAAATACTCTATGTTAATAGTAATATAATTAATGGAGAAAAACATCTTATTAAAGAAATTTTGTATTTAAGTATTTGACATCTCAAGCTTACTTTATCAAATCACTTTATAGCACCATCAGCTGGTATTTGGGTAAAGAAAGGGGAAAAAAGTGTATAAGCCTAAATTCTGTATATGGGACCCAAATTACTCCAATGAGTACATGCCTTAATTAAATCTTCCTTGGATTAGTCTTAATAATAAAACAAACAGAAAGCTTATTTGGCTTAAAATTATAATTGATTTGATCCTTAAAGCAGTTGGCCCAAATGGATCCACTGGGCATTTTGTTTGGTGGTTGTCATTCATCCATTTATCTACTCTGCATGGACTAAGCACCTACTATGTGCTAGGCACCACTAAGTCATCCTGAGGCTTGTTTCGATAACCTTCTTTGTAGTCGGGGAGGAGGGTGGGTAACAGTAAGAGTGCATAGATCCCTGCTGAGCAGCTCCTCTCCTGCCCACCTTAGAGTCAACCATGGGTCTGAAAGACACCCAAGTGCCTAAGATGAAACTGAAGGGAGACCACTTCCTCTCGTATCAGCTTTCCCCAGCCTTCTTTGACAGAACCTCTTAATACTGCAAGGAACTGGTCTTATTTCTACCTTGACAAAGCTCCGAGTGTCCTCCTGGTGTTTCCAACCCATGAAATTCTCTTTGAAGGCCACACACCACTTCAGTGGAGTCTGATACAGACCAAGTTTAAGATTCTGCAAATGGGGGCCTTTCAAAGAGGAAATTTGTGCTGCTCCTTTGGGAGTGCAGATAGATCTTCATGGAGGTGTTCGTGGAGATGGTGGGCTGCCCTGGTGCCCACAGCGGTGTGGTCCTCTTAGTCATTAAGTCTATTAGCACAGGAACGTTCTAGAGCACATTGTATTTACGAGCACCCCTCCTCTAAAAGTAAATTGACTACTCACCATTCTTCAGGGGCAGTAGAAGACACGCCCTACTTGGAGACTTTGGAGCTAAATTCCAGCGCCTCTCTTAGGAGGCCTCTCTTATACTTTCTCCCATTGGAGCTTTCCTTTAAAGCTCTAAGGTGCATATTACCAATCACTTGCAGCTAATATTATTGAGCACCTACAGGACATGTGCAGGACGTATGGTAGGAGGTTGACAGATACTGAGCCCTCTATCAGGGATGAGGAGACTGATGGGAAAATAATCAAGTGAAATTCTGATAGGCTCTGTAATATGAGTACACGCCAAGTGCAAGGGAGTAAGTTATCACCTTCCAAAAGGGTTTTCAAAGATACGTGAGAACTCAGCTGGGGGTTGGGGTTGCAACACTCTAGGAATGGGGAACATCAAGAGCCAAGAGCAAAGATGAGCAAGAGTGTAGTATCGGGGGGACCTCAAGCACCCACTGTAAACATGTGTAATGTGCTCGGGGACATGGTGAGAGATGAAGGTAAAAGAGAACAAGGTGGTGACGGACTGGATAGCCCTTCTGTACGTCATGCTAAGGATTATTACACATCTATGGCAAAAGGGGAAATGGGTACATGTCACCTAATGACAGGTTACTCACAAGAGCAGGACTTGGGAAGGAAAGCTATTTTTTCTCCTTCCTATCAGGTCAAGAATGAGGAAAAGGCGAATGGCCCATAGGCAGAAGAGATCGAAGGTCTTTGGTGACGGGTGGTGCAGCTTTCCCTTGTCCCTGCAGCCAGCTCCTTGCCCAGCAGGCTGAGAGTAAAACTACCTTTGGGAGGTTCTTATCCACACAGCCCAGATCCATCACCAGAACGGCCTGGAAACCCAGCCACTCTTGCCATGGACCCCGGGTAGCTAAGTGAGTTCACAGTCAGTGCTCATCCCCATCATCCACATGCCAGGCCATCCACCCTGGGACCTGGGGGTCCTCTCAATAGAGAGCTGGCACCATGCACTGTGTGACCTTGAAGGCTGGGACCCAAGAGGACCACTCTATCTGTGCTAGGCCCTCACTCAGGGAAAATGAACACTCAGAATTACACAGGTTACCCTCACAGTCCTTAAGATCTCAACCACGGGCTGGAAGCAGCACCAGCCAGCGGAACCACGTGGCTCCATGCGGCCCCCTCATAATGCTGCCTCGGACCCAGGTGGTGGGGGGAGCTCCAGGCCCCACCCCTGCACCCTGAACCGGCACCATGCAGGTGAGCCTGCCAGCAGTGGCTGGCAGCAACACCAGCCAGCAGAACCGTGAGGCTGGATGCAGCCCCTCACCCCACCTCAGACCCCGGGGGGAGCACTAGCCTACGGATCTGACCCACCAAAGAGTTTGGCCCAGCAGAACTCCACGGTGCCAGGGTCTCATTCTACAACCACAGAGTCTCGAACAGGAACCAAAGTGGTTTAACATAACCACCACCACACCTACTGTCAAGCAAAGACAATACACCACCCACAGGGCCACTCCATAGCCAACCTCAATGTAATAGAAGAAGCAAACCCCCTACCAAATGACCAAGCATCAGCAAAAAAATACTAGAAGTACAAACAATCAAGAAGAAATGACACCACTGAAAGGATACAGTAATGCCCCAAAGTTAGACTCTACGGAACAGGGAATCCTTGAAATGTCTGAAAAAGAATTTCAAGCAATGATCTTAAGAAAACTTGAAGAAATAAAGGAAGACTCAATTAGAGAACAAAATGAAACAAGAAAAAACATCCAGAATATGAGGGAGGAAATCTACAAAGAGATTAATACCATAAAAAAGAGTGTGTAGCAGAACTTCTAGAAATGAAAGACTCACTCAGTGAAATAGAAAACACAACTGAGGGCCGGCCCCATGGCTCACTCAGGGAAGTGCAGTGCTGTTAGTGCTGAGGCCACGGGTTTGGATCCTATATAGGGATGGCCGGTGCGCTCACTGGCTGAGCATGGTGCAGACGACACTGAGGGCTGCAATCCCCTTACCGGTCCAAAAAAAAAACACAACTGAGACCTTGAGCAGCAGGGTAGAGCAAGCAAAAGAAAGAATTTCAGAGCTTGAAGATGGTCTTTTTGAAATAACTCAGGCAGACAAAATAAAAGGAAAATGGAATTAAAAATAATCAGGAAAACCTAAGAAAGATAGCAGACAACCTCAAGTGCTCTAACATCCAAATTGTGGGTATTCTTGAAGGGCAGGAGAAAGGAAAAGGTATCAAAAACCTACTCAAGGAAATATAACAGAAAACTTCCCTGGTGTAGGGCAAGATACAGACCTTCAGATCCAGAAAGCTCAAAGGTCCCAAAACAGATTCAACCCAAAAAGATCCTCCCTAAGACATATTATAGTTAAATTTGCAAAGCTCAAAGACAAAGAGAGAGTTCTACAAGCAGCAAGAGAAAAGCATCAGGTCACTTATAGGGGAACCCCCCATCAAACTAACAGCAGACTTCTCAACCGAAACCCTACAGGCCAGAAGAAAGTGGAACGATATATTCAAAATACTAAAAAACTCCCAGCCAAGAATTCTTTACCCAGCAAGGCTCTCCTTCAGAAATGAGGGAGAAATAGTGTATATCCCAGACAAACAAAAGTTGTAGGAGTTCACCACCCCACGACCAGCCCTGCCAGAAATTCTCAAGGGGGTCAGTCATCTGGATTCTGAATAATGGTGACCATCATCAGGAATACACAAGAAAGAGCAAAATCCACTGTTAGAACAAAAATGCCAGCAAGAAAGAGAAAGAAGCTAAATCATTCTGCCTTAAATTCCCAACTCACGTTGAAGAAGAGAAATAAAAGGGGAAATAATGATCAAAAGATATTTCAACAATCTGAACAAGTAGCAACTAAATGACAGGAATTAAACAACACTTCTCAATAACTGCCCTAAATGTGAATGGACTAAACTCCCCATTCAAAAGACACAGACTAACTGACTAGATTAAAAAGGTAGACCCAAGTATATGCTGTCCTCAAGAGACCCACCTCACCTATAAAGACACACATAGACTAAAAGTGAAGGGGTGGAAAAAGATATACCATGCAAATGGAAACCAAAAATGAGCAGGAGTAGCTATTCTTATATCAGACAAAATAGACTTTAAACCAAAAAACTTTTAAAAAGACAAAGAAGGCCTTTATATAATGATAAAGAGAACTATCCAGCAAAAAGACATAACAATCATAAACATGTATGCACCCAATACCAGAGCACCCAGATATATTAAGCAAACACTCTTAGACCTAAAGAAGGAGATAGAACCTAATACATTAATAGTGGGTGATCTGAACCCCCCTCTCTCAGTATAGGACAGGACTTCCAGGCAACAAGTCAACAAAGAGACACAGGATTTAATCTAGACCCTAGACCAACTGGACTTGGCAGATACATACAGAACATTTCACCCAGCAGCTAAAGAATACACTCTCTTCTCATCAGTTCACAGTACATTCTCTGGAATAGACCAAATATGAGGTCACAAATCTAGTCTCAGCAAATTTTAAAAAATTGAAATCATTCCAACAATCTTTTCAGACCACAACGGACTAAAACTGGAGATTAACTATAAGCAAAATGCTGGAAGCTGTACAAATACATGGAAAATGAATAATAGGCTCCTGAATGACCTATGGGTCCAGGAAGAAATTAAACAGGAAATCAAAAAATTTCTAGAAACTAATGAAAACAAAGATACATCATACCAAAACCTGTGGGATACTGCAAAAGCAGTACTAAGAGGCAAATTTATTGCAGTGAATGCTTATATCAAAAAAAAAATGGAAAGACTTCAAATAAACAACCTAACACTATGTCTCAAAGAACTTGAAAAACAACAGCAATCCAAACCTAAAGGCAGTAGATGGAAAGAAATAATTAAGATCAGAGCAGAACTAAATGAAATAGAGACCCAAAAAAACAATGGAAAAGATCAACAAAACTAAAACTTGGTTTTTTGAGAAGATAAACAAAATAGACACACTATTAGCTAGATTAACAAAAAAAAAAGGAGAGAAAAGACCCAAATAACAAAAATCAGAAACGAAAAGGGAGACATTACAACTGATACCACAGAAATACAAAGAATCATTAGAGACTATTATAAACAAATGTATAACAACAAATTTGAGAATCTGGAAGATATGGATAAGTTTCTAGACACATATAAATTACCAAGACTGAACCAAGAAGAGATAGAAAACCTGAACAGAGCAATAACAAGCAAGGACATTGAAGCAGTTATTAGCAATCTTCCAACAACAAAAAGTCAGGGTCCAGATGGCTTTACAGCTGAATTCTATCAAACTTTTAAAGAGGAGTTAATACCAATTCTCATGAAACTATTCCAAACAATTGAAACAGACGCTAATCTCCCAAACTCATTCCATGAGGCCAATATAACTCTGATACCAAACCAGATAAAGACACAACAAAAAAAGAAAATTATAGGCCAATATCCCTGATGAACCTAGATGCTAAAATCCTCAACAAAATACTAGCAATTAGAATACACCAACATATTATAAAAATTAAACACTATGATCAAGTGGGATTCATCCCAGGGATGCAAAGATGGTTCAGCACACAAAAGTCAATAAATGTGATACATCACATCAACAAGCTCAAGGACAAAGACCATACGATTATCTCAATAGATGCTGAAAAAGCATTTGACAAAATTCAACATTCCTTCATGATAAAGACTCTCAACAAATTAGGTATAGAAGGAAAATATCTTAACACAATAAAAGCCATTTATGACAAGCCCACTGCCAGTATTATTCCGAATGGGGAAAAATTGAAGGCCTTCCCCTTAAGGACAGGAACAAGACAACGATGTCCACTCTCACCACTTCTATTCAACAAAGTACTGGAAGTACTAGCTAGAGCAATCAGGCAACAGAAAGAAATAAAGGGAATCTAGATTGGAAAAGATGAAGTCAAACTTTCCCTATTTGCAGATGACATGATACTATATATAGAAAAACCTAAGGACTCTATCAAAAAACTCCTAGAACTGGTTAATAACTTCAGTAATATTGCAGGATACAAAATAAATGCCCCCAAATCAGTAGCATTTATATACTCAAATAATGAATTAACAGAAGGAGAAATAAAGTAAGCTCATTTACAATTGTCAAAAAAAATATACGAAACCTAGGGATCAATTTAACCAAGGAGGTGAAAGACCTCTACAATGAGAATTACAAACCACTTCTGAAAGAAATTAAAGAAGACACAAAAAGATGGAAAGATATTCCATGCTCTTGGATTGGAAGAATTAACATTGTGAAAATGTCTATACTACCCAAAGCGATCTACAGATTCAATGCAATCCCCATCAAAATACCAATGACATTCTTCACAGAAATGGTAAAAACAATCTTACCTTTCATATGGAAAAACGAAAGACCCTGAATAGCCAAACGATCCTGAGCAAAAAAAAAAAGCTGAAGGCATAACTCTGCCTGACTTCAAATTATACTACAAAGCTGTTGCAACCAAAACAGCATGGTACTGGTATAAAAATAGACATTCAGACCAGTGGAGTAGAATAGAGAGCCCAGAAATCACTCCTCAGGCTTATCAGCCATCTGATATTAGGCAAAGGCAACAAAAATCTACATTGGGGAAAAGATTGCCTCTTCAACAAGTGGTGCTGGGAAAACTGGATATCGATATGCAGAAGAATGAAACTAGATGTGCATCTCTCATCATACACTAAAATCAACTCAAAATGGATTAAAGACCTAGATATGAGACCTGAAACTGTAAAATTACTAAGGGAAAATATAGGTGAAACACTTCAGCAGTTAGGTCAGGGCACAGGCTTTATGAACATGAGCCCAAAATCACAAGCAGCAAAAGAAAAAATAAACAAATCGGACTATATCAAACTGAAAAATTTCTGCACAGCAAAAGAAACAATCAACAGGGTGAAAAGATAACCTACAGAGTGGGAGAAAATTTTTGCTAACTATGCATTCCAACAAGTGACTAATATCCAGAATATACATAGAACTCAAGCAATTATACAGTAAAAAAAAAAAAAAATGACCCAATTAAAAAAAGGGCAAAGGAGCTGAATAGATATTTTTCAAAGGAAGGCATACAAATAGCCAACACATACATGAAAAAATGCCCAACATCACTAGTCATCAGGGAAATGCAGATTAAAACCACATTGAGATACCACCTTACTCCAGTTAGACTGGCTATAATCAAAAAGACGGTGAATAACAAATGCTGGCGAGGGTGTGGAGAGAAGGGAACACTACTGCACTGTTGGTGGGACTGTAAATTAGTACAACCACTTTGGAAAACAATTTGGAGGCTTCTCAGACAACTACAAATAGATCTTCCATATGATCCAGCAATCCCACTTCTGGGTATATACCCAGAGGAATGGAAATCAGCATGTCGAAGGGACACCTGCACTCCCATGTTCATTGCAGCTCTGTTTACAATAGCCAAGATATGGAACCAACCTAAATGTCCATTAATAGATGAGTGGATAAGGAAAGTGTGATATATATACATTATGGAATACTACTCTGCCATAAAAAAGAATGAAATGCTCCCATTTGCAACAACATGGATGAACCTGGAGAAACTTATGTTGAGTGAAACAAGCAAAGCACAGAGGGATAATACTGCATGTGCTCACTCATATGTGGGAGCTAAGAGAGAAAGGAAGGCAGGAAAGAAAGACCACAGCAGTGCGGTGATCCAACAGAGGGAGGGAACACTCCCGGGGCTACAAATTGGAGTTGAGGGAAGAGGAGGAAGGGGAGGAAGGTTGGGGGATAATTGGGAGGGGACAAAGGCTACAAAAGTAATTTCTGGTAATGGGTATGTCCCCAGGATGAATCTGGCCCTCACATCATGGGCAAGAGGGGGGACAATCAGCTTTGTATCTCATGAATATTTGTAATAAATAAATAATTTTTTAAAAAAACCTATGCTATCTACCCTAAGTGAATCATTGTGCAGTATATGCATGTAAAATAAATAAATAATTAATTAATTAAAAAAATTTAAAAAAGATCTCGCATTCACATCATGTTGTGTTTAGTAGCCCACAAGTCCTGGTAAGATCCCTGAGAACTGTCCAGCATAATGGATTAGTGAGGTCCAACAAGACATCAGAAATCAACTAGGGCTTCATATGTAGGTCTCTTCCATGAGCAAAATCCTTCTGGTTTTACCAATCCAGCCCCATAGCATTTGTAACCAGCCTGGCACCTCCTGTCCAGGGTAGCTGAGAACACGGTGTTTAAATCCTGGCTTCATCACTGTTTCTGTAACTTTAGACAAAGGGCTAACTGTGAGTTCTTCCTTTCTGGAATTCACACGAAGATGCTGGGACCAAACTCAAGTGTTTTCTGGCAGGACCACATGAGATGATTTAGATAGAAGGGCTTGTAAAATGTCAAATGTGATATGAAATGTTGATTATTATTATTAGATATAGATATAGATATAGATATAGATATAGATATAGATATAGATATAGATATAGAATATTGATTATTATTGTCTATGGCCCAGATCTCATTAGACACCCGGAGTTTGCAGTTTTGAATAGAAGGAAGGATCCACTCTCATGCTCACTGATGGAGTCGAGAAACATTCTAGAAAAGCTCTTTTTGTTTCCAGTGAATGGTCCCAATCTCATATCGAATGGCACTGCCACAGGCTCTGTTGGCAGGACGTCTGAGTCCAAAGCACACTTCAGCATAAACAAATGCCTGGCTCTGAGTCAACACATTAATCAATGAATTAATTCTCCCCTCATCCATTAACCTTGGGCCTGAAGCAGTGACTTAGCACTGGAGGAATCGAGAACTCTTAAGTTATCTGAGATGCCTTGATGACTGTAGCAAAATAGGCAGGGAGCCCTGAGTCTCCTGAATAAGGAGTGGCTAAAATAATCCATGGCCTCACTGGTATCTGGCCATCTCAGTGTTATCTAGTCTTCTAGAAAGTTCTACAGATCAAAATCCTGAGAGAAAAAAGGGACAGAGAGGAGACAATACAAGAATGAGGTATGCTTTAGCTGGATCTGGGGTTATATGCTAGCTCTAGGTACCCCATTTTTTTCCCACCTATTTTTAAATATTCATTTTCCAGATACATGTGTTCCCCTCCCCCTGTCTTTTCTCTCTAACCTTTCAGACTTTTTTTTGTGTGTGTGTGGTAAAAAACACCACCACACAAAAAAGCCCTACATAATAAAATTTTCCTTTTTAACCATTTTCAAGCATACAGTTCAGTAACATTAAATATATTCATATTATTGTGCAGCCAATCTCCAGAGCTTTTTCACCTTGCAAAACTGAAACTCTATACCCATTAAACAACTCCTCGTTTCCCTCTTCCTCCTTCTTATAAATGTTGAAATCTCTATCGTTTCCTGCCAGCCATTTGTTCTCTGCAGCATCTTCCACCAGTGGATGACTCCTGGCCTTCTTTTTAGACATCTTTGCTGGCCTCATCACAGCTGCCTTATAGTTCTAGACTCATTTCCATTCAACTTTTAGAAAAACAAGCATTTCTTTCCCTGGTAAAGCTTTCTGTCAGGGCAGACTGAGAGGCAGCTGCAGTTGGTGTTGGCATGTGAAACCACAGCCACTTCAGAGAGGGGAGGGCATTTGTTGTTGCTCAGAGAAGCCAGGGCTTGATCACAGGCATTACTTGAAAAGTGAGAATAAAAATGGAGGCCTCCCATGGCCAAATCTGTCTGAGAAACTCTGGATGACTCAAAGCTGGAAAGGACTCTTCCACATGTGATATAGCTCTGAGCCTTGACTATGCCACTGCAGTGAGTGGCATTTCCACAAGTCCCCTCACTGTGAAATCCTCCAGGAGGGCAGACTTCAGGAATGTCACCTTGCTGGGGGTCCACAGAGGAACCCACTCACCCACAGGAAGGTGGGTACACAGAGCTCATGGGTCAGGGTGGATTGGGTGGCTCTCCTCCTCTGGTGTGAGGCAGGATCACATGTTCTCCTGGGACTGTGACATAATCCAGGAAGCTGTATTTGTCAGAAAAAGTCACAGAGCAGACATGGACGTGAAATAACTCAACAGGAGACCAGACCCTCTGTAAGTAGGAAATATCAAAGACTCCTGTCTAGTTTTAGAAATTTGCCCTATTCTCTCCCCTTTTCAGATAAAGAATGACCAGAACAGATTACTGGGTGAAAAGTAGGTGCCCATAAATGAAGTTTGTCTTAGTCAGCTCTGGCTGCCATAACAAAATACCATAGACTGGGCAGCTAAAACAACAAACATTTATTTCTCACAGTTCTGGAGGGTGCATGGGTGCATGTCCAAGATCAAAGTGCCAGCTGATTTGGTTCCTGGTGAGGGCTCCCTTCCTGGCTTGCAGACGGCTGCCTTCTTGCTATGACCTCAAATAGCCTTTCCTCAGTGTGTGTGCATGGAGATCTCTCTCTCTCTCTCTCTCTCTCTCTGTCTCACTCTCTCTTTCCCTCTTCTTATAAAGCCACTAATCCCATTATGACCTAATCTAACCTAATTACCTCCTAAAAGGCTCATCTCCAAATACCATTGCCTTGGGGGTTAGGGCTTAAACAAGAATTTGTGGGGGACACAAACATTCAGTCTATAACACTGGTTTTATTGAAGGTGTGTTCAGTCCTATGCTAATGAAGGTAGTAGGAAGGGGAATGTGATGTTAAAGGACCGAAGAAATGGTATAGTAAAATTGTGTTATAATGTCCTTTACTAGTCTGTTAACCTAAAGAACAGAGAGAGAATCTCCAAAAGAATAATGAGCTTAATTGAGAACAGGACATTGCAATGGGAATACACGTGGTATAGTAAACTGTCTGCACATTCAAGGAGGTAAAGGAAGACAAAGCATTTTATTTATGTATTTATTCATTTATTTTTGGCAGCTGGCCAGTACAGGATTCAAACTTGGTGTTATAAGCACCATGTTCTAACCAACTGAGTAATAGGCCAGTCCCACGAAGAATTTTAAAGACGAAAGAGAAAAGTGCACATAATTTGTTTCAAAACAAAGAGAGCATTGGCACAGGAATTGATGTCAATTCATTAGTGGAAACAGCATCAGGCAAGTGTGCTTGTGTCTGGCTATCTGTTCTTGTGACTCATGCAGCAAGTTGCAGTCTGAAAAGTCCTTGGCAAAAGTTTTTGCTATAGGCACATGTACGTAAGAGAGTCTTTGTAATAGTTCTTATCATGGTCCTGTATGTATGAGGGCCTCCCTTCTCAGCCTCCTGGTTTTATTTATTTTTTTGTTAGAGTTTGACACATGTGACTTCATTTTGATTCTGACAACTTTGACAAGTCCACAGGTTCAGATGTCCCAAGAGATAAATTGTCTCTTGTTAATATAATGATACCTAATATATCTCTCTGTTTTATCTATTTTTTGGCTTGTTACACACTGTGTACTTCCCAAAAGGATTTAAGGCACCTTAAAATAAAATCTTAGACATCAGAAACTATGGAGAAAAAGGTGGTCATAATTATGCTTGGAACCAGGAATGTGACAAAATTATTATTGGACACTAAATTTAGTTCATTTTGAGCATCTTGGGAGCCAAGGAAAAAAACGTGATGGCTCCATTTTCAGATAATAAAGCATTTTTTCACGCTAAAATTTCATTCTAAAAGGAATTTATTATTAAATTGAAACAAGAGTGAAAACACTACATTTACTTTATAGGGCTGGTTCTCATATTGGCCTTTGATAAAAGCCAAGAGCACAGAATATTGACTTGCTGCTGAGCGAGGTGATTCCACAGGGCTGAGTGTATTCATAAAAGGGTGGGACTCAGAGGAAGATCTAGACCAGGACGTCTCCATGTGTGTGCCCCCAGCACTGCATCAGATTCAGCTGAATTTCTGATCAAGTGTAGATTCTTAGGCCAACCTGTACCTTCTGAATCACAATATTGGGAGGAAGGAACTAAGAATCTGTATTTTTGAAACTCCCTTGGTGATTCTGATGCCCACTAAACTTTGAGGCACTGTAATATAGAAAAGAATGGGTATGTATGGCCCAATAAGCATTCCCTTTTATACTGTCTGCATTGCTAGGGAGCTCTGTGTTCTTTAGATACCCAGTGCCAGCCACCAATATTGACAAACTGTTGTGAAAATTAAGGCATCTGACATATACTCCCTTTCTCAAAAAAAAAATCACCATTCCCAAAGCAGCAGGACCCCAATTTTTCTCGACAACAATTTATGTGCCTGCCTAAATGAGCATCTCATTTATGGTGCATGACACGACCAATGGTCATGAAGAGAAGAGATAACTTAGGCTTAAGTTTCAAAGACACATGTTAGCCATCAACTGCCATGACCAGAGAATGATTTCGAATGGCTCCTAACATGTATGTAATATTGAGAAGCAATTCCTCTGGCTGTGTTCATCATAATAAACAGGTGAGACAGGTGTGGTGCCTGAATAGCAGCTTTAAAGAAGATTCTATTGTAAAAGCTACCACTAAGATTCTGTCATTGAAAGAGCTGGTCATTAAGTAGTCAGGAATATGCTAGCAAGTTGTTAAACTGCTAGGAGCTTGAAATCTGCCCCATGCAAGTATTTATGTTAAGAAAATCAGCAAATGTTACAAATCAGGGCTTATTTTTTTCCCCATAAAGATCGGATTTACCAACACACCACTAGTGCAGACTGAGGAATGGATTCCAAACAGAGAGCAGTCACCTTCCTGAAACCCTGGGCAAAAAGAGTAACATGCCCTACGCACATTGACACTCCGTCCTGTCCCTTGCCCAGCACTAACTTGGGGAATGATCTATGTGGAAAACTGTGATTCCCCAGGTATTCATGCGCATCTTAATTATACGTAGACAGGGTCAATGTCGATCTGTACAGGTTGTTAAAAAAAACAAAAAGAAACCTTCAGCTGACACATTTTTTTTTTTTTTCATTAAGAACAATGTTTTTTTGGTACTCTTAGGGATAAATATTTAATTTAAAAAAAATTTTTTTTGGCTGCTAGCCAGTACAGTGGTCAAACCCTGGACCTTGGTGTTACTGGCACCACGCTCTAACCAGCTGAGCTAAATGGCCAGCCTCTAGGGATAAATTTTAAATGCAAACAATTAGAAAAATGAGCTCATTGATTTCAATTTATACGAAGGTGGGAATTAAATTCAGGTTTGGATAGTAAGGAAGGGATAAAGAGCAGGAGAGTTTTGGGCCTGAAGAAAGTGAGAAGAATGGACTGTAAGGAAAAAAAATAGTTGCAGAGTAGAGAGGCTGGGATGGGAATAAAAACGTAGTGAGCTGCTTCATTATGTCCGGGTTCTATCCTATCGAGAAGCTTGTCCTCAGAGCACAAAAGCAGAAACCAAACAGTAATTCACACCGCAGCTCCAATGTTTTATGCTAACATCTCCAGCGCAAGGAGCTCTCACAGAATTCTCTGTTGGGACTGCAAACCAATTCGGGATTACTCTGTCCACCTTAATCTAGTGGTTACTCCTGTAAAATCAATGGTTTATATAAAAGCCAGTAGAATGTATCAGATTCATGACAAGACTAGTGTCTATTGTCAGCAAGAATCTGAGGAATGGATGCTTAGGGAGAGCATGTGGCAATTTGTAGGAAAAATCTTAGAATGCAAATTCTTTGACTCAGTAAATCCTTTTCTAAAGATTTATCCTAAGGAGATTATCAGATAAGTATCCAAAGACGTATGTAAAGGATGCGTCTTACTTATAAGAAAAAATTTCAATCCTAAATATCTATCAGTGGGAGATGGTTAAAACATTACGGTAGCTCCATGCAAAGGAATTATTATTACCTATTAAAAATGATGATGTAGATGATTAGTAATATGAAAACAGGATTACTAATATGATTAATAATATGAAACAGGATTAGTAATATGAAAACAGGATACTGATGATTGAAAGAACTTTATAACAATATGTCTATTGTGATATTGTTCTTAAAAGTTTACTTATTTCTATATATACATTTATGGGGGGAAAAGACAGATATATTTGGCAAAATGGCAAGAGTAGTTATATCTGGATGATGAGATTTCAAGTGAATGCTTTCTTTTTGTTATCTATAGTTTATAATATTTATGAACTTATTTTATGTTATTTGCTTAGTAAAATTGATACAGTGTTTAAAAAGAACTTCACAATGAAAGAGGAAATGAGGGGCAGGACTAGCCTTCGTGCATAACGGATGTGGTTGTCATTTTTCCCTGTGTGGAACAAAGGAAATTTAAGGATGTATGTGGATGTGCGAATCGCTGGGTAGAGAGTGGTTATCGCTGGGGCAGACAGATTTTTTTTGTTGGGCTGGGCCTAGTTTCTACTGCGGCTCATCCACCCGCCCAGGCGCCTTCAATATTGGTGAGATCTATTCCTCCCAAATTCATTGATGCCTAAAAGATGCCACGTTCTCTGAAGAACCTTTTAAAATTTCACAGCCATTGTGTATTTGAGGGAACATGCCAAGTGCCACTTCTCATACAACTGCAAAATTCCCCACAACCTAACAGCAAGACACACAGAACAGTCAGGAGCAGCAGCTGCGATCCACATGAAACAGACAAGTGAAAATCACAGGGTCCCCTTAGAAAGTCAAACTCCCTTCAGCCCCCTTTTCCCTGTGTATCTTCCTGTCTCCTCCTTCAGCAAATTTAATTAGCCTTCTTCCTTCACGTTTCTTTACATACTCCCCCCAACAGAGAAAGTATTGAAATGTAAAGAGTAAAATAACCGATATTCCCTCCCCACCGTGCACCCCACTTTCATCTCCTGTCCTGTCAGAGCTTCAGCCGATTGTCTTTAACTTAGAACAACACTGGTCACATGAAGAAATGATCATCCCTGGGACGGCGCCCTCAGCCTCAGATAAGAGTCATCCTGCATGGCAGACAGAATTAACATTCCCAACTAGTGTTCCCTGGGGCCGGCCCATGGCTCACTTGGGAGAGTGTGGTGCTGATAACACCAAGGCCCCGGGTTCGGATCCCATATAGGGATGGCTGGTTAGGTCACTGGGTGAGAGTGGTGCTGACAACACCAACTAGTGTTCCCTGGAACACTGCAGGGACCCCTTGATTCATTTCAGCAGTCCCTGACATAACAACTCCCTATTCTACCGAACAATGAACATTATTTTCATTTTCCCTGCAACCAGCCCAGTGCTGGTTCTTATGAAGAATCCAAAGGAGGCTGATCTCAAGCTTCCTTCTAGCTGGAACTAACCAGCTAGGATAGAGAACCAGTTAGTAAAGGCAGTGCATATTTAGGCACTAAATTGGTGGTAGGGCCTACCAGTGCTGCGGGAGTTAGGGCACTTGGATCTAGTGGGGACTGACATCACCAGGCAGGGGTGCTGGATCATGAGGGATGGGCAATGTCCTCGGGGAAGATAGAGGCACCTCCAGTAGGACACAGGCTGGGCAGAGGCTGGTGGGTGCTGGCAGAGGTGAGGGTTCTACTTGGAAAAGGCACAGGTTTGTATTGGTCGGAATTCAGAGAGGAGGTTAGAAAAGTGGTTATGGAATTAAGGAAGGTGGTTAAAAGCCTGGGAAAGAGCCCAGGCCTGAGGCCGTGGCAAAAGGCAGCATTCACATGGTGGGCAGGAGCGAGCGGGAGAGCGACAGGATGAAAGCCAAGTTCTTCCATGTGGCAGCAGCTCTCCACGAGATCGTTAAGTATGGGGATCCC
The DNA here is from genome assembly GCF_027409185.1 of Cynocephalus volans. Taxonomy (NCBI): domain Eukaryota; kingdom Metazoa; phylum Chordata; class Mammalia; order Dermoptera; family Cynocephalidae; genus Cynocephalus; species Cynocephalus volans. The sequence goes on along the minus strand of NC_084465.1, from coordinate 132,706,181 downwards.
TAGACACCAGTATATACAGGAGCTCATATCCTCCATCTCTTGGGCAAGCCTTCCTTCCCCGTTCTCCCAAACCTCCTGCAGTTTTAAACCATCGAAAACAAAGACTCTTTCTTACCCCAACCATTAGCCAGACTCCCTGCTTTGTTTTGAATCCACATATGATCATCATCGTTCCACAGAACTGGGCTGGAGAGGGTGGCACGCTCCGTCATCCCTCCAGTTAGAGAAATGCTTTCATTTCTCCTCTGTGTGGCCCACGCCCGGGGCCAGGCTGCTCCCAGCACTGCAGGCCCAGCCCCGCCTGTTGGCCAGGTGACCACTCGCAGGCCACCACAAGAACTGAGGCAGTGGCTACATGAGAAGTTGAGGGGACAAACGTGAACCCCCACCTGGGAACACCCAACACCATGTCCCTATCCGCACAGGAGCCCATGTGGTTACAAAGCAGCCATCTGAAGTGCTTCTGGCATGAGAGGAACCAGCCTGGAGAAAATCGCTCTGACCCCTAGGCCATGTGGTTCTTGGCTTGATCCTCTTCTCAAAACAGCCTAAATATCATCCAAAGAAATGCCACTCACTCTTTTGAGTGAACATTTTCCAAAGACCAAAACAGCCACTGGTCTCTATTTTTAAGAGTAAAAGAAAAAAAAAAAAAATCACTCCACGTGGTTTTATTATTGTATCCCCTCCCCACCCTCAAGACTCTGTCATGTGTTCCGGCTGGATTCTGCCATCCACACTCTGTACCAGTGCTCGCACCGGAGCACGTCTCACAATCACCTGGACCCGGAGAGCTTGTTGAAACACACAGTGCCAGGCCCCAACTCCAGAGTGTCTGTGTCCATAGGTCTGAGGTGGAGCCATCAGTACTGAATGCATTAATGATGAATTTCTAGTGATACCAATTTTCCTTGCTGCGTGACTTTATCCATGCTTACCCACACAGATGCTCTTTCCAGCTTAAAGGTAGCTTCCTCCCGAAAGAGAGAGATAGGGACAAAAAAGGACATCAGAGGTGAAGTCTTTCTGGGTGGGTTATTTGTGGTCGGCTGGCTACATTCGAAAAGGAAATCACCCAGGCAAAACTGCTTAGAGGTAAAGGGGATACTCAGTCAGCAGAACTTTCTGGTGAAAGAGTTAACATTTGGTCTCCAGAACCTGTGCTTGAGTTCTAGTGCCAGTATCTGAGCAAACTTATAATCATAAAATCTCAGAATCTTAGAGCTGGAGACATCTACCTATTCTAATTCTCTCATTTTAAATATGAGAAAATTTCTGAAGCTCAGAAAAGTTAAGTAACTTGTCCAAGATCTCAGCGCTAGTGAGTAGCAGAGCTGGGCCTAGAACCCAAGTTTTATGACTTTGAAAAAAATCACTTCTTTGACTTGTTTAATGTAAAAATGATAGAAAAGAAAATGTTCTATTATCAGTAACTTGTCAAACTAATCTTCTGAATTATAAATTTAGAGAAGAGAAAATTTACCAGAGCAGCAGGAAAGAAGCAGGAAAAAAGTGTACCCATTGTCAAAAGGGGAAAGAAAACACCCAGCCAATAAAAGAAGACGCCCAGATGACTTATTTGTTGTAATTAGCGAGCAAACATTTTAAAGATTGTGAAAAGAAAAGACTTGTTCACAAGGGGTAAACAAATGGTGAATTTTAAGAGTGATATGGAAACTCTTAAAAAAAAAAAAAGAACCAAATGGAAATTCTAGAACTGAAAAATATATCTAAAATAATTTCATCACATATTATCAATAGAAACTGGCTCACTACAGAAGAAAGATCAGTGAAACTAAAGACAGGTGAATGGAAATATTCTAAACAACAAAGAAAAAAGAAAATGAGCAGAGACTCAATAACACGAGGGACTGTCACACGTAGTCTAACATAAATGCAACTGGAGTTGTAGAAGGAGAGGAGCGAGAGAATAGAGGAGTAAATAGAGTAAATATACTTAAATAAACACTGGCTTAACATTTTCCAAATTTGATTTTTGAAAAACAGCAATGTGTTGATCCTCAAAACCCAAGCAATTTAAATGCAAGAAAAACCAAATGTAGGCACATTATAGGCAACTGATGAAAACCAAAGGTAAAGTATCTTAGAAGCAGCCACAGTAAACAAACAGACATTATATTAAGGGAAACAACGATAAGAATGACAGCTGACTTCTCATCAGAAACAATAAAGGCCAGAAAACATTGGTAGAGCTATGTGAATATAACTCAAAGTAGAATTCAAGTCAGAGTATTACCAAAGAGGGACATTTCATAATGGCAAAAGGGTCAAAATATCAAGAAGATAAAATAACCCTAGATGTTTATGCACTTAATAACAGAGCTTAAATAGATGAAGCAAAAATTGACAGAACTAAAAGGAGAATTAGAGAAATCCACAATCATCCCTGGAAATGTTAACAGCCCTGCGTTGTACCTGATAGAACAAGTAAACAGAGATAGACAATAAATTGAGCATCAAAACAAATCTTAGTAAATGTACATGAATTGGAATTATACAGACTATGTTCTTTGATTACAATGGAATTAAATTAGAAATTAAAGGCAATTAAAAGTATCTAGAAATGTGGGTTAAGTATGGCAACCACTGGCTACATGTGGCTATTTAAATTAAAATTAATTAAAATTAAACAAAATTCATAATTCAGTTCTTCAGTCACATTAGTCACATTTCAAGTGGACAATAGCCACATGTGGCTAGTAGCCATTATGTTGGATAGCACAGAGGAATATTTCTATCATCACAGAAAGTTCTTTTGGACAGTGCTAAAGGAAATTCCCAAATATTTGTAAATTAAGCAATGTGCTTCTGAATAACACACAGGTGAAAAAAGAAATCAGAAGTGAAATAAGAAAAAAACTTGAACTGAATGATAATGAAAAAACATATCTGAATTTGTGAGATGCAGCCAAAGCAGTACTTACTGTGAAATTTGTAGCTTTAATATGTAGAAAAGAGGAAAATCAATTATCTGTGTTTGCATTTTAATAAGCTTAAAGAAAGCAAATAAATTTAAAGTAAATAGAAGAAAATAATACTGAACATCACAGTAAAGATCAGTGAATTAGAAAACTAACAACAAAGAAAATCAACAAAGTCCCAAATTTATTATTTAAAAAGATTAACAGAATTCATAATCCTTTATCTAGATGAATCAAGAAAAAAGAGAATACAAATTACCAACATCAAGACTGAAAGAGAGGACACAGTACATATCTTACAGACATTAAAAAAATAAGGGAGTATTATGAAAACTTTATGCCAATAAATTGGAAAACTTCAATGAAATGGACAAATTCCTTGAAAAGCAAACTTACCAAAACAGACATGAAAAGACACAAGATCTGAACAGCTTAATTTCTATAGAAAAAAGAGGAGGAGGAAATACTTGCCAACTTGTTTTATGAGGTTAGTATAACAAACTTGTTTTATGAGGTTACACTAACCTCAAAAAATCCTGATAACTGCATTACAGATTAAAAGAAAAATACAGACCAGTATCTCTCAAGAACAAAGATGCAAATATTAACAAGATATTAGTAAAGCAAAGAAAACAATACATATGATTATATATCATAAACTAGCAGGGTTTATTTCAAGAATGAGATATTGGTCTAACATTTGAAAATCAGTGAATGTATTTTACCACATTAACAGAATAAATAAGAAAAATAATACCGTCAACTGTGGATACAGAAAAAGCATTTGACAAATTTTAAAACCCATTCATGATAAAAACATAATAAAGTTTGAAATATTGAGTATATTCTAAGACTGAGAAAAAGGCAAAGATGTCTGCTTTCACCATTTTGACATTGGACGGGAGTTCTTAGCCCATAGGATAAGGCAAATATTGATTAATTAGTGGTAAAAAGCTTGAAAAAGAAGTAAAACTGCCATTATTCACCAATGGCATAATGGTCTACGTGAAAAAAGAGCTAAGGAATTTGCAAAAAAAAAAGAGAGAGAGAGAGAGACAAAGCAAAAAACCCACTAGAACTAATAAGTGAATTTAACAAAATCACAGGATATAAGGGGCACATATAAAAGTCAATTGGGGCCGAGCCCGTGGAGCACTCGGGAGAGTGCGGCACTGGGAGCGCGGCGACGCTCCCGCCGCGGGTTCGGATCCTATATAGGAATGGCTGGTGCACTCACTGGCTGAGTACCAGTCACGAAAAAAGACAAAAAATAAATAAATAAGTAAATAAATAAATAAATAAAAATTAATTGTATTTCTGTATGCTAGCAGTAAATAAAATTTTAAACTGATAAGAACAGATACTACACTTGATCTTAGCCAAAAGGCCGAGAAGCGATAAAATAAAATTTTAAAACAATACTATTATGATAGTATCTAAACCATGAAATACTAGGAAATACATACAAGATGTGCATAATTTCTGCATTAAAAGGTGCACAAAACATTGTTGAGAAGAATTTTTAAAAACCTAAATAAATGGAGAGATATGCCATAATAATGAATCAAAAGACTCAATTTGGTAAGATGTCAGTTCCTCCCAAGATGATCCATAGATTCGATGTGATGCCAATCAAAAATCCCTCCAAGCTATTTTTGTAGAAATTAGCAAGCTGATTCTAAATATGAAGACTTAGACTAGCCAAAATGATCTTTAAAAAAAGTAGTACCAGGTTGGAAGATTTACACTGCCTGATTTTAAAAGTTACTATAAAGCTATAAGACAGTGTGGTATTGGTGTAATGACAGACAAATAGATCAATGGAACAGAATAGGAAGTCCAGAAATTGTGCGTGTGCTTGTGGGTGTGTGTATAAAATGTGATCAGTTGATTTGCAGCAAAGGTGCCCAGGTAATTCAATGGGGAAATTTATTTCAACAAATCATGCTGGAACTATTAAATATCCATGTGAAAATAAATGTACCTTGACTCCTACTTCACTCCATACACAAAAATTCATTTGAGATGGATTTTAGGATTAAAAGTAAAAGCTACAACTAAATCCCTCTAGAAGAAAACGTGGGAATATCTTTGTGACCACGAGGTGGGCAACAATTTCTTAGGACACAAAAAGTCTTAACCATGAAAAAAAATTGATAAATTAGAAATAATCAGATTTAAAATAATTCTATTCAAAGGATAGCATTAAGAAATTGAAAGGGACTTTCGAAAGGAGGGAACAGATCTGAGGCCACCAGCGGTGGGAAAGTGGGAGGGGAAGGAGGGTTAGTGAAAAATTGGTAAAGGGCCACAAACATGATTACATTGTGTAATGCTGAACATACTAATTATCATGATTTGAGCATCACATAATGCACACAGGTATCGATATTCAATGCTGTACCCCCACAGATATGTACAATCAATTATGTCTCAATGAGAAAAAAAAAATGCACACACACAAAAAAACCAGAAAGGCTTGGGAAGGTAGTTTCATTGCATAGCCTAATAGGTGGCTCTATTACTGAAAAAACAGAGCAGAACAGATTTTGGCTAACAAGTAACTCACTCTGATATATATATATGTGTGTGTGTATGCATTTAAGAATTAAAATAAAAAAGAAATTGAAAAGGCAAGACACAGGCTGGGAGTAATATACACTAAATATATCTGACAGAGGTCTTATTTCCAGAAAATATGAAGTGTTTTTATAAATCAAAAAGAAAAAGACAACCCGATTTTTAAATGGGTGGAAGACTTTAACAGACTTTTCACAAAAGAAGATATACACACAGCCAATAAGCACATAAAAAGGTGCTCAAAATCTTTAGTCACTAGGATAATGCAAATCAAAACCAGAGTGACACACCGCTTCACACCCACTAATGGCTAAAGTTAGAAAGACTGACGATATTAAATATTGGCAATGAGGAGGAGGAACTGGAATTTTCTTACAGTGTTAGTGGCAGTGTAAAATGGTACAACTACTTTGGATAACAGCTTAGCAGTTTTTTACAAGGTTAAACATATGAAGATACTTCAAAAATTTTGTGAAAAAATAGAATTAAAAGATAATACAAATCTTTCCATGAACTTTCTTTTTTGCATTAACTTTTTGAAGTACCCTGTACGCTTACCATATGGTTCACCAATTCTACTAAGAACGTACCCAAAAGAAATGAAAGCATATATTCACAAAAAGACGTACAAGCACGTTCATGTTGGCTTTATTAATGATAATTCAGAAACACAAATAACCCAGTGTCTACCAACAGATGACTAGATAAATAAATTTTGACATATTAATATAATGGAATACTACTTTGCAATAAAAAAGAACAAATTACTGATACTTGCAACAACATGCATGAATCTCAAAAACACTATATTGAGAAAAGATGCCAGACACAAAGAAGTAAATACTATAAATACTAAATGATTCCACTTATGTGAAATTCTAAAACAGCTATAATATACAGTGTTAGAAACCAAAACAGTAGTTTCCTCTGTTGGGGAAAACTGGCTGAAAATTGGTATGAAGGAACTTCCTGGGTTAATGGAAATGCTCAGATCGTGACTGGGGTGGTGATTACATGGGTATGTACATATGTCAAAACTCATCAGGGCTGGCCAGTTAGCTCGGTTGGTTTGAGCATGATGCTGATAACACCAAGGTCTAGGGTTCCATCCCTGTACTGGCCAGCCACCAAAAACAAAAACAAAAACACTCAAACTGTATGCTTACCATCTGTGCATTTTATCGTATGAAACTTATACCTCTCTTTGTTGAAGTATTGGAGAAGAGTACAAAGAAAGATTTGTCTATGTGTTTTCTTCAGGCTCAGTGCTGGGATCGATGAATCCAAGCCCTAAAACCATCTGGCTGAACACAGCCTTTGTGGTTCTGCAAGACACCTCACTGGGCTGGGACACTTCTCTCGTAGTGAGGTTTACAGGAGAGTGGGCAGGGACAAAGTCCTGAGCCCTTCTGATATGTCAGATAAGATGAGTTCTAAGAAATGTCCGCTAGATTTAAGAACATGGAGGTCAATGGTGAATTGAGAACGGGAGAGATGTTTTGCCGTATAATTGGGATGGAATCCAAACTGGAGGGGTAGAGCGGGAGGTGAGGAAAGGGAGAGAGAAAAGAGTACACAGAGGGCAGCGTGCGACACAGGTATTTTTGCTTGTTATGAAACAGCCTTGAACATGTTATGCATAAACTTCACACCAAACATCAATATAAATTCCAAATAGTACTTTTTTTTTTTTTTTTTTTTTTTTGTCTTTTTCATGACCGGCACTCAGCCAGTGAGTGCACCGGCCATTCCCATATAGGATCCGAACCCGCGGCGGGAGCGTCACCGCGCTCCCAGCGCCGCACTCTCCCGAGTGCGCCACGGGCTCGGCCCCAAATAGTACTTTTTAACCAAATAGAAAGACCAGAGGAAAACAGATTCTTTTTTTTAAAAATTAAAAAAAATTTTAAAAAATTTTTGTTTGGAGGAAAATAGATTGAAATGTTTTTGAACTATCTAGAGAAGATGTTGAAGGAGACAACTGCATAAGCAGTATATTAAATAAAAAGTAACAAATTGCATATTTGACTATATGAACTTTTAAAAGATGTCAAAAATGGAAAAAAATTAAAATACAAATACACAAGGAAAAATATTTGCACCAAATCCAACAAAGAGTTAATGTATTTATTGCAATGAGAAAAGTCCTTATTGATTTTTTTAGACCTCGCTGGTTAGCTCAGTTGGTTAGAGCATGGTGTTATAACACCAAGGTCAAAGGTTCAAATCCTCCTATTGGCCAGCTGCAAAAAAAGTAAAAATAAAAAATAATTGATTTTTTAAAAATGTCTCCAATGGATAAATGGGAAAAGGATATACACCTATGATTCAAAGAACTATAACCAGAAGACAAATATATGTAATAATGTTCAATTGTCTTAATAATAAAAGAAGTTAAAATATTTTCACTTTGCTACTAAATTAGCAAAACAAAATTTTAATTAACACAACTAATACTGGCAAGGATATAGTTTATAGATAAAGAAGGTAATATATAATTATATATAATTTACATATTATAAATTGTCATAATTCTTTTCAAAATCATTTTGGCACAAGACATCAACAGTCATCAAAATGTTCACACTCTTTCGCTTTGTTGTTCACAGTCAACAACATTACATTGCAGATGGCCTGGTTAGTTGTAATAACAAAAGGGTAAAAAGGTAGCAATTTCAACATCCAAATAGAAAGGGAATGATGAGGCAGCCTGGTTAAGAGCTCAGAACCGGGAATCTGACCTGGTTTGAAGCACAGTTCTGCCACTCTCAGAGACTGCACCAATCGCTCTCTAAACTTCCTCATCTGAAAAAAGGAAGATAATACTATCACCTGCCACCCTGAAGTTGTTGTGAGGATTACATGAGACAATGCACAGAAGTTCAGGGCACTCGGCTCAGCACGCAATAAACACGGTGCAGTACAAGTTAGACATTTTCATTCCTGCCACTTGATGAAATACCATTTAGCCACAAGAAGCTAAAAATATGAAACAAATGTTGGGAGAAAATATTTAGCAAGATGCCTGAGATATACTAAATAGGAAAAAAATCCAGTTACAAAATATATATTTGTATTATACCTATAATAAACCATCTATCTCTAATAAACTACATGTGACTTTAGAAAGCCTAAAAGGTATCAAACAAGCATGATGAAGTTGTGTTAGGGTACGGATAATTTTTTTTCTTTTTTAACGTCCTATAAATTTGTAATATTTTCACACATAAAAGTAAGTTCACAAAGTAGGAAACCTCCTCTATCTGACTGTGATTTCCAGTTTTGGGTTTGGAAATCAAGAGAGGCTAGAACAGTTTGCCTGAGCCTCCAGATCTCTTCCTAGTTTGCTGTCCTTGACTGAGGCTGTGACACATGCTGTCAGCTGACTCAAGAAGACAGTTGCTTTTTGGTACTGACTTTGGCTGTAAGGCTGCCTCTGAATCCATCTGCAACGCTCCACCTCTTCAAGCTTTCTAACTGCACCAATGGGCAGCACCTGCTGTGACTCTAATGTTCCTACCCTTACAGATTCTGTTCCCACCTGTGCACACAGGTAGACAAAGGAGCCGTAGGAGACAGGCCCCACTCTAACTTCTTCAGCCCTCACAGACAAGAAAAGCTGTATTTTCCAGGCCACGTGTTGCCTGGAAGCCTCTTTCCTATTATTCAAAAGCCCTTCTGTCTGTGCTTAATCTAGATGATTAAATAGGGCTTTGCTGTTTAACTGTTTCATGCCCTTTATGTGTTGCTTATGTCTATGCCATAGCAAGTTTGTGATGGTGCGTGCAGATGATTACTTCAAGCAGTAAAGTGGTTGGGACCCAAACCGAGTCCCCAAATCAAGATCAGCCACTGTTTGTGGAAGAAAATATTCTATTAATTTTTCAATATAAGTAGTTACTGGTAGTTGTGACTAAAACCTTCTGGGTGTAAACTTTAATTATAGCAAGCAAAAACAGTGATGCCATTAATCTTTGCAGCTGCAGCATAATGAAGTGCACAGACATTTCATTTTGCATGTTGAGCATCTACTGTGTGCCAGGCATTACGCCAAGTACTGCAAAAAGAAATTCTCATGGTTGAAAAAGAACTTAAAGATCATGTTTTCCCATTATCCAATAGCTTCGTGGATCTGATATACAGTATCTCCACCAAGAAAAACTCTCATGATGAGAAGCTCACAGATTGCCACCACAATTCATTCCAACGTTAGTCAGCTCTGATGGTTAGCAAGTTCTCCCTTGGGTAAACTTGTAATTCACAATCATTAGTTAGGCTGAAGGAGCTATAATCAGCTGTCACTTCTTGCTAAGAAAATGAATTACTCCTGTCTCCTGGAATGGCATCCAAGTGTCCCAGCTATACCCTACTGTGTGACTCCACAAAAGTTGCAGGAGTTTTTCTGAACCTGGAAGTTGACAATTTACCAAATAGGTGTTCTGTTTTCTGGCACTCCATCAGAAATATGGGGTTCCCAGGTTAGTTAAAATGGTGTCAAGGTGCTGGATTTCTGGCATCTAGCTGATTTTCAGCCCATGCAATTAGGAGTCCAACAGAAGCAAATTAATCTTTTAGGCTCTTGGGTGATGAGTCATAAATTCCATAAAAAATCCAGCTTCCAGCCCCTAGCATCAAAGATTAATGGATTTTCACCCTGAATGTAAGCATCTGATCCTCCTGAGGCAGACACATTCTCAGAGTTCTGACAGAGTTATTACTCCGCCCTGGTTGTGAGGAAATGCTTTGCCTAAGAAGCAGAAGTGAAGAAGGGTGGAGAGGCTTGATGGCTGGAAGAAAGCACTTATATAAAATTTTAAAACTTAAAATAATTATGCTAGAAGACAATGAAATAATGTGTCCAAAATTTTTATGGGAAATGATTTTGAATTTAGAGTTGTCTACTCACATGTCAAATCAACGTGGAGAGAAAAGACCCTGTTGGACATAAATGCAGGGATTCAGATTTACTATCCATGCACCCCCCTCCCTTCCATGAAAAGATACTCAAGAAACTACTTTGGCAAAACAAAAGAGGAATCGAAGGAAGGGAAAGAAATAGGATAAAAGAAAGAGCGACTGACAAACGTGTCCCAGAAGATATGGCTATCAGGCTGAGGAATCTGGAGAGGACATAAATGGACATAAATGCAGGGATTCAGATTTACTATCCGTGCACCCCTCTCCCTTCCATGAAAAGATACTCAAGAAACTACTTTGGCAAAACAAAAGAGGAATCGAAGGAAGGGAAAGAAATAGGATAAAAGAAAGAGCGACTGACAAACGTGTCCCAGAAGATATGGCTATCAGGCTGAGGAATCTGGAGAGACTTCTGTCAAGCCACAAAATTCTAGAGCCAGAAAACTGAATTTCAGTTTCTATGGGTCCATTCACACTTTGAGAGGGCTCTTCTCAAATAACTGAAGCTCTGAAAATAAGTATCTTCATCGAGCCTGGCGTTTGATCCGTCTCGTCTTCTTCCATCATTACCGATTCACGTAAGCACCAACAATGGCATTCTACTGGGGTTGACAGGCAATTTCTAGCCCCTGGCCTGGCTGTTCTCCAAGAAGTCCCTCTCTGACTGTCCTGTAGGGGATTTTCCCCTGCGAGAAAGAGAACTACTGAATTCAAAGTTCTTGAGCCCATGGTGACTGATTTCCTGAGCCAAAAGTCAAGACGTAAGACCAGACTGACGTGTAGCAATATACTTTCTGAACAAAAGGGACAGAATATTTAAAATCAGACAGTTCTTGCAAATCCAGAATGTATGTCTACCACTATTGTCCTGAGGTGCTTGAGGAAGAGTGAGGTCAGGCAGGCTCCCAGACAATAAACACCCTTTTACACAAACCCCCACTTGCTATGCTTCCCTGCAAGGTGTCCTTCTGGGATTGTCCCTCACCTGGGCAGAGTAAAGACACACGGTGCTCTAACCAGCTCTCCTAAACTGGGCACTCCTTGAAATCCATAGTCTTTATGGATTTATTTGCTGATTATATAGATGAGAGCCTGGGTGAGAGAGAGACAGAAGGAGAAAGTGTCTGATAAGTCAGCTGCTTCTCTTTTGTCCCTAACAATGTAGCTCAGGCCCCACACTGTGTGTCCCACTTTAGCAAACACGTTCTTCAACTGGAAGGCAGTTGGGCAGCTTGTAGTTATTACTCTAGCACATCCTCAGCAGTGGGTGGGTGTAGATGGGGTGTCTTCCCATCTAAGCCACTTATCAAAATATTTCTTCCTATTCCTTAGAACAGTCTACCTGAGAAGAGGTCTGAAAAATACGACATCCCATCTCATTGCATTTCCATGATATTTCAGTGTTTCTTACAGATTGGCACTTCTCACAACCCTAGAGTTAACTGGTTGACCCCTTGAGGCATTCTGGCCATGAGCCCTCAGGAGGAACTCCAACTCCAGGAATGGATATTCAGAAGGTGAACCTCTGGGCCTACCTCTTGCTCCAGGCTTCCTGCAAATGACCCATTGGTCTTGGCCATCAAAATGTCCCAGTGCCAGCTGAGAGAGGAAGGTAAGAACTGGTAGGCCTCCCTTCTCTCTGGAGGTTGTGTCATATGCGGTAAACTCTGCTGCAAGAGGGAGATAAGAACTGGTTCACCTCCCCACAGAGACTGTTTCATGCCCAGTAGACACTCGCCCAGAATCCAGAGGAGCAGTAGGAGCTTTGCAAATATTTACCTAGCTACATGGCAACAGGGCAGCACTACTCAGAGTTCTCTTTAATTTCACAGATGTGCCCTGTCCTCTGTTCTCTCCACATGCATAAAAAAAAAGCCTACGTCCTTTCCTGTGGCTGTCTTTCCAAGTGTAGAAAACCACGTGAAGGTTGGACCCCTTTAATCTTCTAAATCATTCAGTTTTCCAGGATTGGGACACCCAATGGAGAACATATTAGGTTGGCTTTCCCATGGGAGCCGAATCGCTGTCACCTGGCCTTGGAGTTCAGACTGTTCCTGGCCCTCTCAGAAGTGAGCATCACAAGTCCTGCAGCCTTTTCTAGCTCTGCTGCTGGTTTATCTTTCCACAGATAACTCAAGGACACCAGTGTTTGGTGCTTAAACAAATCAACAACAGAACATAATAGAGAGAGGGCTGAGAACATAACCCTCCCTCCACACTTTCCATCAGGAGCTGAGGGGAAAACTTAACAAATGCCTTCAGAGACCAACTTAACTATGCCACCTTCTCCTCAAAATAACACAAGTCACCACGGCTTACTGCTGTTTCCATGGCACGTTACTGGAGAGGCTTGCTGGGAAGGCAGAGCACATATAAAAGTAAGAGAGGAAGACTTAGTTACTAAAAACCCACACAGCAATTCAGAATGTGGTCTCTATCATAAATAGCATTATCAGCTGTGTGATTGTCCGCCGGCTCCTAACTGTGAGGGTCTAAAGGAAGACAGATGCCTTCTCATGAACCACCGCACACGTGCTGCCATCTTGTGGGGAATCCCTTTAGTAACTTGGAAGAAACAGGCCATTTTTGTCCACCTTATAAATTTTGTGAAGTATTTAGACTATTTTCAACGAGTTTAAGAAAACAGCTTAAGTTTCTATTTCCTAATAAAAAAAAATCAGAGCCCATGACATAGTTTCCATTGGATCTAAGAGTGCATAAATATTCATTGTGATCTCCCCACCCCAAAGTCAACAATCATAAAATAGAAAATCTGAGGAAGGAATTTGACAGTTTTACAGAAAAATATTATTTTTAATGACTATTACTTTTATTTATTTGAGAAAAACTCCATCTGGAGGTTCAGGACCCAGATGATGTACTAGCTCATGTCTGAATGGTTTAAAGGTAAGAGAATTTTTCCAGATATGTTTCATGGATAGGTTGGTTTCAGACAACCCAAAAGGGAACCTGTGGTTTGAACATGTGGACTCTGCGTTTTTCTATTTATTTACTTTTTTTTTTGAGAAAGAATTAACCAGTGCATGAATCTTACACATAAAGGATGCACATGTCCCTTTTACTTACAAGAAGTGTCACACAATTGACTGTGCACATGCAGAACCAGGACTGAAACTAAGGTCTGCTCATTTCTAGTCCCACAGTCTTAACTACAGATCCTAGGGCTCAGTGTAGATAGTAAACCATATTGGTTAGGAGTGGTGTTGAGTTCTGTATTTTGTGTGGTTATGAAATCAAAGTTGGGGACTGCGGCTGGGTAGTCATGGGGACCAGCACAGCTATAGGCCACTCTTGGGCACCTCATGTTGCCCAGCCCAGCACCATGTCTAACAGACCCCTAAGTCCACCCACCTGCAAAAGATCACAGCCCCAAAAAGCTTCGTCAGTCCTTCTCTTCCTTGATGGTGACACCACCGTGTCAGGTTCACAGAAGGGGCTCAATGAGTGGTCTTGCCCGGTTGGCCAGTGGTGCATCTCACCTGGTGAACATCAGAAGAACCCATGCCTAGAACATAATGGCCATTGAATTAATACCTGAGTGACTGTATTTTTTAAAAAAATTAAATTCTCTTTTGCCCAAACTCTGGGTCTTCTGTTCAGATTAAGATTCAACACTTACTGCACACCCCCAGTATGTGCCAGGCACAGTTACATAGGTTCTCCCTGGAGCCTAAATTTGGACAGCCTGTGGGGCTGGGTCCATCCTTTGACAGACATGGATCATTGTGACGTGTATTCTCCAGAGAGACAGAATCAATAGGATATGTTATAATTATATGAGAGGGATTTATTAGGGGAATTAGGTCACATGGCTATGAAGAAAAGTCCCACAATAGGCCATCTATAAACTGGATGTTGGTAGCGTGGCTCAGTCCAATTCCAAAGGCCTCAGAACCAGGGAAGCTGATGGTGTCCTTGGTATAAGTTCTGTAATCCAAAAGCTGAAGAGTCTCAAGCTCTATATCCACGGACAGGAGAGAAGACTGTATCCCAGCTCCAGCAGATCGAGAGCGAGCTTCACCTCTTTCCTCTGTCTCTTGTTCTCTCCGGACCCCCAGTGGATTGGATGGTTCCTACCCACACTGAGGGTGGGTCTTTCACACCCAGGCCCCTCAGACTCTCATACTAATCTCTGCTGGAAACACCCTCATGTACACACCTGAAAAGATAGCTTTACCAGATTTCTCAGCATTCCTTCATCTAATCAAGTTGACATCTAGAATTAACCTTCACAAGTCCACCCCTTGTCAAGTTGGTGTCCATACTATCTCCTTAAATCACACTTAATTTTCAAATGGTACAATAACATAATAGTTTCGCCTAACATGATACATTATCCTGCGTACAACCAGAAACGCATTAATCCCTTTCCAAGAAGAAAAAGGTCAAGTCCTTAAATGATATTTACTCTTCTCCCAATATCCCATAACTTAAAATTGCAAATACTATGAAGTAAGGTTAACAACATTTAAATGCTGGTGTAAAGTCAGTAAGTCTCATGGTACATGATAGAGAACAAGAGGAACAAAAACAAAGATAATTGCTTAATATGTGTACAGTATATATACACATATAGATATATTCTTAACACAACAGGGAGAACAATTACAACCCTCATTCCTGTAACTGGTCATGTGGTCAAAGCTGGTATTTATAACTTCCTCCTTCTACTACCCATTCTGTATTCCCTTTGCCTTCAGCGAGCACCTCAGTGGGTCATGGTTCTTTACCTGGTGGAGTGACCCAAACCTTCATCCCTGAAGAGTCTGGGCCGTTCATAGTCTTGCCTGGACTTGGTTGTTGTAATTTTCCATTGGCCTTAATCACAGGGCATGATAGTACTAAGAGACATCCTAAGGGATCTCCTGTATTCCAGATATAATCTTCCTCACCTCCATTGTGAAGTAGTAGTCCAACTTCCCCTTGGTAGTCTGGGTCAATCACCCCAGCCAACACAGTCACTCCTTTCTTAGCCTGTTGATTCAGAGGCATGAGGAGCCCAAAGTGGCCAGGTGGCAGCCTTAACTTCCAGTTCAATGGGATCATTTTTGTGCCCCCTGATGGAAGCATTCCTCCCTCTGGAACCAAGACCTCTAGACCAGCAGAGCATAAAGTTGCAGGGACAGGAAGCAAAAATTTTGCTAATGGGTCCCTAGGGGTAATGGTTAGTGGTGTCACTTCCGTTTCCACCCCTTGATTCCTGGACCCATGAATCCTGGCTATGGGAGAGACAGTACCATATATTGGGTGCTGATTTAGAGCATATACAACCTGCTGGAGAACTTTGCTGCAGCCCTTCAGGGTATTGGCACCAAGCTGGTGTTGTAACTGTGACTTCAAAAGGCCCTTCCACCATTCTATCAGACTGGCTGCTTCAGGATGATGGGAAACATGGTAAGACCAATGGATTCCATGTGCATGAGCCCATTGCTGCACTTCTTTAGCTGTGAAGTGAGTTCCTTGGTCAGAAACAATGCTGTATGGAATGCCATGATGGTGAATAAGGCATTCCGTGAGTCCACAGATGGTAGTTTTGGCAGTGGTGTTTTGTGCTGAGAAGGCAAATCCATATCCAGAGTAAGTATTTTGTAAGGACAAAACGCTGCCCCTTCCGTGATGGAAGCGGTCCAATGTAATCAACCTGCCACCAGGTGGCTGGCTGATCAACTCGGGGAATGGTGACATATCAGGGGCTCAGTGTTGGTCTCTGATGCTGGCAGATTGGGCACTCAGCAGTCGCTGTAGCCAGATCGGCCTTGGTGAGTGGAAGTCCATGTTCCTGAGCGCATGTGTAACCTCCATCCCTGCCACCATGGCCACTTTGCTCATGACCCCACTGGGTGATGACAGGGGTGGCTGGAGAAAGAGGCTGACTAGTATCCACAGAACAGGTCATCCTGTCCACCTGATTATTAAAGTCCTCCTATGCTGAGGTTACCTTTTGATGAGCATTCACATGGGAAACAAATATCTTCACATCCTTTGCCCACTCTGAGAGGTCCATCCACATACCTCTTCCCCAAATTTCTTTCTCACCAATTTTCCCATCAGGTTCCTTCCATGTCCCTGACCACCCGGCCAAACCATTGGCTACAGCCCATGAATCAGTATATAATCGCACGTCTGGCCATTTCTCCTTCCAGGCAAAGTGCACAACCAAGTGCGATGCCCAAAACTCTGCCCATTGAGAAGATTTGCCCTCACCACTGTCCATTAGGGATGTCCCAGAAAAGGGGTGCAGTGCCGCAGCTGTCCACTTTCGGGTGGTGCCTGCATATCGTGCAGAACCATCTGTAAACCAGGCTCTAGACTTGTCTTCCTCTAAATAGGGACTCATCTAAGGCCAGGGAAGTCCTCACTAACTCTTTGTCTGAGAACTCTATATATACAAATCCTTTGGGATGGCCACTAAATTTGTCATAGAGTATAGTAACACAATTGACTGAACCACAGCCATGAAAGTGAGCTTCCAGCTCTTCTGCTGTTGCACCATAGTCCACATTGCCAACATAGGTGGATCGAGCATCAGCCTCCATCTTCTCTACCGCATGGCCAGCCTGCAAATTTTCCAAACCTTTACCCTCTGCTTCCCTTTTAAATTCTGGCTTTACATCATGATTTTGCCGCCATAAGTCAGAATAGGCTCTTAAAAGCAACCATGCAGCTTCCCTAATGCTTTGCTGCTTAAAAATTTCTTTGGCCAAATGCTCTGGTTCACAACTCTTAAGTTCCAACTTCCACAAAGTCCAAGGGCATGGACACAATGCAGCCAGGTTCCTTGCTATGGTGTAGCAAGGGTTATCTTTTGTCCAATTCCCAATAAGTTCCTCATTTCTGTCAGAGACCTCATCATCCACATGGCTTTTACTGTCCACATTTCTATCAGCATTCTGCTAGCCACCATGTAATTCTCTAAGACATTCTAAACTTTCCCTCGTCTTTTTCTCTTCTTCTAAGTCCTCCAGACTCCTCCAACCTTTGTCCATTACCCAGTTCCAAAGCTGCATCCACATTTTCAAGTATCTGTATAGCAACACCCCACTCCTCAGTACCAATCTCCCAAAAGAAATAATCAGGGACGAGCAAGAAATATCACAATGAACTCTCAGAGGGATATGGGAAGTGGGGGTGCCTGGAAATGATCTGGGGGTCAGAGGGTATCTGATTTCAGCTCTCTGGAAGCCAGGCACCCCCGGGCAGGTGAGAGACAGGGCAGGCTGTGGTTGGAGAAAAATGAGATCAAAAGCAGCTAGCTGGAAGTTAGCCATCAGCTTCTGAGGTAGGGAGGACTTCAAAGGAAGCCATAGGCGGCCCAATAGCAGAAATGGCTCTGGGGAGACTCTGAAAGTGGAGTAAAGGAGGAACACAGTTGACAGGTTGACTAGACGCATGCGCTTCAGGACTTGTGGCTCCCTTCCTGCCCTCTCACCCTCCCATTTCACTGCTCACTGACATTTCATGGAGGTGAAGGATTAAGGGCCTAAAACCAGAAACACTCACTTTCGTTGGTCTTAGCCAACACAAAATGTTGGAAGGAAAAGAAAATTACTACAAGAAACTGAGGGTAAAGGGGCTATGGTAGTGACGATGTGTGGATTTTGGTTATCCATTTTCTTCATGCTCGGTTCCCCAAATACCGTGGGGACACTATTGTGATCCACCAACCTGGAAGGAAGAGGAAAGGCCCAAGAAGATATGGATACAGATGGAGGGAGAAATGCCCAGGGCATGATTGGGCATGGGAGGCGAGCTGGAGAAGGGAAGAGAGACCTGGGAGAAGCAGTGCCAATAGTCGCCAGCCCTAGAGAGGAGCCAATGGTGGCATTAGGAACTCGTCCTGGAGAGGAAGGAGAAGCCACACCAAGAGCAGGGCAGAAGCAGAAGGCATGGGGGAGGGAGGCGTCATCTCACCTGAAAGAATCCCCATGCTCTGAGGAGCCCCACTCCTGCTGCCACCCATCCCCACACATGCCCCTCCTTTCACTGCAAGCCAGACCGCCTGTCTTCACCAGGTCAGTGATTAAGCCACAAGTTCAGGTTCAGGAAGGGTAACTGCAGCTAGAACAGATGACACCCTATAATAAGAAAAATGTGTATTACTGGGGGGCACTCAGCTCTAGGCTGAGGCTCCTCAAAATCTTTTACTGAACCTAGGTCTGACTGCCTGCCCCCAAATAGAAACAATCCAAAAGTCAAGTGGTGGCGAAAATGGAAGTCAGCTTTTATTCAGGAACACCGTTGACCTGAAGAGAGATGTTAGGCTGACCCATCTCCAAGACTCAGACTTACTAAAGGTTTTTAAAGAGGGGCTGAGGGATGGAATGTGGGAAATGAAAAACAGGGGGTAGAGGTTGTAAGCTATGGGAGCTCTGTGCAAGGAGCTGGATGCAAGGTCTTGCCAAGGCTCCATCTGGTTTCTGCTCCTGTCCTTGATGTTATCTTAGGAGCTTCATTCAGGGTGGAATCAGCACAGCTTTACTGATGTCTTCTTGGTTTTCCAGGGTCTGGAGAGTATGTGTCTTGTGGCAAGTTTGCAGCTTCAGTCTGGCTGGAAAACAACTTTCCACTTATGTAAATAATGTCATCTTGCCCCATAACCAAGGTTCAAAATATCAAATAACCATGGGAAAAGAGAGAGCTCAGAGAAATGCATGTCAAGCAAAAAGCTGTGTCTTTTTAAAATCTTTTAGAGCCCATGTGGTTTTAGTTCCAACATGGCTTCAGTCCTCTCACTCCAACATAAGGACTCTCGCTCCCTACTTCCTCACTTCCATACCCCCAAAGAAGGAATCCATGTTCCTGAGGGCTATCTTGAATAACAAACTCCAAAGGAAGGGAAAAAGAAAACAGAAGCAATGCAAAGGTTTTTCTAGGAGCAGAATATTTCATGAGGCAGCAACAGCTCCTTCCTCTGCCATCCACAGCCCACAGTGCATAACTCATTTCCTGCTGCTCTGGGGTCAGGGAAGCCCCTTGGGGTGGAGGGCTGGCTCTCTCTGGTCTGTTGAAGGCCAGGCCACTACGTCTGAGAATTCCTTGGGGAAGTTACTTGTCTATGGCCTCCCCCTTCCTCCACCCCACCCTCCAACTCCACCTTCGCAGAAACACACATTCCCTGTTGCAGGAGGGGGTGCGAAGAGAGAGCATACGTAATTGTCTGTCTATAGATGCTTTTCATGCAGTTATCCAAAGATATGAAAGAATAAGGTTCAGGGAATATTAAGAATGGAGATGACAAAGGAAAGAGTAAGAGAACTTGAATATAGAAAAATCCAATCTGGGGCTGGCCAGTTAGCTCAGTTGATGATGGAGTTTAGATGTATTGTCCTCCCAGAACTTATGGAAATCTGATCCCTAATGTGACAGTGTTGGAAACTGATTGAGTCATGGGGGTGGATCCCTCATGAATGGATTAATGCTCTCCCTAGGTGGGGGGATTAATGAGTGAGTTCTCGCTCTATTAGTTCCCATGAGAGCTGGTTGTTTAAAAGACCCTGGCACCTCCCCCCCCCTTCCTTCCTCTTGCCATATGACCTGCTTGAACCCACTGGTTGCCTGCAGCTTTCTGCCATGAGTAGAAGCAGCCTGAGGCCCGTGCCAGATGCAGTTGTCCCAGAATCATAAGCCAAATAAATCTCTGTTCTTTATGAATTACCCGGTCTCGGGTAATTCTGTTATAGCAACACAAACAGACTAATACAGTTGATTAGAGCTGGTAACACCAAGGTCAAGGGTTTGATCCTTGTACCGGTCAGCCACCAGAAAAAAAAAAGAAAGAAAGAAAAAGAAAAATCTGATCTGAAAAACAGGAAGAAAAATTATTTTTAAAAAATGAGCCACTTAATAAAGTCAAACACAAGGACCATATGATCATCTCTATAGATGCTGAAAAAGCATTTGATAAAGTTCAGCACTCATTCATGACAAAGACCCTCTATAAGTTAGGTATAGAGGGAAAGTATCTCAACATAATTAAAGCCATATATGCCAAACCCACTGCCAATATCATCCTGAATGGGCAAAAGCTGAAAGCTTTTCCTTTAAGAACAGGAACAAGACAAGGATGCCCACTCTCACCACTCCTATTAAACATAGTGTTGGAAGTACTAGCCAGAGCAATCAGAGAACAGAAGGAAATAAAGGGCATCCAGATTGGAAAAGATGAAGTCAAACTGTCCCTGTTTGCAGATGACATGATCCTATATATCGAACAGCCTAAAACCTCTACAAAAAAACTGTTGGAATTGATAAATGATTTCAGCACAGTAGCAGGATACAAAATCAACACACAAAAATCAGTAGCATTTCTTTTCTCCAATAGTGAACATGCAGAACGAGAAATCAAGAAAGCCTGCCCATTTACAATAGCCACCACAAAAATAAAATACTTAGGAATTGAGTTAACCAAGGAGGTGAAAAATCTCTATCATGAGAACTACAAACCACTGCTGAGAGAAATTAGAGAGGATACAAGAAGATGGAAAGATATCCCATGCTCTTGGATTGGAAGAATCAACATAGTGAAAATGTCCATACTACCCAAAGTGATATACAAATTCAATGCAATCCCCATCAAAATTCCAAAGACATTTTTCTCAGAAATGGAAAAAACTATCCAGACATTTATATGGAACAATAAAAGACCACGCATAGCCAAAGCAATGCTGAGCAAAAAAAATAAAGCTGGAGGCATAACACTACCTGACTTTAAGCTATACTACAAAGCTATAATAACCAAAACAGTATGGTACCGGCATAAAAACAGACACACTGACCAATGGAATAGAATAGAGAATCCAGAAATCAACCCACACACTTACTTCCATCTGATCTTTGACAAAGGCACCAAGCCTATTCACTGGGGAAGGGACTGCCTCTTCAGCAAAGGGTGCTGGGATAACTGGATATCCATATGCAGGAGAATGAAACTAGATCCATACCTCTCACCGTATACTAAAATCAATTCAAAATGGATTAAGGATTTATTTATTTATTATTTTTATTTATTTATTTATTTATTTTTTAAACGGTTATCTTCCTTTTATTTATTTATTTATTTTTTGTCATTTTTTCGTGACCGGCACTCAGCCAGTGAGTGCACGGGTCATTCCTATATAGGATCCGAACCCGCGGCGGGAGCGGTGCCGCGCTCCCAGCGCAGCACTCTACCGAGTGCGCCACGGGCTCGGCCCTGGATTAAGGATTTAAATATACACCCTGAAACAATAAAACTTCTTAAAGAAAACATAGGAGAAACACTTCAGGAAATAGGACTGGGCACAGACTTCATGAATACGACCCCAAAAGCATGGGCAACCAAAGGAAAAATAAACAAATGGGATTATATCAAACTAAAAAGCTTCTGCACAGCAAAAGAAACAATTAACAGAGTTAAAAGACAACCAACAGAGTGGGAGAAAATATTTGCAAAATATACATCTGACAAAGGATTAATATCCAGAATATATAAGGAACTCAAACAACTTTACAAGAAGAAAACAAGCAACCCAATTAAAAAATGGGCAAAAGAGCTAAGTAGGCATTTCTCTAAGGAAGATATACAAATGGCCAACAGACATATGAAAAAATGCTCAACATCACTCAGCATCCGGGAAATGCAAATCAAAACCACATTGAGATACCATCTAACCCCAGTTAGGATGGCTAAAATCCAAAAGACTCTGAACGATAAATGCTGGCGAGGTTGCGGAGAAAAAGGAACTCTCATACATTGTTGGTGGGACTGCAAAATGGTGCAGCCTCTATGGAAAATGGTATGGAGGTTCCTCAAACAATTGCAGATAGATCTACCATACGACCCAGCTATCCCACTGTTGGGAATATACCCAGAGGAATGGAAATCATCAAGTCGAAGGTATACCTGTTCCCCAATGTTTATCGCAGCACTCTTTACAATAGCCAAGAGTTGGAACCAGCCCAAATGCCCATCATCAGATGAGTGGATACGGAAAATGTGGTACAGCTACACAATGGAATACTACTCAGCCATAAAAACGAATGAAATACTGCCATTTGCAACAACATGGATGGACCTTGAGAGAATTATATTAAGTGAAACAAGTCAGGCACAGAAAGAGAAATACCACATGTTCTCACTTATTGGTGGGAGCTAAAAATTAATATATAAATTCACACACACACGCACACGCACGCGCACACGCGCACACACACACACACACACATAAAACGGGGGGGGGGAAGAAGATATAACAACCACAATTACTTGAAGTTGATACGACAAGCAAACAGAAAGGACATTGTTGGGGGGGAGGGGGGAGGGAGAAGGGAGGGAGGTTTTGGTGATGGGGAGCAATAATCAGCCACAATGAATATCGACAAAATAAAATTTAAAAAAATAAATAAATAAAAATAAATAAATAAATAAATAAATAAATAATGAGCCACATGAGCCATAGAATATCAGAAAGTTTAACATTCATGACATTGGAAGAGGTGAGATTGGAACAGAAAATATATTTGAAAAAGTAATGACCAAAAATGCCCTAATTTTGGTGAAAGATATAAACGTGCAGATTCAAGCAGTTTAGTGAACTCTAAACAGAATAAATTCAAAGAAAACCATACAGACATGTGCAAATCAAACTGCTGAAAACCAAGAAAGAGAAAAAAAAATCTCAAAAGCAGCTAGCAAAAAAAAACATGCTACCTATTGGAGAACAATCGTGGGAACTACAGCAGAGTTCACCTCAGGAACCATGGAAGCCAGAAAACAGTGGAATGTCATCTTACATGTCATGAGAGAAAAGAACTCTCAACCCAGAATTTGGTATCCTGTGAAAATATGCTTCTGGAATGAAGGAAAAATATTTTCAGATGAAGGAAAACTAAGAGAATTTGCTGCCAGCAGACCTGCTGTATAAAAAGTGTTAAAGGAAGTTCTTCAGGCAGAAGGGAAATCAGAGCAAAACTTGGACTTCGAGGAATGAAGGAAGAGAAACTCAAACGGCTAGTATCTATGTCAGCACAATTCGGTTGGCTACTTCCACATGCAGCCTACACAAGCTTTCTCTTTTCTCCCAGGCAGTCTGTTTCTCCAATGAAATGGAGAAATGTCATTCTCCAAGGCCAGGGAATGTTCTGTGATTATTCTTGTATTCACCCTCAGCGCCTGTTAGGATGCCATGTGTGATGTAGAGGATCAGTGCACATGCCATAGTGCCATGCTGCCTGGATCCAAATCCTGCAACTGCCACTTACTAATAGGGTGACCTTGAGTCAGCCACTTAAGGGTCAAATACATCTTTGTGCCTGTTATAGGTCAAATAAGTCCCCCAAAAGTCCATGCGTTGGAAACTTGACCCTTATTGTAGCAGTGTTAACAGGGTGAGAAATTCAATCATGATATTTGAAAGATGGGGCCTTTGAGAGGTGATTGGATTGTGAGGACTGTGCCCTTGTGAATGGACTGATCCATTAATGGAGTAATGAGGTATCATGGGTGAAGACAGGTGGCTTCATAAGGAGAGTGAGTGAGAACGTTAGCAGGCTTGCTCCTGCGATTCTCTTGTCATGTGATATCCTGCTGTAGAGAGCCACCACCAAGAAGAAGGCCCTCACCAGATGCACCCCTGGGACCGTGGACTCTCCAGCCTCTAAAACTGTGAGAAATAAATTTCATTTCTTTATAAATTACCCAGTTTCAGGAATTCTGCTATAAGCAACAGAAACAGACTAATATAGTGTCTCAGTGTTCTTATCTATTAAATGGGATGATAATGTATTTACTACACATGCTGCCATGAGGATTAAATTATTATTACACAGAGAGCAATTAGAACAGGGCTGGGCACATAGTAAGTACTATGTGTGTTAACCACTATTGTAAGTGCTCAAAAATTGCTAATTAACCTTTCATAGCATTAGCTGATATATCAGCAGCCTTTCATTTCATGCCCAACAATTATCTAAGGACTAAGCTAATCTCAAAATAAATCCTATGCTACTTACGTTTTTGTAGAATTTATATCAAAACATTTTGAAGATCAGTGTGGTCAAGAACGTTCTCTTGATAAACCAAATCTCAATTGTAAATGGTGTAAGACAGAACTTACATTGACATGTAGGTTTTTACAAATGAATATCAATATTCCCACCTGTAAGTCTGATACATAAAGCTTAATCATCTTCATTCAGCTAAACAATATTTTTATCACAAGTTTTCACCAGAGAGCTCAATTTGAACTTTTTTGTTACCAGTTCTTATCCGGAACCTTCCTAAGATGACTGATATTTGAAGATTTGCAGACACATGGGTCCATTCACATTTCTAGGTAACTTCTCTACCAAGTTACATCATTAGAAACTTATTTCCTTAGACTTCCCATATTTTCGAAATTCCTTCAAAAATTATATTTTGATAATATGGCTTTGGCTTTGTTATAAGAAATGGCCATCTAACGAATATCTTGAGGGCCCATCTAGGGCTCACTTGGGAGAGTGTGGTGCTGATAACACTAAGGCCACAGGTTCGGATCCCTATATAAGGATGGCTGGTTAGCTCACTTGAGAGAGTGTGGTGCTGACAACACCAAGTCAAGGGTTTGGATCCTCTTACCGGTCATCTTTTAAAAGTAAAGAAAGAAAGAAAGAAAGAATATCTTGCATTTTCTGCAAAACTGCTAAAGAACAAAGACATTCTCCATTATACAAATTTCATAATATAAATTCCAAGAGACAATGTATCTTTTCTAATAAATTAGTATGTGCACCTTGGTTTGCTAATAAAAATTAGAGTTCAGGATTTCTCAGCCTAGGCTGCAGATTAGAAATCACCTGGAGAGCTATTAATGCCTACTTATGCTCAGGCCTTCCCCTGTACCAATTACATTAGGATACTGGAAAATGGGACTTAGGCATTGATGGTTTTTAAAAACTCACCAAGAGATTCTAATGTGTACCTTGTGCTGGCAATCCCTGCTATAGTTTATCATTTTACCCTTTTAAGGATATCTTGGCTTCTAAGACATCCAAAGCTAAATTCTTTGTAATAATTAACAGATTTTTCATATAGTTTATTCCTCATCCTCCATGGTTTATTATTTTTTATTGAAACATATTGATTATACATATTTGTGGGGTACAGAGTTCAATATCAATACCTGTGTATCAATCATGTGTGATAATCCAATCAGGATAATTAGCATATTCATCATTACAAAACATAATCCTTTGTACTGAGGACATGTGATCTCCTCTCTTCTACCCATACCTCAAATCATTTTGAAAGCTGTAGAGAATAAACCCTAGTTTTTAGAAAAGATCATCCACGAATTCATAGAAATCCTTCTAAAACCTATTAGTATTTTTAACTTTACCTGTTCTTGGAGAATAGTTTCCATTAATTTATTCTCTGGTGTGTGAAGTAATAATAACTTCTAGGTGTTCAAACTAATTTCCTTTGAGCTTTAAATCATCAGCCCTAGTTCTAATGTTTCAGGATTTAGTAAATAAGTTCTGTATTTGTCTTCTATTGCTGTGTAAAAAATGGCCAAAAAATAATGGCTTAAAACAGCATCCATTTATGATTTCACAGTTTCTGTAGGTTGGAAATACAGGCACAACTTACTGGGTTTCGCTGATCAGGGTCTCATGAGGCTAAAATCAAAATGCCTGCTGGGCTGAATTCTTATCTGAGGAGGCTCAGCTAGAGAGAGATCAGTTTCCAAGTGGTTGTTGAGGCTGTAGAATTCATAGCAGCTATGTCTTCAAAGCCAGCAGTGGAGAGGGGGTGGCAGGAGAGGGCGCAGGGGAGAGGACAGGGGTTCTTAGCACCACTTCATTTTTCTTCTGAAGATGTTCTCTGCTTCTCTCCATATGGCCGGGCTGCAAATTTTCCAAATCTTTACACTCTGCTTCCCTTTGAAATTCTGGCTTTTTGTCAAGCCTTTGCTGCCATGACTCAGCATAGGCTGTCACAAGTAACTATACAGCTTCCTTAATACTTTGCTGCTTAGAAATTTCTTCCAAATACTCTGGTTCACAACTCCTAAGTTCCAACTTCCATGAAGTCCTAGGGCATGGAGAGAATGCAGCCAAATTCCTTGCCAGTTCACAGCAAGGGTGAGCTTTGCCCGTTTCCAGTAAACTTCTTATTTCTATCTGAGACCTCCTTAGAATGGTCTTTACAGTCCATATTTCTATTGGCATTCTGGTCTCCACCATGTAACCAGACCCTAAGACATTCCAAACTTTCTCTTGTCTCTTTGACTTCTTTTGAGTCCTCCAAACTCCTCCAACCTTTCCTCAACACACAGTTCCAAAGCTGCTTCCACATTTTCAAGTATTTGTTATAAGCAAGACCCCAACTCTCTGGTACCAATTTTTCTGTATTAGTCCGTTTCTGTTGCTTATAACAAAATAACTGGAACTGAATACTTTGTAAGAAAATGAAATTTATTTGCTTACAGTTTCTGAGGCTGGAAGGTCGAAAGTGCAGGGGCCACATCTGGTGAGGTCTTGGTGGTGGTGAAAGTGACAGCAGGGTAACACATTGCAGAAATGACAGAGCAGAGAGAGAGAATAACCTCCTCATTCACTCTACTTTTAAAGCCCTCCAAACCATGCCCCTGACCACCATTTTTAATCCATTCACTATGGCATGGCCCTACAATAGAATCATCTTTTCAAGGCCCCACCTTTCAATTACCATAATAGGACTTCCCACCCTCTTTACACTGTCACAGTACAGACTAAGTTTTGTGGGGACATTCAACCCAAGGCAGTGATCTTTGAGTAAATTAGATTGCCCTCCATAATGTGGGTGGGTCTCATCCAATCAGTTGAAGGCCTGAATAGCATAAAGACTGACCTCCCCTTAGCATGAAGGAATTCTGCCAGCAGATGGTCTTTGGACTCCAACAATTCTGCCTGGCTACCCTGCAGATTTTGGACATTCCAGCCTCCACAATGGCATGAGCCAATTCCTTAAAATTCCTCTCTCTCTCCATGTACACACACACACACACACACTCTCTCTCTCTCTCTCTCTCTCTCTCTCTCACCTGTTGTTTCTGTTTCTCTGGAGAACCCTAATACAATTATGAACACAAAATTGGTTTTAACTTTCTGGGTGTTCTAATCCTTCCTTTCCAATTGGTCATGTGGACCCACTGCTAAGGCTTTGGAAGGGACCTAAGTCAAGCTCTACAGCAGGCACACTCACCCTGTCCTTTAAAGTTTCTTTGTATATACTTTGTAGTGAGCTGCACACATAGTCTCCCAGGTGCAGACGTTCCTCTGCTTTGTGTGTGGGTGCATGTGTGTATTTCTAACATCCTTAGTGATGTTAGGCATTTACTAATACATTAGGCTATTGCCTGGGAGGGCAACTTAAAGTGGTTTCTGATTCTGTTAACACGTGGCATCTGACAGTTCAAAACTTGTAAGTATAAGATTATTTTCCCTAAATTCATAATTTTAATTTGCCCACACTTTATGTATTAGTTTACTAGGGTTACCATAAAAAAAAAACCAGACTGGGTGGCTTAAACAACAGAATTTATTTTCTCACAGTTCTGGAGGCTGAGAAGTCCAAGATGAAGGTGTCCTCCCACAATTTAAATATTAGGCCTCCTGAAAGTGTCCTCAAACCTCTCCTGCTCCCAAGGCCTCCCAGGACCACCGCAGCCACTGGGCCTTCTGTCAGGCTGGGTCACAGACCCTTCAAACCTGTTGTGCAGACTGGGTCACAGACCCCTCATATGCATGTCATAAGCTAAGTAATTGGAAAGATCCTGAGAGCTACTAGCAAGGTTGACATGCCTTATTCAGATGCCAGCTCAGGTCACTACCAGCAGCCCTGCAGCAGCTGTGGCCACCCTGGTGGCCTCCCGGGGACACTGTGGATGAGAGCCATTTGTCCTTTATACTTAAGTCAGATAACCTAGGGACACCTGGGTTTGAGTCAGATAACCAAGGAACACCTGAGCAGATGTGCACAGTTAACATATTTACAACATACACGCTAAGTCATGCTTGACAAGATTCCGAACAGCTGAGGGAGGCTGCCCATTTGTTTTCATTTTCCTTACATCTTCCAATCCCCTCTCTTTGAACTTCTGGAGAATTGCAGTCCACATTGTCCAGACTAGCAGCTGATTACCTACTTTGTTGTATTATTTCCTAGTTGTCTCTGGTGTTTGGTTGGGAGAGTTGGTTCCTGAGGTCTTGTTCCTTGGTTTCCAGATGGCCGCCTGTCTGGTTACAGCAATAGCTATGCTAATTGTCTGGTTGGGGTTATTGTCGGACTCCTGCTGACGTAGCCAACAGTCTTGTTGGGCTAGGGCTCACAGACCCACCCTTCAAACCTGTTGTACAGACTGGGTCACCAGACCCCTCACACACCAGGCTGAGTCACTAGACCCCTCATATGCCAGGCTGGGTCACCAGCCCTCTCACATGCCTGGCTGGGTGACCAGACCCCTCCCCCACATGCCTGGCTAGCCCACCAGATCCCCCACATGACTGGCTGGGTCACCAGATCCCTCACATGCAGGTCCATGAGCTAGGTAATTGGGAAAGATCCTGGGAGCTGTTGGCAGATGATACGAGTTCAGTCCTCAGCTTCCTCAGCAGCAGCAGCAGCTACAGATGCAGCAGCAGAAGCAGAAGCAGAAGCGGCAGCTGCGGTAGTGGCAGTGGCCTTTCGGAGAGTCCTGGGGGCCCTGGCAGCAAGAGCCTCCAGCAGCAGTAGTGGCCTCCCCCTGGCTCCCCTGGGGGCATCCCAGGGGTGGGGCGCACTGTGGATCAGAGCCACTCGTCCTTTATACTTAAGTCTGATAACCCAGGACACCTGGGTGCACATGTGCACTTACATTAGACAACAGCCAAGTAACACCTGGACACATGTGAATATTTATATCAAATGCTTGACAAGATTCTGAACATCTGAGGGGCCCTGACCATTTTCCTTCACTTTCCCTATACCACCCTCTCACTGTGTCCTCACATGGCCTTTCCTTTGTGTGTGCACATCCCTGGTGTCTCTCTTTTGTGTCCAAATTTCCTCTTCTTATAAGGACACAAGTTATAGTGGATTGGGGCCCACCCTAAAGGCCTCATTTTAGTGTGATCACCTCTTCAAAGGCCCTTTCTCCAAATAGTCACATTCTGAAGTACTGGGGGGGAGGGTTTCAACATATGAATTTTGAGGGGACACAATTCAGCCCATAACACTTCACTTTCCACTTTCCTGCACACTCACAGTCATCTGGAACATTCCTGGATGTATCTCCATCTTTTGGGAAAATATAGGAAAACGGTCAGGGCCCCTCAGATGTTCAGAATCTTGCCGAGCATTTGATGTAAATATGCACATGCGCCCGGGTGTTCCTTGGTTATTGTCTAATGTAATTGTGTATGTGTGCCCAGGTGTCCTGGGTTATCAGACTTAAGTATAAAGGACGAGCGGCTCTGATTCACAGGGCTCCCTGCCTCCAGGGGGCACAGGGAGGCTGTCACTGCCGTGGAAGCTGAGGGCTGAGCTTGTGTCGTCTCTCAACGGCTCCCAGGATCTTTCCCAACTATCTAGCATGGACCTGCGTGTGAGGGCCCTGTGACCCTGTCTGTACAACAGGCTTGAAGGGTCTGTGGACCCTAACCGCCGGCCCTAACAATGCAAATGGAAAACTTAGCGTAACTAAAATAATGAAACATTTTAGCTTTAGTTATGAATTGCCTAACCATACAATTGGCTATGTTGGCATGAATCCAACAGTAACCCCAGCCAGACAATTAGCATAGCTATTGCTGTAACCTAACCCAACAATTGGCATAGTCATGTAGCTTTACATCCATCTATGTCACATTTCATTATCTGGAAGAGTTTACTAATCTTCTAAGCCTCAAGAAACTTCCTGCCCTCAAGAAACTTGTCATATAAACTAAACACCAGAGATGACCAGGAAATAATACAACAAAGTAGGTCAATGGCCGCTAGTTTGGATAAGGTGGACTGCAGTTCTCCAGAAGTTCAAAGGAAGAGGGGATTGGAGGTACATGGCTGCAGTGGTGCAGAGAGGCCTCAGGAGCAGGAGAGAGGTTTGTGGACACTTGCAGGAGACCTAATATTTAAATAGTGGTTCTAAACCTTAGCAGTACATTAGAATCACCTGGGGCACTTTTAAAACTACTGGGCCTCAGAGATTTCAGTTTAATTGGGCTGGGTCCTTTACACTGATATTTTTTGAAAAATTCTGCAGGTGATTAGAATATACACGGGCTGAGAACCACTGACTTAAATGGACAGATGAGGTAAAGGACATTCTAGATGAGCAGGGAGGTAAGAGAGGGGCATCAAAGCTAGAATTACGTGGTACATTTGAAGGAGGACACCGAGAAGACTGGCCTGCATGGAGCTGGGGATGTTTTAGGAGTAGTGGAAAATAAGTTTGCATAGGTCAGAGTGAAATTACTGCTGGGTTTATGGAATCTGTATCCAACAGGAAAGATGGGAGGGAGAGAGAAATCAGGTTAGCAAGCTTGGCTACTTGGTTATTACAAACAGGTGTGAGATCCCAAGGGCTCTGACAATTGGGGACACTGGAAAAGAAATGCAGGAATGGACATAGAAAACATTGGGAAGGAAGGATCAGCAGGACTTGCTAAGTGGATAAACGAATAAATGAAATAAATATAGGAGATTAAGGGAAAGGGCAAGTTGTAAATGATTCCAAGGTTTCGAGGCTGAAGGTTGGGGAATAAGCTATAAATAAAGAACAAATGATAACAATTGCTAGTGTGCAGTAAAAAGCACAAGTTCTGCTACATCATAAGTGTCTGCCTGTGAGATTTCAACCTTCTAAGTCGGGGCTAACGTTGTTCTGGCTCATGCTTAGCATGATGTCTTGCTCAAGACACTAGTTGGATAGAGTTAAATGAGGTAAAATTGGAACACCTCAGCAGACATCCAGATGAGAAACTGAACATGATGGAAAACAGAAAGTTCCACCAAAGAGATAAGAATTGAGGCCCTGAGCCAGCCAAGTGCTCTGCATGAGAGACGTGGGAAATCTAATGGGGCTGGTAACTGTCTCTGGAGAGCCTCTTTTTCCAGCATTCTCTTCTCCATGGCCCCATGCAGGTACTGAACAGCCATTGTTTTTGCCACCCTCACTTATTCCCTTTGTTAGTAGCAGTTCCTCAATTTTCCTTTGAGGAACTTCCCCTCTCCTGGGCACAGTCTTGTTGGGACTGTCAGTCAAGGTGTTCTGCCCGCTCGGGCTAGGGTTTCAAACCACCATCTGAACATTAGGCTTCATGCATTATATTACACCTCTCTTTTTTCCTAAGTCCTTCCTGGACTACTGTGCCTTTGATCTGCCTCATTCTTTGAATTTCTAGAAAACTAGAGTCTACATTGTTCAAACCAGCAGCTAAATGTCCTTTGATGTAAACTGGGCTAATCCCACCCTTTCTCCTGGGATTCTGAATCTTGAGCACAGTAACATCAGTACTGATGCCAGAATCTCTCTAGTAGTGACCTGAAGACACTATCCATTGAATCTCTCAAGTTTTTTGGGCCCTTGCCCTCTCTGAGGTACCCCATATCCTTCATTCCTTTTGCTATTGTTAACCAGAGTTAGTTTCTGTTGCTTGCAACTAAAGCTTCTGAACTGATTGGCCACATTTCCCCCCATTATTCAAGTATGCCAGAGTTTTATTTTGCATTCAGAATCCAGAAGTGAGCACTTCATATTCTGGGATCTTTGTCTTTTCTAAGGTTTATTCCAGGGGTCTTCATTTTGATGTCAAGGAAGACAATTCCATACAACCAGTGGTGATGGGAAGAAGCCATCGGATATCCCTGCACATTCTCATTCCTCGTACCTACTGATTTATTGAAAGAGGTATCTGTGATCCTTCTGCACTGGGCTAATTTTAAGTTGTTTATTTAAGTGTTGTTTCCCTCCCCACTCCACTCATTTCCCCAATTCTAAGTTCTCTTGCAATGCAGATTCTCTTCAAGAGCATCTGACAGTGCTCCTTTCCAACTCCTTTCCTGTGTCCCTATCAATGTCCTCTTTCTTTGGGTGACCACTTTTTTTTATAAGTTACTCAGAACTATAATGCTCTCGGCATTACCAGTACATGTCCAGGAGGTGCTGCTTCTCTTGTATATGAGAGAAGCAGATAAATCCTGGCTTTGGAAGTTTGGCTTTCACTGGGCTGAGATATATGCCTTTTACCAGACTGATGACAAATGCCCCTAAAAGTAATCATGTTAATGACATTTTGGCAACACTTTTCATCTTCAAAGCAATTTGTCGACATTAAAGAATAAGCCATCAGTTCTTCCCAGATAAGAATGAATGCACAGTGCTGGGTACAATCTGTCCTGCTCATCAGACCTAAACACAGGGCTCTGCTTATAAACTGTGGCTGAACAAGATGACTTTTTATGAGGAAAAAGGGGGAGCAGGGGGGGACCAAAGGAAGAAAGAAGAAAAAGAGAAGACCTACGATTTATCTAGTGAGTATTGCAAGTCTGGCATGACAGTTGGAGACAAACACTCTGGGCCTTCGGTCTGGCTCTGCTTCCATTTATCCTGCTTTAAGAGCATACCGAGAAGTTTCCACAGAGATTGTCATTCCCAGTCACCTTGCAAGCTGTGGTATTGCACCTTCTGATGATCCTTCGTGTTCCTGGCATGATTCCTTAGTCCAAATCCAGGTGTCCCCTGGAATATCAAAGCAAGTCCATTTTAACATAGTATTTGTAGATGTGTGTGTGTGTGTGTGTGTGTGTGTGTGTGTGTATGAACACATACATAATATGTGTACTTTTCTTGCCTTCTGCTCCCCCTCACCATTCTTATCCAGGGCTGGGGGTTGGGAGGGAGGTAATAATGAACCATGCCTATTAGCCCAATGTTTTGCAATGATGTGGCTGGAAAGAACTTAATGAGATTAAGGACTGGCATACGCCTTCTTAAGAAATCATCCCATCAAAAGGAAGACGAGCCTCCACCTGCTCAGAGAAATTGCTGGCTGAACTTCTTAGCAGTGAGGCACCCTGAGAACTGCAAATAAGAGCCGGGTGTAAAAGCAGGGGCCAGAGCCTTTCCACAGCTTGGCACACGGGTCTTTCATAGAGACTGCTGAATCTCGGAGTTTAGTCACCCACAAAGGATGCTTTTGTGCTGACTCTCCCAATAACAACCAATAATCATTTCTGTCCAAGTCAGGGAAATCTGACAGACTAAGTACAGTTCCTCAACAAGCCCCCTTTCCTTGTTCCTCAAACATCATGCTAGTGTATTTGGAGCTGTGTGGCACTAAAGAAAACAGATATGCAACAACCATACTTAGGAGTGATCATTTCATGCGCATTTGCATAATGGGACATAAGGGAGGATTTATTTATTTTTACTATAGAGTCCCTTTCTCATAAGGTCAATACATTTTATTAAGTCAACTTTTAATTTATAAACTTTCACTTTCTATTCCTTATAAAACCAACTATGTATAAATCACAGCACATCTTCCTTTGCTATTTGGCTGCCAACACATATGTGTATCTGTGTTATCTTTTTTCAGACTTCCTACATATGTATGTGTGAGCCCATTTCACCACTGGATTGTAAATCTCCTCAAGGTCAGGGACTATTGCCTCTTACTAGCCCAGCACTTTCAAAAACTTAAACTAGGGAATGAAAGAATCAGGAAAAGGGGAAAATCAGAGGAAATAAATACGGCAACCTAAAACTCGAAAACACGTGAAAATTCTGAAATATTCCACTGCTCCTGATGCTCATTGCCAGCAGCCACGTATGAAGGGTCTCCAAAAGTTCATGGAAGGATTTGCATTATCTTTTAATTCCATTTTTCCATGAATTTTTTGAAGTACACTCATAGCTGCATTATGATCATACCCAGCAGAGCAAAACTCTACCCACCCAGTATCAGCACATAAGCTTTCAGGTTTCCATTTTTTTTCCAGGTTTGTAGCTATTTTCCTCAAAATGTAATGAAAGTTGAGTGAGCTATTCAATCAGAATCCAACTAGACCAAGAACACAACAGCAATGCCTAGTCACGCAGCTTCACTATTGCTTTAGGGGAAGGGGCCCCGTTAAGCCAAAGGCTTAACTGAGGGCACATGATAAAAACCTACACATGGAACCGTGAGCATTGTCACTGAAGTGCAGGACCAGGACAGAGCTGAGGCTGAGGGGGAAGTCTAGAGCAGGGTGCACAGCTGGGCTGTATCCCTGACCAGAGGGAGGGACAGGCAGCTTCCTGGAATACCACTGTGGAATTAAAGTGAGCCAACCTGGCTGATTTAAGGTGGTGACTTGAATGGTGAGAGACTCTTGTAACAGAACAATAAAAGAAGTCTGTTTTAGAAGTACTAAGGGGATTCCAGGTCTTATTATTTAATATACTTCCACATTTGTTCCTGTGCTTGGTAACTAGTTCACGAAAGTGGGAATTGTATCAACGGCCTCCAC
Source organism: Cynocephalus volans (assembly GCF_027409185.1). Classification (NCBI taxonomy): domain Eukaryota; kingdom Metazoa; phylum Chordata; class Mammalia; order Dermoptera; family Cynocephalidae; genus Cynocephalus; species Cynocephalus volans. The sequence goes on along the minus strand of NC_084465.1, from coordinate 132,671,231 downwards.
TAGAATTTTTCCAGAAGGCCATATATATTTTACTTGTGGAGAAAAATTAAAAGGCCCAGATTGATTGAATATAACCTGCACAAACCTGCAGACTTAGGTTATTCTTCTGTGGTTTTTGAAGTAGCATGATAAGGGTGAGAAGCGTAGGCTTTGGAATTAGAAATGCCTAGGTTGGAATCCTTACTGGTTGCTATCTGGGCCAAATTATCTGAGCTGCAGATTTATCTTCTGTACAATTGCTTAATTCATGTGGCTATAGAGTTAAAAATTAGATACATAAAGTATTTGGTGCTCCTTATCCTAGAATTTCATATCGCCAGGTTTATCATTTCTTGTGTCTACTGAATGGACGCTTTTTCAGTCCCAAATCTATTATTTTAATATAGTTGTATTTTAAGAATTCCTGATATGTGTTTTATTTTCAACACAACTTTTCTACCCATGTTCCCAGGTCAAGTGGGGTAGCTCTGGAAGTGCACTGTATCAAGGTTGGAAGAGTGAGTCATGGGAAGTTGGGGTGAAGGTTGGTTCCATACAGTCAATGCTGTGGTAGGGCAAAGGCTAGGTATGCAGGCAGGATGGTTAAGATAAACATAGAGGAATTGCCCACATAACCTTCCCCCAAACAGTGGAAGGCAGAAAACAGAAATGTTATTGGGTTATAGCATAGAGGCAGGCAGCTCATTGAAATCACACAATGACAATGACACAGTGCCGTAAGAGCTTACTTAGACTTACTGAGCATTGACTGTGATGCCAGGCACTGTCCTGCACTGAATTCTGGCAACAACCTTATGAGGTACGTGCTGTTGCCATCTCTATTTTATAGAAAAGGTAACAGAGGGCCAGAGAGATTTAGTACCTTGCCCAGGATCCTGCTCTCAGCAGGTGACAAAGCCAACTCTAACCCAGGTGGTCTGGCTCTCAAGCCCAGTTGAGTAACCATTAGGCTATACTGACATGCAACAGCAACAAAAGCAGAATTTTCTACTTAAATGAAAAACAAACAAAGCCAGAAATACCCAGCTAAGAGGCTGTCATTCTGAATGATTTTTTCAAATGAACGAAAGGCATTCCATACACTTACGATTTTTAACTGTGTGACAGGTCACGGAGCCTGTCCCATGAGATTGTGATTGTTAGTGTCGGGGAATGGGTAGGGGAAAGGAGGTGGAAGTGTCTGCAAAGATGAAGGGCAAATGGACATAGAGTATACGGAAGCTCTACAGTACGTTTTTTTCTAGAACAAGCAGGCAGGAGTAATTACTCAGCTGGAATCTACTCACAGTGTAAGAGCTAGTATGTTCCATCATGAATGCTGCGGGATATCAGCAATAGGTTTTTGATGATTTGGTTCAATCAAGGAAAGATGAGAGCTCTTTAATAAACTTTTGGAGTAGTGATCCCATGATGTGAATAAAAAAGACAGATTAATATATTTGAGTGTTGCATTATTCAAATTGTCGACCCTGGAAGTGATGTAGTAGTTTCAGTGATACTCCTGTTTTGGAAAACATTTTTGGGGACACATTTCAATTGCTTCTAAGTCAGAATATCTTCAGTGATGCTAAGTCCATTCCATTTGGCCACTATAGAGCACCGTACCAAGAACTGTGAGAAAACAAAGCAAGGATGCCATGTCTGCCCTCTCTAAGTGAACAATCAGTAGATGACCATGGCACGTAGTCCTACAATGCTGGAGCATTTTAAGTGTAAAAGGAATCATAGCAACAAAGTGCTACAAAAATTCCAGCATGGAAGAAACTCTGGGTAATTTCATGAGGGACACTCCACTTGGGCTTGGATTGAAGGCCACCTTCTATCAACCAGGATAGTGGGCAGGAGGATGGTTGGGAGTGAGTGGGGTGCATGCACAGCAAAAACAACAGGTGAGAAAGAAAAAGACAATCTAGGTGGGCTGGAGAATCGTGGGTGCTGGTGGGAATGAAACCAGGCCATCCAGATAGATGGGCATAAACAGGGCTGTGAATGCCCATCTGAGAGGTCTGTATTCCAAAGGGGCTCTAAGCATCAGAATAAGACTGGTATTGTGTTTCAGAATGATTAGTGTCCTAGCAGTGTTGCAAATAGATTAAGGCTTTTTGAAGCTGACTTATGAATTTTGGAAAAATTCTGAACCAAGCCTGATAAATAAGAAAGAAAGGTGATACAGAGCTGTGAAATATCACTTTTGGTGAAAAACAAGGTACTGAATAAAGAAGTAAGGTAGATTTTCTTCTGTGGCTTACAAATGGATCTGATAGAACTTCTACAAGTATTCAAGAAAAGGTTGCAGAGTCGTGGCAGCATTACAAAAATAAGTGCATGATCTTCTAAAGCACTACTGTCAAGAAAACATTCATTCCAGTGAATCATCACTTGCTCCTTTAAAATCCTGAATTATTACTTTTTTCACCCTGTATGATGTTGAAAACAGGTCTATTACAACCCATCACCAGAATTAGTTTCTGTAAGTACAATAAAACTTTCTCCGTTAACTTTAAGTAAGGGGAATTATGCTGGTAGGCCTGACCTAAGCAGATGGAGGGCTTTTCGGGGCTATTTCCTGAGAGAAAGAAGAAATTCCACCTGGATAACAGGTTTGGCCTATGCCCAAGGACTTCCAGCCTACTGGTGATCCTCCCTTCCTGCCTGCCTACAGAATTCCCACTTCCTTAGCCAGCCCTCTCAATTACATTTAAGTCAATCCCTTGTAATAATCCCCGTATTACAAATACACACACCACACAGATACTCACAAGCATAGTAAGGAGATTTTATATATACATATGTGTGTGTGCGTATGTAATTCGTACTGGTCTGCTTCTATGGTTGAATTCCAGTACAGAGTTTACATTGTTTATGAGAGCTGGCAAATTATCCTCTAAGGAAGATGTACTGTAAATGAATTAATTATATAAACACTGTTGTTAGAAATTAATAGTTAAAAATAAAGCTGGAATGCTGGATGGTTAGCCCACTTGGTTAGAGCATGGTACTGGTAACACCAAGGTCAAGGGTTCAGATCTCCATACTAGCCAGCCGCTAAAAAAAAAAAACCAAAACTATAGCTCCCAGCTTTGCTTCTGAAGTACATTATACATTATAAAATGACTTCATTCTTACAAATGCAGAAACCTTGGCTTCTAATCTTATCAGACATGGCTCTAACCCAGGGGTTCTTAATCTGAGGTCTATGGCCCCCTGAAACTGTATGTAAAGCTGTTCTGAGGAGAGCCCATACCTTTCACCAGATTCTCAAGGCAATCCATTTCTCCTCACTGTAGCTCATTGTGAAGGTTGCTGTGTTATTTGTACTCAATTTCCCAGTGATGGGTTGTACATACGTTATGATGGGTAGTTGACTTTCCAGCTCCCTTGTCCCACTGCCACTTTTGTAGATATGTTTTTTTGAGATGGGTGGTGGAACAGGCCACTTATAATTAGAAGAAATCCAGTTTAAATCTGTACTTGATTAAAAGTCCATAAACATGTGTGAGATAATCCAACCTAAAAATGCTACGCATTAAACATGAGTCTCAATTAGGCAAGAAAATCAGGGATGCAGAAAATACAATTTAAGTCATCTTTAGTTGATGTTGAGGCTTTAACAAAATTAAATAAAGATCAATTAGAGAACCTCAAAACAATTATAGTGCTAAATATTAAATTCTGTTGCATGAAGAGAGATTTGGACTTTATACATAACAATTAGTAAGAACAGTCTAAATTCACATTAAACACCCACAGTAGATCTTTGGACAAATTAGAAGATTACAACTTATAATATGTAAAAACATTTTTTTTTTTTAATCTTATTTAACTACTTGGTAGTATCCCATTTAGTTGATTTGTCCTTGGGATACAAGGATGTTTCAACATATGCAAATCAATAAACGGGATACATCGCATTAACAGAATGAAGGACAAAACTGCCATATGATCATCTCAATGGATGCAGAAAAAGCATCTGACAAAATTCAACATCATTTCATGATTAAAAACTCTCACCAAATTAGGTACAAAAGGAATGTACCTCAACACAATAAGGGCCAATTATGAGAAACCCACAGCTAGCATTATACTCAATGGTGAAAAATCAAGGAACAAGGATGCCAACTCTCACCACTTCTATTCAGCACAGTACTGGGAGTCCTTGCCAGAGCTATCGGGTGGGAGAAAGAAATAAAAGGTATCCAAATAGGAAAGGAAGAAGGGGAAATGTCAGTGTTTGCTGATGACATATTATACATAGAAGGTTTTCTGTAGAGACAGACTCCAAAACTGTTAGAAGTAACAAATGCAAACGGTAAAGTTACAGTATACATATCAACACGCAAAAATCAGTAGTGTTTCTACACACTAAGAGCGAGCTATCTGAAAAAGAAATCAAGAGAACAATCTCATTCACAATAGCTACAAAAAACTACTTACGAATAAATATAACCAAGGAAGTGAAAGACCTGAAACTGAAAACTATAAAATGTTGATGAAAGAAACTGAGGACACAAATAAATGGAAAGATAACTTGTATTCATGGATTGGAAGAATTAATATTGTTAAAATGTCCATACTACCCAAAGTGATCTACAGATTCAATGCAATCCCTACCAAAATTTCAATGTCAAGCGCTCCTTGATTCGCTGCTTTGCAGGAGGCCACAGCCAGCCCCGCCCTGAAGTCATGTTTCAAAACCAGTATGACAATGATGTCACCGTTTGGAGCCCTCAGGGCAGGATTCATCAAGTTGAATATGCAATGAAAGCTGTTAAACAAGATTCAGCCACAGGTGGTCTGAAACTGAAAATCCATGCAGAGTTGGTTGCACTGAATAGGGCACAGTCAGAGCTTGTAGCTCATCTGAAAAAAGTTCTCTGTTGACGACCATATCTGTACCTCAATTGCAGGGCTTACTGCTGATGCTACACTGTTATGTAATTTTATGTGCCAGGATTGTTTGGATTTCAGATTTGTATTTGACAGACCACCTCCTGTGTCTCATATTGTATCTCTAATTGAATGCAAGTCCCAGATACCAACACAGCAATATGGCCGGAGACGTACGGTGTCAGGATGCTTATTGTTGGATATCATGACATGGGCCCTCACATTTTCCAAACCTGTCTATCTGCTAACTATTTTGACTGCAGATCTATGTCCATTGGAGCCTGTTCTCAGTCAGCTCATACTTACATAGACAGACATATGTCTGAGTTTATGGAATGTAATTTGAATGAACTGGTTAACAACATGGTCTGGTGCCTTAAAGGAGACACTTCCTGCAGAGCAGGGCCTAACTACAAAGAATGTTTTCACTGGTATTGTTGGTAAAGATTTGGAGTTTACGATCTACAATGATGATGATATGTCTCCTTTCCTTGAAGAAAGACCACAGAGAAAGGCACAGCCTGCTCAGCCTGCTGATGAACCTGCAGAAAAGGCTGATGAACCAATGGAGCATTAAGAAATAAGCCAGCCTCTATGTGTAATATCAAACATGTAAGAATGCAGGAACACATACTGATGACAATAATCTATACTTTGATCCAAAAGATGCAGAGTGGTGGAATGGTGTTTTAGCAATCGATCCAGATGTTTTTTCCAAGCAACCTCACTGAAACCATATAATGGGGTATGTGGTTGAAGGAATCTATATAATCATTTTCTAGAATTATAGGTATCTGTACTAATGTTTTTATATGAAGAAAACAGTGTCTTTGCAGTTTTAAAGACAATTGTGAAATAAAATTGTTTCACCTGCAAAAAAAGAAAAAAAAATTCATGTCATTTTTTAATAGAAATAGAAAACAATCCTAAAATTCATATGGAACCACAAAAAACAAAACAAACAGACAAACCCCCCCGAATAGCCAGGGCAATCATGAACAAACAGAATAAAGCTGGAGGTACCACACTACCAAATTTCAAACTATACTACAAGGCTGTGGGCTGTTACTTGCTAGGTAATCGCATCCATTCTAATGGCTTTAAATGCTGACATGCTAACTCTCCCAATTTTAATTTCTAGCCCAAACTACATTTTTGAACTCTGTCTCTTGATATCTTCATTTGGATAACTTACTGGAATCTCAAATTCATCAAGTTTGAGATTAAAATCTTGATTCCCCTCCCTCCCTGGTTTTCCTTTTAGCTTTTCCCATTCTTAGAAAAATGGCACCACCTTCCATCCAGCAGTTCAGATCAGAACCAAGCCTCTGTGTTCGTCCTGGTTCTCCTTTTCCTGTGTCCTGTCATTCTGCCCCTCAACCACGTCTCCAATCTTCCCACCTCACTTCTCTCAATTGCCACCACGGTGGTGAAAGCTCCCATTACCACCGCTAGGCATCTGTCTCCTAAGCCATCTCTCTGCTTTCCACGGCGTAACCACTTCACAAACATGAATCAGATTATGTCTCTCCTTCGCTTAAACTCCCCAACTCACCTTAGGAAGAAATCCCAACATCTGACCCTGGGCGAGGGCCCTGGCACGCCCCGGGCCCTCCCCGTTTCTCCCCTCATCCTGGTGGTCTTCTTGGAGTTGCTGCAGCTCTGCCCAGGCCTCTCCCACCTTGGGACCACCTTCTGTGCCTGCCGCTGCGTGGGGTACCTGGCCCTCTTCACAAGGCTGGTTTCTTCTCATTCTGTCTCAGTCTAACTGTTGCCTCCTCTGAAATCCCTCCTCTCCCCAAAGTAGATGTCTGGATCCATACTCCATTCTTCTTTCTTGTACCCCGTTTACAATAATTTCTATTTATTTACTTGTTTATCATTGTGTACTATATAGTCAGGTAGATGAAGGCAGGAACATTCAGGAGGTATACACAGCACCTCACGCGGGCCTGGGCCCAGGGAGTATCTGCTGAATGAATGGGTCGCTGCAGCAGCACACATACCTTAATGCTCCATCTCCGAAAAGCTTTCAAACAGTTTTTAGGTATTTAAAAGTTTATTGGGGGGTGGGGAGGAGAGATTGGATAAGGGGCATAAAGAATAAGTATAATCTGTAGCAATGAGTATGCTAATAAAAAATAAAATAAAAAAAGAAGTGCTGATTTTGGTTTTCTATGATAAAAAAAAAAAAAGACATATGAATGCATTCCCTCTCCAGGAAATTAATGCCAGATTCGTTGCCCAAACCTGTAACATGGAGCTTTTAGCTATTTCTTCAACTACTTGTTACAATGTCTTATAATCCTACTCCCTGCTCCTCCTCTTAATGTGTATATATAACATACCTGCATAGTGTATGAGTGGTGAGTTTATCACTATTTATTCTTAGCATATGAACTGAAACTGTTTTCTACGAGCCAAGAAAACACGTGAATAAAACAGGAATGTTTAGTTAAACAGGAATACTGTCTTTAAAATGTCTAAACATGGCTAAGCCACCTCTCAAGATCAGTCTGGTTAACATAAACATGCAATTGCATTGACCTTTCAGACAGCTATTTCTTCATTTAATTTTCTTACATTTAATACCTTTTTATTTATTTCTTCTACCCACAAATGTGTGCAATGGATTTGCACTTACATAATTTTAAAAACAACTATTTTTTGAAAGTTCATTATTAAAATAATTTGTCCTGATTGAAACTTATCTATTAAAAATAAGGACTTGGGCCGACCCTGTGACTCACTCGGGAGAGTGCCGCGCTGGGAGAGTGCGGCGCTGGGAGCGCCGAGGCCGCGAGTTCAGATCCTATATAGGGATGGCTGGTGCACTTACTGGCTGAGCGTGATGCGGGCGACACCAAACCAAGGGTTACAATCCCCTTACTGGTCGCAAAATAAATAAATAAATAAATAAAAATAAGGACTAGAAATCCTTAGAGAAGAGCATTAGACAAGAAGTTCTGTTTTGACTCTGATTCTGCTACAATCAAGGTTTTCGACAAGTCTTAACGCCTCTGTTTTTCTGTCTGTTAAAAAAGGAAGGGAGAGAGGGAGGGAGGGGGGAGGGAGAAAAAGAAACTGGGCTGAATGGTCTCTGAAGTCCGTTTCCACTCAAAATATTCCTTCTTCTGTTAAAAAGAACTTGTCCTTAATATACAGAGGTCTGCAAAGCAGAACGATAACAGCTACCACTTGTTGGGGGCTTATTATTACGTGTGATGCACTAGACCAAAAGCTTTAGTGGGTTATCTCACTTAAAAGACACATGAATTTAGGATGATTAGTCTCCCACTTTATACGTAAAAAACAAACTCGGGCCAAAAAACTCAGCCACATAGTTTCTGCTTGTTTTTTGACAGACACAACCCTCAATCACCAAAAAGAGAAATGGCTGAGTAGATGGGAAATATTTATGAACTCAAGAAAATGCAAATCAAAATGAGACTTTTAAAAACAGAACTTTTGGCAAAATCTGCTGTGTTCAGGAGGCCCATGCTACACGCCACTGCCTGCCAGCCAAAGTAAATATGTTTATCCAACCCTTCAAAGTCAACAGCTGTAATGTTCTCTTCAGAAGGTAGGATTTCAGGGACAAGCTAAGCAATCATATATGTATTCATTTTCCAAATTCAAGCACAAATCTGAAATACCTCAAGGAAAGAAAGATATTGCCAATAAAATAAGAGGATAACTCAAAACTACTCTTTAGGCAGGCATAAATGACAATGTAATTTAGGAGAATATTAACATCAGGATAATCAAAAATTAAATATACTAAGGAAACAATGTACAAAAATGTCATTTTAAAAAATGAAGTGAGAGTTGAACTCCACAATTTTCTCTGGAAAACTAATGTAAAAAGTTAATGAGTTTTATACCAAGAATTGTACTGTTTATGAACTATCTGCCAAATTTTACGTGGGTCTTTTTATTCTATGTACTCTAAATGTTTTCAATTGGTATCAAATACATTTACTTTTTTTTTTTTTAATCTGGTAAAGTACCCTTTGATGAAGCCAAATTCCAGAACTAAACTTAAAACAACTCACGATACTAAACTCCCTCTATTATGGGTTAATAGACACCCAAGAGCAGTTTAAAAAACCAGAAATATTTTGAAGCACCTGTATCTCAAACAATTGGCCTCAAAAATGGCATCTGATATACTAAGTACAAAGATCATAACTTGATCTTTGTATTTAACATACTAATTTCAAGCAACTGTAACTGTGAAACCACACAAAAAGCTATAGATTTTCAGATAACCAAAAAAGAAATCACATCTTTCATCATTATATTATAGATAATCTGCTTTACATGCACAGTAAGGGGAAACTTTATTTTTCTGTCTTCCTACAGGCAGCACTTACATGTGTTCTTGTATGTTGAGAAACACATCTTCGATGAGTAAAATATTCTTTGATACCACATTAGATAGATATCCTGGGAAACTGTAATGTTTATATCCTTCAAGTTGCTCAGTGATGTAAAAGTAGAGGACTCAGCAGAATGTCTTGGCACATAGTAAATTATACACTGTTGATACCATCACCACCACTTAGGGAACTGAAGAATAATTTACTAAAATAGTGGCCTTTTAAAGAAAATCAAGCTACCTCCTCGAAAATTCCAGTATTTCTTTAAAAGGCCAAATTATAATGAAATCTGTGATAGTTCTACTAGTATATAGTAAGGTGGTTGTAGTATACTAAAAATTTCAAGGTTACTGGATAGTTTAGGAAGTCTTTGTTTTTTAGCTATACCCAAACTGAAGCTAAACTGAAAGGCAAATTATATGAAAATTCTCAAAGCAGGAAAACTATTTTCTATAGTAATATAAGACTCTGTTTTTTAAATTGAAAAGTAACGATTAAGGAAGAATCCGTTTCTGTGTAACAAATATAAATGTGCCCATCTACCTGATAGGTATAAAAATATCAGTACAAGAAATATAGCTAAATCTGAGTATACTAAGGCAGAAGAGCAACATATTTCATTGGAAGTGTTTTACAATCAGAACAGTATGGTTTCCTATGTTTAAGATCTATTTATTATGTTATGTTTACAAGTAGCAAAGTCCCTCCATCTTTCCAGGTGAATATACATGAATATAAAAAGCTGTTGGCTTCTACACTGCCCGCCCCCACCCCCATCCGATCTGGGTCAACAGGAAGTCGTGGCTTATACGCAGCCTCCTGGAGTAGCAATGGTTTCCTCTTTAACTTGGGCTTGAACTCTAACACTCTAATCAGTCATCCTCTTGCTGATTTCTTTTCTGTCAAAGGAAACCAAGAGAACATTAAAACAACACATTGCAATTGGGATATTTGTTCAGCCAAGATCACTTTTTCTGTCATCAAGTATAACTTTCTAGAGGCCCTGGCAAAAGATGTGGTTGAAAATTACCATGGAAAAATATGCCCTAACTGATTCATTAGACTAGTTTACCACTTTGGCTCCTGTGCAAATTATCCTCAGACATTTGAATATTTTCTACTCGTTCTCCCATATGGAAAACACTCCCACACAGAAATACAAATATTCACATTTCCCTTGGAGTAACCATATCAGAGAACTGATCTTCTCATAGACCTATAACAATATACATACTTTCTTCAAAGTAAATAGTATTATAAAATTTTTTCAAGAAGCATGTACATCATAAAAACATTTTCTATCATTCTAATCAATAAATTATTCCTTCAGCTTACATTTCATATTCATTATAAAATAATCTAACTGGTAATTCTGTTCCTGTAATTCATAATCATCAAATAAAAGTCTAGGTGGTATAAGACTAAAATGAATTATTACAAAGCCAAGTTGCAAAACAATTTGAAAAGATGAACAGTATTCTAAATATGCATAAACTGTACCAGTTTAAGGAAGTCTATTAGTTTGTGAGCATCTTCCCCAGTAGAAAGGTCTACAAAGTCCTTGGGCAGTCGATAGCTTAGATAGGGGCTAGGCTGGACTGTCACCTCACTGTTGGTGCAACGGAAAGCTGGAGAATCCTTTACAAATGAAAAAAAAGAAAGTCCGTGAGGAATTTTTTTTGGGGTCTATTCTCCTAAGTAAAAAATATCCTAGCATAACAATTTCAACTCCATGTTCTCTTCTGTACTAGATAAGAAAATAAGATTCTAAAGTAAAGAAGGCACCAAGGTTTTGAAATAATTCTACATATTCACTAGAAAATCTGAAGAGTATCCCCATGGAGAAGTAGGCTGATCCCTAAATGCCACCAGAGTGCAACCATTCAGTGCCACAAGTGGGTTATGGATTATGGATCTGAGTGGGCCAGGGCCTGAGGCCAGTCATCCCTGACCTGGAGCAATCCCATATAAGCCAGAATGCTTTATAAATATTATGTTTTACAGGTATGCAGTTGGGAAGTACTGTCTTACAGAAGAGTTAATAGTGAGAGCAAATGAGTGATTTGAATTCCTTAACACTTTTGTACTTCTTGTAGGTCATTTAATTTACTTGTGTATCTTTCACATCATCTATGTAAACCTGCAAATTCCAGTATTAGGTTTAACGAGTCTTTGCATTCTTTAATGTACTTGCTTAGACTCTTGCATATAATATTTACATGTTTCCTTGTGCCAAAAAGGATTTCAGAGACGAAAAGCTTTGGGTTTGGACTTCCTGGGTGGCAGAAAGTTAGGTGAGGATGGACAGTGTCCAGCAGAAGGAGACAGGCTGGCAACTTGAATGGATCAGGACCACGGAGCCCTAGAGAGCAGGCCACATTTCATGATAGACACACAGACTGATCATCTGACAGTTATGAAACACCTACTTTGTGCTGGACTTTGTTCTGGGTTGGGAGATAAATTGGTAAATAAGTCTGGGAAACAGTAAGCAAGCAAACAAATAAATTAGCAAGATCATTTTAGGTAGTAAAAAGTGTTAGTGTTATGGAAATAGAGAAACAGGGCACTATACTAGGAAGATGACAATGTAGACTACTTTAGAGGGATGGTCAGGTAAGACCTCGCTATGGGGGTGACATCTGGGCTGTGAAGTGACTAGGGTGAGAGCATCCTTGGGAGGGCGCAGGAGCAGAACTGTCTTGGAAGACAGTGCAAACATGAGGGCAAAGACCTAAAGCCAGGTGGGCTTTGCAGCTTCGTGGAACACAGGGACAGCAGGTCTGTGTGGCCTGAGCCCGGGGGAGACAGGCAGGCGGTGATGCTGGGGAAGGAGGCAGCAGCCAGCTCCTGGTTCCCTTTTGTCATGCCCCAACTGCCAGTATTTAGAAGAAATAAACAGATAGATAAAGGATTTCAGTCACAGTTAACCTTGTACAAACTGCTTCTGTCCAATAATTGTGTCCCTCATATTTAAAAATAACACCTGTGCTGGATAATTTACATTCTCCTTTCATGTCTCCCAGATTTAATGGCCCACCACTGTAAGATGCCCACAGGGACAAAATTCCCGCATTCATTAATCTGACAAACATTAATTGTGCCTGACATTGTGCTAAGCCCTGCAGACGCATCAAGAACAAGAGAGACACACCACCCCTGTTCTCAGAAACTGGCAGTCTAACGCAGGACGTGGGCAAGTCAACAGGCAGCTTGGCAAGTGCCATTGTAGGGTAAATACTGATCTGACTCAGAGCTGGAGACACAGGGCCAGAGAGGGCCCAGGACAGAGCGATGATGAGAGGAAATGTTTCAGAGATGGGCAGAAGAAAAGATGCTCACAATAAAAGCAAAGCAGCAACCAGGAAAGCAGGAAGAGCCCCAGGAGGACAGTGGGTGTCACAGAAGCAAGAATAAGAAAGAGGGTGATGTGTTTGAGTCCCACCAGGTGATGCAGGAGGAGGAAAACTGCATCATTCGCTGGTACTCGCAAGAAGCCACTAGAGGCCTTGCCAAGAGTGGGTTCTGGTGAGTGGCAGGCAGAAGCCAACAGCAGAGGACTGAGGAGTGTGCAGGTGATACAGGTGACAGGCAACAGGCAGCAGGAGGGACAACTGTCTAAGTAAGCTGGCTGTCATGAGGTGCAACTGCTGAGGGTTTACAAAAAGCACGTCAGGTGACAGCCTGAGGGAAACCAGGATGCTCCCACTTCTGTAAAAGAGTGTGTGTGTGTGTGTGTGTGTGTGTGCGTGTGTGCGCGCACGTGCGTGTGTGTGCGCACGCGCGCGTACAAAACAGAGAAGCCTGGAAGAATACTACTGAAGTGGTAAGGATGGCTACTCCTAGGTAGTAGGGTTTCAAGTCCTGCTTCTTTCTAATTCTCTCTGACTGTTTTCTTAAATGATCACGGAAAACCAACACTATTTTCGAAAAGATTAAATGTTCACAAGATAATACTAAATGAAAAACTCTGGATACACAATTGCATATATAGCATAACCTCATTTACTTAAAAAGGTTTATGCGTATGTATAAATATGTGTTATAGACTAAAATGTAAAAAGCAGCTCAAAAGGCGGTAGGATTGTAGGTGATTTTATATTTTTCTGTAAAAATGAGCATGCATTACTTTTACAGGGAGATTAAAGCAATACAAAGTTATTGCTTAAAGAAAGTTTGGCAGTAAAGGTGAAGAGAAAGGAGAGAGTAGCTGGGTGGAGAAATGGGGTGGAAGGTTTTGTTTTTTCAGTTGAAAGATACCTGAACCCAGCTACATCCTCATGGACAGGAGCTGGTAGAAAGGAAGAGAATTGAAAACTAGCACAAGGTATATGAAGAGCAGAGGGAGAGGTTAGAGTTAGGAGGGGTGGGTGAGTTTTCAGGATGGATGACAATTCAATTGAGTGAATTCTCATCAGTGAATTCTCTCTTCCCACGAAGGAGGAAGTGAAATCATCTGAGGAAGGGAGGGATGATGGGAGGGAAGACTTGAGGAGCATGGAGAAGGTGTGAACTAGCCACTGCAGATAATGCAAGAGAAAGGATACTAGGGAAACTGGCTGTAAAGCCAGAGGTCATGACCGCGATGACACCACTCTGTGCTGTGGGCCTCGCTCTCCATCTGCGTGCACAGCAGAGGCAAGGTCAGAACAGACGGATGTGTGAACTGGCCCAGGGTTGAGATTCCTCCAGGTGGGGCGTGACAGAAGGAGCAGAGAGAAAGAAAAAGAACTAGAAAAAATGTACCAGATGGTCACTATTTCTTTATATGAAGTAAAATGAATGAAACACAGTGTACACCCTTCTTGATCACCTCCATGGGCAAGTCACTATCAGTGAATCTATGCGTTTCCCAGGGATCCTGGTCATTGCCTTTCCATGTCTCTAAAGAACAAGCAAGCAACTACTCAGTGGATTAAAAAGGGTTTCTTTAAGTCTTCTTTGAAAAGAGTCTTACCTGCTCCTGAGCATCTCCTTCACTAAAATCACCTTTTAAGTTTTTCCCAGATATCAGTTCTTCCCAAGTAAACAGTAGTGAATCTGTGACTTCACCAAATGGATTAAAGTCAATTAGCCACACCTTCCCCTGTTATACACAGAGAAAAAATTAAGTATAAAATAAAAAGAGTCTATATTCTGTCTTATTTGAATGATGTTCTCCATGTTATTTTCCCCAAAAGACAATATTAAAAATCTTACAACTTATTTCAAAAGATAGTTCCTCCAGGTCCCATCTGAGAAAGGGCCACCTGTCTAGGTAAAGTAGACAAAGGTCTAAAGGAAAAGTCACCTCTGAAGGCAGAGAGGGGACCCAGGAAGGAAAAGCCCTGATGATGACATGTCTTCCAACTCCTGCTTCATGTCACATTAGAATCTTATGTCAAAAATCCAAGCAGTAAAAAGGAAAATGTCACAAACAGGTGCACCTGCCATGATATGACTGAACTGCTTCCGAGAGTGTCTTCAATGCTACTTTCAGTGCAACTTTCTGGGCAGAGGCAGGGAGAAGCTAGCAGCTCTCACAGCACCTTCTGATTCCTGAAAGGCTGCTGTGCAGGGTGGGTTTTTATTAACAAACTACAAGAAGTATGGAAATGCTCAGTTTTCTTTAAATATTAATGTCATATTTATTTTGTCTGTATGATAGAGCTTCATAGCATATAAAGGGGAGATGGGAAAAAAAAAATCAACCTTTGAAAGAAATTTCTACCTTCTTCTATTCTGAGAATCCAGCTGGGCAACCAGATGGACTCTAGCTTCAGGGAAAGAACACTTCTGACCTGGTCAGACTGCAGATGGTTAGAGACAGGTGCACCAAGGAAGAAACTGGAGGGGCACTGACATAGCACCGCTGGGCAATGTGTGCAAGTCCTTCCCACAGAGGAGGGCCAATGCCTTTGCTCACAAAAATTTACGTGACTGTAGGAGATGAATGTTTCCTTGAAATTGTTATCTTGGTTCCTTCTGATTTTTCTCATTGAAACATTCACGTTTGCACACCATTTTGCTGTTAGTAATTTTTCCTATAAATGTGTAGCTGTCATGTCTTGATCATACAATAAAAATTACATATGTCTAAGGAACAAGACTGCTGAGCCAGCATTACTAATATCTAGCCCAGCTTCTCACCTGGGTGAAAGCAAAATTGGAAAATAAAACCTCTTATTAGGCTTGCTTCAAACATCAGAAACTTCCAGTAAGTGACAGAGAATTATTATGGGAAGTTTTCACCATGCTCCATTTGGGTGATTTTCTTATTGCATACAATCCCCAGGAGAAATCCTACAAATGGCTCTTGCTGCCTGTGATGTTTCCTCATCTCAATTTGGCACCCACTTCTACATTCCTGGACTACAGGAAATCATATCAGCCTCCTGTTAACTTCTTGGTATGGTGTCAGCTTTCTTTTGGGGGGGCTATTACTAAGATGTCTTTGATATGCTGTATGTTATATTAACAAAATGGATATTTTCTACCATCCAAACCCCTTCTACCTGACTTTTTATAACCGGTAAAACCATCTCATTATTAAAAGAAAAAACAACCACGGAACCTGTTAGTATAGAAATACTGAGCTCTATAAAGCAAAAATAAGCCACACTGCAAAAAACCAAAACATACTTAAAAACAAAAAAGAATCACCACAATTAGCTGGCAGACTTTGCTCTACAGTTCAGAAGTAATCCTCTAATATAAAATAATAAAATAAAACTGGTTGCAATCAGGCAGAAAACAAGGATTAGGATTTTACAGCTATAACATGTTTTTCATGTGAAATCTCAAACAAAAAACATCCTGGCAAATTAATTCTGTTTTTAGGGAATCCATAAGAAAAGTGCAGTCATAACAGCATTCCTTATACCTACTAACTGACCATCCACCTACCCAAATAAATTTCTATGTGCCAGACACTGTGTTAGGCATTGGAGTATAAACATCAGTAACAAAGAAATCTATTCCTTCAAAGAGCTCAGCCTCTGTCAGGATGCCCCCCCCCCCCAATTCAGAACATAAAATGATCCAGCAATTACAATACAGAGGGTAATCTGCTTTAACAGAGGCAAGAACAGGGTATTATGAGACTCCAGTGGTGTATCCGAGAACCTGGCTAAATCTGCATGTTGAGGCTGAAGAAGCTTCCCACAGTAACTTGGAATTTGAAGGATAATAGTGATGATAATCCCGGTGGAAGAAGGAAAAGTAGACGATTTCAGAGAAACCAGCAAGAACACTAAAACCTAACATGTGCAAAGGCCATGCGATGATGGCCCCATTCCAGGAAAGGATATTTCGGCTAGAGTATAAAACACATGAGGGCTCCAGAGACATAGTGGGCTAAGGTAACTTTAAACACCTCCTGTTCCAAACAGGATGAAATTCACATTAAAATAATCCTTTTAAATATACAAATGAGATTATAAGAAGAAAGGCTAATTCACAGGAGTCAGAAATTAAGAGGATCCTGAAAAGCAGAGCTAGGTGTACAAACTGATGCTGTGGGAAAACTTAGAAGGGTTTTCTTCCCGGGAACCCAAGGGCATGGGTTTTAACATGCACAGAGGACAAGGAGACTGGCCATGAGGAAGGGAATCAGAACTAAGAAGTGAACTTCAGAGGGCTGCAACCTCAGTAAAGGGAGTATAAGGAAAAAATCCTAAAGACTGGAATAGGAGGCAACGAAGTTGTCCTTCTGTGACTGGGTTCTGGGGAGCATGGTAGAAGCAAATGAAATATTTGAAATTTAAGATCTTTGAGATTCTCACAAATAAAAATAATAAGTTCACTAAAGATGAACTCAAAGTAAAAGAAATGAATTGATTTACAAAACCAAAGGGAAACAAACAACATGAATAAAAGTCTGCAACTACAACAAGCTCCAGGAACTTGGCAAAGTCATCATCAATCTGAAGGACAATATAAAATAAAGGTATTGGCATTAGGACAACTGGGTAAAAATCTAAATTAAGACAAACTTGGATCCACATTGCATACCAAATAGACAAATGGAAAAATGCCAGATAGATCAAAGATCTAAATGTAAAATGAGAAATCTTAATAAAGGAATTAGACAAAAAACATGGGGAAGTATTTTTTTAATTATGACAAATTCAAATGCCATAAAAGAAATAATTATATATTTGATCTTCTTCATGGCAAAAGAGTAATGACAAACTGGAATGGTCACAGACAAAGGTCTAATCTCTGTAATATATAAAGAGCTCCTGTATTTTGAGGAAAATAAACAAGACAATAGAAAAAAATGGAAAAGACATGAAGCCACAGTTCACGGAAATAACCCTTAAATATATGAAAAGATAAACTTCATCCTCCCTCAATAAAAAAACTAGAAATTGAAATTGTACTGAAATATCACTTCTCTACCAAAATCACCCAAAAAACCCTAAGTTTGCCCATGCAGTCTGTTGGCAAGCTTTGAGGAAACACGCAGGAACTGTCATACATTCTTGGTGGGATTTTCTGGCATAACTTCTATGGAGGGTAACTCACAATACCAACCAAAATTAAAACACATTTAACCTTTTGAGCCAGCAATCCCACTTCTAGGAATTCAACCTGTAGATATACCTGCACATGTATGAAAGGATGTGTGGATTATTCATCACAGCACAGCTTGCAAAAGACTATAAACAACCCATGTGTTCATTGACAGGGAAGTGGTTAAACAAACTCCATAGTATATCCACATAATGAAATACTATGCCATTGTAAGCAACTCGAAAGCTCTGCAAGAGATACTGTCTTTTAAAAAGCAAGGTGCAGAGTGTATATCATATGCTGACTCCTGCATTAAAAAGATGGAAAAAAATTGGTTTATTGCTTTATTTCGCCTCAAGAAATGCTGAAAGCATACATAAGAAATTATCAAAGTGCACCTGTAGAAGTGCAGAGGGACAGGGACTACAGTGAGACTTCCTACACATATTTTCACATTGACTTGATTTTCAAACAATGTGAATGTGTTATCAATTAAAAATTTAAACATGACTCAGTAGGTTTTACAGAGAGTAGGTGCCAGGGGCTAGAGTACTGGGAGGGTCATGAGGGCAGTCTGGAGAGTGATGGAGCAGTTCTACATCTTCATTGTGGTGGTGGTTATAGGACTGGATGTGTTTGTCCAAACTCAGAACTCTACACTAAAAAGGATGAATTTTACTATATGTACATCACATTGCAAAAAATATGACCCCACCAAAATCAGTAGTTTTCAGTAATTAAAAATATAAAAGAAATCAAAACTCTAAGATACACTATTAAAAAAAAAAAAAGAACAGGCAGATCTGAAAAGGAATAAAATAGAATCTTAAAATGAAAAACTATAGTTGATAAAATTTAAAACTTAATCGATAGGTTAAATGTATCTGATCAGACATAGCTGAAGGAGAACTGGTAAACTAGAAGATATATCTGAGAAAATTATACAACACAGGACAGAGAAAGAGGCAGAAAATGAGAAGTTAAGAGAAATGGAGAAAAAGTGAGAAGCTCTAACAAACCCCTAACAAGAGTTCAAAAGGACAGAAGAGAGAAAAGAAAAGGGAAATGTTTTAAAAGATAATAGCTGAGAACTCTCCTCATTCGACAAAGGGAAAAAACTCTTACAGACTTAAAAAGCATGACCAAAAAGGCCAAAAAACAAAAAAAGACAAAAAAGAAGGAATGCAAAGCAAAGCCAGATGACAGTGGAACGGCATCTTCAAAGTGCTGAGTCAACAGAACTGGTCACCTGAAAATTCTATACCCAGCTAAGCCTGTCACTCAAGCATGAAGGCTAAACAACACCCTTTTCAGCCAATGGCTGAGGAAACTACTAAAGGATACACTACGAGAAAGAAACTGGATCCACAAAGAAGTGAGAGGCAAGAAGCACTGGTGAACAAAGAAACTGAATAATGACTAACTTAGGGGGTATAAAAACAAGGTGGAAATAAAAAATCAGAAATCACATGCAAGACAAAGGTAGGTAGTTCCTTACCAGTATTCTAAGGTCTTTACAACATGAGGGCAATAGGAAGTGAAATTAACTTCAGAGTTTATTAAATATCCATATTAAGATTTAATGGTAACTACCAAAATAACAGGAGTTAAAAACAAAACTTCAGGGCCGACCCCGTGGCTCACTCGGGAGAGTGCGGCGCTGGGAGCGCAGTGGCGCTCCTGCCCGCGGGTTCAGATCTGCGCTCACCAGCTGAGCGAGGTGCGAGTGACACCAAGCCAAGGGTTGCAATCCCCTTACTGGTCACAAAAAAGACAAAAACAAAACAAAACTTCAAAATCATTTGGGGGTGGGGGAAGTGGGGCAGGTTGGAAAACAATAAGGAAAATGTAGTCATCTAAATACGAGGAAAAAAAAAAAAAAAAAAAACAAGGAAAAGCAAATAGAAAACTCAAAATAAGACAGTGGCAAACATTCAAATATCAAATACAATAAATGTAAACTAAACTCACCAGTTAAAACCAAAAATCGTCAGTGATTAAAAAAACAGAACCCAGCAATATGCTATTTACGAGATTCATGCACACACCTAAAACATAACTAAAAATAAAAGGATGAAAAAGATAAATTCTAAGATTAAAAAAAAAACACCTATAATAATACTACTAACAGACAAAATACACTTTAATGCAAAACACACAAGAGCATTGTATTAGGGATAAAGAGGGTCCCTACCTAATCATGAGAATTCACTGGGAAAATGAAACCATTCTGAACTAGCATTTGTCTAAGAACATAACTTCAAAGTATATAATACAAAAACTGACAGAATTAGAAAGCAAGAGATTTTAACATACCTTGCTCAATAACAGACAGATCAAGCAGACAAAAAATTAGGAAAGATATAGATTTTTTTCATGGTTTTTAAAGTTGGTTTTTTTAAAAAAAACATTTTAATGTGAAAGTTCAAACATACCCAAAAGTAGACAAATAGTATAAAGAACCCCATGTACCTGCCACTTAACAGTTACCAATTCATGGCCAATCTTGATTCATCTTATTCTCATAGTAAGAGCCCACCACAGCAAATAGTCAAATAATTAGCCTTAGAAGAGCCATTTTGTAGAACACAGCTTTAAGCAGAATGCTAGCCATAAAGAAGTCTTTTTGTAACTTTGGTTCACAGCAATAGCTCATACAAAAATGCTATAACACTTAGAAAAGCAAGATAATAAGAGCTAATCAGTAACTTGCGAACTAACCATAATTCCTTTGAAGTCTCAGCTGTCTGGGAAAATTGTTTGCCAGACAATGCCCATGTCCCAAGGATGAGTTGAAGAGTTACAAGACTGACCATGAGATAACAAAAGCCCAGAGTCTTCAAGATTACAGGTAGCAACCTCCTGACGGGAATAACCTCCCCACTTTGTTTCCCACACTTTTCCCTTTAAAAAACCTTGCTGATGCTCCTGAGCCTTTGAGGCAGTTTTAGTCTTTCTCCTCAGGTGCCTGATAATAAAGCTTCCAAACCTTGCATCAACACTGGACTGTCAGGTCTTTCATTTCTAGCAAAAGGGTGGCTGAACTTGGTACCTGTAACACCATCCCATCTCCCAAAACCTTTATTATTTTGAAGGAATCCTTAGACATCATTTCATCTGTATGATATAGAAGACTTTAACTACACTACCAACAAGCTTAATCTGAAGACATATACAAAATACTTCACACTTTAAATACTGTACTTTCTTTTTCAATCACACATAAGACCAAGTGTATTATGATCACTTAAGGAGCTTCTTAAAATACATATTCCAAGGCCACATCCCAGACCTACTGAATGGGTGGGCCACTGCTTTGATATGTTAGAATCTGCCAACACCAAGTCTACTTGTCTAGTCACCGTAAGAAATTAGACATATCAAAGTGTTGCCAAGTCCAAACACACATCAGTCATATTTCATGTAAGAAACTACCACAAAAGAGTTAGCTTTCCACAAGAATAGCCAAGAAATTATATATTCAAGAAAGTACCTAACATACTCTGATACAAGTGCCATTGAGCAAGTGCAAATGAGTTTTACAGCATGATTTAGAACTCTTAGAAACTGGCATGTTTCCCACTTTTAAAAATGCAAATAGTTTCAGTTCTGTAAGATCACATGTACTTAGGTACATGTCCAACTTCACTTAAGACATTCTTAACTCTTTTACTAAATTAAACATTTGCACCTATCTGTCAGTCCCACTAAATTATGGCAAATCAGGACATTTGCCAGAGATATATATATTGAGAGACCTTGGCAAATTCCAACATTTTTCAAACGTATAATTGCCTCAGTTTTAGTACCTGTAAAATACGGGCAAATAATATATACCTCACAAAATTACATGGATTAAGTGAGGTATCAAATTAAATGAATAAAGCCCTTCTGAGTAATGAGCATATTCAGGGAAATGGGGGATAAACTCCTCCAAGATTGGAGTTTACCTTGTTTGAAGCTTCTTGTTAGAAATGCACATTACAGGCACTCAATTAATGTTGGCTGCATGAATGATTTGGCTTGGCCAATGTCCATCGGTTAGAAGCAGAGCCGGAGCTAGAGTCATGGGCTCCTCTTGTTAGATCAGGTTCCTATCCATTCCATCACACTGGCTTCCCATCCTTCTCTAAGGATTATTTCCACACAGTTGAAATTTTGCCAAGTGACATCCTTCTTCTTTGCCAAATGTCAGTTTATAGCCCCCTCTCTCTCTCTCATTTTTTTTGTGATTGGTTGGTATGAGGATCTGAACCCTTGACCTTGGTGTTATAACTCTGTGCTCTAACCAACTGAGCTAACCAGCCAGCATTTCTAACTCTTAATAGATATCATCATCCTTGAAGACAGAAAGATGTTTTTTTACTTAACAGAGTTAAGTAAATAGTTATTTGGGGACAGGACCATATGGGCCATATCCTTTTGTCCAAAAAATGATTCAAAGGTACAACATGCCTCACTATGATGAGGCTGATCCGAGCACGGAAAGGGAGTGAGGAATACTCTCTTGGTGTGTGGGTAACATATTGGAAAACACATCTACTATCTTCTTAAGAGATAAGTCAAAAAGCAGTAATCACAGGACAACATTTAGTGACCTAAACTTCTTTGAAAAGATTACATGTCTTGCCCAGTGAAATCTCTGCTGTAGGAATTCTTTAAGGCAGATTTTTGTTTTCTTTTTCACTACAGAAGTTTTTGCCATTTTTAAAGCATAAATTTAAACTTTAAATTTTAAATTTAAAGAATAAATGTAGACTACTCTAATCCTCATCTTCAATCTAAACGTGACTCGAATCATGCTAAGAATCTTTTAATTGACTAAAAATAATTATTTGAATATCAAATGACAAATCCCTGGCCATATTTAAGTATGCAAACTTTACTATTTTAAGCAGGCCCAGACCTTAGACAAAAACATAAAGTAGGAGGTAAAATGGCCATTTACCCACTTGTTAAATTAGTAATCCCTAAGACTGTGGCACATAATTATTTGAGATATGATGTTTCCTAATGTCAGGTACATTTTAAAGGGAGACTGTGACCATTGTGAATTTCAAACATCTTAGTTTGAGAAAATATTTTTTGAGCAGTAGATCTTTCACACACATAATGGCTGTGTACACTGCTTGCTTGTAAGCCCTGCCCTGATTTTAAAGCATATCAAGTATAGTTTTTACTTACCCTACTGTCTCTATATATATCGAATACAACTGTAAAGGAGAAAAAAACTCGAAGTTATTAATGAACTGATATTTTCATGATCCAGGTCTCCTTTTGAAAATAAAAGTGCAATTTATTACTAGTTAATAAAACAGCAGAATATAATTGACCTTGCAGACTCAATGCTTCTAAATCTCAAAACTTCAAATATAAAAAGGCATCCTGCAATGTTTTATTTACATCACTTTGCTTTCTTTTTCTCTATTTCCAACATTAATCTCTTATATTTAAAAATTCAAACCAAACATCAACATCATCTCAACCAGTTCAGCACTATAAAATGGTTATAAGGGAATGAAGGAAGCTGCCACTGAGGAAAGTAGTAGTGAAAGGAGCATTAGTCACTTATTTTGAAATAAAATGAGTAAAATTTATAATAATAAAGCATAAAATCTAACTATGCTTATGGCATGATCCATCTTTTTAAAAATCAAATCTATCAAGATTCCAGTCTTGGCTAGCAGAGAAAATGTAAATCATAACATATAATTTTAAGATGTATGAAAACTCTCTCACACAATATTCTTTCAATTCCTAAAAACAACCCACAGTTGTTTACTTTGTAATTGGTGCTGTGTTTGATCATTCAAGCAAAGAAGCTAGAAATGTAGGACTATGTTCTCTGTAGATAAACCCTTTGAAACAGAAGGGTACTTCCAAAAGGTGTGGAAAGATCTGTATTATCTTAATCCTATTTTTCCATGAACTTTTTGAAAGACCTCATACACAATCAAACATCTAAAACAACGGGAGAGAGAACTGTCTTGGTATTAAAAATGGGTTCTAATTAAATGAGGTGAAATTAACACACAAACCATCAGCAATACCAAATAGTATCACAGTAAAAAGCTTATATAACAGTATTTTAAATCCAGTTTTTAAAATATGCACCACAGTGAAATAAGGTGCAGTAATATTATGTATTTCATTTCATTGGGTCAATAAAAAATACTCACAGTCTTCATCTAAGAATTTATACTGTATGTGTTTCTTGAAAAAGTCTTGTATGCCTCTGCAAATTTCTTCCTTTTGTTTAGAAATATGATCATAGTATTGTGTGTAGTCCCTTTGAGAAATACCTGATGAGAAAAATATTTTACATTCTGTTACTATACAATATTCTTTTCAAAAACACCAGCATATGATTTAAACTTTTTTTTTTAAAGAACCATGAAAGCAGATCAGCAGACCGGTCTGATGAATACTACATTACACATTATTTAGCCTTTACTTCTGTTATTGGGCATGTTTCACTTATTTCTGTTACTGGGCAGCTGCACAGATTCACATGGATAGGCAAATTGTAAAGTTCATGTTGCCATGCATTCTTACTTTTGCAGTTATTTTCATTTAGTACAATGGAAAAAATTCAAAGTCATAAAACGACCTGTTATCTCAAAAATAAAAGAAGCAATTTTAAACTTGTAAGCATAATCAATTGCTGCTGCTTTGATTTTTCTAAGGAAGCCTCTAAAAATTGGTATTCTCTTCCTCTTTCTTTGGGAAAATTTAAAATATCCCTCACCACATGCCTGCCATATTCATATTGTACTTCATAGAATCTGCACTCTATTTTTCTTGTTCATACATGCTACTCTGCCTTCACAAGCCTGATCTTTCAAGCCATGGAAAAGTAAACATTGCTTTTTCCAAAGTGACTTGCTTATATTATTCCAAATACATTAAAGGGACTATTATACAAACTCCCTCAATTTGCTCTAGTCCTAGGAAAAAGGTCTCTGCTCTGAAGTAAGGGCTTCCAATTCCTTGATTAAGGAATTTGATACGTGCTGCTATGACTGTCTTCATTAGCATACTTATACTGAAGTTTTTTTCAAGAATATTTAACAATACAATAAATTCAAACATCCTGAGTTTCTTTTAGTTAGGTTAATAAATTTCAACATCACATTCAATGAATAAATCGTGTTCATTTGATTCTATTCAAATTACACTTTTCTTGGTTGAAGATAAATTTTACTTCATGGAAAACATTCATAGATAAAAAAGAACAAATTATCTTTAATATTTAACTTGAATAAATCATAGCAACCTGAGAGGAAAGAAAATGGGTGACTTTTAGAGTAACTTGTCCACATATTTTCTCTTGCTAGAGTAATAAACAGTGCCCCAATAACAGAAATAAACATTCAAAACATGGCTTTCTATTTTGCCTAAAATAAGCAATCTATTGTTAGTAACACTTAGGAAAGTCTCAAACAGAAAGCTGGTAATATTACACATATTCTAAATCAGGAATGGTAATGGCCATCACTTTCACCTCTGGAATCCAGAAAGACATGATTAATTGACAATACCTTTTCTCTGTGGAAATTGAATATGGCCTCAGGATCCTTATCAACACAGCATTCTAGAGAGTCAGAGCCAACTGGTGGAACCTGAGATTTAAACTGATCTACATCCCTGTCCTAATTACTAGAAATTTACTTCCATCAAAAGCTTGTCTTTTTTTAAAGATCACTTGAAAGATTTTCAAGGGTAAAAAAAAGCTCACCAATAAGCTTATTTTCCTTGACAAAACATCGGAACTCAGCCCCAGGAATTAATTCACACCATTTTCGGAGAACAAGCTGTAGACGAAGGAAAAAATGTAACAGGACTATGTAGTAAGATCTAATAGACAATTTTATGCCAAGAGTGTATCTTAATTGCCATTATCAAATGGTTTTTAAAAAAATGAGGCATCATAAAACATTCTTGACATAAGATGTAGGGAACAGAGTTGTGATCTATTATTCTAATAAGCAGGGAAAATTGTGCTAAAATTCTCCATGACAGAATGCACCTTTGTCACTTCTCATTTACTGTGAGAATTCTGATGTAATTCACAACACCAAAGGTGACTACATCAAATCTTATTACCATTGTGCTACAAGGTGCCCTGTAATTCACATGTTCTGTACCCCTTTAGGAATATCAAAAAATAAAATAATTCAATGTTATTGACCTTAAGCATCACTCTATAATCCTTACTCTGATATAATTATTATTAAGGTTTATCACAAAAAATCACTATAACCCTTTCCATGATTTTCTCATTATTTAAAAGCAAACCAATTCTGTCAGTAGCCCAGGTCATAAATAGGTCTTTTATTACTGTAATTAATAATTATTTAATATATAAACTGTCAAGTACTATCGAATTACTGCAAATTTAGAAATAGAACAGTTGACAAATGTATGCTTCTCTTTGTGTTTTTAAAATGTTCTTTGCAGACAACCAGTCCTGTTATGCTGCAGCATTAACTGATAATAAACGGCGAACACACCCACCCTCCCTATCCTGCACACACCTCTTTGCCCTTCAAGACCTGTGAGATGGAACTTGAAGTACTCTAGGTTAAAAACAATCAAATTCAGATAAGTGAAGAGTATAAAGGTGTTTTTTTTTTTTTACAGACTATGTATATTCTGTAGCATGTGTATACTCTATGTGTATATATATGCTATATATGTATTCTATATATATTCTTTTATATGTATGATATATTTCACACATTTAAAAATTCAGTGGCTCTAGGTTCCCAGAGAAACCAAATCCAAAACAAAATTTTTTTAAACCAAAAAATTTCATTCATTTCACTTAAGAATAAATAGTAATTCTCAACACATCTTCACCTAGGATTATCAATGTCATCAAGGAAAATAAAAGTTTCTTACCTCATATTCCATACAAGGATCTGGAGAATCATCAGTACAATGAACAAATCTTTGGAGGGAAAAAAGGCAACTGAATCAGTTTTTTTTTTCTTTCTGGTGTCAGTTTACACAAACACGTTACTTATATGTAACATGAGAGTAATGTTTTATTAAAAGCATCCAGAAACAGGAAACTAATTCAAATCTGGTGAACATTTACTAAGCATTATTCAATGCTACGCATTAGCCTAGGCACCCTGAGATGTCAACTCATTTATTCCTCAAAACATTGTGAGCTATTATAATCACAACAAAAGTGTCATCTCCATTTTTCTATCAAGAAGCAAAGAAACTGAGACCCAGAAAAGTCCAAATTTGGCAATTAAGCCAGGACTATAACTCAAATGGCCTAACTCCAGATTCTCAATGAAGGCAAGAAGGCACGGGCATCGTATACATTCGCACGTGTTCATCCTAGGTCTAAGCCAGCAGTAGACATTTACTCTGTCAACATTAATTCTGCCATCAAAGCCACACAGGTGATCTAAGGCTTCTCCTCACATGCCATTTAAAAAAAAAATTTGATAGAACTATTCAGTCTTCCATTAAGTATACTGCTTCCCCCTCTAAAAATCTTTAGTTTCGTGAACAATATTTCATATCATTTAGTAATTGCCTATCTATGCCCCTGGGTTAGGCACTGGGAATGCTAAAATAACTAAGACTCCTTTGTCCTTTAGGAGGTTAGTCTGGTGGAGAAAGTAGATAAAGAATTTCAAGACACTGGGAAAAATAAAATACTCTGACAGCACAAAAGGAGAACTGATCAGCTGTCTGTTGGGTGTGGGAGGGAGGGGAGGTGGTAATCAAGAAGGGGTCTGTGTTTAAGGCAAAGAGAAGCGTGCTAAGGCAAGAGGGAAGTGAGAGATGTCACGTGGTCTTCAGAGAACTACGGAGATCAGCACAAATAGAGTGCAGAGTGCAAGGGAGAAAGTGCAAAAAGATGGGGTTGGACAGGAATTGTGGACAAGGAGGAGTATCCAGACCATGAAAGGTCTTATCTGCCTACCTACAGAGGCTGTGCTTTATTATACAGACTACGGGGAGCTAAAAAGTTTCTAAATATGCGAAGGAGATCATTACATTCAGGCTTTAAGAATCTCAGTATGGCAATGGCACTGGATAGTCTGGGGGAAAGGACAACCTGGAAGGCAGAGACACTAGTTAGGAAGCTTGTTGCTATAGTCTCAGTGAGAGATGAGGGTCTAATTAAGGCAATGGGAGTGGAGGGGGAGTGGAGAAGCACTACATAAAGAAAGTCAGGAGACACAGTCAATATAACTTGGTGACTGGCTGAAAGGGAGGGAGGAGGGAGAAAGAGGCCAGGGTGACTCTGGGGTATCTGGCTTTGATGACCAGCCAGATGCTGATGGCAATGCCATTCACTGACACAGAAGGAAAAGCAGGTGGTGTGGGGTGAGCAAAGATGGGGGACAACTATATTCAGGTGTGTAGAACTGGAGACATCTCTGGGAGAACCATACAGAGAGGTCTCGTAAGCAACTGGAAATAAGGAAACTCAAAAGAGAGGGAGGAGCTGAAGGTAATTATTTGCAAGTAATAATCATATGGGTATGAGAGCCAAAGTCAAGGAAGTAGAAGCGATCGCCTCAGGCAGATGGCAGAATCCTGGGAATACCACAAAAGCGTGAGCACAAAAGAAAAGACACAAGAGAGGAAGTCTAATGTACTAGATACAGGAGAGGAATGAGAAAGTGGCACCCTGAAAGTCAAGGGAAGAGGGTTTCAATGAGGAAATGGTGAAATGACTCAAATGACCCTGAAAAGGAAGTCAAAGACTGTCCGGTAGATCTGGTGACTTCTGCCAGGGCAATTTCAGAGTGTGCCTGCAAAGGTGGAAACTGGATTGCAGAGAACCAAGCAACGAACAGGAGGAAGAAAACAAAAATAAAAAAGACTTCACAGGAGCTTGACTATGAAAGGTAGGACAGAGAGGGGCAAGGAAAGGTAACATTTAGGTGGCTGTCTTTAGTTTTTGTTTTTGAGTCTTTAAGAATGACATGAATCAGCAGGGAGGGTTTCACAATAGAAGAAAGAAAAAGAAAGGAAGTGAGGTGGCTTATAGGAGAGCACTTTGAAAAGTTCATGGAGAGATTTGTATAATATTTTAATTCTATTTTACACAAACGTTTTGAAGTGCCCTTGTGTATATAATACATAACTTGCAGTATATAATTTGTAATATATACCACACATATAACTTGCGGTCGAGAGACATTTTTAAAAAAATGCACAAAACAAAAAATACTTTTAAAGATGTCGTAAGCCATTTACAAGTAAAACTGAGTTTGAAAAGCTTTTTAATTTCCCTGAATATGTGATTAAGTTGGTATTCCCACAATCGTTTATGATTTATACTACAAACAATAACAAGTTTAGTTTACTTGACTGAATGAAATCCTGAGAAAACAGAACTTCTATTATCACTGATAACTGGGCACTGACTGATACAATCTGCACTGTAAAGATAGGTACACGTAGCATGTGTTCTTAAAAAGTCAGTGGGTGCTGCCCAGTTAGCTCAGTTGGTTAGAGCACAGCCTTGTAATACCAAGGTCACAGGTTCGGATCCCCGAACTGAACAGCTGCCAAGAAAAAAAAAGTCAGTGGGTTTCCTCTATATTAGTGGACGTTACTTACTGAACACTTATTATGTGCCAGGTAGTGTATAAAGCATTTTACACTTGCCATTTCATTTAATCCCTGCAATAATCATTAGATATAATGCTATTATTATTATTCAAATTTATTACATGAGGATATACCAAGGCTCAGATAGATGAGAAAAGTGGGGAAGAGGATTCTAAACCACCTGTCACACCATTTCCCTAACGAATGGAGGTTCTAGAGCTGCTATTAAAGCTGTCACATTAAGTTAAAAACAAAACAAAACAAAAAAATACAAATATCAGAAGAACTTTAGGCTCAAGCAGAATATCTGCTAAAAAGAAAAAAATACTACCATTAACCAAATCCTATTTCCACAATGTAAGATGAATTTTCCAAAATACCAATGTGTTATACATTTAATTGCACAATGGTGCTATTTTGAGAACTCATTTTTATCTGGAAAGCAAAAATCTCTTGCTTCGAATCAAACTAATTTGAAGGTATGTTACCCAGAGAAGTTATAATCTAAAACTGAAAGACTAACTTTCAATATATTTAAAACTTTTTAAAAATAAAAATTAATCTCATTGGTTGTTTTATGTTAGTCAAAGTTAAGGTTGTGAACTGTCAGGTTAATAAAAATTAACATAATTATCCATATTATTTTTATCCTTTATAAAAACCACCCTTTTCCCCCAAGGATCAGCAATTGACAAGCATTAAGCATGTTTCTGTAGCTCTCCACTGTCCATTTTCTATCATTTAAGAAAATTATGTTTAGACACATAGACCGTGCAGAGACAAATGAAATATTCTGGATTAGATAATCTATATAAAAGAAAAAAAGAAAAATGTTCCAGCAGATATAAGAAAACAATGGGTCAGAGGTTTAAAAAAATTAAAATCAGGATCTTGGGCTCTGTACTAGCATGACGTGATCTTGAAAGTCAGTTGACCTCTCTGGCTGTCTCTCAGGCCTCTGCAGTACAAGGTAGGTGGAAATAGGAGATTTCTAAAGTTCTTTATGCAATCAAATTTGTAGATAACTTGTCAGGACTCCTTTTCTTCCCTTTTTCTGTCCTTGTATTCGGTTAATCACTATTGCACACTGAACCTCAGTGTATGCCAGAGCTTCTAGAACACAGGTTGAAAGTGAGAGTATAGGGTTAGATTTTTCAAAATGCATCCCCAAAGATTCCAATGCAAAGTGTCCAAGATGGGGATCAGACACCTAGATTTTGGAAAAGGTGATTCTGAGGAGCAACCACAGCTCTAAACCTATAAGAGGTTCTTGGGAAAATGGCCAGGAGATGCCTATCTATCTGCCAGCCACAGGCCTCTTCAGTGGCTCTGTGCCATTCTTAGGGAAAGGACTGGGCAGGAAAAAGGGAGGACGCACCAATGGGAGCAGCTGGGAACCCACGCGTGGCCTTCAGAGTAAAGGGTTCAGCTAGAAAAGTCAGTGAGGCTCACCTAAAACCCACTTAAGGTCACTGCAGGATTCAGCATGTTTTCAGCTGCTAGAAGTTGGCCACTTTGCACAAAACTCTGGAGTCTGTGGCTAAATAAGATGGACCCAAAGAAATATATGTGTCCTTAATCATCTCTTTCAATAGTTCTACACAGTAAAATTTTCTTCATTTCAAAAGATTCCCTTGCCTTTCCCCCGTAGTTTAACAGCCTAACATATTCATAAAAAATGGCAATTATTTTTAAGATTTCTATCACAAAAATTCATTTTATCTTTAAAACATTTTTCCTCAACCCCTTTTTAAATTCTAAATAAAAAATGTGTTAAAAATCCAGACAGAAGGGCTGGCCCGTGGCTCACTTGGGAGAGTGCGGTGCTGATAACACCAAGGCCACGGGTTCGGATCCTATATAGGGATGGCCAGTTGGCTAACTGGCTGAGCGTGGTGCTGACAACACCAAGCCAAGGGTTGAGATCCCCTCACTGGTCATCTTTAAAAAAAAAAATCCAGACAGAATTATGAGGGATAAAAAATTATGTGGCAAAAGAATTTTTCATGAGAGAAAAATGTTTACAATATAGTATACTTTTATATAATAAAAAAGGTCACGAAACCATATATAGTACAATCTAATTTTTTAAAACAAATCTATACACATATGAGAAAACAACCCAATAAGTATCAAAATGTTAACAATGTTTTTTTTTCTAGCAGCAACTGTTAATTTCTTCTGCTGATTATGTACAGTATTTCTAACATTATGCCTATCATATCAAATAGATATTACTTTTGACTTATAACTTTGAGGAATTAAAAAATAGATAAAGTACAAAGGATACATGTATTGCTTTTGTAATAAGAAGCCAATTCAAGTTCACTCTAAAACTTAACATTTTAGCTTCCAACCAACCAATAGTTCATCATCTTGATAAAACTGAACTAACTGCATATCTTTTCTCAATTTAAATGTATCTAAAAGACACACAGGAGACAGAAGAAAAATGACAAATGAATTAGAATAAACAAAATAATATGGCATTATCTTAATGGTTAATGTAGTCATAGAACTACTACCATTTTCATTTTGAAATGTGATTTTAATCATGTGGGTGCTATGGTTTTTATAAATCTGATAATGAGGATAGTTTCTTCTTAACATATTATTTAATAAAGAACAAGGTAGATTAAGGTTCTATATTTACCTGTTTAAAAATAACAAAGGAAAACCAAAAGAAGCAAATCCAAAACATACACCTTCATTATCTAATTTTTTTTTAATGCTTTTACATTCCTACAAATATCGATTTCAACCCTTGGCTAATCTTCATATTGCTATTTTAAAATAGGTATACATTTTAACACACATTTGTAGTCTACCATCCTATAACATTATTCTTAAATGTTGACTGGTTTAACATTTATGTTATGAAAACTTGACTAGCTTCAGAAAGTAGAAGTGAGGGCTGGCTGGTTAGCTCAGTTGGTTAAAGCACAGTATCAAGGGTTTAGATTCCCACACAAGCCAGCCACCAAAAAAAAAAAAGAAAGTAGAAGTAAGAACATATGTGGTACAGGAGATTATTGTACAAGGCTTTTTCTTATTGAGATGATTAACCAGATGGCCAAATATCCTTCCTGAAAGGAGAGGAAAGTGCTGAGCCATCTAGCTGAGACTCAACGTAAAGGTCAACAATAATATTTTCAGGAGCTCAGCTGAAATACTGCAAAGAATGTTATGCGTGAATATTTAGATTCCA
Source organism: Cynocephalus volans (assembly GCF_027409185.1). Lineage (NCBI taxonomy): Eukaryota > Metazoa > Chordata > Mammalia > Dermoptera > Cynocephalidae > Cynocephalus > Cynocephalus volans. The sequence continues at coordinate 132,638,663 of NC_084465.1, read as the reverse complement.
TCTACATTCTTGAGGAGGTAGCTTTGTTTAAGAAAAAAAAAAAAAAAAAGCAAAACTCATTTCTAAAATCCTTTCCCAGGTTAGTAAATATTTTCATACTAATTTGGAAGATTTCTTTAACTGAAATGTTCAACTAGGTACTAACAGAAAGTAGTATTAAACCAAAGTCACTAATTTATAGTCTAGGTCTAAAGGAGACTCCTAATGTTGAATTCTAAGTGCATAATTCTTGGCAGAATATTTATAGTTCCTCTAGTTAGCTATGAGAAATCTAAAATAAACACAAATGTTATTAAATAATGAATGTTACATAATCTACAATGTAAATTACAAACTAAAAGAATTCTCAGATATAATAATAATAAAGATTTTATTCTGAAGGAAAAAAAAGCAAAATCCCAAAGGTCTACTTTGATGAGAGCTACTATGAATGATGCCAGTATGTACATATATATACACACACACACATATTTTTTTTGCAGCTGGCCGGTTTGGGGATCCAAATCCTTGATCTTGGTGTTATAACACTGCGCTTTAACCAACTGAGCTAACTGGCCAGCCCCACAATGCCAGTATATTTTTAACACGTTTTGAAATTAGCCAGTTAGGAATTTTGAAGAGCAATGCTCTAGATCCAAATCCTAAAAGAATAAAGAAAGAAATGAAAAAGAAAGAAAGAAAAAAGACTGTAGCTCAAAAGTAAAATAACTACACTTAGCTAGTACTAGATGACTAATAAGAGTGCTGTCTTTCTTTTATTTCTATCCAAGTTCCTTTCCAAATCATTCCCTCAACTTAAACAAGGTTGAGTTTCCTGCCATACAAAGTCTTACTACAAATAGGCATATTTATTATACTCTAGAAATAAAAAAACAAAAAAAAATAAAAACATTATGCCCTAAGCATATCTTCAGAATGACATGCTGTTTTCTCTGGTTTCATTAACTGTGATCAACACACAGTTTCTATCATGCTGCTCCACACATTTCACATATTGAAAGACGACAAATGTAACACATTCAATGATGAAGTTGCATGTCTGAGACTGTGGGACTAGGGGAGCATGGACAATCAGGAAAGTAGGGATGCAGAAGATGGAAGATAAGGTGGCAATGTATTGTCCTGTGCTGTGTTACAAGAAAAGAGGGAGAGATAAGAAGGGATATGTGTACAGGAGTATGTACTGTGATGGGCTGTGCTAGGATTAAAATATACATTTGCAAGAAAAAGCTGGATGGAGGTGGAAACAAGAGGCTACTCTAATGGAAAATATTTAAGCTGAAGATGAATCCTATTTGTTGGGAACAAGGGGTAAGATTCTAGTACTTGTGGTGTGATTTGCCATATTAACTATTCAAGTGGTGTGAGTTCGCTTGGCCAGTCAACGTGGCAGGAGTGGAGAAGGAGAATCACAGTATTAGCACACCTTGAGAACAATCTCAGTGAATTTACTCTGGACCAAGGTATTAACTAAATCCATCGACTGACATCACAATTTCACCATGTTAAAAGTCATGAGAAAATTTCATCATTATACCTTTGTAAGTGGCAGAAAACACAATCAACACTCTAAGGTGGCATACTGCCCTAGGTATTACTAGTTATTTACTAGGGCACAAGCCTCACTGGTAAGCTTTTCTAAAAAGTCTAAAGGTTATAAACACAGTAAACTGGTACTAACTGCAAGAAAAAAGTTTAAATCATGGGCAGGAAAAGAAAAGAAAAATTTAGAACCAGGGAAAATTAAGCATCAAGATTCTGGTGTTACAGCTTTTTTTGCTGTTCAGAAAGCAAAATAAGGGTTTCGGTACAGACTCCCTTTTCTTAGATTTTCACTGGTGGTAGAAAAGTAAAGATAAAAGTAAAATGATATTGAATTAAGGGTGAATGGGTGTGTTCGTTCAAATTTTCATGGAATTTTTCTTCACAGAGAGATAACATATACTACCTAAAATTAAAACAATCTAAAGCAGAAAAATGGTCAGTTAAATAAACATAACAAAAATCACAAGATATAAGGTTCTGTTAGGTCCACTGACAAAATTTTACTCCTGAGACTGCTGCTGAATTTTAGGATTAATAACTAGCTTTGTAATAATCTCAAGGAAAAAATGTCTAAAAATTATGTTGAACATAGCTGGGTTTAAATTACTACAGACAAGTGAAATTCCCTGATCTCTAGTCAATTCTACTTCTCTTTAGTCATAAGCCCTTCAGAGAAACAATTAATTAATTTATTTTTTTATTCACTCAGCCCTTTCTTCTAAATGCCAACTGAATACCAGAATTTTTGTTTTGCCTGGGCCTACTGAAGGGACACTTAATCAATAAAATAATGAAAGCAGCTTTGTGACTCAACAAGCTTAATCACACAGAATGTTTATAAATGGGCAAATAATTCAGTCAGCAAATATAATGCAGGCATTATGTTATCTGTGTTATATTTCAACCTCCACTTTTTAAAGCTTCTGGTCTACAGTAACCATCTGGGGAACAGGAAAAATAAAACCAGTACTTAATACTCTATAGCAAATCGCAGCTATGGCAGACAGTACTGGCTGTCTACCCTCCAGCTGTTCCCCACCTTCAGCCTTGCTAACAGAATCTTGATTGTTCAGACACTGTGAGCACTTGTGCTTCCTGATCCCCTCCCTAATCCCAGGGATACATGTGTTGATTAATCTAAGAAGTCCTCAGCACCAATATCCTCTGGGAACTGCTTAGAAATGATACGTGTGGGCCCCACTCCAGGACTACTGAATCAGAAACTTTGGAGATGGGGCCCAGCCTTCTGTGTGTTATCAAACTCTCCAGATGACTCTGATGCACACTAACATTTGAGAACCCCTGGTCTAAACTAATTGTGGCAATTCTGTTCCCTTTGCCAAATGCTGTATGAGGCTATTTGTGTGACCAATGAGGCCTGAGAGGCAGTCTCCTGGGAAGTTTCCAGGTGTGCTTCACTTGTTCACATAAGGAATGAAAGGAAATGCGCCCATCCCTCCTGTTTTTGGTTCAGATATTGTCATGTCTTCATGTGATGTACACTTGCAACTGTAGCAGCAATCTTGTGACCATTAGGTGGTAAACCCAAAGGTTAAGCCAATAAGCCAATGATGGCAAAGGGGAAGGACAGAAAGAGTCCGGGTTCCTGGTAACCTTGGTGAGCTGCTGAATTAACCCTAAAAATACCTAATCTCCAGAATCCTGGTTAAATAATATATTTAAAAGCCCCATGTGTAAGCTATTTTCAGTTAGTCTTCTGTTAATTTGCAATCCTGCCCATTTGTTTGTTTAGTTAAGGCAAGCCTCAAAATAGTATAAACATAATCTCATTTTATAATATATAATTTTATACATATCATATAGAATTTAATTATGTATTGTAATGTTCAGTGATAGTTTATTCCATTACATAATATTTTAATTGCAAGCATTTTAAAAGAAAGAATCTATAACTTTATTAAATGAAAATACAAAAAACTTTTAGAATGACGTTATCGAAATTATTTTTGGGTTTTGGTTCTACTATCTGTGGAAACTTGAACACATTGCTGAACAGATTTAGGCCTCAATTTTCTAACCTATGGAAGGAAAGTGTAAATTAAATCATAGATATGTTCCTCTCCAATATAAAGAATTATACTCTTAAACTTTCAAGAGCTTCCAGACAGGGCCATCGTGACAAGAGTTCCTCTTTAATGAGTTCTATCAATAAGAAATTTTTATATGATGACAATACTTACTATTATGCAACTGACTTATTAATTGCTATACAACAGACAACCAACAAATATTTCTAGAAAAGGGTGACAGGTCAGTGGTGCCCAGCTAAAAGGCTGAAAGCTCAGTGCTCAGTATCTGCTCCTGCCAACTCCTAGTTACTTATGCTAGAAGAAGGATGGCATTCTGTGAGTAAACACTCTAAATCCAAGGCCTCAAATTCACTTGCTGATTTAACTTCCTCCCCATGCAAAAGTCAAAAAGTACAAAATGCAGAACAACTGACTGGTGTTTCTACCATCCACTGGAACATCGGTTAAACTAAGACAAAAAGAGGAGGCAGCAGATTGATAAATAGCAAAGTTGATTTTAAAAAAATCATCAGCCTCAGAATTAAATGTGATTTATAATTATTTCTGGAAAGGCAAAAGTGTCCTCACACTCTCACTGCAACAACACTAAACGTACATTAAATCTGTATCAGATGAATCAACAGGTGCAGAGTATTTTTAATATAATATACTTTTTTACAGCATTAGATGTCAAAAAGCTTTACAATAAAAAAAAAAAGGCACAACTTCTTCCTAATCAGAGGGTATCTCCTAGAATGAAAAATGCTACTGCATTATTACTAAAACAAGGACTCCAACAACTAATGACACCTGTGCCAACACAACCATCAAAAAGGCTGATCAACTAAATGTCAAAACAATATATGCTTTTTCCTGTAAAAACAGAAATACTAATACAGGTAAAAAAAAAAAATCCTTTTATAATAAACTTGCAATACAACCACATTCGTTGATTGTTACCTAACTTTGTTTTTTTAAACTACTATAATACTAAAACCATATGCCCAGGCTGCAGAGCTCAGGTATGACAGAATTGATGCATGACTGTCATGTAGTGAACTTATTTATTCATGCCAGGCTTCATCTCCAAAAAAAAGATTTGAGGCTGAAATGGGGTGAACTGGCAGGGCAAACTAAACTGGATGAACAGGGAAGACGTAGCATGCATATACAATATTTTCACCTTTTCTCCTGCTCACCTTTTAGATTCTGTGATAGGCTTTATTTTAAAGGACAGTTTAAAGATTAGCTTAGCTGAAATAACTGGAGTGTTTAAAATGGGATAGGAGGAGGAGCCTAGAAAAATGACTGCTATGTGATGACAGAACAAAAGAAGCAGAAAGAGAGCATCTACAGCTCAACAGGGCAGGTGTTCCGTCCACCTACGACCAGACAGCACATAGTAAAGTTCTTTAGCTCCAGAGGGACTGGGAAAAGAGGAAACACATCAATTCTACTTCTAGAAATTTAACCCAAGAAAAAAATTAGGGAAGCACACAATATTTAGCTCAAGGATATTCACTTCAGGACTGTATAGAAGAACAGAGGATTGGTCAAACACATTATGCTATAGCTATCCAGGGGCATACCATTAAGGTAATAAAAAATGATGAATTTAAGTATTCAAAGACGTGCAAAATATCACTCTAAACTGGTAAGTGAAAAAGCCGCCTACTAAGCATTATGAACTATAGGATCCCCCCTTGTAAAAAATCTATATATAAGTAAAGACAGGTATATTTATATTATACCTATGCATAGATAGAATTCTGGAATTATATAGAGCCAACTGTGGTGAGATTATGGGTGCTTTTATATTTCCTAGTTTTGTTTAGCTATACTCTCTAATTTTGTATTTCTATGATAAACATATACCAGTTTTATAATAGGAAAAAAAATTACTATAATACTTAATGGCCAGAGATACAGTAAGTACTTCATATTTAGGGATATTCATTGTATAGCATTTACTACAAAAGGAAAAGAAACATTTGCTTTACTACGTCATTTTGGGAACATGAAATATAGCTGTTATACGGAACTGTTGTTTATAATAGTACTAAAAGTAATGGAATTTCATCTATTAAAAATATTTATATGAGTATTTAAAACTACTGAAATGGGAAAACAAAGAGATACTTACGGTTGAGTAAAGTCACGAGTGATGAAATCAGAACTCTTGAAAAGTAGAAAGATGTCGCTGAGGGTTTTACATTTCAGAGAACTATTCATGGCTATCCAGTAAGCATCCTAAATAATAAAGCACATGCTATTTAGAACATATTCCATGTTAGTGAATGAACCTCAGGCCTAGAAACAAAATCAATAATGCATACCATTTCAAGGGTTTCAAGAAAAAAGTCAAGCAAATTTTAGCACTTCTGTCAAATATTAAATTACATTTCTCAGCACCAAAGAGCATTACCATTGCATGCCAGACTCTCAATTATGAACATTGAGATGTTAGGGTCCTCTCATTTTAGCCTGGGTCCAAACATTTCCCAATGTTTTTCTTACTAATGATGGTAGAAGGAGGGAATGAAGTATCAGAAACACTGACACTCCAGATAGAAGATAAAAGTGGTAAAGAAACAGCCTGACCAGCTACTCTCCAAGAAAAAAAGAGATCATTTCCCTCCTTCCTATTTCTGGGGATTGACAGCTGAACGCCTGAACTTTGATGGTTCGGACAGTTAAGACCCATGTCTATTAAACCTGGGAGAGAAGGAGGTGAGATTTTCTGAACCATCACAACTTTAAACGGTGAATGTCTCACACACGTCAACAAACAAAAAAGGAAGAACAGCAGGTACAATAGACACAAAGCCTCGTGGAACATACCTAATAATGACAGCACAATTGAGTCATTTGAAAAACACATCTCTCCTATAGATAGATCAGACACAGGACAGTAACATAATTTTGAGAAAATTAATGAATACAAAAAACCATCCAATTATCCACACTACATAGAAGAAAACACTGGCACATAGCAGGCACTCAATAAATAACAAATAAACAAGTGAAAAACTCAAAACTATAAACCCATCTCAATAAACCCATTGTAAGTTGAAAACGTAAGTCAAAAATGCATTTAACTCACCTAATTTACTGAACGTCATAGCTTAGCCTAGCCTACCTTAAATGTGTTCAGAACACTTACACTACCCTGCAGTTGGGCAAAATCATCTAAGACAAAATGTATTTTACAATAAAGTGTTGAATAACTCATATAATTTTACTGAATACTGTACTGAAAGTGAAAAACAGAATGGTCGCATGGGTACTCAAAATAGTTTCTCCTGAATGCATATTGCTTTTGTACTGCTGTAAAGTCAAGAAACTGTAAATTGAACAATTGTAAGTTGGGGAGCATCAGCATACACACATTTAACTCCACTGAAATAACAGTATGTACATAACAAATGAGTACACACATTTAACTCCACTGAAATAACAGTATGTACATAACAAACCATGCAAATGAATGAACACAGCAATTATTAACTCCAGGAAAACAAAATGCTGAATAATAAAACAAAAGTAACAACAGTATATTACCAGATGTGTACAGTAGCCTCCCCTTACCTGTGGGGGATACATTACAAGACCCCCAGTGGAAACTGAGGATAATACTGAACCCTATACATACTATGTTTTTTCCTATACATACATACCTATGGTAAAGTTTAATTTATAAATTAGGCACAATAAGAGATTAACAACAATAACTAATAATAAAACAATCGCAACAAAATACTGTAATAAAAGTTATATAAATGTGGTCTCTCTCAAAATAGTGTAATATTTTTGGACTGTGGCTGATTGCAGGTAACTGAAACTATGACAAGTGACCCTACAGATAATGGGGAACTAGTGTGCATAGTGCTTGCATAATCACAGTAACTGGACACACTGAATATTGATCTAATCAAAATATGATGTGTCTATAATGAGGACAATGGAATAGAAAGTAGAGGGGATGAGAGGTGAAAGAGCTGAATTTTTGTTTCAGAGTGGAAAATCAATAATAAATACCTGAAACTGAAAAATAAAGAAACAGATGAAGAACGTACTAAAATATTTGAAAGTGGTTGCCTTTAGGGACTGGAAAATCGTGAAGTAGGGCCGGCCTGTGGTTCACTCGGGAGAGTGTGGTGCTGATAACACCAAGGCCACGGGTTCGGATCCCATATAGGGATGGCCGGTTAGCTCACGTGGGAGAGCGTGGTGCTGACAACACCAAGTCAAGGGTTAAGATCCCCTTACCAGTCATCTTTTAAAAAAAAAAGAAAATCATGAAGTAAAATGGGTGTCATGACCTGATTTTTGTAGTGAGCTTGCAGATCTATTTGAAATTTTAAACTATGTACCTGTATAACTAATTTTAAAAAGTAAAAATTAGATTAAATACAAGTTACCATTCGTTTTAGAATTTAAAGGCACAAGATGATTTTTGAAAATTTGCATAAGCCTTTGATTCCTTAAATGAGCTTTGGTGACATAAAATTGTCTTCTATTGGATTAGAAAAAATAGAGAATTTCCCCATAAGCCTTAACTTTTACAAAAATTTTGTCAATGCAATATTAAAATAATAAAACACAAATTAAGAAAATATCAGTTGATTTCTCAAACTGCTTTATTTCTACATCCTGTGACATTTTTATACCTTTTCAACAGAGAAAAACTATTCTGTTAAACTGAACAGCTGAAGTTTTGAATAGAGTTGAGAATGAATTTCCTCAGAATTCTAGCGCAATCAGCAACACAAGAGGTTGAAACTGTCTTCTTGCAGAATATACAGTATTTCACAGACCCAGGAAAGTGTACAGCAAAATTGGGGGGGGGGTGAATAGAGGGAAAGTAATAATAAATTCCACGATATTTTTCCTAAAATTCAGAATATAATTAGACCTGCTATAGGGATATAAAATGAAATGAATAGCAAAACAAAGAATATTCATATAATAAGAGATTTACTTATGTGTTCTTACCCTTGGGGCACTCCAGTTAAGTTTAGGAAAGACACTGCCCCCCAAGGAATTGATAGCTTCCTGGACTTTAGTGGTGAACTCGGGAAATTCTGGTGCCTACAGAGAGAAAGTAGAAATCATTTGAGCAAGTCAATATCATAACAGTAAATATGAAAAACAAGATAAAAATTTCAAGGTTATAGTTTAGAGTGTTAAAGCAGAACTTAGTATACAAATTACTATGAGAATTTTTTAATTCAGTTAAACAAAATCAGTGATCAAATAACATTTACCGGAGAGATAAATAATAACCAGCTGCTCAAATAGCACTTTCCAAAAGAAAATGAACAAAGCTAAAAAGACAGATGTCATAGGCATCTGGGGATGTGAGGAAGGTGTTCTCTGTACACCTACATAAAACCAGTATTTATTAAGTGAAAAGAGACAGGTGGAATAGCACTGTACCCAGTTCTCAAAAATCACACTCCACACCTAAAGAGTCAGAAGCCTTTCTGTTTGCAGAAAAAATGTCTTGGACAGAGCCCCAAAAGACTTCATGAGAATAAAAAATAAATGATGTGGTAAACTGTATTTAAACACTGCTATTCCCAGACAGGTTTTAATATAAACCAAACTCAAAAATAGGACCTTGGTCAAGTGAAAATGTTCTTTTCATTTTGTTTGACTTTAAAATGCGTATTTTACACAAGCAAGTGACTGAAAGATTCTAAGTATTGGTTTCAACCGGGACATAAAAAGAAATGCTGTTGTTAAATGGGAACTTAAGCTTGATATCCATCATGCCCTGTCTTGAGCAATTTATGGCACTGTCAACAGAGCTCATGACCTAAGTTAGAGAAAAGAAAAGTAACGGCTGGGCAATTGGCTCACTTGCTTAGAGCATGATGCTGATAACACCAAGGTCAAGAGTTCGGATCCCCTTACTGGCCAACTGCCAAAAACAAAAGAAAAGTAAAAAAGGTGAAGGCTTCAGAAGACGGAATACAAACATACTAACAGGTTCTCCACATGGTCATTTATTCACATTATCCCTGCAAAGGGGACTGCTGCCCCCTACTGGGCAATTGCAAGTTATGAAAAAATCCAGTAATCAACTTATTCCAAGACCAAAAAAAATCAGACTAGGTCTAGAATTAACTAAACTACACATTTCGAAAACAAATCGAATGGTTTATGCAGATCCCCAAGATCTAACCCAGTTGAGAGAAAAAACTGTGACAAGAGTCTGGAAGGGAAACAGATCAAAGAAATAAGTTTTAAAAAATAGTAATATATGGTAAATAGTTGTAAGTTTGTTAAGACAAAAAGGGAAAAGAAAAAATAAGCAATATACCCACAAAACTAGAAGCAGGTTTAAGCCAGTAAGAAAAGAAGTGAGAGCTTAAGGACCAATTAGGCTCTTTCCTTCTGCTAGTGCTAAGACTGACCTCTAGACTGGTTAACAACTATATCTTTTAATGATCTGATAGGCTGCCCCTGGATCTATCTTGCATTGGACTACTTCTTTAGCTTAGATACATGAAATTAAACTGGAGTAATTTAGAAAGGCTTTCAAAATGAATAACAGCATTAAGAGTCCTTTATTTTCGATTTGCCTCTCCCCATCAAAAGGGATTATGCCTATGTTAAGCCAATGATTTCCTTATAATAAGCCATTGATTTGGCACCCCTAGAACACTACCCAAGAAAACCACTTTAAGATATGACTTAGCAATATTTTCCTATAAACGGCACAGCTACACAAATTTTACATCATGAAGTGATTCAACCTTCAAAGACAAAACAATTTCATATTCCTATCCCCCAAAACTTGACATCTAAGGATTGCTTTATATATATATGTGTTGCATTTTAAAACATGTTGGTTCCCTCAAATCCTCAAAAATATGCAACCTTAGAAAATCTTGCCATAAGGATTACAAAACAAATTTAAATTATAAAAAGTTTATGCGTAGTTCTCAGTGGAAGACTATGTACTGTCTATATACAGGGCACCCTTCTGGGTTACCTGATTCTAGCTAGGTCTGTGAGCTATTTCATGATTCGGTAAATTGTAGGTAAGTGTTATGCACGTGCAATTTCCATTCTGTCTGAAAGAGGTCCAACTGTCTTCTCTCCCACCCTGTAGGAGACAAAACCAGTTTTGTTTCATTTACATATTGTTTTCAATATTCCTCAACTATAAATACGTATTTTCTTTGGATTCTCTTTTGAACCAGTCCTAACATCGGTCTGGTTCCTCTATAAGTTAAATAAAAGTTTTAACATGTCTTAAAGAGTTTTATGTCTGTATGGGAGTTGTGATTTTACCATTTCCTGAAAATTATCTATAAACAAATTTAACTAATAGGATTCTTTTAAGCTCATAGCTCAACTAGCCAATTTTAAATATGCATAACACCTCAATTGTCTGGGAAAAGGTTACCAGTGTAAATGGGATAAAATTTACACTTTTAACCAGATAGCCACTGACTTTCTGTGATCTGGACTCACCTACCCATCTTTCCAACCTCACATAGCACCCTCTACCACACTCATTCAGAAAGGATAGGATTCATTCATTCTTAATTAATTGTTTTAGAATTATGAAACGTTTTAAATACAAAAAATGTATACCCATGTTTTCCTGGGTTGAAACATTCAATAATTTGGCATATCTGATCGAGACCTCTACAATTCTTTCATTTTTTTCTAAATAATTTTTTTTGTTCATTTTTTATTTTTTTTTGCTTTTTGGACCTTTACACGTCTTAAAGGAAAAAACATTACAGATAGAAATGAAGCTCCTATCTCCTTGTTCTCCTCCCTAATCCTTCTCTTTCTCCCCACAGGCAATCATCATTACCAAACTGAGATGTATTCTATATTTATGATTTCATACTTAGGTGTGCTTGTCCATAAAATATGGCATTCAAAAAATTTAACATAAATGCTGTCATGTGCTATGGTATACTTTTATCAACTTAATCTTTTAAATTCACCATTGTGTTTTTGAAATTTACCCATCTTGATTATTTTTTCCAATCATTAATTTGACTGCTTTTGCACCTACACTAATGGGCTATTCACCATTAGCCAATACCTTGGACTTTCCCACCCCAGGTCCATGCTCACATTTTCCTCTACTAAGAGTGTTTTTCTACCATGAATGTTCCCCAATTCCATCTAGTTCCACCCAGTGAAACCCAAACTCCTTTTCATTAAGTTTTTATTTTTAAATAATTTCAGGCTTTCAGAAACATCATTAAGAAGAATACCAAGAATTTCTATATCCACCCAGTGAAACCCAAACTCCTTTTCATTAAGTTTTTATTTTTAAATAATTTCAGGCTTTCAGAAACATCATTAAGAAGATACCAAGAATTTCTATATGCTCTTCACCCAGACTCCCCGTTTTACCACATTTATTTTATCATTCTCGCCCCAGCCCCTCCTCTCTGTTTATCTATGCATGTGCGTATGGTTTATTTATATTCATATATATAACACATATTTATTACTATACTGTTTTAGAGTAAGTTGCAGTCATGATGCCCCTTTACCCTAAATACTTCAGCGTGTATTTCCTAAAAAGCCATTTTAACATTCTCTTGCAGAACACAGTAAAATTATCAAAATCAGAGAACTAACACTATATAATACCATTATCTAATCTACAGATCTTCTTTAAAATTTTCCAGTTGTTCTAACAATATCTTTTATAGCAAATAAAAAATCAAAACTTTTCTGGTCCAGGATCCAGTCTAGAATCATACATTGCATCTAGCTGTCACGTCTCTTTAATCTCCTTTGATCTGTAACAGTTCCTCTCTCTGTTGTTCTTATCATTCATGACTTTTAACATTTTTGAAGCGCACAGGGCAGTTATCATAATTTCCAAACAGTTGAGTGTGTTGGATGTTTCCTCATTTTTAGGTTCAGGTATGCAGCTGAGGCAGGTGATGTGTCCTTGCTGTGCATCATATCAGGAACACACCTTGCAAGTATCACCCATAAGATTAACTCTGATCATAAGGATGCCAGGTCTTGCCACTGTAAAGGTACTATTTTTCCCTTTGGAATTAGTAAGTAATTTGGGTGGAGATTATTTTGAGAATATGCAAATAATCTTCTTTTTCATCAAATATTTACCCACTGTTTTTAACCTCTATTCAATCAAACATTACTGTAATGGTTGCCAAATGGTAATTTCTAATTCCTTCCTTCTACATTTATTAGTTACTGCTTTACTACTGAAGAAGGGCTTCTCTTCTCCCCCATTAAATAAATTAAATAAATGTAATCACTTTTATTTATGTCACTATGAGATCATGGATTCTTCTTTTAATCAATGGGTTATAATCTATTACTATCATTATTTGTTGTGATGCTCAAAGTTTCAGCCAGTAGGAGCCCCTTCAAGCTGGCTTCAATCTTTCCGTCACATCCCTGTCATTCTTTGAGCATTTCCATAGTTTCTGGCATGACAAGTTGTTGCAGGTTCACTTTTACATTCCTCACCCCAGTCCTAAATTTTTCCAAGAAATTTTGATTCCTGGTAGTAGAGAATGGTATTTAGAAACCAAGATTAGGGCACTAGGTATGTTCAGAGCTATCATGATGTCATATGTCACTGACTCTAAATCTTCTTGGTGAACAGTTTGGTAAATAGACACACATGCACACATGCATATTGCAATGGTTTGAATGTCTGTGTCTCCCCAAAATTCATGTTTAAACTTAATTCCCCTTGTGGTGGTATTAAAATGTGGGAAGTGATTAAGTCATGAGGTCTCTGTCCTCTGAATGGGATTAATGCCCTCATAAAAGAGGCTCTAGAGAGCTGCCTGACCCTTCCGTCTCTTCTGCCATGTGAAGATGCAGCAACAAGACGCCATCCTGGAAGTAGAGAACAAACTCTCACAAGACACTCACTGAACGTGCTGGTGCGTGATCTTGGACTTCCTAACCTCCCGAACTGTGAGAAATGAATTTCTATTACTTATAAATTACCCAGTCTAAGGTATCTTGTTACAGGAACAGACTAAGATACACACACTTTTATATTATTAATTTCTGTATCTATCCATCTATACATATTTAAAAACATGAGCTGATACTGATAATCCTTGCCACCTTTAAGGACCAGGTCAAATACCACTTCTCCCTTCAAGCACTTCCCTCAGTTGTAACTGCTCTCTCTATTCTGACAGCACTGCCATCCACCCCCTACCTTTTGTCACCTTTCCTCACTGGTTTATAAACTCCCTAATGACAAGAATCAAATCACATTCATCTTTGTTTATCTCATAGAACCCAGCAGAGTGCCCTGAGTATGGTAGATAGGTAACAATTACATTGAATGGAATTTTCATACAAGAAAAGTAATCTGTATGGTGTCCAGAGTTAATAAAACACACAAATTTTCCATTTCTTCATCTGCTGACATGCTTAACTTTTCATACCTAGGGAAATATGTCAGTTTTAGGCATCTCCACTTTTTTTCCCCTTGTACCCTGGAAACCATATTTCTTTCATTAAAATAAACATTAGTATCATCTTATTAGAGTTCTATTAGAACTAGTTCCCTTTTTTCATTTATTTGTAAAGGATTTTATTAAAGAGAAAGACTTTTTATCTCAAGGTATGAGGAGTTTCATTTATCTATTTTTAGAATTACAGTTTTTGCTTCAATCATTCCTCTAAAAATATTTTTATTAAAAAAATTTTTAAGAGGAATTTCACAACAGCACTCTTATCCTGAAAGACTACAATATGCTTCATCAAGTTCTATATTTTTATATAAAATGTTGGTTAAAGTCACGTACTTTTCTATTTGTGCTTGAAAGAAACTGTAATTTTTATACCATTTAAATATACTTGAATAAGTTAAAATAGATTTTCACTTTAATTTAGGTCCACAGATCTGGGAATCTCAGAGTTTAATGTTAGGCTTGATTCCTTCTTTCAGAGTTTAACAGAAACAGGTTGCTGGCCAGTTAGCTCAGTTGGTTAGAGCGCCACCTTATGGCACCAAGGTCAAAGGTTCAGATCCTTTTTTTGCTGGCCAGCCACCAAAAAAAAAAAAAGAAAGAAAAAACATCAAAACAACAAACATGTCAAAGCATCAAATATGCACTTAAAATATCTCCTTTGCAATCAAAGGGAAAAGGAAAGCAAACCATGTTTGCCTGTTAAATAATGATTCAAGTTATTTTTCAAAATAATAAATAATAGCCCACAGAGAAAAAAGATACTTGAAATGGTGAGTACATGGGAATTTAGGGAGGTATGCATTTAAACCTCGAAGCTAACTGTTCTGTGACAGTGTAAAGCCATCCCCACACAGATGACATGTTGCTCTTACCGTAAGTGTGGCTGTGTTCTCATCATCAGACCACTGCATGGAACAGACAACATAAAAAACATTAAAATCAAATACTGTTTTGGGCTTTCAAAAATCAGCACTCCACCTAAAAATGATACATAAACAGGAGACATCTTTTTCTGAACACAATTTATATGTAAAAATATATGTCAAGGTGAGTTTTTCATGTAATTTCTCACTTTTATCAAATGTTTAGATACGATCTAAATGTCAGAACCATTTCAGAGATCATTTAAATTAAAAGAGTCTACAGAACAGATTATCTTATTTTTTACCAACCTGTATTTCTTCTGCTTCATCATCACTGTCTGGCTGAGAGTGTGTTGGTGGATCTTCCCTAAGAACACATAAAGCGAAAATTAAGCAAGAAAAAAACTTTGGTACTATGTCATCATAATTTCAGGTGTACTGAATATATATATAAAACAGCCTTAGAATTGGGGAATAATATAAGGAAAAGTTCACTTTTTATGAAATGAATAAAAAACAATATAAAATTAACAAGAGTGCACATCCAGTAAGAGATGGCAGAATAAAAACTTTATGCCCTCTTGTCAGAAAGCACTGAAAACAAGGAAAAGAGAACTGAAACTCCATCTCTGATAATACTAAGAATTATCTATGACTCTGAAACCCAATATATGTGAAAGTGCTGCCCAAGACAGACAACATCAAAGGATGCAGGAAGACATCAAAAGGAAATGTCTGAAAAGCTGTTCTACACAGTTGACAGGACACCCTTGGGGGACAAAACCAAGTCTTTTCTTTGTACAATGAAAACAGAGCACGTAGGCTGGTGTCAGGAATTACTCTGGGTCTAGGCTGGACCACAGAAAAGGCTGGGGGGCAGGGGGTACTCAGGCACCCTATCTTTGAAGAAGCCAGTAAGCAAAGCAGGGTGTTGAAAAGGGCCATCCAGCAGGGGAACAAAAGCTAAAAGAACTCAGAGGGAATAATCAGAACACTGCCCTGGCCCCTCCTCAACACTCAACTACAATTAGCCTTGGAAGAACTCACATCTTTGGAAAAAAAAAAAATAATCAAAAGAAGAACGAAGAACCAGCACAGGAGCTACACAAAGGCTATACAAGAAAAATGGAAAAGGAAGCTCTGGCTAAACATGTGCATTTATCCCTATTTCCCCCTTGAAACTCTACTACAATGACAGGAAAGATCCCAAGGACAAGAGGACCAAAAAGGAGACAACTACAAAAGAAAGATGGCAACAAAGCTTGGAAAACAGAAAGCCAATGGGAGAGAAAACCCAAGGAGCGACAGGTTAGAACTCTGAGATATCACTGAAGAGGGTACTGAAGCTCTAGGCTAAAAACAAGGTGATCTGTGCAAAGTCCATCTACCGAGCAGTAAGACCCAATCTTCTTTACTTCGCACACCCTAGCAACTAATCCTCCTCAGCCTCTTTGGTAAGTAGGTTTGTTACTGGAAAAAAATGAACTAAAGAGGCTAAGGGTTCAGGTTCATAATGGCCCAGAGGAATTCAGGGGTGAAATGCTAGACAACGACAAGGAGCTATGTGAAAGCCATACTGAACAGTGCTGCCCCTAGCCCCTTCCTCCCACCCTGCTCTCAGAATAGACAGATTAGAGGATTCTTCTCTGTAGGAACTGAACAACACTAGAGAAAAGACCTACAGATACTGTCATCTGGAATCTTCTATCGATACTTGCTAACCAACGGCACTCTTAGTCAACAAGTCCCACCCAGGTACACAAAGTTTGCAAATGTTCGTGTGTGTCTCTTCTTCACTCTTAAATATGAATAAAGGCCTAATCAATCATTAGAAAACTGAAGAAAGGTTCCAAGATTAAAAATATAAGTTTTTAAAAGCGAGAAAAAAAAGGTACGTTGGAAGAAAAAAATAAGGATCAGATGAAAAATATTTTAAAAAATCATTAATGTCCTTGTAGAAACTGAAAACATGATACCTGAAATGTAAAAACTCAACAGAATAGAAAAATCAATAAAATTACCCAGAAAGTAGAACAAGGAAGACAAAGAGACAGACAATAGAGAAGAAATGATAAAATTCAGACAACTGATCCAACATGTAAGTAATGAAAGTTCCAGAAGGAGAAAGAAAAAGATAAGAGGAAGTTATGAAAGATATAAAAGGGCCTACCAAGTACTAGCACAATGAATGGAAAGCATAAAAAACCCACCGTACATATGCAAAGACAGCCACAATAATTCTTTCTGTTTCTTTAGATATGCCCTTTTCAAGGGTGACGTTGCCACTCTTCCCATCGAGAAATGGCATTTATTATTTTCCCATCCCTTTCATTTAGACTGGCTTCAAGACTCATTTTGAACACCAATAAAATATGGCACAAGTGACATCATGTGATTCTGAAGCTCGATGTCAAGAATACTTACAGCTTCCACTCTCATCCTTTAGGAATGCTGCCACTGCTCTATAAAGAAGCTAAGCTTGCCTTTCTGAGGATGAGGGGCCACACGGAAAGAGGCCCAGATGAGAGTATCAGCTACCAGACACATGAGTGAGGCCATGATAAGACTTTCCAGCTCAGTATAGCCACTCAGTGACTACAGCCACATGAGTGACATTATTAGCAAGACCAATAGAAGACCTGCTCAGTGTCAAGAATTATAGAGGACCTGAGATTTTACCCTAAGTTAGCCCGCCACAGTTTCATAACACTGGCAGAAGACAAGGAGACTCCTGGATCAGAAACAAGGTGCTCTGTTATTCACAGCACAGCATGCAGCATGACCTTAATCTTTGCCTCAGTTCCCTCTTGCCCTCACACCCCACAGCGGTGACGCAGGGTGACCCAGGTTTGCATTACAACTGAGGAACCCTGAACTTAGGGAATCTTCTGTTTTATAATGGGCTACAAGTAAGCCTGCTCAATTTCTGGCCCAGAAAACCTGCTCTGTGCTCTGGAGGGAGACATTCTATCTTCTGAAGCTGCTCACTCTATAAACACCCTTGAAAAGATGGTCAAGAAGAAAAGCTGGCAGTGCCTCTGTTTGCACGATGTGCAGTAATGTAAGAGACCCAGAGAGACCCAAGAAAAGTGTCTCCCAACACCCAGCTGAGCAATCACTGACAAATAAAAAGGTTACTATTTCGAGCCACTAAGTTTAGGGTGGTGGGTTACACCATAGCAGATAGGTGATAGAGACTATCGTTAAATATAAAATATGAAAGAGAAAATCTCAAGAACATTTATAAGGAAAAACAAGTCACAATAAAAACCCAAATCAAAATGACATGGGCTTTTGTAGTATTCTAGAAGACAGCGGACTATGCCTTCAAAATCAGAGGGCAATTTTCTGCTTAGAATACCATATTTAGCCAACCCCCTACTCCCAACAAATCAAGTGTAAGAGTAGAATGAAAATTTTTTCAGACATGCAAAGACTCAAAAGCTTTTCTTCCTATACATTCTAGAGCATGTGCTTCAATAAAACGAGTAAACCAAAAGAAACAAAAATGTGGTATCCAAGGAACAGAAAATCCAACATGTAAGAAAAATCCCAAGCTTACAACTGTATACCAGACCTGCAGAGCTGCCAACTCAGAATGGAACAGGAAGATGGATAACTGCTAAAGTGAGATCTCTGGGAAAGGAAAAATGGAACTGCTAGATTTGGAACTGTATTTGAAGGTTCAGTAAAATAGCTAATAGGCATATGACCTGTCTATTGGAACATTTGTGAAATATTAGTAAGAGATACATAGAAAATAAAACAAATTTTAAAAACATAATTATTAGTTCCAGGGAAATCAAAGTCATTAAAAAAAAAAAGGTAATCATAGTATATAATGTGGCTGAGTAGTCAACAGTAATGACATAATACTGTTAGCACTGACTACCGATTTAACCAAAAACTGTAATGAAGATTAAAAGGATGTAAGAAAGCTAAGTCTCCAAAAACCATAACAAAAATAATATCGAAGACAGAGATAATATTAAAAAATAATAGTTGTATTAGTCCATTTTTGTTACTTATAACAAAATACATGGAACTGGGTAATTTATAAGAAAACCAAATTTATTGCTTACAGTTTCTGAGGCTAGGAAGCCCAAAGTCCATCTAGTGGTGGCAACAGTGACGCTGGGGTCTCACATTGCAAGATGGTGGAAGCAGAGAGAGCAAGAGGAAGAGAGACAGACTCTCCTCTTCCTTTAAAGCCCTCAGAACCATGCCTATGACCATCATTTTTAATCCATTCACTACTGCATGGTCCTATAATCCAATCACCTCCTCAAGACTCCACCTTTCAATTACCATAATAGGATTTCCCATCCTCTTAACAGTCACAGTGGGGGCTAAGTTTCTAATACATAAAACTTGGGGGACACAATTCAAGCTTCAATGAGTTTTAGGGGGACATAATTCAATCCACTACAATAGTCTAAGTACATTGTTAAGAAACATGAAGCTACAGAGAATGATTCCGTTCATATTTGTTGAGGGTATACTATGTGTTAAGTGTTCTTCCGAGTGGTAGCAATCACCAGAAACACATACTCTCCTCTGCAAATCAAGAAATTGACACTCTGGTTTATCAGTCAATCTGCTGTGACTTGGGTTAATGTGTGTCAGTTCCTTAAATTTTAATCAACTCTTTGTATTCCTATAGAATTGAGTTTCCAGATTTAGAAAGCTAAGAACTAGAGACTGTACTATAGTGATAATACTGTCTACTCGTGAATCCCTGCACTACCCTTTCTTTCTCTTATATCTCTCTTTAAATGCCACATGACATTTTTATTACACCATGCTCTAACCAAATGAGCTAACTGGTCAGCCCACATTTTTAAAAGCAACATTATCTTTAACATGCCTTACTTAACTTACAACATAAAATGTACCCAACAAACTTGAAAATGTATTTTATCAGTCTAAAAATCACCTGTGATTTTTTGTTAGCATAACAAAATACATTTTCAAAAACACATTTGTAATCAGTATATACATATAGTTCTTCAGAAGAACTTTGCAATGCCTACTGTGAGGTATGACACAAAACATGTTCACTATGAAAAATGGTAATGTGTACCAGTTTGCAAATTTATAAAACTTGGCTTTCTAAGGTAACCGTCTAAATACTGAGGACTGAACTGATAAAAGTATGATGCTAATATGTAGGATTCCATTGTTTTTTATATTACAGCTTGCACAGAGCTGGCACATAAGTGCACTGGCTCTGAAGGCAGACAGTTTAATTGTCTCAGTTCTGCAACTGTTAGAGTTCTGCAGAGCTCTGCATCAGTATCCCATCTATAAAGTCAGGATAACAGAGTTGTGAAGAATCAAAATAAGAGCACACCTAACAAGTGTCATCTATTATTATTCTGCCATAAGGGAGACAGGATCGGGAAAAAATTCAGAACCAAAAAGGGAAAATGAAGATTAGTGCTTGGAAAGGAGGCACCATCTGAGTCGGACCCAACGTGTGGGGTCAGTTCAAGTATCAGCTTACACAAAAACTTCCTGGATCACCCCAGCTTACAGTGATTAATTGATAAATATTGCTTTTCTCAACAAAGCAAATGACATTTTCGTTCATCTAGCTGTTCAATCAGAAATCTGAGAGGAATTCTTGATACTTCCCTTTCCATCATCAAGTTCTGAAGATGCCAGCTCCAAAATATCTCAAATACACACACTTCTCTCCCTCCACCATAACCATCTTAGTTCAAGCCACTAGCAGGTCTCACCTGGTCCAAGGTAGGAACCTCCTAACCAGCCTTCCATTTCCACACAGTGACCAGCCACTGTTCTGAAACTGCAATCTACCAAGTCACTCTCTTGCTCAGAAATCTTCGATGTCTTCCTGTCATTTTCAGAATAAATTCTAAGAACTTTAAGACAACTTCCACACACACTCCCCAATCTTAACCCTAACCACCTCCCCCATGTCACAAAACTGTCCCCCTTTTCTCTCCCCGTTCCAGCCACATGATCCTCTCCTAGTTTTCTGCATGTCAAGATCTTCCATGCCTCAGAGCCTTTGTTAATGCTGTTCCCTCAGCCTGGAAGATTCTTCCCTCCACCCCTCAACTGACTACCTTTCTCCACCTTCACATCTCAGAGGCTCAAAAGAACCCTCCCTGCAGTCCTCTCCCCTCCCAGCAACTCAATGTCAGTACCACCTTATTTCTTTCATAGCACTTATCCCAATTTTCACTTACCTGTTTACTTGTGTGTTTGTTTAATGTTCATCCAGACTACAATTAATGATGATGACAGCAGTTAGTATTTCTTAAGAGCATATAATATACTGTACGTTGAACATTTAACACATTATTGCTTTTCATCCTTGCAACAACCCTATGAGGTAAGTTCTACATTATCATTTGCCCCATTTACAGAAAAGGAAACTGAGACAAACAAAGCAGTCCCAGCCACCTCACAGATGGCATGCCAGGCTCTCAACTTCACTGACAAAAGGAGAGGCACCAGAGACAAAAAAAAAAAAAAAAAAAAGAAGAGGCCCTCTCTCTCCACAAACAACACTCCAAAGTATTAGAAGAAGCATCTAATTTATGATAATAGGAGAGGACTTGATCATACCCGTCTCAGTACTGGACAGATCACCGAGGCAACAAACCAACAGAGGAACAGTTAATCAGATGGAGAGCACAAATCTATGGTTATTAGAGGGGGGAGGGGGAAAGGGAGAGATTGGATAAGGCGCATAAAGAATAAGCATGATTTGTAACAATGAATATGATAATTAAAAAAAGAAAGAAAAGAAAGTTGGAAAACAGCAAAAATATGATTTGAACCTAGGCAACCTACTAAAGAACCAGCTCTAGGCCATACTGACTCCTACAAAATATGAAGCTGAACTATCAACTCCAAAAGGGCAGGATTTGTGATTTGTGCATTACTATATAGCACAATATAGCACCATGCAAAATACTGTTTACCACTTGCCTAAGCCAGAGGCTTATGCAAACAACTGGCCAATGAAAATCAACATAGGAGTTCTTCAATATGTTTATAGTACTGAAATCAACCAAGTGCTTTCTAGCATTTGGAGTCATTTTATTTAGTCTCGTTTTTATAAGATTATTTTATGTGATATATTGGAGATAAAATTATGTCTGTAACTATCCCAAAGTTGAGATCTGTCTAACTTTTCTACTGTTTCCTTGTCCTCCAATTATTCTAAGTTAATGAGGCTCTCCATTAATAATTTTCAGGTTTTAAGGGGTTGTAATTGGCAAAAAAAGAAATATAATCCAGAAAGCTTACACTGAAAATCCATCAGGCAAAAATACAAGGTCAAGTTAGCATTACTGAAAACACACACAACTCTAATTATATTTCTAAGGTTCATTCATCCAACAAATGTTTAGCAAGCACCTCTAGGTATCAGGCACTGTTCCATGAACTGAGGTGAACGAAATTGGCCAAGTCCCTATTCTCATGAAGCTGCATTCTACTAGAATGATTATGTTAGGTGTATATAAGTGTGCTGCAGAAAAGAGAGATCAGGGGATAAAGAAGGGTCACTATTAGGCTATTTTAGAAAGGATGTTAAGGAATGAACACTTTGATAATATGACTTCTGAGCAGAGACCTGAATGAAAAGACTGGAACTTAAGTTCTATGATTCTTAAACTTTTTTCAAGTTAGCACTGAAATATGATAACTTCTTTCCTTTACAAATAGGGGAACTCCCTGAACAGCTTCTAGAAGGTGAGGATGGGGCCATGATCAGCTATGGGGACGAAATGTTGAGGAATTAAATGATCTTCCCTAGTAAAGCTTTCTGTTTGCAACAGGCGATGAATTTTTTATCTTAAAAACTGAAGAATCTCAAAGGGTTACAATGTGCCTCCTCTCTCCCTGCTACCTTCAGAAGGAAAAGTTATCATATCCATTGTCTAAAGGCAGAGATGAAAGGAACTGCTTAATTTCACAACTAGTAATTATCAGAGGAGGAAGTATTCAGTTTTGAAAATATTAATTGAGCATTGGCAAGGAATATGGGACAAAGATTGGCCCATAATTTTAGATTTAAAAAAAAAAAAAAAAGAGCTAAAGGAAGAGAATGGTGCCTAAGGTAATTTATTCATTTTATATGGTCAATGTTGAGATTTACTCATTACAACATTTCTTTATGATAAGTTTACAGAATTTTTTCTGATATACTTTACCTTCCTGAAACCACCAGAGTTCCATCATCAAGTAAATAATCCTTCACATTCTGAGGAAGTGGAAGAATGACACTAAAAAAATAAAAAACACACATACCAAAAACGGCATCACTTTAAAAGACCAACCATAAGCAGAGAAAATAATTCCATACTTGATTAGTTTTTGAAGTATTTGTTCTCTTTATTTTAACATGAAGTAGAAAATGTTAATGATGTACATTTAGTAGAAGCAGACTAGGAATTGGAATAATATAAGTAAATTTCACATAATTACCACAATTGCCTTTGTGGTAAAGAAACAAACAAACAAAACCCAGCCAAATCCAAAGAACCAGATAGAAATCACAGTACAAAAGCAACAAGCTCAAAAGAATTCTGAGAGAGCACAATGATTCCAAGTCTTTAAGAAATCTGAGATCACCAGGTATTTGCAGCAACACACGAAATGCAGCAAAACAAACCAGGAAATTAACAGCATTTGGCCACCTTCTAAGGTGAAGGGCAGAAGTAGACTCAAGATCTGGAAGCCATTCTTTGGTTGGCAATAAGCACACATGGCTAAGAATTCACAGAATGTTTGGATGTGTTTTGGTGGCATTCTATTAAACTAATTACCAGAGATAGAAAGCTATTTAACTTGGCATGCTTTAGCTTAATTTGTTTCAGGTAATCATAATTAACGATGGTAAAGTCATAGTTGAAGTCACTTAAAAACTTGTGGTATAATTTGTGTTTCATCCTGCAATAATAAATCATCAAAAATTCCTGCCACAGATATCTAAGAGCAATACTATTATTGTGATCTTGTGGCAAATATTTTTTAAAAAGTGAAAAAGATTACAGCCTGCTTTTAGAGAGTTGATAGAACATCATTGACTTATAATATGCCTCATCTACTTACCAAACAAGTTTTTTGGCACATTACAAATTATTTTTGTGCACAGAAAAGATTATTCATAGGCTACTTCAGTTTTAAAAATTACTATTTGATTTACCAAAGTTACAATTTCACATTCAAAAGCCCAGTTCTTCCTAGTTTTATAAGTTCAACTAACAAATCTAATTATTCTGTTTGTAAATCTACTAAATTTTAACCAATTTCAAGTCAGCCTTTACGACTTAAAAGTCTCTTTAATGACTTATACCCTATTTATAAAAATGCATTTAATTTTCTTTTTAAATGTCTATTGTCTCATTACAAATATAAGCCTTCCCAAACATTTAATTCTTAAAAAGCTAACAAACAAAACTATAAGTAAAATGAATCAAAGGTTCTTGCAAACATTCCAATACTACGTAGGAATTTGAAATTTTTTTTTATATATTTTAACTTACAATTTAAACCGACTATGCGATTTTTAAAGTATATATCCAATTTTTATTGACTAAAACAATTATTAATCTATTACTGAAATATTGGCTCACAAAATCAGATAGTCTATTAGCAACTTTTTTTTAATTGACAGATAAAACTGTATGTATCTATCGTGTACAACATGATGTTTTGAAGTATAGACACTGTGGAATGGTTAAACCGAGCTAATTAACAAACACATTCCCTTGCATAGTTATAATTCTTGTGGTGCGAGCACTTATCCCTTCTCTTAGTTTTTCAAGAATACATTGTATCTTCGTTAACTATAGTCACCATGCTGTACAATAGATCTCATAAACTTATCTCTCGTAAGCGTAATTACGTATCGTTTGACCAACACCTTCCCGACACCCCTTCCCCAGAGGGGGCGGAGAGCAATTAAGTCACCCGTTGAGCTAGTCAGTGACAAAGCCCAGACTACCCAGTTCTCCAGATCACCCAGCAACTCTGGCAATTCCAAAAGTAGCAATGGTGAAACTCCCAAGCCTAAACTAGGTTCACGCACCCCTCCGACCTACCCTCCTACTTCCCCTAGCACACTCCCTAACTCGCAATGGGACGCACTGATCTACTCTGCTAACCTCCCCACTTCAACCACCATGAGGAAGTCGACATCTCGACACTGTCGCTCCTGTCTGGTCGATATAAGGCCTGCATTCCTTTGATGGAGACAGGATTCGCCCAGTGTCGCAGTTCCCTTTTGCCAGTCACAGCGGCGTAATTCCTCCCCTCTCACCTCTTGATGGTAAGGCTTCGGAAGAGCGGGTACCACGCGGAGAACTGACAGTGCAGCACATGCTCCTTCTTCATCCTCCAGCTGCCACCGCCGCTGCCTTTCCCTCTCCTGCCAGCGCTCTCCCGGAACCCCAGGCTCCGGTCCCGGAAGTGCCCGCCGAGCTATTTTGCTTCAAGGACTCTTCCGGTCCATAAAGCAAGGAGGAAGTAGCAGGAAAGGAGGCGGAGAAGGAGGCTCGTAGGTCGTACACACACGCACACGCAAACAAAATGAGTTTTGTTCCCGAAAGAGGAATTGCGGAAGCGTTGAGAAAGGAATTTTAAGAAGTTTACGGCTCGGCTTTCGCCGTAGACGCACATTGACCCGGAAAGTAATCCTCTAAAACCAGGTCAGCGGCGGGGGGGTAGGGGGAGTTCTACGGGTGCCGGGAGAAGGGCGCGCGCACATCCTCTTAGCACCGCGAGGGGCGCCGGTGTCTCCAGCCGTGGCACCGGCATCTGCTGAGACTCCTGCCTCGGGCTCGTCCTTTTTTCGTCCACTTTACCTTCTTCACGCCACACCTTGGAGTAGGTGACTGGGTGCGGGCCAATCACCGATCGTGGTCTCTCGGGGGAGGAGAGGACGAGGGCGGGAGCGTGCCGGGCTGGCGCGGGCAGTGCGGGCAGCCGCGCGCGTGGCTCCAGACTGCGGCTGGGCTCGTGGCTGGGCACGCCAGGGGGTAACCGCTGCGGAGGCGCCGGAGGAAAGCCGGGGATGGGGGTGGATGAGCCTGGGCTACGCGGAGTGTAGAGAGCGGGGAACGCCACAGTTAAATGTTAGAGCGTAGTGGTTGAGGCATCAGCAAGGGAGAAGAATGCTGAATTCCTGGGTGAGGGTTTTGAGAGACGGAGGGAAGGAATCCCGCCTGTTCGGTCCTGGGGTGTTCGACTTTGGGGGTTAAAGAGGAGAGGTAAATTTGAAAAGCAGAGGAAAGAGGAGAGTTATCTCCTTTGAGCGTCAAGTTCATGTAGTCCGGCCCCGCGAAAGTTACCAGTCAGGGAAAACACAGCGGGATTTTTATCAGTAACCCCGCGATGATGGAATCCCAAACCTGGAGGAATTCTCGTCGAGCTTGCAATATCATTTTTTCCCTACTCTCCTTCCCTACTTTTATCACCCTACAAGGTTCAGGTTTTTTTGTTTTTGTTTTTGTTTTTTTAATGGTGAGAAATCACTAAATCGCTAGCTGCTGAGAAACGTAATTAAAACCTATGGTAATTATTATAATCACAAGCCTTGGGCTTGTCCCAGGCACCTATGTCTGAAGGCGCACGTATTATTTCCTTCCAATTGCTCGCTCTTAGTGGTCCACCTAAGTAATGGTAAGTTAGAAAGATAACGCCACTGACTACGGGCCTCTTTAGATAGGTATTTCTTAGGATAACAGGATCCGCTCATATTTGAAGTTAGAAACTCTTCCTTTCAAGAATATATTGTTTCGTGTTTTGTTCCTTAAAACTGTAACTGGCTATGTGGTTAGTTGGGAGCATTGCTTTACAGGATACTTTTTCAAAGCAGAGGTAAATAGATTATAATGTTGCGTGTATGTTGGTGGGAGGTAGGCGGTAGTAGTTCATTTTTAAGTATTTCTGAGATCCCGGATTATGTAATCCTTTCTATTTTGAGGGGAAAAAGAAACAGTATTTTGTATATGCTGGGAGAATGGTGCCAGACCGACAGATCTAAAAGACACTCAGTGGCGGACATAAGAGGTCACTTAAATATTTGTTGTGATTTGATAGAAATTAAAAAGTTGCATCAGAAGGAAATGTTAGCACTGATTGGGGTGCATTTGGGTAAGGTATTTTCTGTTGAAAAAATTGGAATTAATAAATGTATGGAGAAAAAAAAATTGCAGGAATATAGTCCTTCTGGGAGCAGTAATACTTTAACAGCCCAGGAAGCATTTGAGTGTAGAGGTTGAGGCAGTTGCAAAGCTTTCATACAGAATCGCAGTTACTGTATTTGTAGAGAAGCAGCTAAGTTTATGAACTTAAATATAGGCACTGCAGGGAAGGAATTTGATATAGGTATTTTTTATTAAGGCTATATACTTCAGAAGTATGTTCAGTGACTTTTTAGTATATTAATCAGTTGGTTTTAAGTAATTTGTTACACGTTTAATCAGCATAAAAAATTGATGTTCAAAGTATTTTGAATGGATACAGCTAAATTAGCTTTCGCTATTTTTTAACCACCACGTTTGTCTTCATTTAGCCATAAAGTGTTTATATTCATCAAGTTTCTTCAGTAAAACCTTTACAACAGTGGAAATAGTTGCTTTTTCTCAGGTTTGCTGAAAAATGTCAGTAGTCAAGTGATTGTGGGGGGAGGAGGTCTATTGTGCAATCTCGAATTAAATAATGAAAACACACTTCCTTCTCTGAATCCTTCTAGGTTAATATTTCCAACTCCCTGCTGGTGATTTCCATTTGTATTTCTTGCCAACAACTCAAACTGTGTCCAGATATGAACACTGCACTACTCCTTTCTCCTGATGTCCCAATCTCCTTTAAAACCATCTCCTTCTTGGAATTAGCTTGGATTTACCCCTTCCCCGGAAGCTGATTTAGGACAAGTGGTAAACACTCATTTGCAAGGAATTAGATGTTTCTTTGCCACCGCTACCACCCTACTCCAAACCTATGTTATCTCTTCCTGGGCTATTACAAGAGGTTCTTTAGGCCTCATTACCATACAACTTAACCAATTAAACCTTCCCAAGGGTCCTTACAGTCCATTCTCTTGCTCAACCACAAATGTGATGATTATAAACCACCTGGTAAATGATTACTAGAAATCACCAAGTAGCATAATCTCAGTAAGTGTTAGTTCTCTTCCTGCTCACCTAACCCACATACCTGCCAGAAGGGGGGGTGGGGGGAACCACACACAACATTCAGTGGCTTTCCATCATTACCAGATTAAGTACAGGAAGTCTGCATTATCTGAGGATAATTGTCAGTAAAGAAAAGATCACTCAGGTGAATTCATTTCATGTGAGCACCAAAATGTTGCCATAAATGGTACAAAAGGATTAATCAGAATATTATCTTTTAAAACATGAAAATTTTAAGTTTATGATTACAACCAAAATTATCAAATGTAACTGTACTAATTATGTGGTTCTTTGTTCCTTATAAATCAAGTTCTTTTTCTGTGTAATTATTCTGACAATGTAGAATGGCATCCTAAAAATGCCTGGTTTGATGCTTGACTTTAACAACACCATAATTAAGTTATTTCTGAAAATTAATTGATCCCCTTCCCATTTTCTTCAAAGTGCCTTTGTTGATTTCTCTATTCAATTATTAAATTGTTCCAACGGCCTGACCCTCTTTTGTCAATCAGAATTATTTGAGCGCCTACGTCTTTTATTCAATTAAGCACTGCTGGTGTTTGTAATACTCAGCTTTTACCAGGGAGATGCTCACCAGCATAGAATTTCTTATTATTTTTGCTTCACTTTGCATCCTCAAATTGCAGGGATTCAGGTGTGGTAATAACTGAATAATGAGCCTGGATACAAACTCCGCAGCCTGGCTTTTGAGTTCTCAGCTTAACTTCTTGAATTATAGCTCCCATTTAACTTACCTAGCTGTTGTAACTAATACTGAAATACCCAAATTTGTGAAAAATTAATCACTTATCTTTCTCCCCTTCAGTGAAGGGATGTACATGCTGCCTAACCAACCCAACTAGCTTATATAGCAGCAGGAATTTGTGGCTTGCCATTTATGGTTGTGTGCTGTTTGCCCGCAAATTTTGGGGGGAATAGGTCAGGGATCTAGCCCAATCTATGTGTGCCCTTAGAAATGGAGGTGTGCAGGGAAATGTTGAAAACGACAGAGCTTGCCAAATGCTTGATTTCTCAACCTTGCCCCAGTCAGTGTCTCTGACTTTCTTCCTGTGGTTCCCTCTAGTTGGAATCCTTTCCCTGCATCATAGCTTAATATCAAACTACCTTTAAAGTCTTTTTCTCACTCCCTCCCAAGTGGATGTGATTTGTTCTTCCTTTAAAACACCCTGGTATTGTGTTATCTCTATGGCAGGCTTTCCCCTTTGCTTGCTGAAGTGTAAGGTGCTCAGGGCAGGAACAGTGGTCAGTCTGTGCTGAGTGCTGTACATTTCAGTTGCCTGTGCCCATGAAGCTAGTTAAGGATTTCTGCCTGCCACTGTACAAGAAGTCTAAGAATCCTGTGACATTTTTCCTCACTATAGTTCTCTGTGTCCTGGAAGGTTACACATCTGACACATCGTAAACCTCCATTGCTCAGACTAAACTGAGTTAAAATGGCTTATGTGAATTTAAAAAGTTTGCAGCTTTGATTAAGGATAATCATAAATGAAACTGTAGAACACTCAGCATTATGTACATGTGTATTTTTAATAACATACACATATTGGTAGTATGTAGATAACCTTAAATTCTAGTTAACGTAATAGATAAAATTCAAATTAAACTTTGCAGAGTCAGTTTAAGAAGGCTCCATCACAGTAGCGGAGACAGCAGAGTATGAAGAAAGAAACCTCATTTCAGTTTCTTTCTGCAGCATGTTGCTTGTATTGACAGTCACCCAAACAGCACTATTTGGCTTCTGTTTTTGAAATGGTGCTAAAAATAATACTTCTTTTCTGTTTCAGTACTATTTTTGAGGTGCTTTTATAGTCCTGAAACATTTTGGGAATCTTGTAGTAAAGAATACACTTTTGGCTGGCTGGTTAGCACACTTAGGGGAGAGCATGGTGCTAGTAAAGAATGTACTTTTGAAATCAGCCATTAATCACTTTTTTGTTATTTATACTGTCCATGGATTGCTACAGAATTGTTTCCCCTTGGGCTGGTTGCATTCCAAGTAGTTACCCTAGGGAAGCCTAGCCCTATTTGCCACTTTTGGGGGGGTTGGGGGTGGCAATTTATGTCTATAGCTTATTTTTTATTATTTCCCTAGCTCTCTAACATTCTAGCTTAAATATTTTTTAATATAGTCTGTTTGAAACAACTCTCTTATAGCTTAATGTGCTGACAGAAGATCTTTCAATCTTTAGACTGCTTTGTAATTGAGTTTAACTGTTAAATAGAATAGTAGATGAGGAACTGTACTTTAG